>NC_082639.1:180922741-181547741 GCF_028023285.1 Balaenoptera ricei
ACTATTCCTTCAACAAGTGAATGTTTGAGTTATTCTCTTGATTTATATCTTGCTTTGCTAAAAATATGAGAACAACACATTCTCCTTCAGGAATATAGCTTAATATTACACAGATATTACTTTTATAGCCCTAATTGCAGAGTGGTTTACTCTGTATAATTCTAGAGTTGTATCCATCACTTCTGTACTCATTGATTAAAAAAGTAAGCTTTTGTTTAGAGAAGTTAGAAACAATAATGCCGATGAACATTTTATTCTTTATGAGACAAAAACACTTTGATTATTCACTCATTCAAACAAATATGCCAGGGAAGTATAGAGATTTAATGCAAATATAATAGCAACATTTTCTCTCTTTCATGAATAATCCTTGTTTTCAGGCAAAGTCAAAGTGTTTACAGCAGCACTGTTTAGTAACAACTTAAGGCAATCAACATATGTGATTTAAAATTTTCTAGTAGTCATTTTAAAAAAGTAAAAAGGAGTGTGTAAAATAATTTTAATGATACCTTTAATTTAGCCTGGTGGGTGCAAAAAATTGTCATTTAACAACTAATCTTTAAGATAGTATCGATATATTTTACTTTTTTTCACAAAGTCTTCAATATGTGATGTGCATTTTGTACTTGCATAGCATTTCAATTTGAACTAGCCATATTTCAAGTTCTCAGAAGCAAATAAATACTGGATGACATGAGTACGTAGGAATAGCAATTTTAAAAAGGAATATTGAACTAAAATGATTTTAATAAATATAACTAAAAGTCTAGATGTTTGAGGTATATTAGCATTGAATTTAAAATCCTCCAAATGTTTTCTTAATTGGTTTAATCCATTTTTAGCCAAGAAAGTGATGCTTCCTGTTAGGACTTCACACCATTCTCATGGCTATGTCATGTTAAAGAACATGGCACACAAGGAACCATAACACAGATTCAGTGTAATAAAAACAAAGAGTTTTCAAAAAAAAATAAAGATCAGGTAGTTTAAAAAGTAGCATTCACATAACAATGAGTTAATTGTGGCAAATATTTTGCACAGACTAATATATTGATATGTTTTTATTCAAATACCACAATTGTCTTATACTTTATTAAACATTTGGTAATTTCAGAAACAGAGTTATTTTACGTAAAAAGAAAAAAAAAAGAGATAATCTTGCTATTAGAATACCACTCTTCTACCACAGAGAAAAATGGGCCAAAAGAACTCTACACATTAAAGAAAGATTATTTGATTAATATTATTTGAAGATTATTTGAAAAAAACAAAAAATAAATCTGGTCTGCTGCAACATAGGGAAAAATCCTAGCTGTGCCACTCTTTGTTTTTGACATTTTGAAATGGTGTAAAACTTGACTACACTGTCTTGTCAAAAGATGTCAAATCCATGCTATAGATATGAAAATTCCCCTTGAAATTTTTTTTTAACATCTTTATTGGAGTATAATTGCTTTACAATGGTGTGTTAGTTTCTGCTGTATAACAAAGTGAATCAGCTATATGTATACATATATCCCCATATCCCCTCCTTCTTGCGTCTCCCTCCCACCCTCCCTATCCCACCCCTCTAGGTGGTCACATAGCACCGAGCTGATCTCCCTGTGCTATGCAGCTGCTTCCCGCTAGCTATCTATTTTACATTTGGTAGTATATATACGTCCATGCCACTCTCTTACTTCGTCCCAGCTTACCCTTCCCTCTCCCCGTGTCCTCAAGTCCATTCTCCAACTCTGCGTCTTTATTCCTGTCCTGACCCTAGGTTCTTCAGAACCATTTTTTGTCTTTTAGATTCCATATATATGTGTTAGCATATGGTATTTGTTTTCCTCTTTCTGACTTACTTCACTCTGTATGACAGACTCTAGGTCCATCCACCTCACTACAAATAACTCAATTTCATTTCTTTTTATGACTGAGTAATATTCCATTGCATATATATGCCACATCTTCTTTATCCGTTCATCTCTCGATGAACACGTTACTTCCATGTCCTGGCTATTGTAAATAGTGCTGCAGTGAACACTGTGGTACATGACTCTTTGTGAATTATGGTTTTTGATATTGATATACATTTGTTGAAAAAGTCCTTTCTAGCAAAACTCCATTTATGTGATTTATTGATTCCTATTTCATTGACACATTTTTGGCATGAATTTTTTCGTTTAAAAATAAAATTAAATCTGGTTGATTGATTCTTTATTCAATCTATGTCATATTTTACTTATAACTTCTTTTGTTATTTTTATTGGAGCCATTATTACCGCAAAAGCCAAATTTAGAGGGCAAATTTTGTCAAAAGAATTAACTCTTCAGTTTTTTAAAAACATAATATTTGGATCTTAATATGTTGTCATTTCAATTTATGTTGATTGTTACTATTAAATTATGTTTCTGAGAGAAAGTTTGTTGTTCAAATGTTATTGCACTAACTGGCCAGCAGGATCTGATTGCTTACCAACCTTCAGCTTGTTACAGGAAAATAATACAATATAGTAATTACATTAAAAAGAGGATATGAATATATTTATAAATAAACTAAATATGTATAAATCATAACTATATAATTTATTCATTATGCTTAATAAGTATTATGCAGTATGATATATAATAGCATTTTCTCTTTGAGTTCATAGAGACTGCATTACTAGTAAAGGATTGAGCACATAGACCACGTTATTAGTAAAGGATTTTGAGATTAGATCGTTTCTCATTCAGGAAGAACTATTACAAATACTACATTATTTCAGAAACTAAGGAAAATGCTAAAATTTTTAAGGAACCACCTAGCTATTTTAGTTGTGGGAGGCCCTCAAACTGATCACTTGCAAAGCTAAAGTAAATCCAGGGAAAATGTATTAGCATTTCCATTATTTAAAGAAGAAGATAGATAGTCTATATGTCTAAAAGAACAGTGACATAAAATTATTTCGTTAGTTCCACAGGGGTTTATTGTTATTCAATTTAGAAATAACCCTTGGGCAGTAAGGAATTGGTTTCCGTGTTTAGCAAGTAAAATTTGGAAGGCAGTAAAAGAGATTTGCATCAAATTTTTTACACTTTGGAAAGTTTGCTCTCCAGTGATTTTGATAACAGAATTTTTCAAATCTTTTACACTGAAGAGTGAAAAGAAAATAGATCCTCTTCTTCTCTTTGAAAAAGTACAGATTTAATAATCATTCACATACAAAAACTCTTCTTGACTTGCACTTAAAGTGAAGAAAAACTATAGGCTTCTTCCAGAGTCTTAAAATCGGGTTAAGTTTCTTTCCTCAGTAATTTTGAAGCAGTGAGATGCTCCTGTACAATATCACTGAGGGACACTTGTAACAGGAAAAAAAAATCACTGATCTGAAGTAAGCAGCCTATGAAAGCTAGGAATCTTCTGGTGTAAGTCCCACTAGCCTATGTGCCAGAGCAGACACTGCTGTACCGCTAAATTATCTTCTGTCAAGAAAAATACTGAAATATGAAGGCGCTTAGGTTTTTGTCTCAATCTTTAAGAGTTTGCTTAATGTTTAGTAGGTACAAAAATGAAAAGCATTGAACAGCAACAAAAAAGAGTTGACTCAATGCGCTGAGAGGTAGAAATAAGTATTGATCCTATTTTTTCAACAACTTATGTCAGTTTGGTATACACTATTCAAATACTTATCAAAAATACCTTTAAAAATCTATCTTATTTCCACAAAGTCAAGCATATAATTATATGTATATAGGTGTGTGTGTAAATTATATATGTATATATACATATATATAAATTGTTACAGTTTTGTTTTGTTACAGTTTTGTTTCTTTAATGATAATTGTAAAAAAAAATGTGGAAAATACATTGTATACAAACATAAAGTAAAAATGTACAAGTCTTATGAAAGAAATTTTATAACAATTTGGCATTCAAGAAAATAATATGATGAAGAGAGAGAGTAGCATTGACATATATACACGACCAAATGTAAAACGGATGGCTAGTGGGAAGCTGCTGCATAGCACAAGGAGATCAACTCCATGCTCTGTGACCACCTAGAGGGATGGGATAGGGAGGGTGGGAGGGAGACGCAAGAGGGAGGGGATATGGGGGTATATGTATACATATAGCTGATTCACTTTGTTGTACAGCAGAAACTAACACAACATTGTAAAACATTCATACTCCAATAAAGATGTGAAAAAAAATAATATTCTTATATTGTAAACCTCTATTATCCTTTTGTCCATAATGCAAATTACAAGGCTTTTGTTAACCTTACAATTATTAAGCTTAAATCTACACCAGTGTTGCTAAATAGGAAAATGAGGATCCGCTAACAAGCTGTGATATGATTTAAGTGAATTCCCCATTTTCTACTGTGTACTAATAAAGTGACAAATATGATTCCAGTGTCTCTGTTATTTTGCTTGTGGAAATCCATGTCAAACCTGGATATGAAATAATTTAGTACAATCAGCTTTAAGTGCACTGCATCAATCATTTCACCCCTTGTTTCTCAAAAGAGATCTTGATCCAACATTGACTTGCTCTGGTCTTTACTTTTTCTGACATTAATATTTCCACCCAAAATTTGGGGGTATGTTTTGGTTTGTTGACATGGCTATTGTTTCTCAAATAATCTTTGTGCATACTTTGTGACCAGTTTTTAGTACAGTTTAAATAATTGACTTACGTTTTAACAACTTGTGAAAATCAAAGTTGCCCCAGTCAAAACATTTGTTTTGCCTGCTGCCTCGTTATTATTATTTTTGTTGGGATTACTTTGTTTTTTCTATTTTATGACGTTTCTCTTTTAGATATTTATGTCATCTAGTGATTTATGAAGTAGATATCATAGGTTTATTTTTTCTGCTTCTTCCTTTTATGTAATCTAAGAAATAATATTTAGACAACAGTGTAGTAACACTTAAAGTCTATTATGAAATTTGGTTCATTTGTTCATTAATCCGTTCATTCATTAAAAAACATTTATTGACATCTGATATTTGCATGATATCTTGCTAGACTAATAGAAATATTATATGTCTAACAATAAAGTTTTTGTTTAACTGTGGGTGATTCAGGGATATAAATAGATTTTATAATATCAAGATGTTAAAATAATAAAAAAGAGATTGATTCCATTGACAAAAACAAAACAAAACAAAAACTAAGTTCATTCTTTCATCATGCCAATGGAAAATACAAATACTTTATCAATTACAAAATCAAACACAGTTGCAATGTATCCAAATATCAGATTCATCTCTTTAGGAACTTGAGTGATAAGGAATTTTCCCACCCTAATGGTTAATTTCTAATTAATAGCTAATATGTTCACTCTAAGATTAATTTCTTACATTAGGATTCTAGTATTCTGGTCCCTCTTTATAGAAGATGTTTGGCTCTGATCCTGCAGCTGTTTTGAGTCACTCAAGGTCAGAGAGATTGAACAGAGAGAAAAAAGGAGGATATGGGATTACCCTCTTGATGTTTTCCATATCAACTATTGGAAAGAATTATCCTATTCCCAAACTAACTATTTATGAACTGATTTTAGTAATTTTTAAAGAAATATTTGTTTCACCTATGAAAAATAATGCATTTCAACCTCAAATACAACTTCAAATAGAGAAGAGTTATCCTTCCAGATGTGTTTAATTATTTCTTAGTCATTTATTATAACATGTTGAAATGTACTAAACACAAGCTAATGAATGAATACTATAGAGTGAGATTTGAGCAAAATTTAAAACTTTTTTTGAATAAAGGTACTGCTATCTTCATTCTATTTTGTCTCCCTTTTTTCTCTGAGTACTCACACTTCAGATCCTTTTAAAATGTTTTCCAGCCACCAAGTAGTACTCACTGTAGTCTCTCATCCAGAATTGCTTATTTACTTAATGCGTCATCCTGTGTGTGTGTGTGTGTTTGTATGTGTGTGCATTCATGCGTGTGTATGTGTGTGTATCTCGATTGCCATCACATTTAGCCTTTCTATTTCCTTAATTTTATTCTTCTAAAGATATCTAATTAACAAATTAATAGTATGTTTTATTTGGGGCTGGTGACATTTTGAAAAGCCATGTTCTTTTCTGATAAATGACTTTAGTTTTATACAGTTCCTCATTTCCTTGATTCAAAGGAGTTTCAAATTATGCATCTTTTATGCATTCTGACAGGATATTTGGGAAATTGATCCCCAGATCAATATCCATGAAGTCATTAGAACTTTTCTACTTATTTCTATATATATGACTGCTTGGATATTTGAATCTGATACTCAGGCAATTATTTTTAAAATATTTGCCAAAACCTCAGAAAGCCATAATCATTTAATTAATCACTGTATCTATTAAAGAAAACAATTCTTTACACTACATCTTGATCTAGTAAAAAATGTGTCTTTTCTCACTAACTAGGAAATGTGAGTTTTTTAGGTGAATTAAACTAATAATTATGTTTATATTGATTTGTGTTTATTGTAAGTATTTTCATATTAATTTTAATTTTTAAAAATGGGAAAATTCTCCAAATTTTATTATTAAATATTACTTGAAAATATATGCTGAATCAACAAAACTTATCAGGGTTATAGCTGGTTTATATGGAAGTAGAAACCTCTAATGGGTTTCAGTGAGTATCATTCATAATATTATCTGCCATTTATAAATACATCAGAAACTTTTCAATGAGATAATAATTTTAAGCTATGAATTATTTTTTTCACGAGAAAAGTATTAGAAAAATCATACTGATATTCAAAAAATTACCAAGATAAAACATTTTAAATTAGTGACTGGATAATGTAATTTTAATATAAAAATGCAGTACACCGGCTATAAATGTCACCAAGAGCTGAATATCATTCATCAAAAGTAGTTAATGTGTATATTGTTCAGAATTATTTAATTATTACACTATAAAACTATGCCTTACATAATTTATAATGTTAGTATCAAAGTTGAGTTACAAAGAGAATTAATGGTGTATATGTTGAATATTTGAAAAAGTAAATTAATCAATTTAAAATCCAAGAAATATTAAAGTCAGTAATATACATGAGTGCACTTATTTAGATACACAATAGAATAAAAGAAAATCATATACTATCCTTGAAACTGATAGTAAACTGTCTTCCCACCTTAGAGTCCAAGCCATGGTAATATTGAAAAGTTTTGTGGTCAGACAATATCCATTGAGTATAAATTCTCAAATTTGCAGGATATACTCTGCACGTTTCACCATCTCTTTGTAACTTAAATTTACGAGGGATTTTAATATTACCTTTTTAAAAATCTACTTAAGTTATGTTGTATTAAAGCTACCTGTTCTAATCTATATGTACATTATTTTACATTTACTAAAAGTTGCTAGTAAAAAGATTTTTTTCTTCCAGGAAAGAATTTAAATTGGACTGTTAGTTTCACACATATCTGTGATTCTTACAAAATGTCTGATCTTATGCTTAAACGTTATGTTTGTATTCTTTCCTCTTTTTTTCAGGATATAGATTTAATTGCTTTTTGTATTTGAATATTTTTATTTTTTCGGTCTTCTATTCGTTACTCTGTCTTGGTCGTAAGTTCAATTTAAAAGGATGTTTTCTCCTATAAGTTCTACCCTTCATTTTAAAGTTTTTTCTTTTTTCCTATTCAGAACTCTTATTTCAACCTATTTATCACTCCATCCAGAAGTACTCTGGATTATTTATTTCTGAATCATCGCACTATTTCCACTAATATCAAAAATAGCTGGGCTTTAATTCATGCTTGTTCTGCTCTGAATCACCAGAGGTGATTAGCATAGCCTCTTTAGCAAGAAGAAAAGCCATAGAGACCTTTAGAGTCACTGGAATTGAAGGTCCTGCAAATGATAATTATCCAGTGTTTAAACAACTAAAATCATTTCCAAATGGCCTATCTTGAATGAAATTCATAGAACACATTAATAAATTATTGAACCAAATCAAATTTTAGTGTGCCATTTTTCTTATTTTTAACAGTAGAGTTCTCATAATTTGACTCAACATGGTTGAATAAAATGTTAAATATTATTTTCCCCCAAAAAAGTGAATGTTTTTTTTTTACTGCTGAAGGAGTCCAAGCAACATGCAGAATGAAGTGTCAAACTACCATTGACGTAAGTGCTCACAAAATATGGCTGATCATGGTGAAAGACTGAAACCATTTCCACTAAGATCAGGAACAAGACAAGGTTGCCCACCCTCACCACTATTATTCAACATACTTTTGGAAGTTTTAGCCACAGCAATCAGAGAAGACAAAGAAATAAAAGGAATCCAAATCGGAAAAGAAGAAGTAAAGCTGTCACTGTTTGCAGATGACATGATACTATACATAGAGAATCCTAAAGATGCTACCAGAAAACTACTAGAGCTAATCAATGAATTCGGTAAAGTAGCAGGATAAAAAATGCACAGAAATCTCTTGCATTCCTATACACTAATGATGAAAAATCTGAAAGTGAAATTAAGAAAACGCTCCCATTTACCATTGCAACAAAAAGAATAAAATACCTAGGAATAAACCTACCTAAGGAGACAAAAGACCTGCATGTAGAAAATTATAAGACACTGATGAAAGAAGTTAAAGACGATACAAATAGATGGAGAGCTATACCATGTTCTTGGATTGGAAGAATCAACATTGTGAAAATGACTATACTACCAAAAGCGATCTACACATTCAATGCAATCCCTATCAAACTACCACTGGCATTTTTCACAGAACTAGAACAAAAATTGCACAATTTGTATGGAAACAAAAAAGACCCCAAATAGCCAAAGCAATCTTGAGAAAGAAAAACGGAGGTGGAGGAATCAGGCTCCTGGACTTCAGACTATACTACAAAGCTACAGTAATCAAGACAGTATGGTACTGGCACAAAAACAGAAATATGGATCAATGGAACAGGATAGAGGGCCCAGAGATAAACCCATGCACATATGGTCACCTTATCTTTGATAAAGGAGGCAAGAATATACAATGGAGAAAAGACAACCTCTTCAATAAGTGGTGCTGGGAAAACTAGACAGCTACATGTAAAAGAATGAAATTAGAACACTCCCTAACACCATACACAAAAATAAACTCAAAATGGATTAAAGACCTAAGTGTAAGGCCAGACACTATCAAACTCTTAGAGGAAAACATAGGCAGAACACTCTATGACATAAATCACAGCAAGATCCTTTTGGACCCACCTCCTAGGGAAAGGGAAATAAAAACAAAAATAAACAAATGGGGCCTAATGAAACTTAAAATCTTTTGCACAGCAAAGGAAACCATAAACAAGATGAAAAGACAACCCTCAGAATGGGAGAAAATATTTGCAAATGAAACAACTGACAAAGGATTAATCTCCAGAATTTACAAGCACCTCATGCAGCTCAATATCAAAAAAACAAACAACCCAATCCAAAAACGGGCAGAAGATCTAAATAGACATTTCTCCAAAGAAGATATACAGATTGCCAACAAACACATGAAAGAATGCTCAACATCCTTAATCATTAGAGAAATGCAAATCAAAACTACAATGAGATATAATCTCACACCAGTCAGAATGTCCATCATCAAAAAATCTACAAACAATAAATGCTGGAGAGGGTGTGGAGAAACGGGAACCCTCTTGCACTGTTGGTGGGAATGTAAATTTATACAGCCACTATGGAGAACAGTAAAAAAAAACTAAAAATAGAACTACCATACGACCCAGCAATCCCACTACTGGGCATATACCCTGAGAAAACCATAATTCAAAAAGTCATGTACCACAATGTTCATTGCAACTCTATTTACAATAGCCAGGACATGGAAGCAACCTAAGTGTCCATCAACAGATGAATGGATAAAGAAGATGTGGCACACATGTACAATGGAATATTTCTCAGCCATAAAAAGGAATGAAAAGAGTTATTTGTAGTGAGGTGGATGGACCTAGAGTCTGTCATACAGAGTGAAGTAAGTCAGAAAGAGAAAAACAAATACCGTATGCTAACACATATACATGGAATCTTAAAAAAAAAAAAAAAATGATCATGAAGAACCTAGGGGCAAGAGTGGAATAAAGGCACAGACCTACTAGAGAATGGACTTGAGGACACGGAGAGGGGGAAGGGTCAGCTGGGACAAAGTGAGAGAGTGGCATGGACATATATACACTACCAAATATAAAACCGATAGCTAGTGGGAAGCAGCCGCATAGCACAGGGAGATCAGCTCGGTGCTTTGTGACCACCTAGAGGGGTGGGATGGGGGGGTGCGAGGGAGAGTGACACAAGAAGGAAGAGATATGGGGATGTATGTATATGTATAACTGATTCACTTTGTTATAAAGCAGAAACTAACACACCATTGTAGAGCAATTATACTCCAATAAAGATGTTAAAAAATAATAATAAATAAATTTAAAAAATATATCACTGATCATGCTGATAGTTCTTAAGATAACCAACCTAGGAGGAGAATTGTTGAAAATTGACATCCTTGTCACTTGTAAGATAAACCTATCTGAAAAGAGGGAAGAAATAAAAAGTGATTACCGAGCTCAACAACCCATTTCCTGTCTCAGGGTCTCACTTTGTCTTTTACAGGATATTTTCACTTTATGTTTCTTTGTCTGATGCAAAAAAGATTCTGTTCAAGGTAGTGCTAGACAATTAAATGTACATTTTTAGAAGAGACAATAGGTTCTCACTGTGGAAATCTGGAAATTTTTAACTAACTGATCTGCTATTTAAAATGACTTCTTAATCCCTTAAAATGGGGCAAGAGAGTTTAAATTTAGATGGGCAGTTTTGAGAAACAGTGCATAAAATATAGACAGTTAAATAGGAGCCATGATTCTGTACCTCAAAAAGAGTGAATTCGTTTATTATTTTGAAATTGTATTATTATTGTGTTAACTAAAGTAGATGTCAGGTGCTTCAGTTTAAATGACTCATAATGCCTTGCCTTCCTCTACCTAGAACTCACTGTTAGTCCCTTCCTGTATGCTGTAGGCAGAATAATGGCCTCCCCCCCTCCTCAAATGTTCACGTCTTAATCCCTAGAATTTGTGAATATGTTATGTTACATGGTGAGGGGGAATTAAGGCTTCAGATGGAATTAAGTTTGCTAAAAAAATGACTTTGAAATAGGGAGATTATCCTGGATTTTCCTGGTTAGCACAACATTATCACAAGGGTTCTTATAAAGGCTAGAGAAAGGTGGAAGAATCAGTGTCAGAGTGATGAGATGTGAGGAAGCCTGGACCAGCCATTGCTGGTTTGGTTCATGACTCCATTCACTGGTTCATGTATGATACACACATTGGTAAGATTAACATGAGGTTTTCCTACAGCACTACCAAAAGGACTCCTACTCATTCCCCAACATTAAGGATTCCCAGTTTTGTTCACTTTATCCAAGTTTGGAGAAATTTAAAAAGCCAAGAGGCAGAGATTTCAATGACACCCTTGACCTGTAATCTCTTGGGGATTTTATGCAAATTAATCAAGATAAAGATTGACAAATGGGCCAGGAGTCCTCAGCTTAATTCCTTACTGAGGAACCAAAGCCTTCTGCACAAGGTCACAAGATTTTAATTTTTATTACTTTTATTTTTATTCATTTTAACTTTAGTATTTTATTTCTGAAATTTTATTTTTTCAAATATCCATGCCTATATTTAATAGTCTTTTAAAGCCTTGCTTCTGTTTTTTATTACCTCCATTATTTTTTAACTTTTTAATTGTGATAAGCATAAATATATCCTATAACTGATGGTTCCAATATAGGGATTCTTCATGAGTCTGATTCTGTTGTTTGATTATCTTCAGACTCTCAGTCATATTTCCTTCTTCTTGATTTTTCATAGACTAAGTTGCTGAAGTCGTATTCACTGTTATTTTACATGTTACTATAAGATTTGTTTTTAGGCTAAATTTATTGATAGAGAGCCCTTTTTGGTTCTGTGAGACACGTGAAGGCACTAAGCCACTTGGTACTAAAGTCATATCTAAGTTTGTAATTACTTACACCATAATATGTAATACAAATCAAATCCTATGTGAAAACCAGCTGGAGTTATGAATTCTCAGAAGTGTCACATCTCCTAAAGGAGGACTATAAGTTAGTTTATCTTTCATTGAAGGTATAGATCTTTGGGAATTCAGTTTTATGCTTGGTCACTCTGCACTAAAGCCGTCCTCCATATTGCATGCTCAGGTGCTTGTAGATTGTTTCCTGTGGATGGCCATCATCAAAAAGTCTAAAAACAATAAATGCTGGAGAGGGTGTGGAGAAAAGGGAACCCTCCTACACTGTTGGTGGGAATGTAAATTAGTAGAGCCACTGTGGAGAACAGTATGGAGGTTCCTTAAAAAACTAAAAATAGAGCTACTGTGTGCTCCTGCAATCCCACTCCTGGGCATATATCCAGAGAAGACCATAATGCAAAAAGATACAAGCACAGCAGTGTTTATTGCAGCATTATTCACAATAGCCAAGACATGGAAACAACCTAAATGTCCATCGACAAATGAATGGATAAAGATGTGGTATATATATACAATGGAATATTACTCAGCCATAAAAAAGAATGAAATAATGCCATTTGCAGCAACATAGATAGACCTAGAGAATATCATACTAAGTGAAGTAAGCCAGACAAAGACAAACATCATATGTTATCACTTATATGTGGAACCTAAAAAATTGATACAAATGAACTTATATACAAAACAGAAATAGACCCACAGACATAGAAAACAAACTTATGGTTTGTTATGGTACCAAAGGGGAAAGCCGGGGGGTAGGGATAAATTAGGAGTTTGAGATTAACGTACATACTAATATATATAAAATAGATAACCAACAAGGACCTACTGTACAGCACAGGGAACTATAGTCAATATTTTGTAATAACCTATAAGGGAAAAGAATCTGAAAAAGAATATATATATACACATTATATATATTATATGTATATACATATATAACTGAATCACTTTGCTGTATACCTGAAACTAACACAACATTGTAAATCAACTGTACTTCAATAAAAATAAGTAAATAAAATCAAAAGGTAAGACTGTAAAAAACAAACATAAACAAACAAACAAAAAGTAAACCTCTGAATTCCTTGAGATCTTCAAATCCCCTCATAGTAGGTGTTGGCTTTGGCTCACTTGCATTCTCTATTTGTCTTCATCCTACTCTTTTGGTCTCATAATTTCCCCTCCTTTCTTGCAAGTCCATTTACATATTTCAAAGTATATGCATTGCTATATTTATCAAGTATTTAAGTATTTTGTAGGAGATAGGTTTGCAGGATAAATAGTCTATATGTTTGTGGGAAATTTTGTCAGCTATATTTTGCAGAGTAAAAAAACGTGTTTAATTTAGTAACTTAAAAAATAGGCCATTTATATATCTCAGGATTCCATGGGTCAGTAGTTTGCCCTTGGCTCCCCCAGGAAGTTCTAAGGGGTTCTTGTGATATATCAATGGTCCCAAGATCAGCAAGAGAGAGCAAACGCAAATGAACAAGAATTTTTAAGCCATTCCTTCCATCATATTAACTATTATCCCATTAGTCAAAGCAAGTCACATGGTCAAGTGCAGATTCAGCAGTTAATTAAAAAGACTCCACCCTTTTTATGAGGATCTACAGTGTCATATTCAAAAAGTACCAACAAAGTAAGAGGAGGGGAAATTAATGGCTATATTTGCAATATACGACAAAAAGAATTTCCTTATTATTGATTTGTGTCATTTTCCTTTTTATGTGACATTTATGCCATCCTTTTTAATTTTTAAAATAGTCATTATTAGTCACTTAATGATCTTGAAATATTAATATGTGTCTGAATCTAAAGCTTTATAAGGATAGGTGAATAACATTATCATTGTATTACTATTATAATTAAGGGAATGCTTAAA
This sequence comes from Balaenoptera ricei, assembly GCF_028023285.1. Classification (NCBI taxonomy): domain Eukaryota; kingdom Metazoa; phylum Chordata; class Mammalia; order Artiodactyla; family Balaenopteridae; genus Balaenoptera; species Balaenoptera ricei. The sequence goes on from NC_082639.1 coordinate 180,936,662, forward strand.
TATGTTTGTATTTATGTAACTTTTAACTGAAAAATATATTTTTAAATATTCATAAGATTCTGTTCTCATAATTTGTTAGATTAGAAACCCTGAAAAGTATAATACTGCTTAAGAAAATAAATATATATTATAGACTTTAATGAAAATAAAGGAAATGATTAATGCAAAATTCAGCATAGACATTATTTATAAAAAAGCAAAGGAAAAAAAAGGTTGCAGTCAGGGATAGATCCAAAGAGATTTCAAATTAGTGATAATATTACTTCTCTTAAACTGGGAAGGGGTTATCTGGAAAGCCCATTGTGTGTTTTATGATAAAGTATAACACTGCAGCATTGTACAACAGTAAGATATTGATTTTGTTCTCAATAAGTGTGACTAAATCAAATGGGTAGCCATGTTTAAAAGTTGAATTATTGTCCTCTAATTCAAACCACATACAGAAAACAATTCCAGTAAGATTGTTGATATTGAAACCAAGCAGGACCCTGCAGGCCTTCCTGCGAACAAACCCCTCTCTCCCCCGCCATGTCCCCCATCTCTTGTTTGTAGAAAAGCTTTAGCCTCCTAGGCCTTCCCTGAATTCCAAAAAGCAAATTTAATTAGAGAAATGAGAAAATGTAGACACAGTGGAAAACAAGACAAATAATAATAGTTAAGCCATAAAACAAAGTCAAGCATTTTTAGTTCCTCCTCAAAGGCTATATATAATATACTGAGCCACATCCACTAGTTATTTTGCAGATACTAAAACTTCCACCAGGTGGAGGACCTTAACTCATGCTGACCATTAACACATGACCCCCAGACTGGCTGGAGCCTGAAGATTAATAATGCTGACTCCTGTGACCTCACGTGGTTACCTCACCACCCACCAATCAGAATTATGCACAAGCTAAACACATACCCCATGACCCTCTCCCTCACTTTGTCTTTAAAAACCCTTTCTTAAAAGCCAGGAGGGTATTCAGAATCTTTTGAGCATGAGCTGCTTATTCTCCTTGCTTGGCCCTGCAATAAACTCTGTGCTTTCTTTCTCTACAACCTGGTGTCAATAGATTGGCTTTGCTACATGTCAGGCAAGCTGACATGAACAAGTTTGGTTCAGAAACAATATAAGTGTTAAAAGAAAAGTAATAGTATTGCTAAAACAAATGTGAAAAATATTTTCATGACCTTTAGGTAGGTACATTTTAAAATAACTTAATTGACAATTATTCACCTTCAATTATTTTTAATGTTTAAATAATTATTATAAATGAAATTTGTTTTATTTTGCTTTAATGTTCATGAATAGATTTCCTGATGGTATCTTACTAATATTTACACATTTGGGGGAGTTACTAAATGATAGTTTGTGAAGGGCTGGGTAGAATGATATGGTAGAGCTTTCAAAATTGCAAGGAAATTTTAAGAAGCCTAAAAATAAATTCTATAGGAAAAGAAATTGTATTATGTAATAGTACTGCTGTATGTATCTAAAAAAGGGAGAGTTTAGTGGTCAAGCAGAACAAAAAATATATAGGATAGTTGGCGACACTAAACTCAAATTGTGGTTCTGTAATTTCTAGAACCAAAATACTTGATGACTTCAGCAATGTTTATGTCATCTTTACACAATTAGAAACTACATTCATCTTATCAAACTATATTAGTGTCTTATCGCTGCAGTTAACAATTGCCACAAAATTTGTGACTTAAAATAACATAAATTTATTCTTTTACAGTTTCGGAAGCCAGAAGCCAGAAATCATCCACCAGGCTAAAATCAAGGTGTTGACAGGTTGGTTTCCCCTGGAACTCTATAGGGAAAATGTATTTCCTTGCCTTTTCCACCTCCTAGAGGCCACATGCATTCCATTGTCTTATGGCTCCGTCCTCCATCTTAAAAGTACATCACTCTAATCTCTGGTTCCGTCATCACATCAGCTTGTCTTCTGGCTCTGACTCCTCTTGAGTCCTCTTTATAAAGATTGCTGTGATTATATCAGCCCACCCCGATAATCCAGGATAATTCTAGGTAACCCATCCAAAGAACTATAATTACACATAAAAAGTCCCTTTTGCCGTGAAAGGTAACATTTAGGTTCACAAAACCAAGGATTAGGACATGGACATGTTTGTGGCAGTTGGTGTGTGGAGGTCGGAGCATTATTCAGCCTACCACACCAACAATCAATCAGTCTGCATATTACAAATGGAAACTAAGAAGTATTTTGTGCGTGTATGTTGGGTTTTAGTCCAACATTAGTCTTAGTCAATATCAGTGAGTTTCAGCATCTTGATCTCAACAGACAATATTTTTACGAAATTTCTGAAAGTGTCATTAAAGCTTGTGAAGTAACTTAGTATATGAACACAGGAATAATTATGTAAGAACAAATAATATTTTTAATATAATTTCTCTTCAGTGCTGAGAGCTCATAGATTATCTGCTCCCTTCTCGAAACTGGCTAGAAATAGCTCAAAAGTAATAAAATGGAAAACAAATAAGAAAATGTCAATGGTAATGGCAAGGGAATGAAAGATTTGGTTACGAATAGGTCATAAAATTGGTGTTATTCACTCTCACTAAGATAGTGATTCCAAAAGTAGCATCCATAAACCCATTATTTAATTTAAAGCATTTAAAGTCATAATTCAATTTAGAAAGCCTTTCGGGATCTTAGAAAGAGTGCTGAGGTCTGAAGAAGTTGTTAACATCAATGCCGGCTGAGAAATGTAAGGAAAGAAAATTACAATCAGTATTCAAGATTCAGTGATTTCACTAACAAGTCCATACTAAATTTAACTACATTTCCAAAGCATTCTAATTACAGGTCTTAACAGAAAAATCTAACATGTCAGAAAATAAGTTTCTGGAGACAATAAAAGAAGAACCTAGGAATAAATATAAAATAGCTAAATTTTCAGGACCCGTGTTTGAACAATTATAAAATTCTATTTCAAGATTTGAAAATACTTAAATAGAAGGAAAGCAGAATCATTTGGGATTGGAAAACTGATTCATAAAGATTTCATCTCCCTAAATTAACCTATAAATTCAAAAATTCTTTACTTAAAACTATTATGGGGGCTTCCCTGGTGGCGCAGTGGTTGAGAATCTGCCTGCCAATGCAGGGCACACGGGTTCGAGCCTTGGTCTGGGAAGATCCCACATGCCGCGGAGCAACTGGGCCCGTGAGCCACAATTACTGAGCCTGCGCGTCTGGAGCCTGTGCTCCGCAACAAGAGAGGCCGCGACAGTGAGAGGCCCGCGCACCGCGATGAAGACTGGCCCCCGCTTGCCGCAACTAAAGGAAGCCCTCGCACAGAAACGAAGACCCAACACAGACAAATAAATAAATAAATAAATAAATAATTAAAGGTGCTAATAATTAAAAAAAAAAAAAAAAAAAAAAACTATTATGGGATCTTTGAAAGTTGAGGAAAATATGACCACAATTCATCTAGACAATGAAAAGGTAAGAAGAGATTGGACAAATACTTCAAAGTGACAGAGTGACATTTTCCTACCAGATATTTACACATAATGTCCTGCATGCTGTACATTTGCAGAAATAGAATGACAAGTCATAGTAAAAAGAAATTCAAACCATATTCAGGAATACATGGAAATTTAGCCCATAATAAAGTGTAATTTCAAACCAATAGGGTTATAGATTACCTAATACCTATAGTGCAATTAAGAGAAAAGCAATACACAACCTCATCACTCACACTAAAATATATTCCATCTGGATCAAATATTTAAATGTTATTAAGCTACAAAATTGTAACAGGAATGAATGTTTATATAAATGTATAAAGAAACTCATTTTTATGCAAAGAAAAAACCAAAACCAAGGACAAATAACGTGATTGTATAAACATGTATAGTTTCTTATATCACATAAATGTAGGGAGATATATTTTAAATAATAAACTCTAATGGGATATACTTCCAACATTTATAACAAATTGCTGATATCTAGAATGTGATTAGATAATGTCAAAATTTCTTAGATTTAGTAATCTTTTGTATTTTTTTTCATCTGAAGAGTAATAGACTAGATTGGTGATTTATTTCTGAGTTGATTTGATTTGTCCAATGGAGAATAACTGTATTCAACGTTCATTGCAAATCTCATCATGACAGTAATTAATATATTGGAAATGCATCATTGAGCTAGGCTGTCAAAAAAATTACCTTAAAGTATTTCATGTATTAATGGGCAGGAGGGTCTAGGAAACATTTTATGACTCATAGAAAGGCAAGAGCAGCAAAGTGCAGCAAACTCAAAGGGAATCATGTGTTCTGCAGTTAAACAACACTTGAGCACTCAATAGTATTTATTTAATTAAATTTAATTAAATTCAAATTATGATGATTCCCTTGTTTGAAAGCTCAGAAAATATTAACTATGGACAAGTTGAATTTTAATAATTATAACAAGTGTATGTAAAATAACTATTTTGGAAGATAAATAATTTCAAAAAAATTTCATTGGTAATCCTACCTTATGAGAATTTCAAGAATATTTTTTTCCACTGCTTTGCAGCAATAATTATAATAATGTCTGCTAAACATCCATCCTGAAGTTCTCTGACGTATCCAAAAATAAAACCTTGGTTATTAATTATGACTATAAACAAGAATTCTATTAATTATGTGATCACATAATAAATTTTAGTCTAATTAAAATTGATTTTAAATAAATTAACTATTTTAATTAATTCAGATTATTTAATTAGCTAAATTAATATAAATGCAATCTGAACAAAGACTGCCAGATAAAGATACAGAACACTGAATATTTCAAGGACATAAGATTCCACGGTTGTACTTTACAGCCAGTACCCACCACCCCAAATTAACTGCTCGTCCATCTTCTATCACATAGATTTCTTGTATTTTACACATATATTGAATCACATATTTTTTGTATATCGTTTCCTTTTGCCATTTTTATGTCTGTGAAATTCATCTATATAGTTGCATATACTAGTATTTTTCGATTGCTGTAAAACATTCCATTATTTTAATATATTACAACTAATTTATCCTATTTACTGTTCATGAACATTTTGGTTAGTTCTGGCTTTGGGTAGCTGTGAATAGTTTTCTTTGTTTCTTTTTTTGTTTGTTTCTGTTTTTTTTATTTTCTTTGCACATATACCCTCCTTTGCCTTGCATACATATGTATATAGAAATAGAATTGCTGGGTTATGGAATAAAAGGTGTGTCATTTTATTAATAATGAGAAATGGTTTTAATACAGCCAAGCATTCCAAGGTGATTTTACAATTATTCCTTCCCATGGAAAATGTTAAAGTTCATTCATTTTCATTGAAACTGGGTATTTTTAGTTCTTTAATTTTCTCTGCTCTATAGGTTTCTAGTGGTAACTCATTGTGGTTTTAATCTGCATATCCGTGATATCTGATGATATAGAGCAAATGCTATTTATGTTTTTGTCTATTTGGTTATCTTTTACAAAGTGCTTGTTCACTTTTGCCATTTTTTTCCAGTTGGTTTTTTCTTTGATTTTTTTCCCTCATTTATTTGTGGAGTTTCATTATACATTCCAGGTGTGAATTGTATGTCAGAAATACACTCTGTATCAGATATCATGAACACTTTCTCCTATTCTGTGACTTTCCATGTTTACTCTCTACATGGTGTTTTGAACAATGTAAGTTCTTCATTTTAATTAAGTTCAGTTAATCAAGTCAAATTTGATGCTTTGTTGAATCTTGTTAAAGAAATCTTCACAAGGTGATATAAAATTCTGTGATTTATGTGCAAAATTGTGTAGATTTGTTTTTCCCTGTGCCTCCCCACTAAGCAAAACTATAAACCCTGGAAATGCAATAGACAACTAAAAGAGAAATCTGAAAAGCTGGATAAGAGAGGTGAACAGGTTTGAGACACCGAGACCAGAGGAACAGCACCACAGCAGGGCATCTTGTGTTCTTCTCTCCTCAAAATGGAAACACCATCCAGGTCCAGTGTTTTCTGACTCCTGACAGAAGGCAACTTAGATAATGGAATCATTCCATTTCTATTCATTCCATTCCAGGATCAAATCTGAGTCCCTCTGACAACATTAAGTGTGCCTGGCCTGTTTGACACCATGGCAAGAGGAATTAATTGTGACCCCCACTAACAATGAGTAGCCAGGAAAGACTCTCTGCTTCCCTTCTTATTGAGATATGCAAAGGCCGGTGGGCCAGGAAGCCACCAGAGGTAGCTACAGTGAATGGCCTGGGCTAGAAAGCCTCTTTGTTCCTGCCATTCTGACTCTCTCCTCTTCTGCTCAGGACATACCACCGGGACATTTGTGTGTGTGTCAGTGGGTGAACCTGGAGGGAGATCCCACCATTACCATCCCCTCCTTAGAGACACCCTGTCACCCAACCTAGGCAAACCTCTATTGTCCCCTCAGGCAGCATCAGCAAGGACCAGTGGGAGCCACATGGCACCAGATAAGCCAAGTAGACCAAAATAGCACTATAAAGATTCTGGAAATTAAACTACCATTGCACCCACAGTCCCCAAACTAGGCCAAGACTAACAAGCTGAACCTAAACAGGGTGACTATCTGCTAACATAAAATATTTAAATAGAACTAGGGGAGTCTTAACATAATAGATCAGACATCTAAGATACAATTTTTAAAAATCATGTCATAAAAAGAAACAAGAAAATCACAACTTGAATAAGAAAAGACAATCAACTGACACCAACATCATGATGAATCAGATGTTGCCATTTTTTGACAAGGATTTTTAAAGCAGGGTCTGAGCAGACTTTAGAAAACTGACACTCTATATAAAATATCAATGAGAAATTCTCAAATTTCTCCCATATATTTACTTTATTTAATCACTTAAAAACTAAAATATATATTGAAATCCTTATCTATCTGCCCCAAACAATGAATATTATAAATTACCATTTTCTTTGTTATAAAACTAAAAATAGAAAGTTAAATGTGTATGATTTCTGGAATATTTTGCTCCATAAAATTTAGCAGTGCAGTGCACTGCACAAAAATTTTGAATGTTACAATCTAATTTTTGTTTTCACATATAAGAAAATTAACTTAAATAAAACAAATTAAAAGAAAATTCTATAAGTATTGATATCCCTAGTTAGTAAGTATTTACTAACTGACTAAATAAATGCTTCTGTGATGCTCTCATTATGCTCACGTTATGGAAATGCCTTGTTTTTGTTTGGTGAAGCATAACACATGTCCTTGCATGTGATTTCAATGCTGTTTTTACTGATTATTTTTGCATTTAATTTCATCTACTTATGCAAACATTTGGGTATGCTATCTCATTTTTCTTAACTGCTACACTAATCCTGGTTAATCCTAAAATATAACACAGGTCTTTTTCCATGGGTTTATTAACATGCCGAGATGTATCAGTTCAATACGTAGCCTTGTATTTTTAACACCTACTGTTGTCATACTTTCTTAGTCTCATTTAACACATGCATCTCTAAATTCTCATATGAACTCCAACTATCCTTTTTTGTTTCCTACTTTTTCCCTGCATAAATCTCTCCCTTTGTCACAGTGCTCTTTTTTTTTGTTCATTTGCACAGAGCCTTCATCTATAAGGTTACATAACATATATAGGTTATATACATATGTAGGTTACTACCTATGCGAGGTTATATAGTATAGTGGTTAGAAGTATGGGCTCTTAAAGTTGGCTAGACTCCCTGCATTTAAATCCCAGTTTTATCTCTATGAACTTTGGAAAGTTTATTAACCCCCTCGGTTTCCTCATCTATTAAAAAAAAAAAAGGGCAGTAATATGCCTGCCTTGGAGACAAAATAGGTAAAAAATTTGGATCAGTGTCTAACAAATCATGAGTGATCAATATACAGTGGACCCTTGAACAACATGGGTTTGAACTGTGTGGGTCCACTCATGTGCAGATTTTTTTCAATATACAGTACTACACTATCTGTGGTTGGCTGAATCCATGGATACAGAACCACAGATATGGAGGACTAACAATGGGACTTGAGCATCTGCTGGTTTTGGTACCACTTGTTGTTCAGGGGTCAACTGTATCAGTAACTATTATTCTTCAGAATTAACTGGTGTACACATGGCTGTGATATATCAATCTGGAATGATAATCAACACTTTGCCTTTCTTCATGGCTGACTCATTTCAAATTCAAAACATCCATATAAAATTATTATTCTTCCAGCTCCTCCTGTAGACTTGAAATTTCTATCATTGACACATACATATGACTAGAGTTTTGTAATTATAATTTGAATAATCATACTCATTTGAACTATGTACCCATTCAGTCAGAAAATCTTGACAGTCATCTTTTATTCTTAGATCTGTCATTCCATTAAAAGAAACTAGTGATCATTCCCTGATATGTCCATAACATATGTATATAACATATTCCAATTTTACACAAAAAAAGAAAATCACCATAATTCCCATCATCCAAAGTTATCCACTCATAATATGTACAGGTAGAGCTGTATTAATTTGGATTCATAAAAACATATACTTTTTCACTTTGTTTCCAAAAATATTTGTGAACTGCTCATAAAACTCACTATATTGTGTCACTTTTTACATGCCAATATTGTGGAACTGCTCTATACCATTGGTCCCCAACATTTTCGGCACCAAGGACCGGTTTCGTGGAAGACAGTTTTTCCACGGTTGGGGATGGGGAGATGGTTCAGGCAGTAATGCGAGCGATGGGGAGCGATGGGGAGCAGCAGGTGAAGCTTCGCTCTCTTGCCCGCCACTCACCTCCTGCTGTGCGGCCCGGTTCCTAACAGGCCGCGGACCCATAGCAGTCTGTGGCCCCGGGGGTTGGGGACCCCTGCTATACAATATGGCTATTGAAGTGTATATTTAAATTAGCTATAATCAAATAAAATAAAATTAATTTTCTCACTCTCACTAGCTGTATTTTAAGTGTTCAACAGACACATGCAACTATATTATACTATATTGGAGAGAATAGATATAGAACATTTTTTTTCATAAAATGTTCTATTAGATTCTATGATGTTTGTGGGAGAAGGGCAGCTCTCAACCAGGAGATTGACAAGCCTTTCCTACCATTCAGCTGGGCTCTATGGTAGCTCTAAGGGCACATGGCTCAAAAAGATGTGGATATTTAATGGAATAGCAAATTTTATATTTTGCCAATTTTTTTTTTTATTATTAATTAATTAATTTATTTACTTTTAGCTGTGTTAGGCCTTCGTTTCTGTGCGAGGGCTTTCTCTAGTTGTGGCGAGCGGGGGCCACTCTTCATTGCGGTGCGCGGGCCTCTCACTATCGCGGCCTCTCTTGCTGCGGAGCACAGGCTCCAGACGCGCAGGCTCAGTAGTTGTGGCTCACGGGTCCAGTTGCTCCGCGGCATGTGGGATCCTCCCAGACCAGGGCTCGAACCCGTGTCCCCTGCATTGGCAGGCAGATTCTCAACCACTGCGCCACCAGGAAAGCCCCTATATTTTGCCAATTTTAAAACCCTTAATAATACTTTGGATGAAAGCATTTAATGAATGCTTAATCCTTTTTGTAACAGAAAACTAAAAGAGTAAATATCATTATTATTAGGTTTACAGAATTGGATTTAAAATGTTTCAAAAATATAATGCTGGATAAAATAAAAGCTTTAAAATTTAGTAATGATTATTAAAAACCTTTAATATATGTTTTAAAACAAGATTACATGGTAGTAGATGAGAGATATGATTAACAACAAAACAGTGGAAAATGATGTCAGGATCCAGTGGTATCAGTTGTTGGAAAGATTAATGAGTCAGTCATTTAAAGCAGATGCTACAGACATAATCTTGTTTGCATTAATGTAGTGTAAACAACATCACAGAAAATAATCACCTAACAGCAATCCATGTGGTGTAAAACAACCCCAAGAGGATTTTGCATGTTAATAGAAAACATGCTATTTATCTTTAAAGCATTGAACTTCACACAGTCCAGAGTTCATAGTAAACAATCCACAAAAATTTTGAACTTCAATCCTAAAGAGCATTTACGGTAACAGTGCAAATTAAACAGATGAGAAATACACATCACACAGACACTCAAAATAACTACACACTTACAAGACACAGCTCAAGGCAAGGTGTGAAAAATGTTTAAATACTTAGATGCCATCCCTTCCTTCCCTCCTTCCTGCCTGCCTGCCTTCCTTCCTTCCCTCCACACATATTCATTGGTTATTGTGTCAATAACAGCCATGGAGATAGGCATGACCTGTGAGAAGGAGAGTAGATTAGACCTATGTTGTTTCAAATTGCAAAGCTCAGAATATTTCAATTATAAATGAGGAAGAGCTAAATAATAATGGACCAAGCTGCTTGTTGTCTCTTGAATTGCAATGTCTTTTGGTGTATATCTTTTGGAAGATTTTTAAAGGCCTCAAATGTAACCTTATATTAACGTTGTATAGTTTGGTAAAACTTTCATTACTAGTGACATATCAAAGTCTAATTTTAATGCATAGTTTACCTAGCACTCGTTTTCATTGTAAATATTGGTGTTATTTAGTATATCTTCATTGTGAATTTGATCCTTTAGCATTTTAAAGATTTATATTAATATACATTGTTTAATAATTTCCAGCTGCACTTAAATGTCTCTGATAGAAAATTGGGATCCCTGATAAACTGACTTTTGTTAACTCTGCATATGTATTTTTTATTTCCTCTTTTTTTCAATCTTCTAAATGCCTTTATTTTAGATCTGTCCCTTTTATATAATTTAAAGTCATATTTTATTTTGTTATTAAATCAGATAGTCATTTTTCTTTAAATATGTGAGTTTAGTCCACGCTCACACCCATATGTAACTATGATAGATATGTGTAATACTATTTCTGTATCTCATATTATTATTGTTTTATGTTATAATTTCTAGTTCTCTTTGTTCTTTAGATGTTTTACATTTTATTTCCTTTTCTTAATTATGTGATTTTATTATAAATTTAAAATTAGAAAGGCTTGTATTATAAATTAGCTATATTTTATTAGAAATAGTCTCTGTAAGTTTAGACATTATCCAGTAATTCTTTATGATGAACATAAATTTATATATTTCTTCTCTCTTGACTTATCCCCCTGATTTTATTTAATTGTACAATTATTCTTAGTTTTACCTTCATGTTCTTAGGTATAATTAAAACTTTTTGATTCCTCATTTTTAAATGAACCATTTATTGAGGTACAACATACATGCTGAACAATACACAAAGCATAAATATGCACCAAGTGTACACATTAGTGTAAATACCACTTGGAATCACTGCATCTCTAACTATGGTTTTAATGTAATATTTTGAAATGATCATTATTAAGAGTTTGTAAAGTGATGTTAAAAGGAGCAGTGTGAAATATACAACTGAAGTCAAGATTGAAAACATTTTTTTGCATTAAGTTTTCTATCAACCAGCTATGCAGGCTTCCTAGACTCTGCTCTGAGGCGTGCCTCTCCAGATACTAGAACTTGGCTATGCCTATGAATGCTTGAGGGAGCATGAGATCAATGATAATTATTTGTTTTTAAAATAAAATACCCTAGAATATTCTCCTATGCTAATTAGGACAATTAAATAAAACAGATAAAACTGATAACTTTGGAAAGGTGGTCAAGAACCTATGTTCACGGTATGATTAAAAGAAAATTATGCCCTCTCAGTACCACTCTGTTTGATATTATAATCAGTAATTGTTTTAATGAATTAATTCCATTCTGCATGGTAAAAATATGTTTTGAATTAAAATTATATACTCTAATAATTTAATAAGTATTAAATAATCTAGAATAACTTCAAAATATATACAATGAATTGGTAACCTCAAACTCTCTTTAGAAACTGGTTGTGTTTAAAAATAAAAATGAAGAACAATAAGTAAAAAGCTTTTCACAAAACACCCACATTAATACCTAACAGAAGAGAGAATAAAAATAATGTGCCTATCACCACTTCCATAAATAAGTTGGAGAAAGCACATATAATTTAATGCAGTTTTTTCTCTCTTTATAAAATTAATTCATTTTTATTTATTTATTTATTTTTGGCTGTGTTGGGTCTTCGTTGCTATTCACAGGCTTTCTCTAGTTGCGGTGAGCAGGGGCTACTCTTCGTTGCAGTGCGTAGGCCTCTCATTGCAGTGGCTTCTCTTGTTGCAGAGCACGGGCTCTAGGGCACATGGGCTTCAGTAATTGTGGCACGTGGGCTCAGTAGTTGTGGCTCACGGGCTCTAGAGCACAGGCTCAGTAGTTGTGGCGCACAGGCTTAGTTGCTCTGTGGCATGTGAGATCTTCCTGGACCAGGGCTCGAACCCGTGTCTCCTGGATTGGCAGGTGGATTCTTAACCACTGCGCCACCAGGGAAGCCCCTATAAAATTAATTTATTAACTCTTCTTGAGATAACTTTGATTTTTCTTGTTTCTTTTATCTTATTCTCTAATTAATATAATAACTTCACCTAGAATGGACTCATTGAATATTAGTTGGTTTGGGTGTGTTCAAAATTTAAATTATGCATGTAAGAAGCAGATTTTAAAATATTTGTTGAAATGAATGCATCTTTTACTCAATTTCAGTCAGAAATATATTGGTATAGGCACTAGTGGTTAGCATCTCAGAATGACCCTAACAGTTCTTTGAGTAATTACCTAATTGTTTTCTTTCACTCACTAGACTCTAATGCCAATGCAAGCTGTAGATCATTTCCTTACCAATGATTGTGCCTGGCACAGAAAAGTTTTCATATTTTGGTATGAATTAAAATGTAGACATAAGAGTATCTAAATTAATCAACTTCTGATTATCCACGCCTAAATGATGAAGACTGAGGATTGAAGATGTTCTCCAAACAACCAGTCTTCAGTATGATCAACAGTGATCAATTGTCTCTGCCCCATTACTCGTCATGGCCAGACTTCCCTCCACTCTCTCTGTGCATCAGTTATAACCAACAGCTACTCCCACGTTAAACTTTGCCTTTATGTGCTGATGTGTTCTTAAAATAACATGAATAATCAAGAGTTGACTGGCAGCATAAAGTGAACTTGACAATTTATTCAAGAATATCAAGTAAATGTGTTTAATCCATTAGGAAAAAAATCTTACCTCATTCTTTTGAAGTACTTTCTCTCACACTCTTTCCAGTATTCATCTATGTCTTCATGATAAATTACATCAAAGATGGCTTCTTTTGGTAATTTTCTTCCCTCTAATAGTAGAACTGTCTCTTTTTTGTAAAATCAGTCACTCTGTCACAGTAATTTTATCATTTTCTGTTCTTCTATATTATAAACAAAAGTAATAAAGAAAATCATTCTTCAATTATTGCCCTCCAAATTATGATATGTTTAAGCAAATCACTCAACTTGGTCTTTTTTATCAGTATCTTATTACATCAGATTCTTTAATAGTCACATATATTATTATTATAACTGGATCACATGTATTACTGTTTCTGCTTAAAATAATTTTTCTGGGGAGGGAAATAAATAGTGCCTGTGATACACCAATGAATAAGAGAAAGACCCTGATCTCATAAAGCTTACATTTATGTATAGAATTATTGTTATAAATATTCTATGAAGAAAACATAAAATAGGCTAAAAGGAAAGCGTGATGGTTATTCATTTACATAGCATGATGAAGTAAGTACTTTCTGATGATGTGAAGAATGAGTGTAAACTGAATGAAATGAGAGTGAAAGCCATATGGTAGCAGAAGAGAAAGAGTTAGAGATTGCTTTTAAAGTGACAGAAACAGATTAGAGCCCAAAGTAAAAGCTCAATATGCGTTAGAAGAACTTCCATCAGACCCACATCTCTGAGTGTGCAATTGAATGCTAGAAAAGAAGTGTGTAAGTAAGGAGGAGGAAATCAATGCTAGAAAGCTCTTAAATTCTGGCTGAAAGTCCTCCTGCTTTGGCAAAACACAAGTAGTTTTAGACATTGACAAAGTTGTTTCTTTGGGAATTTAAATCAATCTTAGCTTGCAGTCTATTTTGTTTTGGCTCTAAAAATTCATTTGTTTCCTTTATTCACTCAGTGATATGTGTTTCCCTTTTGTTGATCTGTGTTTGTTTTCTTTACTGAAGCTTGGACAGTTAAGCCTGTTGCCTGAGAATACATTCATATCACGTTTACCATGGACTTAACTCAGGTATGTTTAGCTCAAAATGAATTCCAAAATGTTAAAAAGGTTAGGGGGATTTAGGACTTATTGATCTTTAGCTGATGGATTTTACAATGGCCAGTTAGGAATTGTGATATATATCTGGCTATATTTCAGAATCCTTAAAAGTTTTTCAAAAGGAGAGGGAAGTTGAAAATCATTGCTGAGGAGGCAGCACACATTGTCTGCTGCAAATTGGTCCTCATTTGTTATTCTGCCGTGTGAAAAGGTGATAGAGATACTCCTACATTGCCCTGGGTTCAGGATTTTGTTGATTCATGTTAAGACCTTGATGATTGGGCTCTCAGGATGCATTCATTGCACACATACTTGCAGTCAATGTCTGTAGAAATGTGTGTCTTTTTTAGCTATCTAAAAAACTTTGCCCAAATTTCACTATCTATCTATGACAGATTTTTTTTTTTAATAATTTGTATAGTTGTAACTGTCTTTTCACTGAGGCTGAACTTTCTTCTCTGATTTTCCTTTTTTGTTTTTTAATTGACTTTAGGGAAAAGAGCAGGAATAGCTATGCTTTTAATGACTTATCTTTATCTGAAGATTTTTTTCTCATTTTTAACTATACTCTGAAAATACTGATATCAAAATATCTGAGTTTTTCATTTCAACATAATTAGCTTTGGCTCAATTCATATAATGCTAATAATCTTTCTTTACTGTTGACATTGGCTGATCATTTATCAACACATGAAATTATACAACAGGCAAATATGGATAAATGAAGAGAACACTTCAATTAGTGTCATTTTCTTGAGTATGTCAAATGTACATTTTCCTGTACTGCCAAAAGAACGTCATGGCATCTGTCCTCAGCCAGCCATTTCCTCCAACTATGATTATTCTCTGTCATAGTTACACAATGATTCATCTCAATATAAAAAAAGGTATTACAAACGAGAAGAAAATTTCACTTTGGGAATCTACTTTGGTGTTAACCCAGAGAGAACAAATCCGTATAGTCGATTACAATAGACTTTCTGGGGTTGGGCTCAGACTTCTCAGTATAAGGTGGGCTGAAAAAAAGATACATGAATGTAAACACATAAAGTTCATTTCTGACTGTGAAACTGTCAAATGCCATATTAATGATTTAGCCTTTGGATATAGTATATTTTTTCTTACTAAAAATAACTTTATCTTTTGCTTTAGGCAAATGTAAATACTAATGGGAGAGGATTAAAATTAACTTTCTAGCACTGAAGTCTGAAATGATTGATCAATCTAGACTAAAGCATGTACGTGCCCTAAAAACTTTTACTGTACTTTAAAGTATAAAAATAGTATGTTTTACTTTCCTAGTTATGTATCATCTTTATAATCTTCTCACCCTCTTTATTTTAAGTTATTTAGGCAAAAAAGTTAATTATAAGTATTATATATGCCATGGATATACTGACAATAAAAATACTAATGTAGCCTACTACCTGGATTCACTGAGCTCATATTATAGTGAGAGAGACAATAAGATAAATAAAAAAATTCAACACAGTGCAATGACACCTGTCTTAATGGCTTCTTCAGGATGATTAAGATAAAATCACATGTTCTTAGTATAGTGTCAGTTATTAGCGTATTCTTAAACTTAAATAAGCAATTAGAAATTTCAATAAATGTACAATGGCATATCTTACACATCTTATTTTAAAACCTAATTTCTTCCATTCTCTTTTAAAGACCCCCAAATTAGTAAACAGAAGCCTTAACTGAGGTAGTTATTTGCAGAGTGTTCCTTAATTGTCATAGCTTACACTTATGCAGATAAGGCAAGGCATAAATATTACAATTACTACTTATTTAAAGTATGAGGACAAAAACTCAAAGGTTTGAAACTAATTTATGCTACAGGCAGCACATCTCGAATATAAAGCAAAAGAATGTTGCTGAACTTGCTGAACTGTTGTCGATCACTCGTCTCTGCCTTGGTTTTAATACTTGGTATTCATGGACTTTTCTGATGAATTGAAGAATCTTTCTGTGAGTTTTTTATGAAAGAAAAAATATCATATCCCCCCAGGCCTGAAAGCCCCAGAGAACTGGTAACAGCAGGGGAGGTGGTACATACATGCAATCCAGGCCTCCCAGCCATAGCAACGTCTGGGGCAACAGGCAGCAGTTGCACTGGGGCCTGGGACCCTGTCCTCCAGCTGCTAAGGTGCTCTGCTTGCCACTCTGGCCTTCTACCTGCCCCCTGTGCAGTGGCAGAGCCTTGCAACACCGGGCACTGTAGAGGCGCCCACATGACCCTGTCTTCACCTCACTGTTTCCCTCCCCTGTGACAGCAGAGATTGTGACATAGGAAATCCCAGAGGCAGCTGGAGAGCCCACCATCCCAGTGCCCCAGGCAACAAGGTCAGCGACCTTGGCAGCAGTAAGACACCAAAACCCGTGGAGGCAAAAGAAGCTATGAAGAAGCGATGGGGCAACACCTCTGACAGAGACAGGTGGAGGGTGGAAAGTGCAGACTCTCAAAACTAGAGGCAGTTCCGATAAGAGAAACCAAAATCTTCTGCTATAGCGACACCTACTGGAATGCAAAAGAAAGGCCTCATTTGAAAAGGCACATCTGGTAAAGGACTATTATCCGAAATATGCAAAGAACCCTTAAAGCTCAGCAACAAGAAAACAAGCCAATTACTAAATGAGCCAAAGACCTTAACAGATGCCTCACCAAAGAAGATATACAGATGGCAAATAAGTATACGAAAAGATGCTTCACATCATATGTCATCAGGGAAACACAAATAAAAACAACAGTGAAATATACCTATACACCTATTAGAATGGCCAAAATCCAGAACAACATGAAATGCTAGCAAGGATGTGGAGCAATAGGAACTCTCATTCATTGTCCATACCTATGAAATATACAACATGAAGAATGAACCCTAATGTAAACAATAGAGTTTGAGTGATTATGATGTGTCAATGTACATTCATCAGTTACAACAAATGTACCACTTTGGTGGAGGATGTTGATAATGGGGGAGGCTGTGCAGTGTGGGCACAGGGGCTAATGGGAAATATCTGTACCTTTCACTTTTGCTGTGAAACTAAAAAAATTAAATCTTTAAAAAGTTATCAAATTTCTTAATTGATTTTATTATTAATAAGATATAACTTCCTTTGTGTTTTTATTGGACAGTTATATTTGCATATACATAAGTAATATATTTATACATTTTTACCATTATCATAAGATATTCTATGTTTTTAAGATTTTAAGAGATTGTTATATAAGAATATTAACATTTTACATGTTTATGAAGAGTATATTTTCCCATGTGTTTTATTTTGTCATTCTTAATGTATACATAATTTAATGTTTTATGTCTGAGCTTTATCTTCTTTATTTTGCTTTTGTGTTTAGGAAGATTAGATTGATTTTCTATGCCTGCAGAACAAATTTTCCCAAACTTTCATGTATTATTAAAACAAATATTTATTAGCTCATACTTTCTATACTCAGGAACCTGGATGTGGCTTAGCTAGGTCCTATGGCCCTGAGTCTCACAAAGCTGCAGTCAAGACTGCAATCATCTTGAGGGTCAACTGGGAGAACTTCTTCCAAGATCATCCGAGTGACTGTTGACAGTTCCTCATACGTTGTTTGACTGAGGACCTCAGTTTCTCACTGGCTGGAGCCCTCTCATAGGATCACTCACCACATGTCAGCTGATGTCCATTAGAGGAAGCATGTAAGAGGACAAGAATGAGCAAGAGATAGCAAGTGATTAAAGTCACAGTATTTTGGTAACTTGATATCTCATCACTTTTATTGTTCTGCTTAGAAGCAATGCAAAGTATAGCACACATTCAAGAAGAAAGCATTTCACACACCCACCTCCCGTGGCAAAGATCATTGGGAGTTATTTAGAAGCTGCCACGTAGACCTTTCACAAATCTTAAAACAATTATTTTGTATGTACGTGTATGACATTCTTTCTTTCTTTCTTTCTTTCTTTCTTTCTTTATTTATTTATTTTTGGCTGTGTTGGGTCTTTGTTTCTGTGCGAGGGCTTTCTCTAGTTGTGGCGAGCGGGGGCCACTCTTCATCGCGGTGCGCGGGCCTCTCACTATTGCGGCCTCTCTTGTTGCGGAGTACAGGCTCCAGACGCGCAGGCTCAGTAGTTGTGGCTCACGGGCCTAGTTGCTCCGCGGCATGTGGGATCTTCCCAGACCAGGGCTCGAACCCGTGTCCCCTGCATTGGCAGGCAGATTCTCAACCACTGCACCACCAGGGAAGCCCCAACATTCTTTTTTGACTTTTGGTTTTTTGCGAGATTTTACTATTTAATTTGTTACATGTTTTTGCTAAGGTATTTTGGTATGAATATAAAATTTACAAATATATCAAATAATGGAATAAGCTTTAATAGTCACTGTCACAAAATAAAGCTGTTCCTATTAACTTGACTCAGTTTACTATAAGCTTTTTCTTTTTGTGTGTGCAATGTTGTATATTCTAATTCAGGAAATTTATTTTCCTTTGTTATTAAAATTACAAGTGGAATTATTAACACTGAGTAGATGAATATTCAGTTATGGATTTTGCCTTACTGAAGTCTTTCAGGTGTACTTTGTTCATGTCCCTCAAAGCTGTCCTATCGAAGTTTTATAACTATTAGGGTCAGAATTATTCAAACTATGTAAAAGCCTGGAAAGGAGAATTATTTTTTTAACTAAGCATAAATGTGAAAGGTAAAATTTAAGATGATTATTTTAGACAAAAGGGATTGATTTAATTCTATATCCTTGTCACACATACCATATCCTTAAGTTAATACTATATGGCATTTCTAATTTTTTTTATATTTGAATGAAGATATAAGTATAAAGGCAATTTTAAATAATGATTCCTCTAACTCTCTTCACACTGATATAGATCGTCTGAATATTCATTTCTAATTACCCACAGAAAGAAGGCATGTTTTTAAACTATCAAAATTGGACTTCTTTTTCCTTTAAATTTACAGAATACATTGTCGTAAGAACATGTATCATTCCTCTGTTTTTATGATTTTTTTTTTATGTCAGCTATTTGGTTTAAGTCCTAGATCCCAGACAATATTTTCCCTTGTCCTAAAAATAATACTTTATTGAATAATCTCAAAATCATATTCTTGATGTTTATTTTAAAAACTACAAAATTGTCATACCTATGACAATTTATACATTTTAAAAAAATAAACTCTTACCATAATAGATTAATTATTGAGTTCACTAAAAATATCCTTCTATCTCATGATACACAGATGTCAAATATCATGTAATAAAATACTCTTTTAACCTATGTATCAGTAAAACCAGCTGAAGGCTTCAAGGCCACGAGAAATCATCTCATCAGCATATAAGAGTTCATGAAGGAAGTGCCAAGACATCAGGATCTCTGTAACATTCATCCTCTAATTTACTTTGGTCCCATCAGTAGACTTGGTATACTCAAGAATCATATATCTTTAACTTTCAAAATGATACTCCAAAGGAAATTGGTGAGTGGATACACAATGTAGTTTATGAAGATTTTCATACATAGTCTTAGGAAAATTATTTTTGGTTTATTTGGATTACTCCTCAAATGAAAAATAAGAAACAAAGAAATAGAATTATCATCTTTGGCCAAGGATACATCCTTAGACATTCTGTTATTTAGTAATAGTTTTGCAGACTTAACATTTTGGTGAACTTTTAGGTTAACAGAGAATTTTTCATTTTTAAAGCTAATGTTAAACTCTGTATATTTCATTCTAGGCAAAACCAAAAGACTTACACCCAAAAGAAAAGGTGACATTTCCACTTTGTACAGTCTGCTAAAAATGTCACACAAGCTAGAGTTTTAATCTATGTTGGTGGGTTATGCACAGATTGATTTTAAATGTAGCATTTTATTGCTCTAGAAAAAAAATAGCATTTCCTGCAAAATAAGATTAAATAGATATGTAATGGGATTTTAGTTATAGAGTTGAATTTTTACACATATTTATTGGTTATTCTATATGAAATTTCCTTTCTGCATTTACTTCTGCTTTAAATATCAGCTATAAACACCCTGAAGGGCAGGTGCTGAAATGGCAGACTGAGACTTAATTCCATCTGTGTAAAAGGTTAGTACCACATTGCAATGCTTAGCATAACCTTAAAAATACATAATTTAAACTCTGTTTCTAGACTGTTTCATCCTTAAATGTGATTGAGTAATATATATCCTAGCAAGTTAAACATATAGTATGGGACATCATCTTATTTTCATAAAATAATCACACACAGCACAGTTGTCATAATTTCATAAGCTCAGAGTAAATAAATATATTTTTTATGTTAAATCCTCACAGTCAATGCAAAAAAGTAGTTTTCCTATTATTAATTCTATTTGTACAAAATAGATTTACCCTTATATAATGTCATTCCAAAAACTTACAAATATTGATAATGATAGTGAAAAGGTATAAAAAGTTTTACTTCCCAGCTTAGATCAGCTTTACTTCAGATGGGAAGATTTCACAAATTCCAACTGTATATATTCTCATATTGTATAACCCTTGCAGACAATTAAACTTTTCATTGTTTAATATCTTCTATTTTAGAGATTCCTTCTGTCAATATGAAGGCAAATTCGTTAGAAATATTATAAAATTTATTCTTGTACTCCCTCTATACGATCTGCCATTCCACTTACATGAAATTAATTTCTCATAATTGGTATTCATACCTTTTGCTGAAATATGTTCTGCTAAATTTTACCTGTGATAAATGTCCCTCAGATTTTGAGCCAGTCCCACTCTATCCATTTCTCCCCTCACAAAAACAAACAAAAAAACCAACAAACAAAAAACAAACAAAAATTCTTCTCACAATCCTATTTTCTATACTGTTTTGTTTTTCTCCTCCCATCTTGCCTCTTCATAGTATATTTTCACATCCATCCAGACAAAAGCAACCACTTCCAAATTGTTTCACCAGATTTATTTACATACTTCACTCATTCAACATATTTATCTTTGAAACAAAAATTTTTTTAAAGTTATTTCCAGTAGCTGCATGGATGGTTGGAAAAATTATTCTCTCATGTCAAAAATTATTTTTTGCATTTCTTTTAATTCCTCCTTTCTTATTTAAAATGTATATAACATGATTCAAAAACTGTAAATTATTACAAATGCTACACTGAATTTAGATTGTGTACAAGTTTGTTGGTGATTGACTCTTTTAAGACAGAAGGATGTGATACTATTATGATACACGGTCTAAGGCAGAAGGACTATAATCCATACACAAAATTGCTAAGTAATTAAATCAGTTCTATACTCAATGTAACCATTCTCTCTTGAAATCAATTTAAATTTCAATTAAGAAAAGAAAAAGTTCCCTTCAAGACAGTAGTTAAGGAAATTAAAACAATTAATATATTAAGTAATATTTTTAGAGATGAAAAATCTTAAACGTGTTAATGGCACTGTTTTACGTAATTAAAGATGTTCAATTGCCAACATCAGCAACAAGTCCATTAACATAATATTAACATTTTCTAGTATTATTTTATTATTTGTCATTCTGGCAGAGTCCATCCCAGAATTAACTTCTTAGTAATTATAAAAGGCAGTCAAAATAATGGATGCTCTGTTGCACGATTTCACGCCTATGCTATCACTCTCTCATCCTGTGAACTTCTGAGCACTGGCATCATAGCTGTGCGTTCATCTTTGAGAGGCCAAGGACAAAGAGAGAAAAACTATGAGCATTGTAGCATACTTCAAAGTCAAAGTTTAATTTATTAAATTTTATAATTAGCAAAATGCCAATAAATTGTTCTGAAGAGCCTAGTCTGAAATGTTGTAATACGAACTTTTTTTGTTATTGATCAAACACATACAAATTTCCAAATAATACACTGGCACATCACTCAGTAATTAATAAACACTGTTGGATTCCATTGTTATAATGAGGATCCATTTAAATTCTTATGTTTCGGGAACATCATAATAACTAAGGATAAATCAGAGCAAATCTATTGGCAAACAAAAAAGCAAGACCCAGTCATGTGACCTAGATCTAACAAAAGAGTGCAAACTTGGAAAACCAAAGTGTAGCCTATGAAGTTAGCTGCTTTTTTTTTTTTTTTTAAATAGATCGTTATTGGAGTATAACTGCTTCACAATACTGTGTTAGTTTCTCTTGTACAACAAAGTGAATCAGCCATATGCATACCTATATCCCCATATCCCCTCCCTCTTGAGACTCCATCCTACCCTCCATATCCCAGCTCTCTAGGTCATCGCCAATCACTGAGCTGATCTCACTGTGCTCTGCGGCTGCTTCCCACTAGCTATCTGTTTTACATATGGTAGTGTATATACGTCAATGCTACTCTCTCACTTTGCCCCAGCTTCCTCCTCCCACCACCTGTGTCCTCAAGTCCACTCCCTATGTCTACATCTTTATTCCTGCCCTGCCACTATGTTCATCAGTACCATTTTTTTTTGATTCCATATATATGTGTTAGCATACAGTATTTGTTTTTCTCTTTCTGACTTACTTCACTCTGTTTGATAGACTCTAGGTCCATCCACCTAACTACAAAAAACTCAATTTCATTTATTTTTATGGCTGAGTAATATTCAATTGTATATATGTGCCACATCTTCTTTATCCATTCATCTGTCGATAGACATTTAGGTTGGTTCCATGTCCTGGCTATTGTAAATAGTGCTGCGAAGAACATTGTGGTACATGACTCTTTCTGAATTATGGTTTTCTCTGGGTATGTGCCCAGGAGTGGGGTTGCTGGGTCATATGGTAGTTCTATTTTTAGCTTTTTAAGGAACCTCCATACCATTCTCCATAGTGGTTGTATCAATTTACATTCCCACCAACAGTACAGGAGGGTTCCTTTTTTACCACACCCTTTCCAGCATTTATTGTTTCTAGATTTTTTTCATAATGGCCATTCTGACCAGTGTGAGGTGATACCTCATTGTAGTTTGGATTTGCATTGCTCTAATAATTAGTGATGTTGAGCATCTTTTTATGTGCCTCTTGGCCATCTATATGTCTTCTTTGGTGAAATGTCTATTTAGGTCTTCTGCCCATTTTTTAATTGAATTGTTTGTTTTTTTGATATTGAGCTGCATGAGCTGCTTGTATATTTTGGAGATTAATCCTTTGTCCATTGTTTCATTTGCAAATATTTTCTCCCATTCTGAGAGTTGTCTTTTCATCTTGTTGATGGTTTCCTTTGCTGTGCAAAAGCTTTTAAGTCTCATTAGGTCCCATTTGTTTATTTTTGTTTTTATTTCCCTTTCTCTAGGAGGTGGGTCAAAAAGGATCTTGCTGTGATTTATGTCATAGAGTATTCTGCCTATGTTTTCCTCTAAGAGTTTTATAGTGTCTGGCCTTACATTTAGGTCTCTAATGCATTTTGAGTTTATTTTTGTGTATGATATTTGAGAGTGTTCTAATTTCACTCTTTTACATGTAGCTGTCCAGTTTTCCCAGCACCACTTATTGAAGAGGCTGTCTTTTCTCCATTGTACGTTCTTGCCTTCATTGTCATAAATTAGGTGATCATATGTGAGTGAGTTTATCTCTGGGCTTTCTATCCTGTGCCATTGATCTATATTTCTGTTTTGTGCCAGTACCATACTGTCATGATTACTGTAAATTTGTAGCATAGTTTGAACTCGGGGAGCCTGATTCCTCCAGCTCCGTTTTTCTTTCTCAAGATTGCTTTGGCTATTCGGGTTTTTGTGTTTCCATATGAATTGTAAAATTTTTTGTTCTAATCTGTGAAGAATGCCATTGGTAGTTTGATAGGGCTTGCATTGAATCTATAGATTGCTTTAGGTAGTATAGTCATTTTCACAATATTGATTCTTTCAGTGAAGAACATGGTATATTTCTCCATCTCTTTATGTCATCTTTGATTTCTTTCACTAGTGTTTTATAGTTTTCTGAGTACAAGTCTTTCACATCCTTAGGTAGGTTTATTCCTAGGTATTTTCTTCTTTTTGTTGCAATGATAAATGGGAGTGTTTCCTTAATTTCTCTTTCTGATTTTTCATTCTTAGTGTATAGCAATGCAAGAAGTTTCTGTGCATTAATTTTGTATCCTGCAACCTTACCAAATTCATTGATTCGTTCTAGTAGTTTTCTGGTGGCATCTTTAGGATTTTCTATGTATAGTATCATGTCATCTGCAAACAGTGACAGTTTTACTTCTTTTTTCCACTTTGTATTCCTTTTATTTCTTTTTCTTCTCTGATTGCTGTGGCTAACACTTCCAAAACTATGTTGAATAATAGTGGCAAGAGTGGGCATCCTTGTCTTTTTCCTGATCTTAGTGGAAATGCTTTCAGTTTTTCACCATTGAGTATGATGTTCGCTGTGGGTTTGTCATTTATGGTAGGTAATTATGTTGAGGTAGTTTCCCTCTATGCCCATTTTCTGGGAGAGTTTTTATCATAAATAGGTGTTGAATTTTGTCAAAAGCTTTTTCTGCATCTATTGAGATGATCATATGGTTTTTATTCCTTAATTTGTTAATATTGTGTACCACATTGATTTGTGTATATTGAAGAATCCTTTCATCCCTGGGCTAAATCCCACTTGATCATGGTGTATGATCCTTTTAATGTATTGTTGGATTCTGTTTGCTAGTATTTTTTTAGGACTTTTGCATCTGTGTTCATCAGTGATATTGGTCTATAATTTTCTTTTTTTGTGATATCTTTTTCTGGTTTTGGTATCAGGGTGTCAGGGTATCAGGGTGAGAGTGAATTTGGGAGTTTTCCTCCCTCTGCAATTTTTTGGAGGAGTTTGAGAAGGATGGGTGTTAGCTCTTCTCTAAATGTTTGATAGAATTCACCTGTGAAGCCATCTGGTCCTGGACTTTTGTTTGTTGGAAGATTTTTAATCACAGTTTCAATTTGATTACTTGTGATTTGTCTGTTTATATTTTCTAATTCTTCTTGGTTCAGTCTTGGAAAATTCTGACTTTCCAAGATTTGTCCATTTCTTCATGGTTGTCCATTTTATTGACATATAGTTGTTTGTAGTAGTCTCTTATAATCCTTTGTATTTCTGTGGTGTCAGTTGTGATTTCCTCTTTTTCATTTCTAATTTTATTGATTTTGGTCCTCTCCCTTTTTTTCTTGATGAGTCTGGCTAAGGGTTTATCAATTTTGTTTATCTTCTCACGAACCAGCTTTTAGTTTTCTTGATCTTTGCTATTGTTTTCTTTGTTTCTATTTCATTTATTTCTGCTCTGATCTTTATGATTTTTTTCCTTCTACTGACTTTGGATTTTCTTTGTTCTTCTTTCTCTAGTTGCTTTAGGTGTAGGGTTAGATTGTTTATTTGAGATTTTTCTTGTTACTTGAGGTGAGGTTGAATTGCTTATAAACTTCCCTCTTAGAACTGCTTTTGCTGTGTCCCACAGGTTTTGGGTCATTGTGTTTTCATTGTCATTTGTATCTATGTATTTTTTTTCTTTCTTCTTTGATTTCTTGCAGTGATCTCTTGGTTATTTAGTAGCACACTGTTTAGCCTCCATACATTTGTGTTTTTTACAATTTAACACTTGAAAGGAAGAATAAAACACTTGAAAGGAAGAATAAAATAAGTTACTCACTTTCCCCATTATTTTGTTTTATTTCGTTTTAACTTAGTTTATTGCTGCCCACAAAGACGTAGGCTGTGTTACTAAATAAAAGAAAAAAATGCAGACCATTAACAGTGTGTGTCATTGGATTCAGTATGAAGCAATCCACTTTTCAAATAACGGAGCACAGACAAATCATTAAAAAAGAACTATGTCCTGCTTATGTATCCATTTAATTTATTTCCTTGTCATATTGTATTGATCAGGGTATTAGAACTGTGCTGGAACATAATGACAAGTGTGGTGATGGTGGTGACAGGGAAATCTTAATATGGTCATATGGTCATGTAATGAGGCAAGCATACCCCAAATTTTCTCAGTAAGTAGAAAATAATTGTAGATTTTTTTGCTGTGCAATTTTATGAAGTTAAGAAAGTTCATTTTTAGTGTTGGCTTCCAAGAATTTTTATAAAACATAGATGTTGAACTTTTCCAAATGATTTTCTCATTCTCTTTTTTTAAGCTTACCATACCAGTTTTCTCTTTAAAGTCATTGATGTGTTAAATCACATGGAAAGTGAGTGTATTTTTTCTCTTTTTGTTTCTTTTCTTTTCTTTTTTGGCTAAATTATCCTGGCATTCCTGCTCTAATTATATTATATTTTAGCTAGTTACAGTATCCTAATAAAGTGAGTGTATTAGCCTTTTATATCTTTCTATTTTTAGAAAACTTGTATATGGTCAGGGCTGTTTTCCCAGGAGAATACATTAAAGTTCACTGTAAAGCCATCAGTGCCTGGGGTTTGAGGATGTACGAAGGTTTTGATACACATTTACATTTCTTTCTATCCAAGTTTTATTTTTTTAATTTCACTTTGTACTAATTTTGAATTTTCTCATTTTCAGACATGAATATTTATAATTATCCTCTGATTTTTATTTTCAAATTGTCATGTGATCAGAAATCATGGTCTGAGCTTTGTTAACCTTTTTTGAATTTTAGTTTGTAAGTAATTCATGGTCACTTTTTCTGATATTACATGATACATTGAAAATAATTATTTTTGTTTATTTCATCTGCTTCGTCTGGTTTTTCAGATTTTTTTCTCCATCTGTTGCAGTTACAATCATAAATTGTTTCTCAAAATGTACAAAGAGGAGAAATTGGTCCTCAGACCCAGTTTGTGCCTTCTAGAAGAGCTGAAGGGGCAGTGGTGTGGGAGGTGAGAGGTCTCCTCAAGGCAAAGAGCGAAGATGTATACCTCCACAAAGTAACGATAAGTTTTTAAAAAGCATGGTGCTTCCATTGCAATCACTTCGTCCTTGTGCTCTGTAGCTCAGTAGATTAGAATGTGCACTAGTTAACCAGTGAGTTTCCACATCTTGTTCTGAAAAATTCTCCCTCACCTACAAGAACGACCCATTTTCAGTCTTCCCATGGATTTCTCAAAGTGTTTATGAAGGAAGCCAGCTGTCAGTATTAGCTCACCCTCTTTTGGAGGCATGGAAATTCACTATATTGCTAAGAATTATAATCCAAACTAAATATATCTTTATAGAAGAAAAACAAAGAAAACAGAATAGTCATTCTAACATACAGTTTCTACAAATACTTGTTATTTAATCATCCTTATAATGATTTAAACAATTTTTCTTGAGAAAAAACAGATATTTTATTTTAATAAAAGTGCCTGGTAGAATATTTCATGCATTTGCAGAGGTATTTAAATTTTTATTTTGAAAGATTATTGAAAATATTATCACCATCTTATTATACAATTACAAAATAGAACATTTATTGGAAGTTTTCAAGTACTAATAAAAAGAAAGATTGGAATGAAGGTCTCTGGAGTGGTCTGTTGTGGTGGCCTTAGTTAGATGGCCTTGGTTTCCATGCTGTAGAGTATGTTATTTACTCCGACATTTTCCTTCTTAATTGAAATAGATTCTGAAAACAGCCTCTCTGACGCTCAAATCATTATGTACGTTAGTCCCCAGATAGTAGGTGATTTTATCCTGAATTTTAGTCATCCACATTCCAGAGTTAATGAGAGGAAATGATAGTTTTCAAGAGATTGAGTTTTAAAAAAGAGTTTAATAATAACATGTTGAAAAACACTTGCAATATGTAATCTTTTTAATTTATAAGAGTCACAGTCATCTTCCTTCTGAGGAAATTTTTTCAGTGTGTTTTTTGGTCTAAATTTGTATGGTTGTGAAAACCGTGATACTTTTACTAAGCAGTAAAATAGACATTGATCCTAGTTAAAGGCAACTGCATATAGGCAAGTATGCAAAAGGCTGGCAACCTATCACTTAGACAACTGCCATCCAATACAACAGAAGTTTCTATGATGATGAAAATACGCTGTAATCTGTACTGTCCAATATGGTAGCTACTGACCACATGTGGCTGTTGAGCACTTGGAATGATGCTAGTTTGACTGAGGAATGAATTTCTACTTTAATTTAATTCAATTTAAATTTATAAAATCACATGTGGCTAGTGCCTACCACATCGGACAGCAAAGATTTAAACTAAACAATTAGAAGATTTTGTTTGTTTACTGATGTATGCCGGTTGCCTAAAAGAGTGTCAGGCACATTGTAAACTCTCACAAATAATTGTTGATTTAGTGAATGCAAAGGTCATATTCCAATATATGTTACCTTCTAGTATTCAGCCCACTTCAGGTGCTGACCAAGAGGCACTTACTGGTAAAAAATAAAATTTG
This sequence comes from Balaenoptera ricei, assembly GCF_028023285.1. Taxonomy (NCBI): domain Eukaryota; kingdom Metazoa; phylum Chordata; class Mammalia; order Artiodactyla; family Balaenopteridae; genus Balaenoptera; species Balaenoptera ricei. Next base: position 180,965,229 of record NC_082639.1, read on the forward strand.
ATACTGTGAGTAGTGATGCAGATGATCTAAACCCAGAGCTAAAATTTGGAAGTTGCCCCCCTTTGGCAAACTACACTTTGGCTAACACTAAATGAACCATTAATTTCCCTCCTCTTGGTGGATTATGAATAAGAGGTGCCAAGAGAGGAACATAGAAGCAGAAATATAAATATCAGGGAAGAAATAAAATTTTTAAAAAACTATAGAGAGAGAGGAAGAGAGGAAAAATGATTAAACGAGATTACAGAATATTCAAGTGCATAAAAGCAATGAATGTCTCAGATTACTAGAGGTCTTAGATTTCAAGAACACTTTATTATATTTCAAAAGTTTGTGACCCACTTTTTCCAGTTTTTTTCCCTAAGAGACACATTATATATTCTAGTATTGAGTTTCTGAGACTAGAGTGATTATTAAGCTGCTTCATTATTTAAACATGCATACTTATATTCATTAAATAAATAAAATCTGTATGTCTCTTCCTTCTAGCCCAGAATATTCTAATATGTTTATTATGTTCATTATTTAGGTATATGTTCTGAAATATTTTGAGAATTCCAAATATTTATTTGTTGCTTTCTTTCTTACCATGTGAAATATGACTGTACTCATGTGTGTGTGTGTGTGTGTGTATGTGTATGGACGTATATTGTGAATATATGTTTGTGTTTGGGAGCTGGAAGTCATATATATACTATTACTCAAAATCCTCTTTGCAATTTGGGATTAAACACATTTATTATCAAGCTATATTGACAGTGACTGTCAAAAGAAGGAATCAAGGTAAGTAGATCCCTGTTGTAAATAATCTCCATAAAATTTAATGCATATATACTCAGAAACAGACAAACAGTTCTACCAACTATTAACATACTTTGTTCATTCCTCAGTAGTTCTAAGAGATAACTGATACTCAACAGGATTAAATCACACTTAAATGTACAATGAAGCAAAAAAAAAAAAAAATAGTAAGGTATTTTATGTTGTTTAAGTGCATTTGAATGAACTTATTTTTTATTCATCATAAACTATGGGAATATTAAATGACCTATCTATGGAAATATTAAAAAATATAAGCAGTATAGATAAAGATAACCATTTGATAAGGCACTATTCATAGGTAGTAAGTGTTAAGATTTTAGAGATTTGGGGAAACATAATTAATATACACATACACAAATGTATCCACTAGAAAGGCATATGATATCCATATATATGATACACACATATGTATGTAACTATATTTACATATAAATGTACATGTATATAGAAATACAAATATGTATATAGAAATACTTCTGTGCATACAATTTTTCCTGTAACATGTCATTTAATTCTGTCTCATGATGGGGTTTGGAATAACTTTACATTTACAAATGATGATAACCATCTACTCTGCTTTAAGGCAGTTACTTTTAAATAAATATTTGCTCAGTTTAGACGTGAACTGCCTCTAGTACTGTTTTCCCCACTGCTCCTTCTCCAACCCAGGATGGCACGCAGTTTACTAGGAAAGAGCAGTCCTTGCTGTGAGGTGTGGGACAAAGCAACTGCTGCTGATGACTCTGGCCCTAACTATTGTCCACACCTATGAGGTTATCTTGCTCTGAAAACCAGTCACCTATATAATGTCTCTTTGAGTCTGTAGTCTTTTTTTTTTAATTGAGGTATTGTTAATTTACAATGTTGTGTTAATTTCTGCTGAACAGCAAAGTGACTGAGTTATACACATATAGACATTCTTTTTTTTACATTCTTTTCCATTATGGTTTATCCCAGGATGTTAACTATAGTTCCCTGTGCTACACAGTAGGATCTTGTCCATCCATTCTATATGTAAGAGTCCGTAGTTTTTTGAAGGGTCCCCTGTGCCTGACTATGGCATATGGGGAATTCTGAATCTGCTGAAAACCAAAAGAGCAATGAAGAAACAGTATAGCCATCCTGGGCCTAACCATGCTTCCAGCAGGCTTTTGTTCAGAGTTCCCGATAAGTAGTGGGCAAGAATGCCTTCAGAGGCTACCTCAGCCTGTTAATTCTGCATTGATTGTTAGGGACAAAGTGCCACCTATTAACCTATTAACATTTTTTTTATTTCATGTAAGATACTATCTTCTGAAAAGTTTTATAATTTTGATGTTTCCACATTTATGTTTTTAATCAACCTGGAATAATCTTTTCAATTGTATAGCATTCACAGCAATGCTCATCAAATATTCCATTTGTCACCTACATTTCCAAGCCATCTTGCATCTCTGTAAAATTTATATAAGATTGCAATATTGTTTCTTCACACATTTGGTAGAACTTCTTGGTAAAATCATTTGTGCTAAGAATGTTTTGCTTGAGGAAATGTATTTGAAAAGTATTGCTTCTTTAGTAGTTATAGAACATAAAGTTTAATTTTATGTTCTCTGGCTTCATGTTTATTGAGATTTTCTTTCCAAAAATGTCTGCTTTTGTTTAAAAGATCAAGTTTATTGTCAAAATGTACATAACTCCCCTTAATATTTCTTAAGCATTTAAATAACTGTAGTTTCAACTATTTGTCATGACTAAAATTGTGATTTTGTTATCCCTTAATTTTCATGATTACTGCCATAGATTATTGGTGAAATTTAGAGTTGTTTTCAAAAAACAAACTTTTGGTTTTCTGGACCCACACTATTACATATTTTTTGTTTTAATGTTTGATTTCATATTTATTTATTTATTTTAAGTTTTATTATTTCATATTAAGTCATCCTTATACATTCTTTGGCTTTGTTTTTGCTGTTATTTTCTTAATTCCTGGGATATATTTCTAACTAATTTTCAGCTTTTTAAAAATTATAGGTACCTTCTTTGTACATTCTATCATTATAAATAAAGACAGATTTACTTCTGTCTTTCCATTACTCTGTCTGCTATTTCATTTTCTAATTTTTTCCTTTTTTTTTTTTCTTATTGCACTGGCCATGTTCTCCAATATAATATAGAATTAAAGTAATGAGAATGTACATCTTAGCTTTTTTTTTTTTTACTTTGAAAGTGTGTGAAATTTTATCAGAAACGTTTTTCTTTTTTAGAAAACAGCTTTGTTGTAGAATTGATATACAATAAGCTGCATCTTTTTCAAGCGCACCATTTGGTAAGCTTGACGTATGTGTACATCCTTGAACCACTCTCACAAGAAGATGGTGAACACGGTCATCAGCCTTGTTTACTCATGGCCCTTTGTAACCTCATCCCACCTCACCCCAAGAAACCACTGATCTGTGCTCGGTAAGTATAAGCTAGTTTGCATTTTACAGAATTTTTTATAAATGAAACCATATAGCATGTATTATTTGATGTCTGGCTTCTGTCACTCAACAAAATAACTTTGACATACATCTCTGATATTGGGATCAATAGTTCATTCTTTTCCAGTCCTGGGTAGAATTATATTGTATCGATACACCACCATTTGTTTGTCCACGCACCGGCTGACGGACATATGTGCTGTTTCTAGTTTTTGCTTTATTGTAAATAAAGCTACAACTAGGAACAGAAGTTTAAATGTCTTTATAGTAACATATGTTTACATTTCTCTAAGAGATGAATCACTAGATCTTATGTCAGATGTATGTTGAAGGTTTTAAGAAACTGTCAGATAGTTAAGCTGTCCTTTTGCATTCTCAAAAATTCATAGCATATATCATTTGGTATGATACTTAGTAGGTGTTTGATAAACAGAGATTAAAAGAAAGAAAAAAAAATGTGTGCATATTGTTTTTTAAGGTAAGTTTAGACTGTTCTAAAAGTGGCTTCTTAGGTTAGTCATCTTTCCCTAAAGTTAATAGCTTTTTCGTCTTCTTGGTTTTTTTTAATCACATGATTTTGAAACGATCTCATCTTCAAAGGTAACTGATTAAAGCAAATACATATATAAATGATTGAATTGATGATTTCCAAACAAGTTTTATACACAAAGTAAAGGACACAAAACTTGATAACAATTGTCACTGGTGATGGATAGAACAGGGAAGAGAAAGTCAATAAGTCGATGCCGTTTAGAATTTGGCCTTACAAAAAGTGCACTTAGATATCTGTTGGGAATAGTGCTGCAACCCCATTCTTGATGTTTCCTTTGGCTTAAAAGAAATTTCATAATAAAGGAGTAAATATTCTGCTAGATACATTGGGCGGGGGACCTAAATTTGGGATATTTTCAGTTTGGCTCTTTCCTTTTACTCCTTGGGAATCAAACTGCTTGAAGTAAATACACATTCTACTTTGCTTCTTCATGTGAGGGGCTAGCTCCATTTTGTGAAGTAATTTGGTATTTTAAGACACTTTGGCATTGAATATGCATTCTGAGGGTTTACCTATAGGAAAACTACTAGCCATGATTTCCAGTTCAGATTTAACAATATTAAAATTGATATTTCTATTGTACATATGAGTTTGTTTTTGATTACTTATAAATGATTCAGGATTGAGGTGCAAAACAAGAATGTTTTATATTGGACCTCCATAATATTCATTGGTTCCTTCAAATTTTACAGTAAAAGGGAGAAAATATTGAGAGAATAATCCAACGTCTCTAGAAGAATCAAACATTCTGTAAGCTACCTATTTGGATAATGATGAGGCTATGTAGAATAAATTAGATTCCTTTAATTAAAAGTATTAACCACAAAAAATGTTGATTATCAACTATAAAAAGCCTAGCCTTTTAATCAGATCTTAGTTTAACTTGTAAACATCTTTAAATATCATTAATTCTTTTTCTAGGTTTTTGATAATACAAATATATTGTAATTATTTTTCTAGATAAAGGTATTTCTGTGATATACTGTTGCTTTCTTGAAATTACAAATCTGGTGGAGATTAAACCGAGAGAGGAAAAAATGTGGCAGTGAGAAAAACGCAGGACAAATATTTCAGCATGTCAGTTTTACATCTGGCTGATATTATGATGGCAACAGATCTGTCAAGGCAAATGCTTTCCTGACAAGCTATTTAATTAGAATTACAATCATCTTCCCAGAAATGATCCTTAAAATAAATAGTCTACTGTAAATGGATGAAAATAAATAGTTTGTATCTCCCCAAATCTCCTGAAGTAAAAGAGCCGAAGACAAAGAGTCTTATAAATACCGTAATTTTCTAAATGAAAATGCAGAAGGAGCAGTTTAACATTAGATAACAGTAAGCTTTGCTGTGATGGGAAGTGTTTTTTTTTTTTTTCTTTTACACTTTTTTTTTCAACGATTGATGTGGTTGATAAAGTGATATTTTCTGTCACAAACGTTATTAAGCAGGTACTCTATCTACAAACCCTCTACATCAGTAAAAAATAAACGTGACTAGAATTATTTTTAAATTATATGTAATGTACCACAATGCAAGGGCGTGTAAGAAATCCTAAATGTTTTTTTTTTAATTTTTGAATTTTATTTTATTTATTTTTTTATAGAGCAGGATCTTATTAGTCATAAATTTTATACACATCAGTGTATACATGTCAGTCCCAATCACCCAATTCATCTGACCCCCACCCCCACCCCCCGTGGCTTTCCCACCTTGGTGTCCATACGTTTGTTCTCTACATCTATGTCTCAACTTCTGCCCTGCAAACCGGTTCATCTGTACCATTCTTCTAGGTTCCACATATATGCGTTAATATACGATATTTGTTTTTCTCTTTCTGACATAGTTCACTCTGTATAACAGTCTCTAGATCCATCCACGTGTCTACAAATGACCCAAGTTCGTTCCTTTTTATGGCTGAGTAATATTCCATTGTATATATGTACCACAACTTCTTTATCCATTCGTCTGTCGATGGGCATTTAGGTTGCTTCCATGACCTGGCTATTGTAAATAGTGCTGCAATGAACATTGGGGTGCATGTGTCTTTTTGAATTATGGTTTTCTCTGGGTATATGCCCAGTAGTGGGATTGCTGGGTCATATGGTAGTTCTATTTTTAGTTGTTTAAGGAACCTCCGTACTGTTCTCCATAGTGGCTGTGTCAATTTACATTCCCACCAACAGTGCAAGAGGGTTCCCTTTTCTCCACACCCTCTCCAGCATTTGTTGTTTGTAGATTTTCTGATGAGGCCCTTTCTAACTGGTGTGAGGTGATACCTCATTGTAGTTTTGATTTGCATTTCTCTAATAATTCGTGATGTTGAGCAGCTTTTCATGTGCTTCTTGGCCATCTGTATGTCTTCTATGGAGAAATGTCTATTTAGATCTTCTGCCCGTTTTGGGATTGGGTTGTTTGTTTTTTTAATATTGAGCTGCATGAGCTGTTTATATATTTTGGAGATTAATCCTTTGTCCGTTGATTCATTTGCAAATATTTTTTCCCATTCTGAGGATTGTCTTTTCATCTTATTTATGGTTTCCTTTGCTGAGAAAAAGCTTTGAAGTTTCATTAGGTCCCATTTGTTTATTTTTGTTTTTATTTCCATTACTCTAGGAGGTGGATCAAAAAAGATCTTGCTATGATTTATGTCAAAGAGTGTTCTTCCTATGTTTTCATCTAAGAGTTTTATAGTGTCTGGTCTTACATTTAGTTCTCTAATCCATTTTGAGTTTATTTTTGTGTATGGTGTTAGGGAGTGTTCTAATTTCATTCTTTTACATGTAGCTGTCCAGTTTTCCCAGCACCACTTATTGAACAGACTGTCTTTTCTCCATTGTATATCCTTGCCTCCTTTGTCATAGATTAGTTGACCATAGGTGCATGGGTTTATCTCTGGGCTTTCTATCTTGTTCCATTGACCTCTGTTTCTGTTTTTGTGCCAGTACCACATTGTCTTGATTACTATAGCTTTGTAGTATAGTCTGCAGTCAGGGAGTCTGATTCCTCCAGCTCTGTTTTTTTCCCTCAAGACTGCTTTGGCTATTCGGGGTCTTTTGTGTCTCCATACAAATTTTAAGATTTTTTGTTCTAGTTCTGTAAAAAATGCCATTGGTAATTGGATAGGGATTGCATTGAATCCATAGATTGCTTTCGGTAGTATATTCATTTTCACAATATTGATTCTTCCAATCCAAGAACATGGTATATCTCTCCATCTGTTGGTATCATCTTTAATTACTTTCATCAGTGTCTTATAGTTTTCTGCATACAGGTCTTTTGTCTCCCTAGGTAGGTTTATTCCCAGGTATTTTATTCTTTTTGTTGCAGTGGTAAATGAGAGTGTTTCCTTAATTTCTCTTTCAGATTTTTCATCATTAGTGTATAGGAATGCAAGAGTTTTCTGTGCATTAATTTTGTATCCTGCAACTTTACCGAATTCATTGATTGGCTCTAGTAGTTTTCTGGTGGCATCTTTAGTATTCTCTATGTATAGTATCATGTCATCTGCAAACAGTGACAGTTTTCCTTCTTTTTTACCTATTGGGATTCCTTTTATTTCTTTTTCTTCTCTGATTGCCATTGCTAGGACTTCCAAAACTATGTTGAATAACAGTGGTGAGAGTGGACATCCTTGTCCTGTTCCTGATCTTAGAGGAAATGCTTTCAGTTTTTCACCATTGAGATTGATGTTTGCTGTGGGTTTGTTGTCTATGGCCTTTATTATGTTGAGGTAGGTTCCCTCTATGCCCTCTTTCTGGAGAGTTTTTATCATAAATAGGTGTTGAAATTTGTCAAAAGCTTTTTCTGCATCGATTGAGATGATCATATGGTTTTTATTCTTCAATTTGTTAATATGGTGTATCACATTGATTGAGTTGTGTATATTGAAGAATCCTTGCATCCCTGGGATAGATCCCACTTGATCATGGTGTATGATCCTTTTAATGTGCTGTTGGATTCTGTTTGCTAGTATTTTGTTGAGGATTTTTGCATCTATGTTCATCAGTGATATTGGTCTGTAATTTTCTTTTTTTGTAGTATCTTTGTCTGGTTTTGGTATCAGGGTGATGGTGGCCTCATAGACTTAGTTTGGGAGTGTTCCTCCCTCTGCAATATTTTGGAAGAGTTTGAGAAGGATGGGTGTTAGCTCTTCTCTAAATGTTTGATAGAATTCACCTGTGAAGCCATCTGGTCCTAGACTTTTGTTTGTTGGAAGGTTTTTAATCACAGTTTCAATTTCATTACTTGTGATTGGTCTGTTCATATTTTCTATTTCTTCCTGGTTCAGTTTTGGAAGGTTTTACCTTTCTAAAAATTCGTCCATTTCTTCCAGGGTGTCCATTTTATTGGCGTAGAGTTGCTTGTAGTAATCTCTTAGGTGCTTTGTATTTCTGTGGTGTCTGTTGTAACTTCTCCTTTTTCATTTCTAATTTTATTGATTTGAGTCCTCTCCCTCTTTTTCTTGATGAGTCTGGCTAAAGGCTTATCAATTTTGCTTATCTTCTCAAAGAACCAGCTTTTAGTTTTATTGATCTTTGCTATTGTTTTCTTTGTTTCTAGTTCATTTATTTCCGCTCTGATCTTTATGATTTCTTTCCTTCTGCTAACTTTGGGTTTTGTTTGTTCTTCTTTCTCTAGTTGCTTTAGGTGTAAGGTTAGATTGTTTATTTGAGATTTTTCTTGTTTCTTGAGGTAGGCTTGTATAGCTATAAACTTCCCTCTTAGAACTGCTTTTGCTGCATCCCATAGGTTTTTGATCGTCGTGTTTTCATTGTAATTTGTCTCTAGGTATTTTTTGATTTCCTCTTTGATTTCTTCAGTGATCTCTTGGTTATTTAGTAACATATTGTTTAGCCTCCATGTGTTTGTGTTTTTTACGTTTTTTTCCATGCAATTCATTTCTAATCTCATAGCCTTGTGGTCAGAAAAGATGCTTGATATGATATCAATCTTCTTAAATTTACTGAAGCTTTATTTGTGACCCAAGATATGATCTATCCTGGAGAATATTCCGTGCACACTTGAGAGGAAAGTGTAATCTGCTGTTTTTGGATGGAATGTCCTATAAATATCAATTAAATCTATCTGGTCTATTGTGTCATTTAAAGCTTCTGTTTCCTTATTTATTTTCATTTTGGATGATCCGTTCATTGGTGCAAGTGAGATGTTAAAGTCCCCCACTATTATTGTGTTACTGTCGCTTTCCTCTTTTATAGCTGTTAGCAGTTGCCTTATGTATTGAGGTGCTCCTATGTTGGGTGCATATATATTTTTATTTGTTATATCTACTTCTTGGATTGATCCCTTGATCATTATGTAGTGTCCTTCCTTGTCTGTTGTAGCATTCTTTATTTTAAATTCTATTTTATCTGATATGAGTATTGCTACTCCAGCTTTCTTTTGATTTCCATTTTCATGGAATATCTTTTTCCATCCCCTCGCTTTTAGTCTGTATGTGTCCCTAGGTCTGAAGTGGGTTTCTTGTAGACAGCATTTATATGGGTCTTGTTTTTGTATCCGTTCAGCAAGCCTGTGTCTTTTGGTTGGAACATTTAATCCCTTCACGTTTAAGGTAATTATCGATATGTATGTTCCTATGACCATTTTCTTAATTTTTTTGGGTTTGTTTTTGTAGGTCCTTTTCTTTTCTTGTGTTTCCCAATTAGGGAAGTCCCTTTAGCATTTGTTGTAGAGCTGGTTTGGTGGTGCTGAATTCTCTTAGCTTTTGCTTATCTGTAAAGCTTTTGATTTCTCCAGCGAATCTGAATGAGATCCTTGCCTGGTAGAGTAATCTTGGTTGTAGGTTCTTCCCTTTCATCACTTTAAGTATATCATGCCACTCCCTTCTGGCTTGCAGAGTTTCTGCTGAGAAATCAGCTGTTAACCTTATGGGAGTTCCCTTGTATGTTATTTGTCATTTTTCCCTTGCTGCTTTCAATAATTTTTCTTTGTCTTTAATTTTTGCCAATTTGATTACTATGTGCCTCGGCGTGTTTCTCCCTAGTTTTATCCTGTATGGGACTCTCTGTGCTTCCTGGACTTGGGTGGCTATTCCCTTTCCCATGTTAGGGAAGTTTTCGACTATAATCTCTTCAAATATTTTCTTGGGTCCTTTCTCTCTCTCTTCTCCTTCTGGGACCCCTATAATGTGAATGTTGTTGCATTTAATGTTGCCCCAGAGGTCTCTTAGGCTATCTTCATTTCTTTTCATTCTTTTTTCTTTATTGTGTTCTGCAGCAGTGAATTCCACCATTCTTTCTTCCAGGTCACTTATCCGTTCTTCTGCCTGAGTTATTCTGCTATTGATTCCTTCTAGTGTAGTTTTCATTTCAGTTATTGTATTGTTCATCTCTGTTTGTTTGTTCTTTAATTCTTCTAGGTCTTTGTTAAACATTTCTTGCATCTTCCCAATCTTTGCCTCCATTCTTTTTCCGAGGTCCTGGATCATCTTCACTATCATTATTTTGAATTCTTTTTCTGGAAGGTTGCCTATCTCCACTTCACTGAGTTGTTTTTCTGGGGTTTTATCTTGTTCCTTTATCTGGTACGTAGCCCTCTGCCTTTTCATCTTGTCTGTCTTTCTGTGACTGTGATTTTTGTTCCACAGGCTGCCAGATTGTAATTCTTCTTGCTTCTGCTGTCTGCCTTCTGGTGGATAAGGCTGTCTAACCCTAAATGGTTTTAAATCCTGATACCCATAGTTGCTATCAAGGTAACCTTGGAAAACTCTTCAATCTTGTTGCCGAAAACCCAGCCTCTGTTCACCGGTGCCAAATAGAAACCCAGAGACAGAGCTTTGGAGGAGCAGAAAAGAGTAGCTTTATTACTTTGCCAGGCAAAGGGGAGCACAGCAGGCTAATGCCTTCAAGACTGTGCCCCCCTTCCTTGGAAATAAGGGGTCTTATAGTTTCAGGGTGGAAATTAGGTCTCTTAGGATTGGGGCTGAAGTAGTCTTGCATTCTTCTTTCCTCCTGGAGACATTGATTGAGATCATTAGGGCTGGCGTCAGGTGGTCCCCGAACAGGTTCTGGTGGTCCTCGAGGTTATAATTCCGTGATCTTCTTTCTGGAATGAGCAATGCTCACAAAGGAAAGGAGTGTTAAGGAGTGCTGTCTTGGAAAAGTAAACATCAGGTGCATAGTACAACTTTAGCTAGAGGGCAATCAGTATCAGAGTTCAATTAAGCAAAAAAGAGAAGGAAAAAAAAGAAAAAACATCTATAGGAGACTGGTTGAATGGCTGAAAAGCATAAGGGCTGATTAAGGGCTAACATAATGGGGGCGCCTCAACTAGTTTCTGCTACAGCAATCTCTTTCAAGGCTATTTCCAGGTCTCTAAATTATAGACAGTATTTTTGTTTCTTAAGATATTTGTGAGAATCATAAAATGTAACCCCATTTAAAATAACGTCTAGGAAAGTATGGAATATAAAGAAAATATATATTTAAACACTATGTCTATCCCTGAATTTTGTTTTTATGGAAAGAAATTTAATCTGGTTTGTCAAGAGCCTTAAAGTTTGCAGGTTAAAAGAGATTCAATGATACTCTTTAAATAAGAATATTTGTGGAGTAAAGAATCATGGAATCTCAGAATTGCAAAGGACACTATGTGTCATCTTTGCCCAAATACCCATATGATTACACTGTTTTTTATAATATAACTGCCAAGAGAAAACTATGTTTGTGGCTCCAGTTTTTACATATTAATATCGATATTTTTTTGAGAATCACAGTATTTTAGATGGAAAAGTCTTATTTATAAATCATTTGTATATTTCTCTATTTTAAGATAATATTTAGGTATCATGTACATCATAAAACAATTAAAAACAAATAAAAATTATTAATGAAATATTAAAGAGAAACCATAATATTTCTTTCCCACATGTCAATGGATCAATTTGCAATGCAAATTGACTACTAGGTGGTCTAGATATTTTCAATGTATTTCTTTGGCCTTGATGAGAAAGAGCTAAATGGAGTATATAACTTAGCTCAGATTATACATGAGAATTGTCAAAGATGAATTTTAAGTTTTGTTTTATATTTTTGTATATAATTTTTAAAACGTGATGTACTAAATGTGGAGATGTATTTAATTGATTCACTTAATTTTTATTATTTGAACATTTGAAAAGCATAGTTATATTTTAGGTATCCATGAGTGTTTAAACACCATAAATTAATAGTTTCAGATTTTAAGTATTTGGTAGAGTTTTAAATGTTACATTTATCATACAGAAGATCTTCACCATTCTCTCTGATAATGTTATAAATAAGTAAATGTTACAAAATAAGTGAATGGCAAAAATACCATTTAAGTTTTTATATATTGGATTTATGTGTAAAATTTTGTGTGAATAATATGTTATTTTTGCTCAGAGAAATCTTGAAAAGAGCTTTATATGTTATAGATTTAGTTATACCATGTATAATGAGAAACTGGAAAAAATAAAGAAAAAAATTCTACACATAATCACGGAACTAAAGTAATGAGATTATGCAACTCTCCTATGATATATATAATCTCAAAATTCTTAGAGACATTTTTACAAGCAATAGGCTAATGAAATATTATCTACAAAACTTGAAGAAACTTCAAAAATAGCTTTCTTTTTATAATGTTCATTAAATTAATATAAAAGCACAAAGGTATAATTTATAATAATTTATTATAGATATTTTGTTCTATTTCCCTTGCTTTGGTTTAGTAACATATAATTTAACAAATCTTTTCCCTTTTCAGTGTACTTAAGTTTGTCTCATCTTTAGTTTAAACAACAACTTAGGCTTTAAGCAGTGTTTCCTCTGTAAATGATGCAGCCTGAAGACAAGGAAAGATGTTCACCTAGTGTACAAACTAACTCACCAGAGGGGTTCCATTAGGTTTAGGGAAGCATTCTTCTTTGTATAAGAAATACAAACAGGGGTTTCCTTGTGTCATGTATACACTGGGAGTTGAAATACTGTGGCTATGGCAGAACGAATTTTAAAATTTAGATTCATATTTTAAATGAAATTTGTTAATTCTCAACCAACTTTTACCTAGTATACTTTCAGCAAAACGTGACTATATACCAAGGATATTTGGATATAATAATAAAGGAGATATCATAGCTTGTTCATTCAGAGAAGGATGTTTTCTAAACTTAAAACTGCAGATAAACTAGCTGAGCTTTTTAGAGGAAAGCACGTAATGAAGGAAAATGCTTCACCCCAGTCAGTAGAAAAATCTCTGTGAATATTTAATCACAAGGTTCACATTTCTTATTTTTATTTTTTTATTTAAAAAAAAATTTTTTTACATCTTTATTGTAGTATAATTGCTTTACAATGTTGTGTTAGTTTCTGCTGTATAACAAAATTAATCAGCTAAATGGATGGAACTTTGGTTTGTATATATCTATGCGTTGTCTGTAATGATCACGAGGGGTGTGACATGCAGTTTATTAACCATCCCCATCCTCCATTCCATACCTCAGAGCTGAGGGACTGTCATTTTACTACTGAGGAAGTCCAATCTGCTGTAGAATGTTTTTTAAAGTACCATGTGTATGTGGTAACAATGAGGTCAATATGACCAGGGAAATTCAAAAGCTGAGGATATAAAAACATTGATGCAGGAACAGAAAGCATAAGACACATTTCTTTGCAGTGGGAAACTGAAGGCACAGAGTTGAGAAGCAGCACCTTGGCAAGGAAATCTTTTGAATGCTTCTGGATTTTGAGAATTAAAGAGAAAAGAGCAAGAGTTGGAAACTTTGCAAATGTGGAATTGTATCAAATACAAAATTTCACTAATTTTCACCCTGGTAACTGTTCTGGAAATCTGTAGTACTGCAAGGGAATTTCTTTCCATATCAATAGTAGAGCTATTTCTATAATGAGCAAGGGAGATACAATTTTAAATACATGCAATAGTAGATTTCACTGTGCATTGTCTACATCAAATGAAATATGTAGACACAGAACATGCTGTACAAGGATGGTACAGCATATCTGACCTTCATACAGACAATTATGTCATAAGAGTTACAATAAGCTTTGAAGAAATCACTGGAAATTTTATGTGCTTGGGCTTCTTGGTAGAAGTCTTACGTTATAGGAAAGAAGATCTTTTTGCCTCTGTCTCTTGACTCCAAAAGCAATTTATAGTAAGCCTATGCATTTAAAGGAAACACAGTAACTCCTTATTGTTTTAGGGGGCCCAGCGATAAACGGTCAGAAATGTTGAATATTTTACTCACAAAAGACAGGAGAGACTTTGAACCAAGTGAAAAATTATGTTCCATGTATCATTGAGATGTCAGGATTAGGGCCAACTGAGAAAATAAAAATAAGAAATTGTAAATATACAGAGTAAATACTGGTTATAGGTGCTAAATAAGTAGCCCACACTTTATCCATGCAAAATGAATGAAGTGCTTATGTGTAAAAAATTTAGCAATAGAAAGAAGAGAGATATTGTGTACATTTTGAAATTATAAGTTTTCTAAAGGACACAGAAGGAGTTATTTTCTTTTAAGGAATTATCTGTGACTTCAGGGGACTCATTTTTAAATAGGAGAAGGTAAAAATTTTATATTTAAACTATCAAATGATATAAAGAGTGGCAACAAGTTTAAAAATTTTCTATTTTATATTTCATATTACAGTTGACTCTCCATATTCATTGGTTCTGCATCTGCTAATTCAACCAACGGAGGATTGGAAATATTATTAAAAAATTCCAGAGAGTTCCAAAAAGTAAAACTTAAATTTGCTGTGAGCAGGAAATAGTTATTTACATAGCATTTACATTGTGTTTACAACTATTTGCATAGCATTGACGTCATTTACATTGTATTAGGAATTATAAGTAATCTAGAGATGATTTAAAGTTAAGTATATGGGAGAATGTGTGTAGATTATATGCAAATATTATGCCATTTTATATAAGAACTTGAGCATGTCCGGATTTTGGTATCTGGGGGGTGGAGGTGGGGCTTGGGACAAGTCCCCCCTGGGGATACTGAAGGACAACTATATTCCACTTCTGTTAGTTTCTGGTTCAGATTTTATAATCCTGTCTGTTGCTAATTGAGTAACAGTATAACATGATTTATTGCAGAAGCCTCTTTAAACTATTATAATATTACTACTACTAATAAAAAAGGAATGCCTCTCTGATAGCATAAGGCCTCAAGTGGAGTTTCCATCTCACTGAGATGAGAGGAGCATTGATGGGTACAGGTCCTGATTCAAATACAGCAGAATAGAGGGAACCATTTAGGAGTAATGAGAATACTCTAATACTGGATTTTGGTTAATTATATATTTACAATGGGTGAATTTTATGTTATGTCAATTAAGTCTCAATAATGTTGTTAAAAAGCTAATTTTGCAATGTTTCAGTACTCAGTAGCTCTAGATTTTATGAAGCAAACTATCCAAAACAGGAAAATAACCACTGACAATCTTCTAAGTAGTTTTTAAGAAAGGAGTTTGGTATTGTGCTTTTTAAAATTTCCTCAAAAGGGACTTTACAGACTTTTAATACAAAAAAGCTTGAATCCCCAAAAGAAAATATTAACATTACAGATATATTCCACTCCATGGTCTCTCTCACTGCTCTTTCATCCCCATGTGTCAGATTTAATAAACTAAAATTTTCAAAGAAAACAGCAAACTCAAATCCCTGTCCTTAAAAGTTCACTTTCCCTTAACTTCATTCACTATTTTCAAAATTCCCCAAATGGCATTCAACGCTAATAAAAGTAAATGCATCTGTCAGCAAAAGAATACTTTAGAGACATGTTGCAGTGTAGTTTAAAATTTAGTAGACGTTCTTTATAAATTGGATTCATTCATGTATAATAAAATCTACTATCTGATATTTATCTCATCTGTTTGTGTGTGTGTGTGTGTGAGACCTTGTATCCATTCTATTAGAATAGAAAAATAATATATGTTTTCTTATTAAATTAGAAAAGGTCACTTATCTAGGGAATTCTATTTATACTAGATTCTGAGTCAACTTGGTGCCAATAAGAAGAATATTCTTGTTGATTCTCAATACTTATGTATGATGTTACTAACCTGAATATTTTTCTTTCTAAAATAAACGTTGTTCAGCCAGTTTACTTATTTTCTCAGAATTAACTAAACATTTTTCAAAAAATAAGTGTTACTTTTAGAAAATGTAAGCTTGAACAATATATCTTATCTAAGACTTTACTTCCACATCTTTAAGATGGATATTAATTCCTGTTGTGATGATTAAATAGGATATTAATATATCTAGCCCAATACCTAGAAAAATTGTAATTGTTCAATAAATACTTAGCTTTGCTTGGTTTTCTTTTTTGTCTGAAGGTTCTAGTTATATCGAGAAAAATAACCCTTTCTTATAGAATATGGTCTTTTAATAATATGTCTGAGGTTGGGTATTTTAAAGTAGGTGCACTTTGAATTTGAGGTTGAGTTAAATCTATCAAAAGTATTGCTCTACAGCATTGAACTCAACCTCAGATTCAAAGTGCACCTACTTTAAAATACCCAACCTCAGACATATTATTAAAAGACTATATGTGGAGAAAAGGGAACCCTCTTGCACTGTTGGTGGGAATGTAAATTTATACAGCCACTATGGAGAACAGTATGGAGGTTCCTTAAAAAACTAAAAATAGAACTACCATACGACCCAGCAATCCCACTACTGGGCATATACCCTAAGAAAACCATAATTCAAAAAGAGGCATGTACCATAATGTTCATTGCAGCTCTATTTACAATAGCTAGGACATGGAAGCAACCTAGGTGTCCATTGACAGATGAATGGATAAAGAAGATGTGGCACATATATACAATGGAATATTACTCAGCCATAAAAAGAAACGAAATTGAGTTATTTGTAGTGAGGTGGATGGACCTAGAGTCTGTCATACCAAGTGAAGTAAGTCAGAAAGAGAAAAACAAATACTGTATGCTAACACATATATATGGAATCTAAAAAAAAAAAAAAGGTTCTAGGGGCAGGACAGGAATAAAGATGTAGATGTAGAGAATGGACTTGAGGACATCGGGAAGGGGAAAGGTAAGCTGGGACGAAGTGAGAGAGTCGCATGGACATATATACACTACCAAATGTAAAATAGATAGCTAGTGGGAAGCAGCCAAGTAGCACAGGGAGATCAGCTCGGGGCTTTGTGACCACGTAGAGGGATGGGATAGGGAGGATGGGAGGGAGATGCAAGAGGGAGGGGATATGGGGATATATGTATACGTAGAGCTGATTCACTTTGTTGTACAGCAGAAACTGACACAACACTGTAAAGCAATTATACTCCAATAAAGATGTTAAAAAAAAAATATTGCTCTACCCTTGTGATGAAGTTAAAGCGTTTACCCAAGGACCACAGTGGATCAGTCTACAGTGTAGAGAATGGAATCACTTGAGGGAAAGGTATGCCCAGATCCAGGAAGAAAACATTTCTTTACACCACTCCTGTGTGATGTATAGCTGCCAGAAATAAATGAAATAATAATGAAACTGGATCAAAATCAACAAACAATATGGGACAGATAATTTAGGACTATTGCCATACTGTGAGAAAAACTGGCGATACATTTTGATAAAAATATTATTGTGGGGTGTGTTATAATACAAAAAAGTGACACCACTGAATTCCTCATGGGCTAAATAGACTCATTTTCCAGATTCTTGCTGAGCTCATTAACTTTCCAAACTGTCTTTGCTTATTCATTTGCTTTTCCTTCTATTTCTAGTTGCCCAGCTCCACATAGCAGGATACTCTTGGACACGAAGACTTCCCTCACCAGGTAAGCCCTCACCTACAAGTGAGCCCTGTACCGGTACTCTCCACAGCACTCCCAAATTTGGAGCTCTTATTAACTCTAACCTAAATAATTATAATATTCTCCTTATCATTCTATGTCTAGTTTCTTCCTGTCTACCCTTTTCCACATGAGACAATGTTGCAATGTCTGGAAATTACGTTAAAATACCCCAGTATTCACAGTGATATGTGTGCATATTTTTGTGTTTGCCAATTAACTATGAACTACATATTCTGAAGCCCTTGTTCTAGAGTTTGATAAGGCAATAAATACTGTTACCTAAATCTTGACTAAAGAGACTTTTACTTCTCATAAGGCACGTTAAGAATGCTTTGTCGTTGGATTGAATAGCAGTGTTCATGTTTTGCAATTGATAAAGATTATTTTCACACCTGTGCATTTGAGTGAGTGGAGGGTAGAATCTTCAGACTGTACATTAGGTTTGATCTTCCTTGCAGCCTCTGGAGGATTTATCAGTGATCTGACTAGAAAGGTAGTTAATTCTGCTGTCAGAATATGTTGCATTTGTCTCACAATAAAGCCTTCAAGTAAAATTTTGAAGCAACAAAAGAGAAAAGAAGAGAGACAAAAATCTTTGCAGGAGATAGGAAATGGGCTGTATGACTTTTTGTGGCAAAATTGGATACTTAACACTTTTACTATAATATATCACTAAGAAGGTCTAAAATTTCACTTACCTATAATTATCTGAGACATCAAAAGGAAGCTGGCAATTGTTGAAAGCCAGAATGGCTTAAGTTGATGTAAACTTCGTAAATGACAATTCTTATTATTTTTGATCCTTGATCAAAGATATAAATGATTTTTTTTATATAAATTCCTTTTTTCTCTCCATCATATTCAAGGTTCTCTACATTTTTAATTTTTAAAAATTGTTCACTTCTTACCTCTTTGTTCATTCATAGGAAAAACCTTGGATAAATGTATTAATATGTTTATCACAATTTAATTTAGAGTAAAAGCTTAATGTCTTGAGGACATTTGACTCCATCCACAAAACTCAATATTTAAAGTATGATTCCTCTGAAGAAATTTCCAAGCTAACCACAGCAAAATTCAGCAGGACACTGAACTGTCTCCATTGTCCTCAAACATATATGTGCCTCTTCATTCCTAACAAATAGGTAAGAAAAACTAATATATTAACCAGGCTCAAGTAATTTGGTATCAACTTTATAATTTCTACTGAAAATTATTTTTAACACACTATATTCTACCATTTATTTTATCTTCTGTGTCTCTTTCCAAACGCAGCTTAACTCTTGTTTTATAAACAAAGCCCCTCTTGTCTCTAAGAGTCTTATATCACCATTTTGTTTAATAAAATGATGGTGATAAAAATGATATGATGGTGATGATGACAATAATTACTAATACCTAGGTACTTTTTTAATTTTTATGAATATAGTAACTAATTTGATTTGTCAGCACTCTAGGGTAAGTACCCATTTTGTAGATAAAGTAAATTAAGCTATGTGGTATTAAGTTACTTGGCAAAGATCACACAGGAGAGCAGATTTAGAATCAGCTACTCTGGCTTCACATACTTTAGTGTTACCGAATAAAACTCAAAAATCAACATTATAGGCATAGTTTTACGTGACCTGGTTATAAAATTTCTACCTCAGAACTTTTGTCATCCTGTCTTCCCCTAATTACATGTAGCTTCTTCTTCCTTTGAACACACATAAAAATTTTCTCTCTCTTGTAACACTTGATATTTTACTTTTTAAATTTCTTTCATCGTTCACATTCTTGGCACCATCATAATATTTCCACCTCTTTAACATACATACTTGAAACATAATTAGTTCCCTTGGGTCAGTAACTCTGAAAAGTGCCCTTGGGAGTTAGGTCATAATTATAAATTTCAGACCAAGAAAGGAGCAGACATGGCAAATAGAAAATTGAAGCAGGCACAGATATCCTCTTGCCTGAGAGTAAATCATAGTTTCAAGAGTACGTGATGAGGGAAGAAAGGTTTTACTCTACAGAGATAGCATCAGGACGGTTCTAGAAGAGTTAAATACATGGGTGTCATTGGAGACAGGTAGGATGTTATTTGATATAACACAATAGACAGTTCAGGGACAGCCAGACAGATAGGTTCAGACTTAACATCACGGGCATTTGTCCACTAGGTGGGAGGGCTTAAGTCACATGTCATTAGTTCAGAGTTCAGAGTTTTCCAAGAGATAGTCAGGAACACAATTCAAGTTAGAATGGGTGCCTGAGCAAATTTTAAGAGTAATAACTTAAATGAGGTCTTCTCTCACACAATTAAATGGCTAACAAGAAAACAAAGCCTAAGAACAATGACCAGAATCAGGGTACAAAGACATCCTGAACGTCTGCAAGGATGACTTAGTATTTCACCTGAGGTAGCAACCTAAGGCTTCTTAATTCCTTCTGACTGAAGTCAGCCTTGAGTCAAGACAGCTTTCCAGAGCCTAGGGGTTGGACTGACCCGGGGTTACCTGATAAAGCCTCAAGTGGCAGCACAGAAGAGCTTTCAGAGGTAGAGTATGTCAGATGCCTTAGAAAATATATTTTTCTCTGTAATGCTTTAAAATGGCACCTGGGATACTGCAAAGATTTCTTTTCAGGTTGAATTGCATTAACTTGAATCTTTAAAAGGTAGATATCATTGAGGATAAGCTTGGAAGAATATCTTCCCTTTTATTATAGTTCCTTTCTAATGCATTTTTTCTTTCATATTTTATTAAATATGAGCCTGCACTAAAATACTTTTTGATCTTCACTTCCTATGCTTTTGAGCACCTCAATTCTACTTCATCTTCCCCCTAAGGTTCCAGCCTCAATTCGTCTCACATATTAAGCAAAGTGAAATTGACATTAAAGCCAGGGAAACACATCCTGCTTCATTCATACTTAGTATTTCTGTGCTTACAGTCAGAAAAAAAAAAATAATGTACATGAACAAGAGCATCTTCTTTCACTCTTTCTAATGCACCCACTGAAGTTATTGCTATAGCTTTTTTTTTAACATATTGAGCAAGCCTATAGGCTCTTTAATTTAAAATCTCATTGTTTTGATCTGCTATTGGTTGAATCTGTGAGTGTGCAACCCAAGGCCCACTGTATATAATTCTCCAGTTATATATATTTTTCTCCATCTTAAGTTCACCATCTACTCATCTACTTACAAAGATTCTATTTCTTTTGATCTTTTCCCCTAAAAAAATAAAAACCAAATGAGCAAAATACACCTTGAGGTTTTTCTTAGAAAAAAGAAAAAGCACATCATGGCACAATAATCTCTTAGAAATACTAGTCCAGAAAGAAGATCTACAGATCTACAGAAGTTGTATTTAAACTCCAATCTGGAACAAAGTTGAATCTTATACTTAAAGTTTTCCTAAAGCGAAAAAGAAAAAAAAAAAAAGACGTGAAAATTTTACTTCAGAATCAGAATTTTGATAAGGTCTTTTTGTCTTTGATTACAAGATCTGTACCAGGCAGTTGAATTTATTATTATTACCTCAGATAGGAAAACTATTTAAATAAAATAAGGAGGGGGATACTAGGAGAAGATTAATATAACCCAGCCATGCCCAATTTTTAAAAATAACCTTCATAGCAGAAGAAAAGTAATAAATACATGCAAACATGCTCCAAAGATTTACTGAAACTCAGTGATACTTATCACAAGCCTAAAACCAGAATATGCAGCTCCCTTGTGGGAACACTCAGATAAAAACAGAAGACCTTTTTAAATGTTGTATTAATATGGATAAATTTAAGACTGATTCTTGTATTAGTTTCCTGTTGCTGCTGTAACAATGACCACAATCTTAATGGTTTATAAAAACACACATTTAGTGTCAAAATGTTTGGGAGATTTAGGAGTCCAAAATCAGTCTCAATGGGCTACAGTCAAGGTGTCAGCAGGGCTGTTTCCTTTCAGAGTCTCTTAGGGTGGATCCATTTCCTTGCCTTTTTCAGCAACTAGATCCACTTGCATTCCTTGGCTTATAATTACTTCCTCTATCTTTAAAGTGCATCACTCCAACCTTTGCTTCTATCATCACTTCTCTTCCCTGTGACTGTGAAACTCTTGTTTCCCTCTTACAAGAACCCTTGTGGATTTTATTAAAAGCACCAAGATAGTCCACAGTGATCTTCCCTTGTCAAGGTCCTTAACTTAATTACATTTGCAAAATCTCTTTTGTTATGTAAGATAACACATTTGTAGATTCTGGAGATTAAGATGTGTACATCTTTGGGCGAGATTATTCTGTCTACTGAAATTCCGTACGTATATTTTCTACTCAGTCTGAAAAATTGACTCAGAGCTTCTATGTAAAGCAATGATTGTATTATCTTTGTCATGATCTGTTAGATGAAAAAGAATCCATCTAAGAATAGATTACAAATAATTCAAAATTACTCAAGGCCAACCACTGAAAGAATCATAAGAGGGTTTCTGATATTAACATATTTTTTAGGCGATTAGCAGGAAATTTTTCAGAAACAGCAATGCTTCTAAATGTTTGACTCCACTGAGATCTTGAAACCAACCCCATGGATTATGGAAACCAAGAATGCCCTCAAATGAACTCAAAATATGCCTTCAACAACTTATTTTCATGTGCATGAAAATTTAAGCCATGTCCTATGGGTGTCATCTCAGCAGTGTTTCATATATCAAGGAGCTATTGTCTATCCCTTGATCCCATAGCCAGAACTTATCCTTGCCTCCCAACAACTGTAGTCTCAGCTAAATCAATCAAAGCATCTTCAGGTTTCAAACTGGGAATACCTTTAAGTCTGATGTTACCAAATGAAGAGCAATCCCTATTGTCAATGGACAGTCACTAATATCTTCCTAACAATAAGTTAACTTATTGTTGATGTAGTTCATGATTTTGGAATGCTTTAGAAACAAAATTGTTAGTTAACCTCGTCAAGTTCTGTGTTAAAAAAAACAGACAACAAAATATATAAATCACTCCATGTCTTGATGATACTCACAAAAATTTTGCATACACAAAAATAATGGCTCTGGCCCACTAAAAAAGAGGCAACATAGGAGTTGGAGAAAATGCTTTAGCAAAACATTAGGTTAAATAAATTGTTCTGCCTAAAGTTTTTCCAAAGACACATTCATGGAGATATTTACAGTTTCACCACAGATGTGTGGTCTCCGGTTCCTGAGTCTGAAGAAAAGAGTTGGAAAAATCAAGCTGTCAAATCAAGAGGAAATAATCTGAGAAAGCTAGGTGACTGTGTACTGGGACCGGATGACCTCAAGTGAGGCTAACATACTCCATGAGGCAAGCTTTTAAAATCGAATCGAACACTGGTGGGTTTCTAAAATAGCGATTCATGACTCACCTGCAACCTACATGATACTGGAAAAGCTGTAAAAGTGGCACATGGACGGAAAGTACATCCTAAGGGAAGATTTGTGCATCTCTAAATGAATTTAATACTATTATCTCTCACTATGGGTTATGAAAATGCATCAATGAATATACATTTATTTTCCTTACATGTAGAAACAATTGTCTATTTAAAAAGCCACAACACTCACAGTGCCTTTAAAAATAACTATAGAAATGGTTGGACCATTCTAGTTTACTTATTCAGTATTGAAGAAATACATTTTTCCAGGCAAGTTAGGTGTAAGTGACATAAGGCATTTCCCCTTACACAGGAATCTGACTATTGATTATGCCCAAGAATATGGAAAAGAGGAGGGAATGAAGTATTAAAACATAAATAAGTTGAACTACCAAACAACTTTGAAATCTCATGTTTGAAAGTACTTTCCTTACCTGTCATGGACCTGCATTCTTACCTCTGGATGAAGTCATAACTTGCCTCTCTCAGAACCGGTATCTGTACTCATAACTGATTTCAATCTTGTACATTTTTATCTATCTAAAATATTGTGGAAAACATATGAAGTATAATCATTCCTATCATTCTTATAATCATTAATAGGTACAGGTTACCTTTACTCTCCAACTATCTAATCATCCCCTGCATGACTATGATGTATCCTTGATCAAAGATGGATTGTTCTTGATCTTCAATATAAATTACTTCATGGGATCTCTTAATTAACAGTTAAATTAAACAACATTTATTTTTAGATGTACTCTTAGCAAGTGAAATGACATCAGCCATCTTCAAACAGCAAGAATTAATAAGATACCATCATTAAGTATCTTGATTAGAAAACCTCCAGAAGCAGCTATCACATGAAAGTTCCAACAACCGTGGAAAAGCAAATGGCTTAATAAAGTAAGTAACTTTCATTTAAGGACATCAGAAAATGATTTTTCTCTGGATACCTGGAAACAGTGATTGTCCCTTTCTCTATTTCATACTTTTGTTATTTATCCTCCAGATTGTACTTTTCTTCTTTACTGAGTTACTGAAGAAAAGACTATATATTGTTACTAAAATTTTCCCATTAGTTTTTTTTTTTTTTTTTTAAGACTAGAAGAAACACTTTTTAAATTTATTTATTTATTTTTGGCTGTGTTGGGTCTTCGTTTCTGTGCGAGGGCTTTCTCTAGTTGCGGCGAGCGGGGGCCACTCTTCATCGCGGTGCGCGGGCCTCTCACTGTCGTGGCCTCTCTTGTTGCGGAGCACAGGCTCCAGACGCGCAGGCTCAGTAGTTGTGGCTCACGGGCCCAGTTGCTCCGCGGCATGTGGGATCCTCACAGACCAGGGCTCGAACCCGCGTCCCCTGCATTGGCAGGCAGACTCTCAACCACTGTGCCACCAGGGAAGCCCCCATTAGTTTTCATCTAATTTTTTTCTCTTAGGATCCCATCTAGGACACGACATTGCATTAAGTTGTAATGTCTCCTTAGGCCTCTCTTGACTGTGACAGTTTCTCTGGCTTTCATTGTTTTTGATAACCTGGATGGTTTTGAGTAGTACTCATCAGTTACTTGTTAATGTCCCTCATTTGGGATTTGTCTAATTTTTTTCATCATTAAACTGGGGTTGAGTTTTGGGGGAATAAGCTCACAGAGGTAAAATGTTATTCTCATCACATCCTATCCAAGATACATATTACCAACCTGATTTATCATTGTTGACGTTCATATTGATTACCTGGCTGAGGCGGTGTTTGTCAGGTTTTTAAAGTTGCCATGTTTCCCCCTACCCATGCTGTAAACTTTGGAAGGAAATTGCTCTGTTCAGCCCACACGTAGAGAGTGGGAGTTACGCTCCATTTCTTGAGGGCAGAGTATCTACCCAAATTATTTGGAATTCTACTGAATGTGAGATTTGTCTATTCTCTGTCATGTATTTATTTATTTATTTATTTATAAAAAGTGTATATCAGTATGGATCCATAGATGTTAATTTTAAAATTGGGTCATGAACCAATGTCACTTTATTTATTTTGTTGTTCAAATCATTCCAACTTTGGCCATTGGATCCTCTTGCAGTTGGATCCTGAAAACCATTGCATGGTCTTTTTTTGTTGTTGTTTTTATGTACTTCATCACTTTCTGATGCTACTAGTTGCTTCAGGCTAATCTTGTGTATTTTCTGCTCCAGTCCTGGAATCAGCTATTTCCCCAAGGAGATTTGGTTCCTTTTATTGGCAGATGGTATTGGAAACCAGAATCTGGGTGCAAGTGTACTCACTTGGATGTTAGTGCTTCTAGAACTTCTCTGCTAACAGAGCAGAGGAATATATGTGTGTATACCAACCTCTGTATATTCACATATCTATAAACATTTGTGTCTATATTAAAATAAACATAAGTTCGCACTGATGTCTCCAACTCTAATTAAGTATCATATGACTCATTGTAGTCTTCCTTCCTTGCTTGTCTGTAACATCCCCCACTAAGAGTAGGACTATTGGTTGCTAGCATCTGACATCCATTTACTTAATTATTCAATTCCAGTATGCAAATATAGCTATATTGGAATTTTTAATCCATACCCCTTGTAGGATACAACTCTGTCAATGAGTGTCCAGTGCTTATGTAAAGAATTTACCTTTAGTTTTATAGAGTCCTCTCAACTCTAAAGTTACTTAGGTCAACAACTTTTCCCTCACCCTCTTCAGTGAGACTGTTTCAAACATTCATAATGAGTTAAAGTCTCTTGTTATTGTCTGCTTGCCATCCTGAGATCCTATGGCCTCTTAAATGATTCTTCAAAATTTGCCTACTGTCAGTATTTTGTATTGTCTTAAAAACACTTAACTATTCTATTTGGTGTAAAATGGCTTCTCGTTGTGAATTAATTTGTATTTCCATGATGACTAATGATGTTAAAAATCTTTTCAAATATTTATTAGCCATGCTTGTTAACTTCTTTAATGAATGGTTTATTTAAGCCTTTTACCATTTTCTTCATTGGGTTGTTTGTCTGCTTTTTATTGAGGTGCAAGAATTGTTTTATAATTTGTGCATGCAAATGCTTTGTCCCACACACACATATATGAGATATATAGATATATATCTAGATATATCAGTGATATATATTATATGATATATATATACATAGTGTTTTAGCCAGCTTGTGTGTTATTTTCTTTTAAAGAGCTGATGTTTGTTTTTTAAATGATGTCCAAATTATTATTTCTTTATGATTACTAGTTCTTGTGCTCCATATAAAATCTTTGCTTACCCTGAGATTGCAAACATTTTCCCTAAATTTTCTTCTAACAGTTTTATAGTTTTAGTTTTATCCTTACTTCTATGATAAATTCCACACTAAGTTTTGTGTATGCTATGAGGTGCAGAATTAACATTATTGAAATACTCATACTACTCAAAGTGATCTATATATTAAATGCAATTTCTATCAAAATTCCAAATGCATTTTTCACCAAAATAAAAAAAAAATCCTAAAATTTGTATGGAATCACAAAAGGTCCTGAATACCTAAGGTAATCTTGGGCAAGAAGAATAAAGCTAGAGGCGTCACACTTCCTTGTTACAAATTATCTTACAAAGCTATAGTGAAGTAACGTATGGTACCGGCATAAAAACAGACACATAGATCAATGGAACAAAATAGACCAAAAATGAACACACACACCTTCAATCAACTACTTTTTGATGAAGGCACCAAGAATACACAATAGGGAAAGGATAATCTCTTCAAGAGATTGTGTTGGGAAAACTGGATCCACAATAAAAGAATGAAATTGGACCCTTACATTACATCTTTATTTTATGCACACAAATCAACTCAAATGTATTAAAGACTTAAACGTAAGACCTGAAACCATAAAACACCTAGAGGAAAACATAGGGAAAAAGGTCCTTGAAACTGATCTTGGCAATGAGGAAAAAGCTCCTTGAAACTGATCTTGGCCATGATTTTTTGGATATGACACAAAAAGCACAGACGACAAAAGCAAAAATATACAAATGAAACTACATTAAACTAAAACGCTTCTGTACCACAAAGAAAACCATCAACAGAATGAAAACACAACATACGGAATGGAGGAAAATATTTGCAAACTATATTTCTGATAAGGAATTTGTATTCAAAATGTATAAAGAGCTTTTATAAGTAATCATATTATAATTGAAAATAGTTAACTACATATAAGCCACAAGGATAAAGACTTTCAAATATACCTAAATCTGTATAAGCCTAAATAGATGCCTATATATTGAGGAGCACAGAATGAAAAAAGATGCTTTTTTAGTATGAATATAAGGTGTTTGATATACTTAATTCTCTAAAAAGTTATTTCAATAGGAAAAGACATTTTCTTTTTATTTATTTGTCACAGTGAACAACAGAAAATCATTTTTCAGTGGGTGCTACAGAGTCTGTTGCATTTCAAAGACAGAAATTCTCTGGTCTCATTTGTGTGTTTTTACACCACTATGATTCTTCAAACTGCTTAGAAATGTTTTAAAAATAAACCATTAGTTATTGGTATGAAGAAACACTTGTTTTCCTTTTTTCTAATTCATAACCAGCTTCTATCACACAGTTGATTTTTGTGGAAGAAGTTTACAGCTGAGTAAGCCAACTTTGATATAATGGAACAGTTTGAACACTGTTCTCCATTTCAATCCACTTTACAATACATATATTTCCCACTGCTAGGGAAATTCTAGTTTTTACATTCATTTTTTTAAGCAAGAAAAGGGTTGTGATGTTTAAAACATTCTAGATGTAAATCTAAATAATTACTTTAAGTTGAATAATAAATTGAAGTGAAACCACATTTTCTGCATCATTGACTAATCATATGGAGTGATGTGATATACAAATAATTTGTAAATTACTCTATTAAAAGCTTGTTTCTTAACAAATTTCTCCCTGATTCCAGAAAATCTTGTTAAAAAAAAAAAAAAACTCAGTCAAACATCCTTTGCGTTTGGCACAATGAATTGGAGAAAATGATTTGACATAATTATATTCTTAGGTAATTAATCTTTTTAATTATCCTTATTGTTTAGAGCAATTGCATAGAACATCATATGAGGAAATAATATTTGAGGTTTAAGCAAATTTTAAAATATCAGTATCATAGAAAATTGATCCATAATGTGTGTAACAGTATTTATATGTTGAATTGTTAATAGGGCATATTTAAGTATTTTCTCTATACAGTGAAATAGGAAGACAATCATGAACAACCACAGTAGATGTAAGCGAGACTAGACTTTGCAAAGATTTTTAAAAAGCATATGTCACGAAAATGGGCAAATGCAAATATATTGTAAATAGTTCTATTCATTTGTTGTAAATAAAACATAAACTTTAATTTAAATAATTTTATATGAATTGTGGATATATACACTCTATATATATATATTTATACACACACACACACACACATTTCTGTTAAGGTCAGGGAGCAAAAACTGAGTAAAAAGAAGAAAGGTATATCAATAAACGAACAACCCAATCAAAAAACGGACAGAAAATCTCAAGAGACATTTCTCCAAAGAAGACATACAGATGGCCAAAAAGCACATGAAACGGTGCTCAACATCACTAATTATTAGAGAAATGCGAATCAAAACTACAATGAGGTACCACCTCACACAGGTCAGAATGTCCATCATCAAAAAATCTACAAACAATAATTGCTGGAGAGGGTGTGGAGAAAAGGGAACCCTCCTACACTGTTGGTGAGAATGTAAATTGGTATAGTCACTGTGGAAAATAGTATGCAGGTTCCTTAAAAACTAAAAATATAGCTACCATAAGATCTAGCAATCCCACTCCTGGGCTTATATCTGGAGAAAACCATAATTCGAAAAGATACACGCATGCCAGTGTTCATTGCAACACTATTTACAATAGCCAGGACATGGAAGCAACCTAAATGTCCATCAACAGAGGAATGGATAAAGAAAGTGTGGTACCTATATACAGTGGAATATTACTCAGCCATAAAAAAGAACAAAATAATGCCATTTGCAGAAACATGG
The DNA here is from genome assembly GCF_028023285.1 of Balaenoptera ricei. NCBI lineage: Eukaryota > Metazoa > Chordata > Mammalia > Artiodactyla > Balaenopteridae > Balaenoptera > Balaenoptera ricei. Next base: position 180,994,351 of record NC_082639.1, read on the forward strand.
ATGGAACTAGAGATGATCATACTAAGTGAAGTAAGTCAGACAGAGAAAGAAAAATATCATATGATATTGCTTATTTGTGGAATCTAAAAATATATTGCTTATTTGTGGAATCTAAAACTTATCTACAAAACAGAAATAGTTACAGATGTAGAAAACAACTGTATGGTTACCAGGGGGTAAGGGGGGGGTAAATTGGGAGACTGGAATTGACATATATACACTACTATATATAAAATAAATGACTAATAAGAACCTACTGTATAGCACAGGGAACTCTACTCAATACTCCATAATGGCCTATATGGGAAAAGAATCTAAAAAAGAGTGGACATACATATATGTATAACTGATTCACTTTGCTATACACCTGAAACTATCACAACATGGTAAATAAACTATACTCTGATTAAATAAATGAAAAAAAAAAAGGTAATGGAAGTTCTTCATTAAGCTGAGTTTGTTTTTTAAATATTAATACATTTATCTAATTTTTGAACTCCCTATCTTCCTGTTTTTATTATCCCAATTGCAAGCATACTTCTCTTTATTTTTAATATACATTATAATGTCAAGCCTATTTTATTATATATATGTCAAGTTGAATTTTTAAAATTTATTCTATTTTATATCATTTTAGGCCTTTTTCATATACAATTATTCCCCTTCATTTACCATCATGTTAAATCTTCTCCTAATCATATATTTCAAATTATGTCAGTAAAATTCTCAAAATTTTAGGTGTCCTTTTGCAGGTGTCATTGTCTTATCAAGATGTGACACACAATTTCAAATTTGCTTCACAGTGAAGAAAAATAGAAAATTTGTTGCATTAAAATATACTAATCACAACCACATTCTAGATCAATTATGTTTCTTGGTTAAGTTCAATAGTTAGTGTCTCTGAAAGTGGATATTATTAGCAATATATCAAGGAAGTAAAACTAGATGAGGATTTGGAGTTTTAGTTTTAGGATTAGGCAGGACTTTCCTAATGTGTAAGAAACAGGAAATAGTACAGGTAAGTTTGTAATGATACAATCTGGTCATTTCACTTCTACTGTGATGAATGGCCTACATATCTCATTCATGTCCTTTTGCTACTTTCACAAGTTATGAAGTCCCGGGAGAAAGAAAGTCTGCTTGGTCAAGCAAGTATGGGTCAATACAGCTCACCTGTACTGGGGATGCTGGAGAGAGAAAAAATGGATCCTGTAAGCCAGAGCTATTTTCCTACCAGTACTGTACACAATAGAGCAGAGAACATCCCCCAAAAGGAACCTGGCAAATGCATAATACACAACCTAAATATGCCACAGTTAGAAATTCAAATAGTTGAATAAAATTCAATCACATTTGCAAATATTCAGAGTTTTTAGAAAACTGAATAAATATCTTTAAGAGGTGTCAATAGATATTATTCAAGGCAGTCCATGTGTAAACATTAAATTTGAGTTCAGGTATCACTCAAATGGATAGTTTTCATCAATAAAATGGAAGAAATGAATAACAATATTTGGAAGAGAAGTAAAGTTACAATATTCTTGGTAGGTTAATTCTGGAGCTGTCTGTACAACTGCAGCCAGATTAGCTGTATCAAAGCATTGCCTGAATTTGAATTTGAATTTCATATTACAAGAGGATGAACTGCATGACTAGAATTACTAGGTCCCTACTGAGTGGTGCTGTCATGTAGACAAGTAGCAAAAAGAAAAGATTATTCTGCCCTATCCAATTTTGATGTGCTCGAATAGGTCTGGTCTTCGTTATACAGATAAGATTGGGACTTGATAGACTCAGCAAAGTAGAGAGTTGAAATGTTATCCTGAAAATTTCTACTGAAATAGAATACTAAATTAGATTAGGAACCAAAACCTAATTTAGAACTGAAAAAATAGAATTGGAAATCTATTTTGTTCATGTTTATCAGATAATTATAGAACGTTTCTTTCACTTAAGGCTACACTCATTTTTTTCTTGGGACTCAATTTAATGGCAACAGTATGGTGGCAATAATGCAATTAGGTTTTTGATGAAGCATCTTAGAGTGGACTGGTTTACAAGCACTTACTGTTCATTGTGTGGAGAGCAATGCATTAGGTCCTTGGAGAGGGTGTTCCAGCAAGGGAAGATGCAAAAAAATAAAAATAAAAATAGATGTAGTAACAGTTTCATTATAATTAGAGATTAGATATTAGATTGTTTCCAGCCAGAAGTATTAGTTTGCTCACATCCACTTTTATTTCACTGTCACCTAAAAGTTTATTTGATAGAATATTTATGAATGACACCACAAAAAGAAATTTTTTGGATTATATTGTCTACTGATAACAGTGTATATATTCTCTTTTATGGAACATTTACTATGTTAAAACACACTGCTAAATTATCTGTGTTAAGAAGTGTGAGGTAAGGGAAATGTAAAAGTTAGGGTGCTGCCGTCCAGAATCGAAATGTATTATAGATAAATTGTGCCGATTTGGAAATCAAGTGAAAACTTTTAAATATATTACCTACTGTAGACTCATTTAAAAATCAGCACAATAAAAAGACAAAAACAATTCTGAAAAACAATTAATGATGAACCAATATGTATAATCAGTATTTTAAAAAATATTTTTAGGAAATATGAGCTTTCCAGTCCCACTTAAAAAAAAAAGAACCAGAAAAAGAAAAGATAAACTTTAATGGGAGTATGTATGCTTATTAATTCAGTCAACAAATATTCAACAAATATATTTGGTCGTTTATAATTTTCTTCCAAACTGTTGCTAGTGTGATGGGTAAAAGCAAGATGAATAAAAATGGCTTCGAATGCTCCACATAGAAGAAAATACTCAGGTTTATCCCTCTCTGTGTGTAACTTACAAAAAAAATTTAAGGATGTTGTACATTGTGTAATAGTTATGTTTATTTTTCATTGCCTTCTAAGAACCTATAAAGGAGAAAAGGAGTTTTTAATAAGCAAAAAAAAAAGATTACTTAGTGTCACTAATGAAAAACTGAACTTTTTTAGAGCAGAACATTCTGATGTTATTGGAGTCTATCTTTTTAGGACATTTTTAAGTTTAGTTGGTAAATGAGAAGTACTCTCTCAGTTTTTTTTTTTTAAGAACTCTTCTCTATTATAAATTGAATCCTAACTGGCATATTTTTAATCCAACTATTTCTGCATTTTTATCTGTTGGTTTTGGATTTCTCTAGGTTTTCATAGATAATAAACTAAGAAGATATTAAACAAGCTTCAGCAAGACCTACTAGCTCTGTTGACTTCAATAATTGCTTCACTTCACCCCCTAATAGATAAATTACCTGAAAAGTGTTGTAATGTATGCCTGCTTTTTTTTTTTTTAATTAGCATGCATTTTTAATTTGGATTTGTCACACATGATTTTATTTGTTTTATATTTTACTTTTTTCTCATGATCAAATGGTCACTTTGCAGGTTTTCATATACTATTTCCAAAGAATGTCAGAATACCTGTTATCATGTATACTAGTTGTCTATTGCTGTGTAAAGATTACCTCAAAAGTTAGTGGCTTAAAACAAGGTGCCTTTATTATCTCATAGTTTCTGTGGGTCAGGTGACAGTTAGCTGAGTGTCTCTGGTTCAGGGCTCACACCAGGCTGCAGACTCGAACAGGGAAGGATCTAGTTTCACTGAAGAGGCAGTTGACAGACCTCAGGTCAATTCTTGCTTTTTGATGAGATTCAGCTCTTTTCCATCCTTGTTTTTCTATAATTGTATAATGCTACCCACAACATGGCAGTTTGCTTACTCCAGAGTGAGGGGAGGGAGAGAGGGATAAAGAGAAAGGGAAAGAGGAAGGGTAGAAGGTGAGTGAAGCAAAAGGAAAGCAGTAGTCTTTTAAAATTTAATTTAAAATGACATTTCATTACTTTTGCCATATTCTCTTGATTAGAAGCAAGTAACCAGGTCCAGTTCACAATCAAGAAGAGACAATCACACAAGTTCATGAATAACAGGAGGTGGGGTCATTGTGAGCGATTTTACAGGTTGTCCATCACAACATGATAACAACAACAACAACAAATGTGTACTTTTTAAAGAATTATGTGAACCAACATTGTACACATAGATGAATTTTAAGCATCAACACCTTATACCTAAATCTACTGGCCAACAACAGGAATAGCTTAACACGCGATAAAGAAACTAAGTAATGTAAAGTTAAGAAGTCTTCAGGTGCCATGCTCTCCCCTGTGAAGAGTGTCTGTTATTATTGATGAGAAATAGGTTGGGTTTTAGGTCTTCAGCCATTAGCTGATTTTTTTTTTTTTGCCAAATTTTTACATCCATCTCAAGAAAGAGGTTATTATCTAGAATCTTTTTTTTTTTTTTTAAGAGCTGAGTTATTCTTTTTTTTTTTTTAATTATTTATTTATTTATTTTATTTTTGGCCGTGTTTGGTCTTTGTTTCTGCGAGGGCTTTTCTCTAGTTGCGGCAAGCGGGGGCCACTCTTCATCGCGGTGCGCGGGCCTCTCACTATTGCGGCCTCTCTTGTTGCGGAGCACAGACTCCAGACGCGCAGGCTCAGTAGTTGTGGCTCACGGGCCTAGTTGCTCCGCGGCATGTGGGATCTTCCCAGACCAGGGCTCGAACCCGCGTCCCCTGCATTGGCAGGCAGATTCTCAACCACTGCGCCACCAGGGAAGCCCCTATTATCTAGAATCTTGATGATTAAGAGAAATGGTGAGAAATGTTCTAAATCTAAAAATGTTGGTTGGACGAAGTGTAGTAATATCAAGAACAATGGGTTAATTTACCAGACTAGTGACAGAATTCTGCTTCATAATCCTAATACATGAACTTTCCTAACCACTCAGATCACAGATTTGCCAAATTCTGAGACATGAATATTATAGAATTAGTCTCTTGCACTTTCTCTAAGACAAGCAGTCTAAATGCTCTGGCATTTAAATGTCTTTATTATTGAATTTAATGTGTCATGATATTATTTTCTCTATGTATTTCATCTTTGAAGATTTACAGAATATAGTTTAAAAGTTATAGGTAGGAGAACAGACATATCAGTGCATGGAATGTAGGTGAATGTCTGTGTACTGACTTGAAATGGTTTCCCAGATATATATTTTTTCACAGAAGATAACTAAGGTGCAGAGCTTTTTAAGTATTTTATAATTTCATGTATACAAATACTTATATATGTAAATATTTTTATATGTATAAATCTAAAAATAATATGGAAGTCTTGGGTTGGCCAAAAAGTTTGGTCGGGTTTTTCCATAAGATGTTACAAAAAAACCCAAATGAACTTTTTGGCCAACCCAATAGTTGCCTTGTAGACAAGGGCATCAAGTTTCAAGGAGAGGTTTATTTTTCACTGAATATTCTTGCATATTTTTTATTTTTATCACTCTCTTGTATTAAAAAAATCAAAATAAAACAGTAATAAAATAAATCTAAATAAATTAATAGGTGATTACATGATTATTGTAGAAAAAATATGTTAACTGTATTACTTGGCAAAATTTACAATTTTTATTAAACATTGACAATTATGATAACACCTGTTAAAGAAATTGGTCAATTATTTTATAAATTTAACAGACAATTTTTTTCTGCATGCATTTGCTATAATAACACACCAATTCATGATTACACTGAAAATATTTTTATTAAACTACTTGGTGACTAATAAAAATATTTTCATTTTTGCACGTATTCATAAAAAGTAACCACTTGAGAATATTCCTTGTCTAATATGCAAATCTACATAGTGAAGATTTGCTTCTTTTTTATTAACATTCATGTAAATATTATATATTTTGCTTATAGCTCTTTTAATGTACTCTCTGACCTTTAACAGAAATATTTCTTTACAAAGAATTCTTGAGCATTACATTTCATGGTCTCATAACATGTCATTAGAAAATATAATTCATTCTTTATATCCTATAGGCATACCTGAGAGATTTCTACCTTTCTTGGCTACATATTAACAGATTTTTCTCTTAAAAATGTAGAAAAGCATAACCATGGGATGTCTCTAAGGATTTATATTTAAATTATAATTTAACATCCTCAATTCAGTGAGTTTTGCTTCTAATATTTTAGATTATGGCTTTGTTATTTAAAATTGTAATCTTTTGCTATTCATAGGCAATTTTATTAAAGATAACTATTTTTCACTTAACAGAACTAAGATAACCCATTCTAGGAAGATTTAGATCAAATCCATTTTATTTTGTGCAGTGAATTTCTTTAATCTGTCTCTCATGCTGAGTGGTAGATGGCATTCATGACCCCATTTCTTAAACACTTTGCTATGCTTTTTCAGTGTCTCCCCATTTTGATATTTGAGTAATGTGATTTGATTTGATTTAACCTACAGAATAAGATGGAAATGACAGCTTGTCTGTCCTGTGCCTGGGCCCAAAATGACATTGTTTCTGTTTTCCTTCTCATTGTTTGGTCACCTCCAAGAGAAGCGCATGCCCAGACTAGCCAGGTGGTCTTAGGAGGAAGGTGAGAGAAGCAGCACGGCCTCAGCTAAGCTCCCTCATCCCAGCCTCAGCTCAAGCAAGCATGTCTGTGATCAGCTGGGCACCCCCCCACAAAATCCTCAAATACATGAAAATAAATGCTTATTGTTGTATACTACTGAGTATTGAGGGCTTCTTTTCTAAAACAGACCTTAATTTTTAGAGCTGTTTTAGGGTCTTAGCAAAATTGAGCAGAAAGCACAGAGAGTTCCCGTGTGTCCCCAGCTCCCACATATGCAGCCTCTCCACTGTCAACATCCTGCAGCACCAAGTGGTGTATGTGTTATTATCGATGAACCTACATGGACACTTCATTATTACCCAAAGTCCATAGTTTTCATCAGGGTTTACTCTTGGTTTTGTATATTCTATGGGTTTTGATAAATGTAAAATGACAAAAGAGAAATTTTGAGTTAATTTTTATAAAAAAATGTAAGGCCTGTGTCTGGGTTAATTGTTCTATATGCAGATATCCAGTGATTCCAGCACCATTTGTTGAAGAGACTATTGTTTATATGTTGACAATAAAAAAATCTTCAGAATAAATATTTGGAGAAAATTATCTTTTAATTAGTGAGTTTTTAAAATGTGAATCCTACTTCTTTTGAACCTAGTAGAGATAAAAAATTGAATAGAATGAAATAAATATCAAAGAAATTATGCAGGAAATTAATAGCAATAAAAATATTCACCTAAGAGGATATTTCTAAAAGAAATCATCAATCTTTTGAGCAAGTGTGTCAAGGTAGATGTTGAGTATTTGTAAAGTTTTTCTTGTTTGTTTTTTTTTAAGCTGACATGATAGGAGATCTTGACTCAAAGAGTTAAAGTTTCAATGAAGTTATGTGTGGAATAGCTACCAAGACACTGAAAATAAGCTACACAAGTCACTCAGATGTTTTTTCTGCCACCATCGTTTCTAAGACTTCTACCTTAATCCAAAAAATATAATGAACTAACATTGGTGTCCCAGGAGGACACTGGGAGAAGCCAAATGCCACACTGTAGGTTTACTCAGTTTACTCAGTCTATGGAATCACCTAAGTGATGAAGAACTAAGGCCTGCCAATAGCCACACTCATGAGCTTGGAAGTGGATTATTCAGTCCCAGTGACGGTTCATATAAAGCCAGCCCCAGCTGAAAGCTTAACAGCAACCTGCTGAGAGCCCCTGGGCCTGAACCACCCAGATAAATTGCTCCTGGATTCCTGACCCACCAAAATCTGTGAGACAAAAATGTTCATTTTTTAAGCTGCTGAATGTTGTGGTGATTTGTTATTTAACAATGGTAATGAATATGCTGATAATTAGAAACTTAGTTAAAATCTTCTTTTTATTTTATTGTTAATCTATCATTTACTTGACATACTTGTTCAAAATGTACAGAATTATAATCCAAAAGCATGGACTATTATTTTTGATTCACAAATTAATTGATCAAATGCTACATATTTTCAATATTTGTTTAAGAAAAAAGAGCATGCTTGTTTCTATCTTATATGTAATTTTCCACCTGATGTATAAACGTCAGTGGAGAGGACCTTTTGCAAACCCTCTCAAAAGCAAATGAGGAAAATATACCTGAAAAACACCAGACAAATATGGCAATTATTGAATAAATAAGTAGATATTAAAACATTGATTTCATTATTATATTCCAAACATCACAATGATATCTTATATTGAACAGGCATTTTCTTTTGCTCTGAAATGCTTCACTTTATGTAACGGAGAATTTTTTGCTTCAGAAACACTGATTATTCCATTGTGAGCTGTAGTATTTTCAAAAGATAAAAGATGAGAAAAAAATCTTTAAAGAAATGAGATTTAAATGTAGATGGCACCATATAAGAATCCCATGCCGTAAAATACACAGGAAAATAAAGGGTGAAATTGCTGTTTGTAGGAATAAAATAGTAGCATTTTATGGGTTGGGGAAGTTTTATGATACTACCTAATGATTTTCTTTGCTTGGCCAGTGTACGAACGCTTTGGCATCCATAGTTTTCCATGTCTAAATTGCTAGTCTGCTTGTTTACGTGGCTTTCCTCCAGTTATTTTATGAACCTCAGGCTTATTAGATTTCACTGTTGAAAATGCAGTTTCCTCAGATTTAAGGTGGCCTACATCACCTCAGTGTGGATCATTTCTTTCATGCTGTGCTTCTGTTTAATGACTGAGTCCATGAATCACCAAATACAGTGGTGAGTTGGCAACTACATATTTTGTCTATTTCATTTATGGCTCAAGAAGGAATCTTGAATGCCTAACTCCACCACAACCAAAGTTACTTAAAGAGAAGGAACTGAAAGCTGGGGAATTTAAAGAGTTTTTCCAAGATCTCTTCGCTCTCTGTTAAATGTGGCTTGCTTTACTCCAAGATACACTGGATAAATTCACAGCTAAAATTAATATAGGTAAGACCCCCAAATTATCTACATTGACTATATTAAACAAAAAATGTGTAAACATATAAAAATTATATCTTTAAAAATCCCAAAATTAATTGACATAGGAAGACAATGTAGAAAAAATTACTTAAAAATCTTAATTCTTAGATCTAAAAACAGAGTCCCAGAGGTATTAAGTGAGTGATCTGGCATCACACAGCTGGTGGAAATTCTGGAATTATAATTTTAATACATTCACGTAAGTTTAGGCATAACAGGAATTTTTAACTCAATGTCTTGAATTTCTAAATTCTTCTAGTAGCCTCTCTGTCATAATTATATATCTAAGTATAAAGCAAAAATAAATAACCTATTATTCCATTACAAATCTATTTTTTTCAGAAAGAAAAAAGAAGATAACCTATATTTTGATTATAATAAGAAATGTTAAACATTTTTTTTAAAATTAATTAATTTATTTATTTATGGCTGTGTTGGGTCTTCGTTTCTGTGCGAGGGCTTTCTCCAGTTCTGGCGAGCAGGGGCCACTCTTCATCGCGGTGCGCGGGCCTCTCACTGCCGCGGCCTCTCCCATTGCGGAGCACAGGCTCCAGACGCGCAGGCTCAGTAGTTGTGGCTCACGGGCCCAGTTGCTCTGCGGCATGTGGGATCTTCCCAGACCAGGGCTCGAACCCATGTCCCCGGCATTGGCAGGCAGATTCTCAACCACTGCGCCACTAGGGAAGCCCCTAAACATTCTTTACAAGGCTCTTTTTCAAACAAAAAATTGGGAAAGGTACCAATGAATTCTAATAAAGTAAATATTAACTTTAAAAATATTTTCAGTGATTAAGTTATTAACTTAAAAAATTTGTTCTGTGGTCTGTGTTAGCAGGGTATGAAGCAGTTAGTGCATTTTAGAATAAGTTATTTGTGATTTTAACATGGCAAGAAAAGTACTATTAGCAATTTTCACAAGATGTAAAGGAGATGATCTTGATATGATTATATAGAAAATTGCTCAACATGTGCTCTAAGCAGAAAAGCACTCTGCAAGTAATCATTTAAGACCTCAAGATGAGATCCGAGGACACAAAAGACATATACACATACCCTCAGTTCCTGCCAAAGATGGGAATTGATGTGATCCAAATAATGAGGCAGAAGTAACATGGTGTAACAAGGAAAGACATTAATTGAAATAAGCAACAATAGTGAGAGAGATGGAAGGAACATAAGTGTGAGTTTTGATTCATTTTCAGTTTGTAGATGGGCCAAATCTTTTCAAGTTTATGATTTATTAAACATTTGAGGGATCAGAGGACTTAGAAACAGTATTATTTCTAAGTGTCAACACTGGCTGCATTTTTAATGTTTATTTTCAATGATACTCTTTCATTTATCACTCTTTTGTCTCTTTTTATTCTCTTTGATTTTCACTCTTCTTCCCTCCCTATCTCCCTCCCTTCCTTCCTTCCTTCCTTCCTTTCTTCCTCCCTCCCTCCCTCCCTTCCCTCCTTCCTTCCTTCCTTCTTTCCTTCCTTCCTTCCTTCCTTCTTCCTTCCATGTATAACTGCCATCATTTCTTTTTTTTCTTCTTATCCTTCTTTCTTTCGTACCCCCCTATTTGAGAAGATTCAGTAATTTTTACCAGTGTAAAAGTGTCTGCCCAACTAATGCCCAGTTCTCATACACTGACAACATTCAACAATGGATATTCCTCAAATTCTCAGCATGCTTATTTATTGTTATTCATCTTAGGGCTGCTAGATAAAATACAGCATGACAGTTAATTTTGAATTTTATACATAAAACAAATCAATTTTTAGTAGAAATATATTTCATGTAATATAATTTGGCATTCTTTATTTTTATTTGCTAATCTGGCAACCCTAATTTACTTAATAAATAAATTAAATGTCATGTGAAATAATAATAATAGTAAAAATCCACAAATCCAATCACATGCTTTTTGTCCTCATACATCTGAGTTTTCTGGAATAGTGTAAATTAAGAACATGAGCTTTAAATCCAGATAGTTCTGAGTTTGAATCCTAATTGTGCGATCCTGATCGAATCACTTCACCTCTCCAGGCTTGTTTTTCTCATTTAAAATACAACAGTAATAATAGTAAAAGCTTCAGAAACTTAACAAAAATTAAATGGTATTATATGTAAAGTAAGTGGCAAAGGTAGTTCTTGTTTGTAAGATGCTTATTTCAAAAATGAAATTAAATGAAATAAAGTGTTTAAAATTCCACCAAGATGCTAGAATACATACCTTCTCTCTCTCTTAAAAATACACCCATTTATTTCAGATTTACAGGATATAAGACCATTCATTCATTTGTTTATACACGAGGTATGTCTGTCACTTAAAAAGGAAGTGAGGAGGTCACGTACAGAGCTTACAAAATTGCAAGTCAGAACTTGGAGCACTAAGAGATAGTTTGAAAATACACTGTAGCAAAACAGACCAACCTGAGCCAAGATTAAATTCATCGTTAAGTACTGAACTGTCAGTCAGGCCAAGTGGCAAGTATGACAAAATACAGAAATACTGCTTGTCAAGGACAGTAGAAAACAGTTTATTTACAAAGTATTCATCCAGAACCTACTGCAAACCAAGATTTTACTCTGATCAGACTAGGTAAGGTCCCGGTTTCAAGGAATTCACAATACAGTTTTAGAGAAAAGAAACCTGAACAATCATTTTAAAACAATGCCGTAAATATAAAGATAGAAATGGCATTATTCTCAAATTACAAGGGTAACTTCTGGAGAAAGTGATCACTGACTTTAGACTTTAAAATTAGCAGAAATAAATGGGAGAGAGGAAGATAAAGAAAACGTATCAGGACACCATGAGTAAAGGGTCAAGTGCATGGGTCCATGTTGCTATAAGCAATTAAATACCTCTAATCCTAAAATGTGATGGAGGAAGCATCAAGAGATAAGGAGAGAATCTACTATGTCCAAAGCAAATTAGCAACAATATATGTATTTTTTAAGAACTCATTAACATCTGGATATAAATCATAATTTTGCCATTTTGGGCAATTTTCCAGCCATTGAAGACTCCATGTAGGAAAAGAGAAAAAATGTGGATAGAATGCATGTAAAACAAGAAGCACTTTATGCTCTAAGGGTGGGAATAGATGATGCCACACATGTCAGTGGTGACTCACAGAATCACAGGTATTAAAGTGTTGAAATTTGCCTGGGATAGCCACAGAATATATATGAAACTGACATTCAGATTTAACATCTGAGGGTTAAGGGATGAAGTCTTACAGAACAAGCTAGTTAGGAGAAAATTTAGTACATTAAGAGATCGTTGAAATCCTGAAAATAGATAAGAATCGTTCCACCTCCTTCTCCCAAGAAAACATGTAAAGGCAAAGGGAAAAATTCAATAGATTGAAAAAGAACTTTTAGGGAACTCATACTTTTAAAACTGTGCTAAGCTTTCCCTTCTCTCCTCTGCCTGAAACATTCAATCTTTTAAATAGGGAAAAGCATGTAGGCATCTTGGGGAGGAGGGAAGGAGTGGGGAGGGGGAGGGGAGCTAGAGGCCTGAGCAAGGTGAGTGAGACCTAGCCTGGCCTGGGGTCCCAGAGCCAGAGCCGTGGTGAGTGTGTGTAGAAGGGCGGCTGTCCGGGCGGTGGTGGGGATGTCCTGTTAGGGAATTTAGATCCAAGCAGCATGAAGAAGGGCATCTCCACGATGGGTGCTCTTGTTCGTTAGGATCTGGGGGATGGTGTGAAGCAGCCCAGCACCGATGTCAGAGTTTAGGTGGGTTGAAGAGAACATTCCTGGAGGGGAGGGTATTGGAGTGACATTTCAGAGAAGATGTGAGTAAGGTGAGACACACACCCATTAGAGGATGTCAGAAGGCAAGGGTGTGTGGGGAGGTCGACCACACGAGGGCAGCCTGACCCTGCTTCTCACGCCCTGCCTGTAGGGAAGGGGGTCCGGGAGCAGAGACTGCCTAGCGAGGTGGGTCAGAACCCGAGGGCTGGGGAGGCAGCTAAATGGGGCAGCAGAGCCTGGCGTCCTGCAGCTGGAGCCAGGCGAGACGTCCGTGGGGAGGAGGAACTGGCTGTGCTGATGGAGGATTAATCATACGTAGATGGTGATTTGAAAAAATATTAATAATTAAATGTACTAATAATTCAATTTATAAAATAAATAAATGCAAGAATAATGAATACCATTGTACTGAAAATTTGCTAAGAAAGTTGCTAAACAAGTAAAATTTAAAAATTATCCCGAGAAAAAAAATTCTTGTAGCTTTGTATGGTGACAGATGGTAACTTATTGTGGTGATCATTGCGCAATGCATACAAATGTTGAGTCTTTATGATGTACACATGAAACTAATAGAATGTTGTATGTCAATTATACTTCAATTTAAAGAATTCATGAAAGCCACACTTCTCACTGTCAGAGAAAGGAATATAAATATTTTTTTTAAAGAAGCAAGTTAAAATGAACACTGTGGATTTGGATGGGAATTGGAAGTATTGTTAATGCTTGTCTTCAATATAAAGAAATGGTTGAAAATACCTCAGCTGTAAATGTGTATACTTTTTGTATAACTATATATATCTATATATAGATATACACATATACCTATATATATCTATATATAGATATACACATACACCTATATGTACACATATTTATGTGTGTGTGTATATATATATATATATATATATATATATATATATATATACATATATATATAAAATGTGTGTGTGTATCCACATTCTCTAGCTCTGTTTGCAGAGAGGGCCTGGTAGCAGATGCACACCAATAGCAATGAGCTTGGCTAATATCCACTTTTATCTTCTAAATAACATTCTCCAACAAAAGAAATTAGAGTTTCTTATAGACAGGGCTGATTTGATTCCAGGGCATGAGGCATGGAAAGAACAAGTAATTCATGGTATGTATATATCTCTTACCAGAGACAAGGAAGTGCTCAAAAAGTGATGGGTCAAGAGAAGGGTGTTCCCACTGGGCAACTCTGAGACAACTGGAGAATTGAATAATTAATAATAGTAAGAAATTGTAACTCACTTGTCAAGACTCTCAAGAGAAGACTCTCATAGAATTCTATCAATGCCTACTATGCAATGAATATGATTTATTGATAGCATATGCTTATAGATGGATATCAATACTTGGCAGTATCAATCTGGGGCAATAGGCATTTTCAAAGATGAAATGTGTAAACTATCATTACAGATCAGCATTAACAGCACTCACAATCAATCTTGAAGATAAGGAATACTAACTTTGAACCAAGTAAAATATTCCTTAAAAAAAAATCTCTTTATCTTCAGTGGATCTGTGTTTCAAAAAATAATAATTATTATTTTTTAATTTCATTAATAAGAAATTGTGGAAACCTGTTCATATAAGTACAGACAGACCTCATTTTAGTGTGTTTTGTCATATTGCATTTCGCAGACATTGCATTTTTTAGAAATTCTTCAATTTCTCAGTTCAATTTCAAATTCTTCATGTGCAGCAATATTGCATCAAATAAGTCTACAGGCACCATTTATCCAACAGTATTTGCTCACTTTGTGTCTCTGCATCACGGTTTGGTAATTCTCACAATATTTTAAAGTTTTTATTATTATTATATTTCTTATGGTCATCTGTGATCAGTGATCTCTGATGTTACTATTGTAATTGTTTTGGGGCACAATGAACCACACCCATATAAGAAAGTGAACTTAATAAATGTGTGTGTTCTGACTGCACCACTGACCAGTCCTTTGCCGGTCTCTCTCCCTCTTTTCAGGCCTCCCTATTTCCTGAGACACAAAAACATTGAAAGTAGGCCAATCAATAACCCTACAATGGCCTCTAAGTGTTCAAGTGAAATGAAGAGTCGTACCACTCTCACGTTAAATCAAAAGCTAGAAATGATTAAGCTTAGTGAGGAAAGCATGTTAAAACAGAGAAAGGCTGAAAGCTAGGCCTCTTGTGTCAAACAGTTAGCCAATTTGTGAATGCAAAGGAAAAGTTCTTGAAGGAAATTAAAAGTGCTCCTCCAGTGAACATAGGAATGATAGGGAAGTGAAACAGGCTTATTGCTGATATGAAGAAAGGTTCAGTGGTCTGGATAGAAGATCAGACCAGCCACAACTTTCCCTTAAGCAAAGCCTAATCCAGAAGAAGGCCCTAACTCTCTTTAATTCTATGAAGACTGAGAGAGGCAAGGAAGTTTCAGAAGAGAAGTTTGAGGCTAGCAGAGGTTGGTTCATGAGGTTTAACCAAAGAAGTCCTCTCCATACCATAAAGTACTAAGGTGAAACAGCAAATGCTGATGTAGAAACTGCTGCAAGTTATCCAGAACATCAGGCTAAGATAATCAATGAAGGTGGCTACACTAAACAACAGATTTTCGATGTAGACAAAATACCCTTATATTGGAAGAAGATGCCATTAAGAACTTTCATAGCTAGAGAGAAGTCAGTGCCTAGCTTCAAAGCTTCAAAGGACAGGCTGACTCTCTTGTTAGGGGCTAATGCAGCTGGTGACTTTAAGTTAAAGCCAGTGCTCATTTACCATTCTGAAAATCCTAGGGCCCTTAAGAATTATGCTAAATCTACTCTGTCTGTGTACAGACAGAGTATAAGTGGAACAACAAAACCTGAATGACAGCACATCTGTTTATACAACATGGTTTACTGAATATTTTAAGTCCCTTGTTGAGACCTACTGCTCAGAAGAAACGATTCCTTTCAAAATATTACTGCTCAGTGACAATGCATCTGGTCACCCAAGAGCTCTGATGGAGATGTACAATGAGATTAATGTTGTTTCCATGCCTGCTAACACAACATCCGTTCTTCAGCCCATGGATCAAAGAGAAATTTTGACTTTCAAGTCTTATTATTTAAGAAATATATTTTGTAAGGCCATAGCTGCCACAGACAGTGATTCCTATGATGGATCTGAGCAAAGTAAATTGAAAACCTTCTGGAGAGGATTCACCATTCTAGCTGCCATCAAGAACATTCATGATTCATGGGAAGAGGTCAAAATATCAACATTAACACAGTTTGGAAGAAGTTGATCCCAACCCTCATGGGTGACTTTGAGTGTCCAAGACTTCAGTGGAAGAAGTAACTGCAGATGTGGTAGAAATAGCAAGAGAACTAGAATTAGAAGTGGACCCTGAAGATGTGACTGAATTGCTGCAATCTCATGATAACACTTGAATGGATGAGGAGTTGCTTCTTATGGATGAGCAAAGAAAGTGATTTCTTGAGATGGAAACTACTCCTGATGAAGATGCTGTGAAGATTGTTGAAATGGCAACAAAGGATTTAGATTATTCCATAAACTTAGTTGCTCAAAGCAGAGGCAGGGTTTGAGAGGATTGACTTCAATTTTGAAAGAAGTTCTACTGTGGATAAATGCTATCAAATGGCATTGCATTCTACAGAGATATTTCGTCCATGAAAGTTTGTTGTCTTATTTTAAGAAATTGCCACAGACACCCCAACCTTTAGCAACCACCTGATCAGTCAGCAGCCATCAACATCAAGACAAGACTCTCCACCAGCAAAAAGATTATGACTCGCTGAAATCTCAGATGATGGTTAGCATTTTTCAGCAATAAAGTATTTTTAATTAAAGTATGTACATTGTTTTTTTAGACAATGCTATTGCAGACTTCATAGACTACAGTATAGTGTAAACATAACTTTTATATGCACTGGGAAACCAAAAAACTTGTGCGATCTGTTTTATTGAGATATTCTCTTCATTGTGGTCTGGAGCCAAAGTCCCAACATGTCCGAGGTATGTCTGTACCTATGTATTATCCCATTTCTATATCTTAGCCATAAAGTATTTGCCAATGTCCATTCTAGGTCAATTACATATTTAAGTAGGCATTCATCATTTTACAATACTGAATGCAATTGTGCAAATACATATTACAGATGTATTTCCCAAACTATAAAATAAAAAAGAGGAATATCTGAAGGTACTGAAGTTTAATCAAATCATTGTCTATCAGTGTGCTCTACTGGAGTTATGATAATTTATCAGTGTTATAATTGATCTATTACAGTTTACGTCCCCCTAAAATGATCTTTCACTGAATATCAGGGGATCTTTGAAGATGAAGAAGGAAGAAAGAGGGAGGGGAGTTACCAAATGGGACTAGAGTTGCTGTTGCTCTGTCCGCACCAAAGATTTAAATGAGTCAATCAGAGTACCTACTATGTACCTAGCACAAGGATTGTCGTCAGAAGGACTTATCAAGGCCATGCTGTGTGAATGGGTGTTTGAGGTGGCGTCGAGTAATATCAGTTGTACTGAGCGTGCTGGTCGCTTGTTCCTGACCGTAAAATTAGAGGATTGGCTGCACCATTGCCAATTTTCATTCTCTTCATTATACTTCTGATAATGTAGAACTAACTTGGAATTATTTTCAGACAATTGATAAAATAAACTCATATTGAATTAATTCATATTAACTAAAATATGTAAATTAAAAAAATTAATTTTCCTGGTTTTTGTATAATTGAGAGATAATGTAGAAATATGGACACTCTGTGAACTTTGGACTCAAGTAGACTTTGGGTTTAATTCCTATTGTCCTTAATAAGATCTGTGAGTTTGTCTTTACCTATAAAACTGGGAATAAAAATTCCTTCTTTATATTGTATGTATGATTATATGGAATAATACATTTAAAAGATCTAGCATCATGACGATGTTGCTCATATCGGACAGGTCATGCCTGACAGTTCTTTTTCTTTGTTTTGTGCTTATTTTGGTTGTTTCTAGCCCCAGTCTCTTTTTGGTTTTTTACTTACTATGCCTTGATTTTTGTAAAACTTATGTCCACCTTACTTCCTCTTTTTAAATTAAGTAGTTTCCCTTTTACGTCTCTTAAAATTTTAGATTTATAGCTGCTCCTCTACATTTGTGATCCATAGAGGATATTTTCTTAAAAGTCAAAGTGTACAATATGAGACGTGAACTCCTGGAAGAAAGCATGTTAATGTTGCCTTTCACCTTAGCCTGACGGGAAAGTTTAAATATGCACAATTCATGATTAAAAATGAGGAGTTAATGACTAAATTGCCTAAGGACAAAGAAAAGGAATTTGATAGATAAGAAATTTACTATGTTTTCAGAAAGAAAGCCCTTGTAATAATTATGCTTATAAAAATACCTTGAATTATATGAATTAAAAAATATTGTATTGCTGTCATTTATATTAAATAGAGTATAAAAGACAGAAAATCAACTTCACTGTCAGTGAAGAGATCCCATGTCCCCCAGAACACATTCCCTAATGTTGAAAAATGGATGGATTGGAGGCCAGAAATAGGGCAAGAAAGAAGTTATCTCTCATAACATAATTTATCAGAATATATGTTAATAGAGGTTTAGAATTATTATTATTGAATAAAGAAGATCAAATTATTACATTTAAAGTTTCTTTTTTTTTTTTCAAAATTAACTTCCAAAATGTAATAATCAGCAAGAGAAGCAATAATACATGGGTAAGGATTCTTGAATTACACAGATCAAGGGCTGAATTACAGGATATTTTTAAATGGTTGTAAAAAAAGTAATAAGAATAAGCAAAGCAGAAGCAGGAACAGCAGCAAGAGAGACCATATACAGTCTCTAAAGCCTAAAATATTCACAACCAATTCTTTACAAAAAAGTTTTCAGGGGCTTCCCTGGTGGCGCAGTGGTTGAGAATCTGCCTGCCAATGCAGGGAACACGGGTTCGAGCCCTGGTCTGGGAAGATCCCACGTGCCGCGGAGCAACTAGGCCCGTGAGCCACAACTACTGAGCCTGCGCGTCTGGAGCCTGTGCTCCGCAACAAGAGAGGCCACGACAGTGAGAGGCCCGCGCACCGCGATGAAGAATGCCCCCCGCTCGCCGCAACTAGAGAAAGCCCTCGCACAGAAACGAAGACCCAACACAGCCATAAATAAATGAATAAATAAATAAATAAATAAATAAATAAAAAGAAGTTTGCAGATCTCTGATATAGGACATATATTTTAAGAATAATTATATTAATTTGTTTTTTTAATTTCTGAAGTGATTTTATAAATAAGATCTTATAACTCATTTTCCTTTTGATTAAGTGTGAAAATGGGGAATAATATCTGCTTTACCATATTTAAATGTCATCATTTAAATGACATTTAAATGACGAGATAATTATCAGATTAAGCTTGGGACAGAAGAGGTAGTTTAAAGGCAAGAATCAAGATGAGGTCACCTCAGGACTATGAATAGTGGAAGTCAAAATTGGGTGAAAGAGGCAGAAAGAAGCCGAGGTTTCATCACTTACTAGATGTCTGGGGCAACAAGTTAGTTACCAAAACTGCACATGCATATACAGACACAATCAGAATCAAACAACCATAGTAAATGCTCATAAATAGTTCTTAAACAAATATCATCCTTTTATATATTGCAGTTTAGAAAACATTGAAGCCTATAGTTTATGTTTAGGTTCAATTGAAACCAATGAGGTATATAACTTTCTATAATAAGAAAAAATATAATGATGTTGCATTGATATTAACTCATATATTTACAATTGTTACCTGAATTATCATAAATTTATTGTTGGTATCTAAATTATTGGAGAAATGAATTCTGTGAAGTGAATTATTTAGCATGAATTATTTGCAAAATAGAAACCAGTAACCTGAGAGTTTGCACTCAGACCCTCTTGGGATGCAGTTTCTCTTAGGAAGAATCTGATGCCATGAAACACGGAGAATACCGTCTATTCCTATGGACGTTCCAATGCAACAATAACAACATACATAATATCTACTGAATGTTCCTTATGTGCTAAGCCACTTGTAAAAATTATACATAGATTATCCAAGAGCTTTATATACATTATAACTGGTCAAACAGAAAATAGTTTTAACTATTACAAGAGACAGACCATGCTTGCAGAAAATGTTAGATGGGAAGATAACTTTAACAATACAAGCAACACATCCAAAAGACTATTTGTTAGCGTTCTAATGTTGGCCAGTGCTTATTGTGGAGAGTAGTTAGCCTTAAAGCTATTTTATTTTCCATGGGTAATATTAAATGGAGATTTTCTTTTGGACCACTTTCTCTTAAAAGTATTGTGACAAATGAGCTTTCAAAGAGTGAATTACTGTTAACTTGTTGGCATCTCTTTCCCAAACTATGTCGTTCAAATTTGTTCTGAGGCCCTTATGCCAATGGCAACTCTGAAAGAAGTTTTACAAATATAAGTACTTGTGCCAGGTGTTACAGTAATGTCTGCTAGAAATAGTTTTTTCTCCAAAGAATTGTAAAATGTTGATAAAACATAAATATTTCAGATTTAGGAAAGATTAATTTCAATCATATTTTAGTATAAATAGATACTTCTGAGGTTAACTCATTGTAAACATACTTCTCCACTGACATTTTCCCTGGAGTCAAATATATTTCATAACGTCATAAATCCGTAGGAAGTTTTATATGATCGCCTGTATTCTTATATCAAACAGGAGGAATATATTATTATTGAAGTACTACTCAATACAGTGCGCTTAAATAGTCATTGGTCTGCAGAACCATGGCATTTGTAGTCTGGTAGTGCAGAAAATTCATCATGAGTGTCCTCAGAGACTCAGGCCTTTTTGACCTACTTCACAAGCAAATGAAATACTTTCTTTGCTCACTCCTGTGGTGAAAAATCAGACAAAAGTTAAAATAAGGGCATGGTTTGGAAAAGCTATGAATAAATTAGCTGTCGGTGCCAGTTAGTGTTGCTATCTGTCAGGTCCAAAACCCACCCTCTGAACTTTGCTTTGTGATGTTGGGGTTCAGGCTCTGCCTCACTGTGTTTCCCATGTGTTCGTGAGGTGCGTGTGTAAGGGCCCATCTAGAGAAGTGTTCTGGAAATCTGGGAGAAGGAGGAAAATGTCTTGACCTTCCCTTGGTGTCCTCTGGCCCCACCTGCATGAATTCAGCAAAGGCCTGTTGTCCTGGCAGAGGTGTTTAAGTCCAGGACCCAGTTTTTTTGTTTTTCTCTGTGTTCCCATAACCAGCTGTAATGTGTTCCCTTAGGGCTGGAAGCACCAGCCCATAATGCTTTCTTCTCAAGGGTCCCAGTAACTGCAGCTCCCTCCTCCCTGCTGAGGTCCTGGCACCCACTGGCAGCCTTCCCACTTCAGAGATTTTAATTTCACCTCCACAAAAAACTCTCCTCCAAACTTCTAGGTTCTAATGATCCAAATTCTTCCCTGTGTTTGCCGAATAATTTCTAGAATTACTATCCATGTGTTACCCCAGAATCCTGATTTGGCTTTGCAGTTGTTGACTCACAACCGGTAATGAGTTCTTTGTATTAATTTCTGTTTGTAAAAATAAATGATGTAGCTTCTGCTTTCCTTACTGAATCATGACTTAAACCATCTTTAATTAAAAACTTGACTTTTCTTATTAAAGTCAAAGGAATCTTTTTTAATGCTAAATAAGAATTAAAACAGAAGAAAAAATATCTTATTTTTCTTAGCCCCTATTCCCCTATATACTGTAACAGATTTAAAATGATGAATAAGTATAAAAAAAGAAAAGAGTGACCCAAGGATGCACTTTTCACCCGCCTGTTTCTCAGTCCCGAATGTATGTTTGTGTTAAATTGTTATATATTAATATTCTGCCTTATAAGACAAATTATTTATGAAGATACTGATTAGCAATAGTCAAATACTAAGCAACCATTATGCAACGGTGCATGGAATACCTTACCTTTATGTATAGGAAGACAGAAAAAAAAGAAAATGAATCCAAGCAAAAAATACAATGAGAGTTAAGATGTTCTATTTAGGGGCAACATGTATATGATATAGACATGTAAGAAACAAAAAATTACAAAGAAAAAAATTCAATAAGTCACAGTATATATAAAACAAATATTTGTCCATCTCTCCACTTGGTTTAGGAAAATAACAGAAAATTTTGAGGTATTTTTCTCTAAATTACTTGTCAAGGTGACTAGTGCTGGGACTGTAAGGTCTTTATATAGCAAGTCATGTGGGTAGAGGTTTTCGATCTCCCAAAGACGGTGGCTAAAGACTGGTACTGCTCTTTCATGCTTTGCTGAACTAGTAATTTTCAGGGAAATAATTGTTCAGGCAAGTCTTGTTATAATGAAAATAAATTCCAGCACATATTTCTTCCATCAATGTGGCTTCAGATAAATACCATATCTTTAATAGAAAAGGATGGGAGAGGGTAAAGAATTTGCCATATTTCTTATTTTTGATGATTATACTCCTATGCTTTGTGACTGTGGACAAAAATTCCATTTGATCAGTCTTATACAAATTGGAAAGCAAATTAGGTATCTGAGCAGTGGTTTAGAGTCTAAGTGACCTTTTTGTAATTCAGACCTAACTATGTTTATTTATCACAACAACTATAAATTTATTTCTATTTGAAGTCATTAAAGGTTAAAAAATAACACAAACATGAGTTAATAAGTTGTTGCCAAAATTAACCAATCAATCAACCAATTAATCAAGTTACTCTCTTTATATTTTCCATCATATTTTCAGATGAAAGAAAAATGGTCTTTCTACTTCAGATGAAAATTTAATATCAAAAGAGTTTACTGTTGGATTATTTATTTGCATTTTGTTTAAGAATTTAACTTTGCATAGTCTTTAAAGTAGTGTTCACTGTTGACAAAAGGATAATTAAATTTGTGATCTTCTCTTTGAACTTGATGTTTAGATGAGAATCATGAAGTTCATGACTAAGAGTGAGCAACTGTGATTTAGGGGAAATTCATCAAAAACATTCCCTATCTACTTCAGATGAAGAAAGATTGTCTAAAAATGTATACATCAGCTAGCTAATCCAGCCTAAAGCATAAAAAGCAAGAAAAAGGTACATGGTCTTATCAATCACTTTCTCTGATTGAGAAAAACCATAAATTTTCATAAAGGTTAAATATAAATAATTATAATTTATTTAGTAATAATATTTTAAAATATAAATGTTTGAAAATAAAAGTGAACAATTTTTCTATTTTATTTTAATTTCAAATTTTCTCATTGGTTTTCAGAAAAAACCTTAACTATTTCTCCCTGAAACTTCAAACATGTTCTTAGTTCACAAATTCCTCTCAGTCTTTGGTTTTTGACTATAAGTTTGCATAAAAGGTACACACCATACTTGGATATAAGGTATAAAGTTTTAATATGCTGCCTAGACATACTAACTTAGATCACTGTTTAATCCAAGTCCCCTTTATCCTTTTGTGAGAGAGATAGAGCCCCAAGAAGTAAATGCCTTCCTTTGACTTTGCTCCATCTGGCTTAAATTCCCAGTTGAAGGATGCTAGGAACTAGTCCCTTCTAGTAGACCCACTGACAACCCTACTAACAGTTTCTACTGCAAACTGGGCATGTAACAATAGTCTAAAACTGACAATCTTACTTGTTCATTAACCTAACTGGCTCTTTATTTTTGTCTCTCTCTGAACAAAATGATCAATCTTTCACATAGGGGTTCTGGATACTGTCATCTGCCCTGCTTTTTCTAATGACCCAGCTGAAATTCCTTATTAGTTACGTGATAGAAACAGAAAGAGGGAATATGCCTTGGATGGTTTCTTTCTGTTTTGTTAGTTTTCTTCAAATTAAGGGCTCTAACTGGAACCAAGGATCTAGGATTCTAGCTATTCTATGAACTACAAGCTCGATAAGGAAAAACCGAATAACTGCTCCTGGTCTCTGGCTCTTCATCTTTTAATTAAAGGCATTTGGATTAAATTTTCTCTATTTTCTTGGAATTCTAACATCGACTGAAAGTAGCTCTTTGTAAAAATGAATCGTATTTAATTGAAATAAATTTTGAATGGTCAGGGTTCCTGCTTTTTCTTTTTTTTTTTCTTGTTACCTCTTTAATCTTACCTTTTTATTTCAGGGGAGTAAACATTTGAGCAGAGCAGTTTTTCAACAGGCATACACATTGAAGATATTAGCGTATTTGTCTGTTTTCTGACACTATGTTGGTGATAGTTGCAGTATTGGACTAGTGTGAATTTAAGGTCTAGAAAAGCAACATCGGAATCTAGGTGCTGAGAATTTCAGTTTAGAGGGAGTATGTTGATTAAATGATTTGAAGAGTATAAAGGCTAGATGGTATACACGCGAGCGGACAATTGTAGCAATAATCCTTCAGTAGATGAGGAGACTCTGGACTGAGATGGGGAATGAAACTGATCATAGGATAATGAAACTAAGATATGGGAGTGAAGTAGAGAGAAGCAGCAATGCAAAATCTAATAGGATTTTCAACTTGAAGTGGCAAATGGCAGAAATGTAGAATTGTTAAGGGAACTGTTTTGAAAGAAAAAAAAGTAATAATGTGGCCATTGGTATATGCTGAGATGAGGATGAGGAAACCAGATGAGATAGCTGGGTTTAGAAATGGAATTTAGACTTGTGTATGTGTAGATGGCAGGCACTTGCCACTCCCTAATTTCCTGCTAGATTTCCTTATATGATCAATTTTTAAAAAGATAATGATTGGAAATTTAAGAAATGAGATGCTTTGTTTTTATGGTGTAGATATTAACAATATAAGTGATATTTAGAAAAATTAATTCCAAAGGATTAGGAAAATATTTAAGAAACTTTTTAGACCAGTTCAATACCTTATGCCATTCATAGCTGGATCCCATTTACACTTTTAAGCTTCACTTGAAAATAACTACATGCCACATAATTTCAAATGGCCTTTCTCATCACAGTATGGTTATTTTTAAATAATTTTAAATATTTTTAAAATTCAATTTGCATTAGCATAATTCTAACTGACATTTAAACTGTTGGGCTTTACATTTCTCACCGAGTGTTAATTTTATCTGGAAATGATAAAGAGTATTTCACCGTTAAGGCAATGATCAGATATGGAAATAAATTTAATTAAATTTCAAAACAAAATACCAACCAGATATCAAGATAATTAAATTGAAGTGTGATGGGCTTGAATTTGAGGTATCAGTTATTTAAAATGCTTTGAGGGACTTCCCTGGTGGCGCAGTGTTTAAGAATCTGCCTGCCAATGCAGGGGACGTGGGTTCGAGCTCTGATCTTGGAAGATCCCATATGCCCCGGAGCAACTAAGTCCATGCACCACAACTACTGAGCCTGTGCTCTAGAACCTGTGAGCCACAACTACTGAGCCCACGTGACACAACTACTGAAGCCGTTGCGCCTAGAGCCCATGCTCTGCAACGAGAAACCACCGCAATGAGAAGCCCACGCACCGCATTGAAGAGTAGCCCCCACTCGCCACAACTAGAGAAAGCCCACGTGCAGCAATGAAGACCTAATGCAGCCATAAATAAATAAATAAATAAATAAATTTAAAATGCTTTGAATAGTCAACTAAACTCAAATTTGCATATATATATGTATATATATGTGTGTGTGTGTATATTTATATACATATATAGGTATATGTTTTTTTCATGAGAAGTCCAGTCAGTAAAATGTGCAATATACACAGACATATCAAATCAAAATTAGGTATACATAGTCAAGCTAATCTGAAATTTTCTAATAAAATCAATTAGGCTAGTCAATCAAAAAAATTAACTTGATTTGTAATCTGGATACGTATGAAATCTGAAAAAATATAATATTATACCATATAGTATTTGGATTTAAATGAGAAAAATAGATCAATTGATGTGTTAATTTTTAAAGATTTTGAAATAGGGATGAATGAATTTAACAATGTAAGGCACTATCAATGCACTTTTTTTCCCAAACAATGTGAGTAACAAATGAACTTTTTAATTATAACTCATGATAAAAATAATTCATATTACAAAACCCTTTGTGTTGTGATCCAACTTTCTGTGTGTCACCAACTTGTTCTGCTGTGCTACTCAATAAGGAATTAAAAAAAAAAAAAAGACAAAAAAGAAAAAGAAAATTGGAACAATCCTGAAAAGAAGGCAATATTCTACTCTGTGTACATATTTATCATTGAAATCTCTTCTTTTGCATATTGTCTGTCAATAGTATTTACATTGACTTCTCTTATTGATTTATATGAATTTTTGTATATATCCTTTTCTCAGATATGGAAAATTTTTTATTCTGTTTTAATTTGCTTTCAATTCCATTCATGGAGTGTTGGTTTGTTTCATATGCATGCCTTTAAAAATGTTTATTTACTCAAATTCATAAGTTTTTCTTTTGGGGCTTACTTTTGAAATTTTTTCAAAAGCCTACTTTAAATCTTAAAGTATATAAATATAATTAACATTTTATTCTAGTAATTTAACTTTGTATTTAAATATGTACTTTGTGTTATTTCTTTTGGTGCACAATGGATGAGATCCATAAAGCCAACTATCCATCCGCAGTCCATGTCTCTTACCCTCTATTTCCCGCCGGGAATTTTGACCTATAGCCACGTTTTGCATCTATGTTGAATTATGTGACTACTCCTTTTCAGTGGAATACAAGTCAAAGTACTGCATCATTTTTGCAAGCCACAGTATTGGGGGTTTTGCTTTCTCTCTCTCTTCTCTATTTATTTGCTGGTATAGAACACTTCAAAGTCCTTGTGTGTAGTAGAGGTTAGAGTAGAGCCAGGAAGAAAGCTGCTCTCTGATGAGGAAATATTGTATGGGCTATTACATAGGTCATTATACTTTTATTGTATGTTTATTATAGCAGTTAGCAAAGCTGATAATGAGATTAATTAAAAATAAGGTTAGCTTTATATTTTTTCCAAACAATGAATCACTTGTTTCAATATCGTTTATTGAATTATTCATCCATCCACTTAATAACGAGGTTATCATTTTTTCAATCAATTAGCCACTTGTTACATTGCAATAATTGAATGATTCATCTATCCCTTCTTTTGAAATATCACCTTTCTACATAATAAATTTTCTTTCATAATAGAATTTATTTCATTAAATTTTTATGTTTTATTTGTCCATCAGTTTCTCTGTCAGATACACACTACATTTAGCACCATGCTTACTTAATAGCTTTTAATATTTGTTAGGAAAAGTCTGCTTTAACAATTAATTTTTTCTGGGCTGTTCTTATTCCTCTATCCTTCCAAATGATTTAAGAATTTTTAGCAATTAAAAAGGACATGGGGAGGGGGAAGGGTAAGCAGGGATGAAGTGAGAGAGTGGCATGGACATATATACACTACCAAATGTAAAATAGATAGCTGGTGGAAAGCAGCCGCATAGCACAGGGAGATCAGCTCGGTGCTTTGTGTCCACCTAGAGGGGTGGGATAGGGAGGGTGGGAGGGAGACGCAAGAGGGAGGGGATATGAGGATATATGTATACATATAGCTGATTCACTTTGTTATACAGCAGAAACTAACACAACATTGTAAAGCAATTATACTCCAATAAAGATGTTAAAAAAAATAGTATGTCAGTTGAAATTGTATTTAATTTATAACTTAATTGGATGGAAATTTTTTTTCATTCAAATATTGTATTTCTTTCCAGGAACATATTATGTTTCCCATTTATTTGGGTCTCCTTTTAATGTACTTAGTGGCACACACTCATTTGTAAAAACTCTGCAAAACAATTGCAGATGAAAACCCTTAGGTTTAGAAAGAACACAGAGAGTAACATTAATGGCAGAGTAAGAACAAACTTGTTTTTCATTAGAGTCTTTTTTGCAATTAATACAACTGAACAAAGAACATCAAGGTGTCATGTGTCTGTTGGGGACATGGTGTCATCACAAGTGCACACTTCTGTGCATTGTGGAAGAAAACTGGAAGTAATTCCTGGATCAGTGTGGGTTATCGATCTCAATGTCTTCCACATGGGCAGAGAACCAATACACTGTATATTTCTGTATTGCTGGTAATATTATTCAGTGACTTTTATCATAACGAAATGTGTGGGTATAAAGTATTAGAATCCTTGATTTTAATTATACTAACTCACAGTACTCTATCCAAAAGTATCTTCCTTGACTTTTCTTTCCTTTCCAATATTAAAAGTTGCATTCCTTTCAACTCATTCCATATATATTCTCAAATTTTATGTATCAAATATTGGCCTAAAATATTTAAGAATGTGAAATGTTTCCACCTTCATTATTTTTATAATTTAGGCTTAATAATTTCAGTTACATGTTCTCCACTGATAACTAGAGTATGTTCTCTTTTTAGTTATTAAATGTAGAACCATAATCTTATTACTGGTAAAGAGAAAAATGATTCTAGTAAAGAAAATTTTATTCTCTTCCTCCTGAGCACACAGGAATCTAGTTTCCCAGTTTCCCTTGCAGGTTAGAGCTCTCTGTCTGGGTCAAAACAATCCAAGATGGGCTGAGATGATGTACCTCATTTCTAGGTGTGGTATGAAGAGAATATAGAAGCCATCCATGCCTTCTGTTCCTCTGCCATATGATCATGAATGCCATTGGTTCAAGATGCCATGGGTGCAAAATGGAGGAAGGTAGCCTTCCCCTCATCACATTTTTGTAAACAAAAGTAAACCCTAATTTTAGCAAAAAATATATTTTGGAGCATATCTTTCTTTGCTATGCTTAGAGCTGCCGACAATCTCAGACTGCTGATTCACATACAAAGCCTCCTGTGTTCAGAAAAGTCCAAATTATCTACTTTACTATTTTTGCCCCCTTTTCTTTTTTATTATTTATTTATTTGAAGTTTATTTATTTTTAAAATTTTTATGCAATATTTAAAGGTTATTTTTTATTTACAGTTACTACAAAATATTGGCTATATTCCCCGTGTTACAGTACATCCCTGAGCCTATCTTACACCCAATAGTTTGTACCTCCCACTCTCCCACCCCTCCATTGCCCCTCCCCCCTCCCTACTGGTAACCACTAGTTTGTTCTCTGTATCTGTGAGTCTGCTTCATTTTTGTTATATTCACTAGTCTGCTGTACTTTTTAGATTCCATGTACTATATTTTAAACTCATTTGACACACTTTTAAAATATTTTATGTACAAAAATGTTTGCAACTTCATCATTTGGAAACACTGACTTACCTAAGGTTTAAAAATATCTTTCATGTACAAACTCTAATATTTTTAAAATAACATTTTCCATCTCTAATAGAGGTCTACCTTGAACTGTGTTATCAGAAGATTTCTCTTAGGACAAGTGATGCATAAAGTGCACTTTAGGAATGTGTTTTTGCATCAGTATTTCCTCTCATCAATTATGTGTTCTGCTCCTCTAAGTTTAGCTCTGAACTGACATAGAAATATTTCTTTTTAGATAACTGCCCTGGTGATAACTTTCACCAGTAGTTTTTAATGAAAATCTTCATAAAGATGAAGTCTTGCCATATTTAGCCAAAAATTCTATAGCCTCAATTTTGGGCAGCATAAACTAAGGTACATTTATTTTGTTAATAGAGTTACTCATCAAAAGTTTCTGATTTATTTTTGAATGTTAAATATTCTGAAATATTTCATTTATGCTCAGTTTTCTTTAGAGTAATTTATGGGAAGAAGCTCAAGACATAATTTTGTTAATAGTTTGGTTCCCAGAGGGTAGGTTCTTGTCTCCTCGCAGAAAGAATTCCAAGACAGTCAAGAAAGTAAAGTGAAGATTTATTTAGGAGATGGTAAGCTGTCCTGTATAATACATAGTCCAACCAAAAATATTCCTTGGTTTTGGTTTTCAGGGAGAGTAAGGGTCGCCTCCAAGGCTGAGAGAAAATCCCTTCCCAGTAATGGCCTGGGGAATTCAGGCATGACGAGAAACTTGTGAGTTATAAGGGTCTTTCCCCCGGTACAAATTAGAGGGGTGGTGAAATGTTTTACCTTTGGTCTCCTTCCGCCCCAACAACAGAGCAGGTTTCGGGGGCAAGGGGCCCAAGATGAGAAGTTAGGACAGAGTAAGTGGCTCCCGTATCCACTAAAAACTGGACAAGCTTACCTGCCAATGGTCACCCGTGGTTCCTCCTGTGTGATGGTGACTATCTTCTCGGGAGCCTTGGGAGGTCCTGGGTCCAGTCAATCAACCACTGCCATGACTGGCGTGGGGGAACTTCCTCGTTCCCTTCAGAGCTGGGGACATTCCCTCCTCCAGTGGCCCATCTTCTTGCAGAGTGGGCATGGCGTTTTGTGTGTAGACTGGGACCTGTTTCCTGGGCTTTCCTTGTTCCAGTGTTTAGGGGTCCCACAGCTAAAACAGGCTCCCTTTCTTGGCAGAGGTCTTCTGGGAATACTTTTGGGGTGACCAGGAGGTGGGTTAGGTCTTGTCAGGACGGCTGCCAAAAGCCTTAAGTCACGCTATTCCTTCTTTTCCTCCTCAGCCTGGTCTCTATTGTTAAAGACACTGAAGGCCTTGTCGTTAAGAAGGTTGAGAGGGGTTTTGGTCTCCATGGCAAGCTTTTGAAGCTTCAGACAATGTCAGGGCCGACTGGCTAATGAAGTAGTTTGCAAATACAATGTTTCCCTGGAAAGTGTTTGGGTCTACATTCATATATTTTCTGAGGGCATCTATCCATCAGGCCTGAAATAGGGCTGGATTTTTATCTTGGCCTTTGGTGATGTTTTTAACCTTGTTATAGTTAATAGGTTAATTATGCATCATTTCACCCCTTCAATGAGGCAGAGGATCATGGGATCCCTTTTAGTGATAACTGGCTGACCTGGCTGATAGTCCCAGCTGGGATCCATTAGAGGCATTGCAGTCATGCCCACAGGGTTTTGGTGAGGTTGGGTGACATGTAATCGATCAGCATATGTTTGAGCCTGTGCCGAAATACGGGTCTTTTCCTCAGTGGTGTAACAGTGGGAAAGGACATTTAGCTTCTTCCAGGTAAGGTCAAAGGAGAGAGTCCGTCCTTGGAATTCTCCAGTGAACCAGCTAGGGAACCCTGAGAATCTACCTAAGTGGCACAGGTTGAGGTCGGGCAAAGAAAAAGGGGTGTGGACTCTGGTTATTCCCTGAGGCCCTCCTACTACTTCCCGAAGGAGGAAAAGAAGCTCTGGCTGAACTTCTGGTACAAAAGGGTAAAGAGGCTTATAGGGTGGGGGAGGGGCTGAAGCTGGTGAAAGAGTGCTGGGAACTGGGTCTCCTGTCTGGGGCTTTTGCTCCTCCAGGGATGCCTCTAGAGAGGGCTTTTGTGTAGCCTGAATGGGTCCCAGCTGGCAAGGTTCCCTAACATAGGACTTGCATAGCTCCGGGTTCTCTCTTAGGGCCATGAAAGCCTGGACATAAGGAACTCTGGTTCACTTTCCCTGCCTTTTGCAAAAGATGTCTAACTGTAGCATGCTGTTATAGTTGAGGCTTCCATTTTCTGACCAGGGCCTCATCGTACTCAAGCTTATACTGGGGCCAGGCTGTGTCACAGAAGAAAAGGAACTTTGTTCGTTTTAAAGAATCTAGAGAAAGCTTGTCTCAGTGACTCGGAATGCGCCCGAGGGGTGAGTCCTTGGGGATGGAGGAGGTGTGTCCCATTGCTCCTGTAGCAGAGAGGAGCGCCAGTGTGAGGAGGTCCCATGGGGGTCCCCAAGACAGGACTGCCTCCAGGCACCCCATCCACCTAGTCTCCTCCACCCTAGCTACTAGGGAGGCTAGCTACTCCCCCACGTGACGGTCCTGCTGGCCTCAGCTAGGGGCCTGTGTCCTATCCTGACATCCAAAGTCCCCGGGATGAGTCACTCTCCTGAAGGCTTCTCGGTAGATTCCATGGCCAATGATTAATCCCTGTGTTCCCGGGTATGTTCCCGTGCAACAGACATCCTCATATTCCAGGACCTATTTAGGTCCCAGCTTCTTTGTCTAAAAGAGTGGTAAGTTTCTGAATATGGGCCATTAAGGGAGGTGGTTTGTGAAAAAGCCTCTTTCTCCTTCCCTTTTGTACGTGGTGCCCCCCGGCCTCAGTGCTGCCCCCCTAGCCCCTTCCCCCACGGGCTCCATCCAGCGGGTGGTGGGGGCCGGTGTAGGGGGTGGTATGGCGGCCGAGGTGGAGGCGCGGTGTCTGCACTTAGGGGGACGGAGGGCCCAGTGGCCTTGCAAGGACACTCCCAATCGCGTGACCCCTGGTGGGGAGGCAAGCACTGCCAATGCGGGTTGACGCCCCAGCGTGTGTCCCTGGGGCGTGGCCAGGTGCACGCCCCACCCTAACAGGGCGAGGCCGGTCGGGGGTGGGGACTCCTGGTGGACTGCGGAAGGGGCAGGCTGAACGCTGGGTGCTGAAGAATGGCGGCGCAGATGTGGTCCCACCGCCATGGGTCCCAACCGCCCTGTGCGGGACCCTCTCCCTCCCCAGGACGCGGGGGGTACAGCGCACATACCACCTACGGCGCCACAAGGCAACTCCTGATGGGACCGCAGTGGCCGCAACCATGGCTGACCTCTCTCTATGTAAGTCTGCATTTTCCATTTCCACACAATTGGACCTGGTGACAGTTCATTAAATGGTGGCTAGGGCAAACCCAGAGGGCAAGGCTTCTACGGTTTGGGTCCCCAGGTGCCTGTGAGAATGGCTGGAAACGTTCCCTGATGTGCCCTGCGTGTATGGATCGGTGAGAAGTGGAAGACCTGGCTGCCAGGTTGGAAATGCCTGGCAGGTTTCTTTTTTCCCATTTCCAGCTGAGTAAGGCACGAAAGTAAGAGTGAGATAGGACCCAGGAAGCGTAAGAGAAGGAGGGTAGCGGGAAGTCAGGCTGGGCCTCTCAAGCGCCAGGGAGGCCTGAGGCTGAGGCTTACCGAATTCTCCTGGCTGTTGCTTCGCCAAAGGTGTTCCCGGAGGGTAGGCTTCTGTCTCGTGGCAGAAAGAATTCAGAGAGGATACAGGGAGGTCAAGACGGCAGGTGAAAATTTATTTAAGTGATAGTCTCAGGTGAGTAACTGCCCTGAGTTTCTTTGGCAAGCGGGTTATGTGGGGTGTAGAAGTGAAGGAGTGGAAGGGCTTGGGGGATCGTATTTCCTGATTTTCATCTCAGCTCCGCCTTGCCGAGGGGAGGAGGAATTTTGCCCTTATTTAGTCTTGATCAGAAGTGTCATAGCATTGGTGCATGATGGGAACTCCTTATCTGCGAGGCTAATTTTATTGTAATGAGAACATAATGAGCAACAGGTTACATTTGGACCCCGGAGATTCTGCCTTTTCCCACCTTTCTTTGTCTGCCTCCAGGACACTTAAGGTCCCAAAATGTGTGGTTTCCTTTGACTCTGGAGGTTCCTGCTTTTCTTTGTCTGCCCAACGAACTCCACCCTCCACGCAGTTTAGAAGTTGTATGGTTTCCTGCCATCTGGCCCATGCCCCCCTTTCTCTGCTCGTATCTAGCTACCTGCCTGCTTTAACAGTTTTATGGAATTATAATGATCATGTAAAATATTTAAAATATAAAATGTCAAAATATGGGCAATCTGTTTTTCCAACAACATTTGGTTTTTGTTTAAATATTTCTCTAGAGGAAATGAAGTTGCTTGGTAATTATCTTTGCTCTCGTTAAAACACAAAATTTCATCAGGAAGTTTATATTTTATCTAAAATGTTCTTAATTTTTTACATTTGACTGTGAAATGCCAGCTGAGGGTTTATAGACATTTTCGTAGATCTATGAATTTTTAGTTTTTGTATTAAGTTGAAAAATTATCAGCCATTATAACTTTCTATATTTGCAATCCAGTCATTCTCTTATTTAGTTCTGGGATTACATGTATATTAGACCATTAAATAATACACCATAGGTCTACAATGCTCAGATCAACTTTTTTTCTAATTTTTTTAGTGATTTTTCTTTTCGTGCTTCAGAATCTATTGCTCTGCATTCTATTACTGATCTTTTCTTCTTTCTGCAATATCGTTAAACCCATCCATTAAATGATTTATTTTGGATATTAAAATTCCTGTTCTAAAATTTTCTTTTCTTTATTATTGCTTCCATTTCCCTTGTAAAATTCTCTATAAGTTCACTTGTTATGTATGTATTTTACTCTAAATCCTTAAACATATGTATAGTAGGTGATTTAATGTCCTTGCCCAGGAATTCCAGCATCTCTGTCATCCTTGGGCCTGTTTCTAATGGCTATTTCTCCCTATCTATTTTTCTCTCATTTTATTTTGCCAATTAATGTTCCTGTTTTGTGTGTCTTAAAATTTTTTATTTATTTTATATAGCTAAGCACATATAACCTATTATGTTAGTGTTCTCAAGATAAACAGTAACTCGTCCTCAAGTAAGAGGACCTGACAACATCATTTGTCACACACAGTTCATCCTAAATTTACCTGGTAATTGGGGTGAACATATGTGTTAGCTGACTGGCTTTATCCAAGGAGAAACAAACTTCCATCTTTACGACAGGAGGTCATTTTGCAACTTGGAGAAAAACACCCACAAAGTTAGGTTGCTAGCCTCCCACAAAAACTGGGAGAGGGGGTGCTAGCTCCCTTGGTGTTTACATTTCAAAGAGATGGCTCTCAGGTCCTTGAGAAAGAGAGTCCTGGGCCAAAAAGCAAACGTAAGCCCTATCTAGTCTTAGGATTTCTATACATCTCGAAGAGATATTTTTAAAAAAGAATTTTTTAAAATACAAAGCTACTTTGGAAAAGAATTTACCTCAGAAAAGGTAAATGCTCTGAGACAAAAAGGGTAGGAAAATCTCTTCCCTTATTTTCAAGAGGAAGAATTGTCTTTTATTTTGAATTTGAATTTCTCTTTGTACCTTTAAATGAAAAAAAAATGTATTGTACTATTTAAATGTGTAGGTGAACATTTAAAATATGACTGAACTGTCATATTAGGTCAGTAGGAAAGCCTACATGATTCAACAAATGGAATCAAAAAATGGTTATCCATGTGGAAAAGTAAAATTGGGCATGTAGAATCTCTTCACGGAAAGAATACCAAATAGTCATTAAACATATGAAAATACACTCAGTTAGCTGGTTGATCTTAGGTTTATTTCCGTATCATTTCTCCCATTAAGAGTTGGAGTCTATTTCCCCTCCGCTTGAATCTGGGCTGGTCCTGTGATGTGATTTATCAAAATTATGCAGCACAACTGTCATCGTGTGACCTTAAGTCCAGGCCTCGCTGCTTCCATTTCACGTTTTTGGTAGCCAGTTGTCTGAATACACAGATGGAGGGAGAGATCGCATGGAAAAAGAGAAGAATTAGAGGTTAGGAGACCACAGAGGGAGAAAGGGAAGGTCATCCCAGCCCAAAGATCCCATCCACCCTGCTGAGACACCGACGTGTTAGTGAGACGCTTTTGGATACTCCATCTTAATTAGAGTCATTTTTATACTTTCTTCATTTTCTGGTTTTGTATTTTTAGTTATACAAAATATAACTAAAAATACAATAAACATGCTTAAATCTTAATGTAGAGTCAGATTATTCCCCATGATTCCTGTACCTACATCAAGGTGCAGATTGCCTGCCTTTCAACAGGCTCCCTGGTGCCATATCCCAGTCCCTAAGTTACACCTGGTACAAAGTTAAACACCAGCTGTCCTATGAAGGATGCCCTTTTACCTGAACTGTATTTCTTCCTCTTTCTAGATTAATTTTCTTTTGATAGAGCACATACTCCAATAGCCTCCTTAAAATGGATTATAGGAAGTAAAATAAGATCTTGAGTAGCTTCAATGTCATTTATATTCATACTTGATTTTCAATTTGAGTATAGAAATTAAAATTATATATTTTTCTTTTCTTCAAACATTGATGGCGTTACTTCACTGACTTACAGGTAAAGTCACATGCCATTTGGGTTTCTGAATATTTGCTTATGAGACTTTCTTCTTCCCTTCCAGATGCTATGGTTATGGCTCTCTTTCCCAGTGTTCTGAATTTTGACAATAATGTGCCTTGGTGAGAATTTCTTTTCATCCATTGTTCTAGGCATTGTGTAGGGCTCTCAATTTGGTGTTTCAAGTTTATCAGTTCTATGAACTGTTCTGGAGGAAATATTTAATAATTTACTTCTCCATTTTGTCTTTTATCACTATCTGGCACAATAAAAGTTCAGATATTGAAATTTCCTGAAATTATTTCCTTATTTCATATCTAAATTCTCCTTTATTCAGTCTTTTTGCCTGTAATAGCATATGGGAATAATCCTTAACTTCATTTTTGCCTTTGGAACTTTCATTTCTGAGATCTTTATCTATCTTTTTCTGTATGTATGTCTATATTTCCAAAGTATCTTTATTTGTTGTTTCTTATTAAGGATTATTTTTGCCCATGTATAAAAACCCTCTCTGAGGCTATTACTCACAGATGTGTGGGTGTGTTGTATTTTCTCCCTGCTGTCCCTCTTGTTTCTTCTGGTTTCTATGAATTGCTTTTTTCCTCCTAATGGTCATTTAGTTTCTGTTTTCTGGTGATTAACTATCCTCAAATATCTGATATGTCTTAGCTATCCAATCATATGTAGTTGTGGGGAATAAAAAGCTGAATGACTGTTCTCTGGTTCTGTTTAAAACATACCAACTAATGAGCTCCATCTACACTGATGTGTCTGGTCTATGTACTTGGGCAACATTACCTAAGAAGATCTATTCATTTCTGGTACTCACTCTTCCCATGGAGGAATTCTCCAGTGCCCTACTTTGGGAGGTTGAAGTCTAGTTGTCATGTTTGTCAGAGCCAATTAGAGATGGAAAGGGTTGCTCTTGGTTCAGGATAGTGCATTTCACTTAACTAACATTCCTTTTTCAGTATGAACCCGCTCATTTTGCTGATATCAGGGCTCCCAGACTCCCTGGTTGGTGCAGCCCCTCCAGAGGATAAATCAAGGCTAATGCCACGGCAGAATAAAGGCACTTGCTTTCGTTTGTGCTGAGGGGGAAGAAACCTAAAAATCTAAGAACATTTAAAATTACTTTCAAATATTATTTTGGTTTGTAGACCTATATTCAGCTTCTACTTTCTGAGGTAGTTGGTTCCTTCAGGGGCTGAGCTGCTTCAGCCTAACCCACGAGAGGAGTAAAGAGCCTTTTCATCAACAACACCTAGTCCGTTTTCTTTCTGTCTTTCAAATTTTGCTGCTGCCATTCGCTCTTCCATTTCCATTGTCTGTATGTATGTGTTTATTACATATTCCTTTGCAATTACAGTGGGGCACTGTGAGAGGCAGATTGTGTAACTTCGTGTTTTATCTTTTGTGTTTACTAGAAGGATTTACACGAACTCCTTCAAAAAAATTGTTAGGAAAGTAAAGCAAAAGAGACTGCAGTTGTTGGAAATGCACTTAGGCCCCAGTGAACTACCTTTTAATGTGCGTACGTTTGTTTTTTTTTCCCTTTATTCCCTGGAATTATATATTTCCTTGAAGGAAATGCTGTATTTATGATATTAGATATTTCACAGTTAACTTGTACAGTTTTCTAATTTGCATTTGTTGTGTGCATTTCAGTCAAAATAAGGCCATTACTATCAATCAGAAAATGCAAGCCTTTCGATGAACATGAAATACTTTAGCATATAAAATATGCTAAGAAAAAAAGAAAAAAGTAATTTTCTCTGTGTATAGTTTGTGGTATGACCCAAGTTTAATATTTTTTTTTTTAATTATTTATTTATTTATTTATTTATTTATTTATTTATTTTATTTTTCCTTGTGTTGGGTCTTCATTTCTGTGTGAGGGCTTTCTCTAGTTGCGGCGAGCGGGGGCCACTCTTCATCGCGGTGCGCGGGCCTCTCACTGTCACGGCCTCTCTTGTTGAGGAGCACAGGCTCCAGACGCGCAGGCTCAGTAGTTGTGGCTCACGGGCCCAGTTGCTCCGCGGCATGTGGGATCTTCCCAGACCAGGGCTCGAACCCGTGTGCCCTGCATTGGCAGGCAGATTCTCAACCACTGCGCCACCAGGGAAGCCCTAATATTTTGTTTTAATCAAGTTTTAATATACTAAAAGTCCAAAATATAAAATTATCGATCAAATGTGGGAATTTTAATGAGTTACTGATACCTGTTTCTGCACCTGTGGATTTGAACCTGTAATGTTCATAGAAGGAATTCTGAGGATGATGATATTGTGATGTCAAAAGAAGACAAATTTAAAATTGTGAGACAGGTGTTATGTAAATACAAATGTTTTAGCCAAAAAGCATCTCAGGTTTATTATTACTTATTTAAAATGTAAATGCATCAGTGCATGTTGACTTCATTTTTATTGTCGAAAGAAAAATCGGATATCTTAGACATACCCCTCATCTAATTAATTTTTCTACTTATGTGCTATTTGTTAAAGCTCTTTGATAACTCTCTTAGAAATTAAATTCAATTAACTCTGTAAGTAAGACAAGAGATATCTGATATGGTTAGGATGATCAAACAAGAGGTGTAAATTTTTTACAAATTGGAAATGATAATAGTACCTGTATAGTGAAAATAAGAAATGAAGTTAATATTGTTATTACTGCTAAACAATGCAAAATAATTTTTACACATCTGATTGAATATGGTTCATCCGTAACAGGTTCACTGTGACAGTGATTCTTAGCTGTGCACTTATAACTTGATACGTCTTCTTCTCTCTTCCTAGATGGTCTGAAAAGTGTATTTACAAATATTACTAACCTATATGAAATTTAGGTCAGACCTAGAGAACATAAATGTGCTACAAATTTAAAACACACTATTTACTTTTAATTCCGTTAATCCTAGAATCGTAAAATACAAAAGGCAGTCTTCCAGTTAATTGATTTAATATTTTCTAAAAGAGTTTCTCTCAAATCTGGTGACTTTACAGCTACCTCAATTATAATTATTAAAAGAATTTCACAGATTTTCATTGTGTGTGAACAACCAGAAGACGCTGCTTTTAATTTATAGATGATTCCAAGAAAATTGAATATTTTGCCTGGAAAGTGTTACAGATTGACCATAGAACCCATGAGTTAATTTTCAGTTGAGGATCCAGCTCCTACAAGTAATTACACTTGTCTTAGCAGGCGCTAATTCTCTCACCTTCCAAGTCCAAATCAAAAGTGTAGATGACATCCAATTAACTGAGAAATTTCAATCCACTTGCTAAACTTAATAAATGATTGTCTCATTAAACTGACAGTATGAATATGCCCTTCTGTTTACATGTTAAAAATAGTTTATCCAGGGAGAAAATACATGAATTTGTAAAATTTTGGAGGGGAACAGTTGTGACGGGAAAAGATCACTTTGTTTTTGGAATAGAGTATTATTTTAAAAAAGCGTAGAAAGGTAAATTTAAGAAAAGTAACGTTTATCCAGCTCAACAGATTGGCAGTCTGCAGTCTGTGCATTTATTCAAATTTCTGCAGTTGATTAAGGATGCTGAGTACGCAAACATCCCTTTCCATTTAGCAATATTGAATGAGAGAAAAAACTCTTCTCGCCAACACAAAAATCTATATCAATAGTGTCTCTTCAGGAAGTAGCTCATATCATTCACAAATTGTCTTAACTTTAAGTAGCTTTGATTGAATATATCCTTATTCTGATTGTGGCTTGATGATGTTTCACTTCCATCCCTATAATCTTTACTGATAGGATTGTTGGTATAAGTTGGTGGACCTGGAAGCCTTAGGCTCTAAGTTACTTTTTTTTCTTTAAGGCACCAAAAGCAGCCAAGTTATCAAATACTTGACTGGCTTTTGCTTCTTTAGTAATTCATCCAGCTATTTTCCTGGCTCTGGATCGTCATCAAATTTCCATGATATGCTTTTCCTTCCATCATTGGTCACAATGCTTGAAAAGCCTTGAAACCACGATGGCCTGGATTATTGCCCACCGTCTGAGGTTCTTCATCTCCTGTTTCCTCACTTTCTCTAAAAAATGCCTTAGCCAGCATTTAGATTATGGAGACAAAGTCCATTTCAATTTTCCCATTCAATTAACTGCAGCAAGAACATAGGTTGGAATATTGAAAGAATTCATGACTTTCCAAAGGATGTACTTACAAAGGTTAAGAATACCGTACAGAAGAAGAAAGAAAGCACAAATACAGGTCAGAGAATTCTAGGTGCATTTACAAGGATTTCCCTTATTAGGGTAATATGCACTTTATCTTTGGAGAAACCACCAAGCTATATGAGATACTTTACTCAGGGAACCAAAGTCTGAGTTCACCTAGTGGCCTTTATACCCGACTGGCCACATAGTCAAAACCAGACTGTGTAACTGGCTAAGCCAGGTACAAGTCATTGATCTATACATTTTCAATAAGTAATGTAGATGAGCTTATTCAGAGTACTTTGGGGAATGATTTGGATCTAAGCAGCATTTTATAAGTCACTGGCTGGTACATTTCATCCTCCTGGCCAAGGGTTGACACCAGAGTTCCAGGCATCTCTAGAGATAAGCATAGTCTACCACCGTCTAGCCACGAGTTGATGCTGTCCTTTCACACATGCTTTACACACATTTGGCACAGTGCGATTTCCAGCAATTTCCTAGATTAATGTGCTTTGTTCCTCTGGGGATCTGGTTTTGGTTTTGGTTCTCACCAGTTACTTATTTCAGTGTTTGGCCTAGTTGTTGGCATTTTACATGTGTTTTATTTGCCCCTTGTCTTCCTCCCTCCCCACCTCCAACTGTAGCCCTTTGTTTCCTTTTGAGCTCCTAATAGGTACAGAGTCAATACCAGTTATTGAGAGGATTAACAATGTCTACAAGCTATTATGTTATGTATTTCTGCCTAAATTACTTCCCTGAATAGTAATTTTGGGGAAAGAGGACTACTGTCTGGGATAGGTACAGTGTAAGAGAAGACTTGCTAAAACCTATTTTCTGTACTAATTAGAGAGGAATTTATATTATGAAGGTCTAATGAAAATAGTATAATGGAGGGCTGAAGCTATTAACTCATGCAAGTTCATCAAATAAATGTTTTGAGAAATTTTAATGTCATGGTCTCAGTAAATTAAAATGTGGATGGTGGAGGATGAAATCTGTATTCTGAAGCAAAGACATCTCAGTAGTGAAGATTTCTTGTGTCCTTGTGTGGCAGGCACTATTCTAATCACTTTTTAATTTACTGATTCATTACAACATCCCTATTAGGTAGGTATTATCTATTAGCCTGGGTTACAGAGGCAGAAACTGAGGCACAAAAAGGTTTTGGTAACTCATAAGTGACTTCATAGTTCTTGAGCAGTACAATCTAGGTCCTCTGGCACTATTGTCTGCCTCTTAACCACAAGACAACAGACACTGCCTCTCATGGAGTTCAGGGCAGAGGGTGGGGGGGAAATGTGAGTAAAAGTGGAGATGCATTTTGCCAGGGTTAGTTTTTGAAAGCCCAATTTTTTTTTTTTTTTTTTAATAGCTGAAGGATACAGCCTACTGTTTGGAACCTTAACCTCAGTGATCAATAATTTAATCATTGGTATCAACCCATCATGCACTTCAGAATCTTATTTTGAATTTAAAAATACATAAAAATTACCCATGTTTACACATTTAAAAAAATCCCCAGTGAATCTGATGAATAGCCTTGGATTAGATTGAGTCATTTAAAGACGTTTATCGTAGTCTTCCAATAGGGAGCAGGGGTGGAACAAAGTTGCAAACAGTCATCAGATATCACTTTTTTTTTTTGTAAAAAGCAAGATTAAATTTGTTCTGAAGCAGTTTTCTAGTAAATAAAGCATTTAGACCAATCAAATTTAATATGACTTTCAGATACCCTAAAATATCTTGGTTTTCCAACATATTTAATGTAATTCTTCAGGGACCTTACTTTATGTTGTTTATCAACTTAAAATTGTTGAGATTTTTGGATAGTCAAAGTTTAGAGAGATGTACATTGTTCCTCAATCTTTGCATTCACAATATCCTTAAATTTTCAATGCTTTTAGTAGTCAAATAATTATGTCATTTAAAATATTTGGGGATTATCCTTTCGTTATTTACAGCATCTTCAAATTATTTTCTGATTACTACAAAGAACCTAATTATTGAGATTTTTTGCATGTGCAAATAATTAATATAAATGTGTAAGAAGTTATAAATAAAATATCTTTAAAGGGAATTACTTGTCTTCAGAAAGATATGCCAAGCTAATTACAATGTTAGTACATCCATAGCACATGGTTTTTGACAGTCAAACATGAATACATATTAATTTCAGAATAAGCACATTGCTTCCTGAAGAATATATGATGAAATGATAAGTTATATTAAGTTATATAATTTTACAAGGAAATACTTGCTGACTTTTATACTTACCTGTATCACAGGAGAAATAGTTATGAACTGAATCATGTTTTCTTACTTAATTGTGTATTATTTTTAACTCTGGTGAAATTTTTTTAAAACCTCTATAGAATTCTAATTAATCAATATTAGCAAAAATAGCAAATCTAGAAAATCCAATCTAAAGAGAGTATTTATGTTCAAAGGAGAAAGCTTTAAAAATAGAAGCAAATATGGGAATTTTCTGGAGGTCCAGTGGTTAGGACTCCACACTTTCACTGCCTAGAGCCTGGGTTCAATCCCTGGTCGGGGAACTATGATCTCACAAGCCACATGGCATGGCCAAAAAAATAAGAAATAAAAATAAAAATAGAAGCAAATAATCGTTCCTTAAATTTAAAAAAAAATCTTAATAACTACATTGATTAATAAATAAGGGCATTTTCTGTTGAAAGTGATAGAACATCTGACTCAAATTATCTGAAATAAAGTGGAGTATATTGAGTCTAATAAGAAGAAAATTTTAAGAATAGGGTAACTTAGATCTAGGGCTCAAATGGTATTTTGAAGATTTTGTTACTTCCCCTCACTTTCTTGTCTTAATGCTGTCCTGAGTTCATTTTCCAGCATCATGTGGTAAAAAGATGATATTGCTGCTTCAGGAATCTTATCCATTCAGACTTTAAATCCAGCAATTAAGAATTTGAATATTTTCCCAAACACTCCTTAAAAATCTTCAGGTACACTATTTCATTTAGGTCTAAGTTATATGTTCTTCTCCTAGAGTGAAACTAATTTTTGTGTTAAACTTTACTGAGATCCTATGGGAATGAGTGTTTCCTCAGAAGAAAATTTTCATAAGATTAACATAATGAGCATGAATAGAGGTGAAGTAGCAGAAATCATAGATGCTCATTTTACTTTGTTGGAAGATAACACATATATGCTCATACACGTACAGATTTCCCCTACATAAGTACATGTAAAATCTTCATCCTCATAGAATGAAACAGTTTGCAACAGGAAAATGTACACAATAACAACTAGGAAAGCTGGATACATTACTAAATTCCAATTTTAAAAGTATGAGAGCTGTAAAATCAAGAAACACTAGAGGGACTAGAAAATAGAGAAAAAAAAACATTTCTGAACCATTAAGAAGTGAAAGAGTATTTGTAGCTGAATTTCTTCCCTTCAAGTATTTATAAATTACTTTATAAATTACAGTCATGGCTAAGAGGCTGAGAATCAGAACTTGGTCTGGCAAAAGAAGTAATGCTTCCAATGAAACAAATTTATGATTAATGACTAATTTAGTAACAGAAATGGTGGAAAGTAGAAATCAATGGAATTATATGTTTAAAATGATGAAATAAAATACAAGTTTAAATTATATGCTCAGCAAAATATACTCTAGATTTAAACATGGAACAAAGAAATTTTATTTATTTATTTATTTATAACTGAGATATAATTGAAACATATTTTAGACCAAGAGTGAGTGGATTTGTTGTCTGTAGGATTACAGTAAAAAGAAACATTGAAGTAGCACTTTAGAAACAATGAAATGATACCGGGAAGGAACATGGGAATACTTGAAGTAGTAAAGAACATCAGAAAGATAGATGACTTTAAATAGATACCAATTTTTCAAAAGCTGTTATATTTGGAAGATTAAGTTATATGTAGAATTAAAATAGATATGCACTAAATTATTCAAAACAATATTGATTATTGATGTGAATCAATAATCAGTCACACAATGGAATGCTTTTTAGCAATGAGAATAAAAAATACAGAAATACATGCAACTATATAAATGCAACACACAAATATAATAGTAAGGAAAAGAAGCAGATCCTATATGTCCCTTTTATATAAAGTACAAGGAGCAGCTAAATTTGTGCTATAAGAAATTGAAATAACAGAAGATTTTGGAGGCCAGTGTTTGAAATGGAGCAAAACAGTGGTTTCTGTCATTCTAATAATGTTGTATTTCTTTATTTGAATGTTTGTTGTATAGATATATGTAATTTGTGAAAATTCAGTAAGCTGTCCAACTATTACATGAACCATTTTTCTGTACATTTTACTTTACTGAGAAGTTAATGAGAAAGACATAGAGAATATGCTGTTTACTTATATGTTAGGGGGTGATATGAGCTTAGATAACTTTTAACACTTACCCTACAACAAATTTTAAAAGTTCCATTATTTAGCATAGTAATTAAAAGACTCGGCATTAGTAGAAATAACCTGGAAAATAAATGAAGCATAATGAGAATGTGTTATATTAGAAACTAACCATTAAACTATTCATAGAAAATTGCTAAATGATTCTATTCACTTAATGATAAATGAATAATACATTTAATGATGATTATATCAAAGGATAAATGTTTTCAAAGATTTGCCTGCATTGTACTGGTTGCAGTGAGATTGGTAACATTCTCATGATAAAATGCAAGTGCAGAATGATTTAATGGTATATCAGATAACCAGAGTGCCAGAGTTAAATCTAACCATATTTTCATTCACTCAAAATATACTCATTAGGACATATTATTGAACATAAATGAAAGTTGTAAAAAACTAATATACCAAACTAAATGTAAAAAAAACCCCTTAATTGTGCGATTTGTCATGAATTTATTTAATA
Organism: Balaenoptera ricei; assembly: GCF_028023285.1. Taxonomy (NCBI): domain Eukaryota; kingdom Metazoa; phylum Chordata; class Mammalia; order Artiodactyla; family Balaenopteridae; genus Balaenoptera; species Balaenoptera ricei. The sequence goes on from NC_082639.1 coordinate 181,039,132, forward strand.
AAAATATCACAACAGTTAGGCTGTAGCTTGAAATTTTCTTGAAAAGAAAACGGCAAATATAATTACTACTGAGAAATACTTTAGAAAATGAACATCCTCACAGAAAATTATGTTACATAAAGACAGTACGTATTGCTCTTCTACTACGCCCCACAGTCTGTTGTGCTCTTTTCACACATTCCCTGTAAGTCTGACAACATCATTGAGAGTCCTCTCATGACTCCATTTTGTAGAAAAGGAAATTGAGAATAACACTCAGTGACTCAAAATTAGTTCTGACCCTAACATCTGTGCTCTCAACTGAATGAGTCTCAGTACTAATTGTGCATCTGAATTTCATATGAAATCTTAAAATGCACAGAGTTGGGGGACTTCCCTGGTAGTGCAGTGGTTAAGAATCTGCCTGCCAATGCAGGGGACATGGGTTCAAGCCCTGGTCCAGGAAAATCCTACATGCCGCGGAGCAACTAAGCCCATGAGCCACAGCTACTGAGCGTGTGCTGTAGAGCCTGTGAGCCACAACTACTGAAGCCTGCATGTAGAGCCCATGCTCTGCAACAAGAGAAGCCATCGCACCACAACAAAGAGTAGCCCCCGCTCGCTGCAACTAGAGAAAGCCCGCATGCAGCAATGAAGACCCAACACAGCCATAAATAAATAAATAAATAAATTTTTTAAAAAAAATTCTGAGTTGGATCATTACTGCAATTCATTGAAACTAACACTTAAGGAGTGAATCCTAGGCACCTGTATTTTCATAAAGTTCCACAGTTCTGAATTTCACTTGTCCTCTCTGACACTCTTCTACACAAGTCCATGTAGGTGTTTCTTAATATATTCGTTTCTTTCCTCTGATTCAATGATATTGTTTTTGCTATCGTTTATTTTTAGAACTTTTCACTGGTTTTAGAGTTCTGTTGAGAAACCAGATTGCTGACTCCCAACTTGTGTCCCTGTGATTCTTTCCTTCCTTCAGGCTTAGACATTTCTCTTCTTCATCTGTTCTCTTGTGTGTGAAGGTTATGGTCATGCTTTGGCTACTATTCTTCTATTCCTGTTCCGACAACCCAAATGGATTGATTTACCAAATGACTGAATTGGTTACTGTTTTTTCTGTGGCTAGCTATAATCAATTTTAATTTAAACTGTGACTTTCTATGGGTTATTCCTTGGATCAATCGGCCATCATTATATCAATACCCCTGAATTGTTATCTCATCCTTAAGAGCAACATAGCTCTGTTGTTACACAGCCATCTCACTAAGTTAGAGAGATAATTAATTTTTATCTTGGGATGGCTGGCAAAATTATATGTCATAGTAAAAACTGTGGATTATAAGAGTGTTTAATTTATAATAACTTCCTAAGTTAAATGTGATTTTCTGTCTCTGTAGTTTTATTTCAAATTAAAAACTTTTAATAATTAAAAGTAATAGACTAATTACTATTAAGTAATAGCAGGTCAAAGGTGGAATCAGGGAGAACTTTGGGAAGATGATTATAATAATCTATGTAAAAATTGGCATGGAAGTAGGTACCAAGAGTAAAGAATTAGAATTACCTGGATTCTGGATGAATGGTTTGACCAGTGGAAAGGGCTAATTGATTGCATGTGGGTGTTACCAGGTTGTCACTGGTGACTTCAGGATTTTTAGCCTGAGTAGTTAGAAGAGGTCAATTACTTATGTCTGTCAAGGAGAAAAAAAAAAAGTGTTATTGTTGTTTTGTTTTGGGGCAGGCAGATCAAGTAGTTAATTTGAGTTATTTAAATTTTGAAATGCTTATTAAGCTTATTAAGCCATGAGACTGAGACCAGGTGTAATCACTGAAGGGGTGAGAGTAGAGAAAAAAGTAGAACAGATAAAAAAATTAAGTCCTAGAGCAATCCCATAAGTAGAGATCAGAAAGAAAAATCAGCGAAGAAGACCGATTAGGATGAGAGCGTATGGTGAATGAAAAACTAGGACATTGTGGTGTTACTGGAAGCAACTGAACCAATGTTTTGAAAAAAGGAGATTGATCATCTGTGCCAAATTCTGCTGATAAATTAAGTAAAATGAGAAATAAGAAATTACCATTGTATTTAGTATGACCATGATACATCAGAACAATTTTGTGGGATTTTAGCTGATAAAATGTTTTTAAGCTCTGATAAAATCCAAGAGAATGAACAAATAATGATGCAGAGGAGGGGAAAATTGCCAAAAACATTCTAGTGGGAAAAAGGGTATGTTATGTTATGCAGAATTAAAAGGGAGCCATTTCTATTTTCTCTAACAGTTTTTCATAGCAAAATATGTGGATACAGATCCATGTAGCGTCATAGATCCATGATATGGGTAGATTTCCTCAGTAAAATAAGAAACAAGGTCATCAGTTTAGGGTAGGTTGGGGGAGTGCATGTGAGTTGCTGAGGAGTTGAGAAGAAACAATATGAAATAGTTATCTCAAAGGCAGTGAACGGATTAGAGAAATATTTTAAGACTTCCAACTACGTTCGGTGTTTTTCAGAGGCTGATGATAATATTTACGTGTTTTTCCCATTATTTTTAACCTCAGGAAGCAGGTAGAGTTCAGTTAGAGCCCTGGACTTTACTTAGGTTGCCGTCTAGCTAATGGAATAATAGAGTGGAAGGAAAGGCAAGCAGATGTGCAAGGGAATATGCAAGGGAATAATTATACTGGCTGAGCATGGAATTTAATCAGGGAAAGGAAGAGATTGCTCAAGAAAATAGTGAGGAATAGTGAAAAATTAGTAGGATCGATCAGTTTCTGCGTACCATTTCTGTTTTATTTCAAATTTTGTCATTTACTGACTTAATTGCTAAGTAAACAATAGATTTTTAATAAAATTTTCTGAATGAATAATATGGCTGTATATGAAATACTATAATAATTTACATTTAACTTAAATAGCATTTATTTAGGATGATTCATTATGTACCAATAACAAGTTAACATAAAATAAGAATAAACTCAGAATGTTTAGGAACTTCTAAAAGAATCATATTCAGGAAGAATTAATTTACGAATCATAGCATCTTTGCAGAAATCTATAAATATCAGAAGTATCAGACACATTGTCATGTCAACAGCTTTGATACTTTCAACAAATTGTTATGGTTGGAACTCTTCCCAGACACATTCAGCTTTGTGCATGCAAATTCAATCTAAATTAGTGGAGGTCTAATTTAGAGGAGGACCTTTAGTTACATAATTGCAACTGGGTATGAATTAATGGTCACTGTTTCAGGGAAAGACTTGAAAATATGTAGATTAAAGGGTAGCCTATTGCTAATGATCATTATTTATTCAGCACCGTTCGTTTCATCTAGGAAGAAATGAATAATATTGTTGAAATACATAGATTATCCAAGGGCTATGCATAACTATATCATCAGAAGTTTTCAGGACCTCATTCTGAAAGCTATGGAGTGAAAATAACTGTCAGACTTTTTGGGGGGTAGGGTGGAAGGGGAGTAAGGGACATTTTTGTCCTACAGGAGAGACCAACTGATGATCCCTTAATGCTTTATCCCTCACTGTGTCTTCTTCCAACTCCTTACACATATTCCAAACATTTAAAGGGTGAATGAGAGCATTTTAATTCTTAATTAGAAAAAATATTCATTAATTATAAAATTGCAATATGATTCCATTTTAAACTGTAATAAAAGTTTAAGAATAGATAAAATTTTATTAATGTGCAAGGCTACTTGCAAAGCCATTCTAAATTTTAAGTTTTTCTGTAGTTTGTATAAAAACATAGTTTCGTTTCGGTGTATCAAACTTAGACTATAATTTCCGGGAAGAAAAATGTCTTTGACATAAAGTATATAATAAGAAGCCCTTTGAAAATGTTTTAATTTAGTTCAATCACCAGATTTTTTTTTCCCCAAAGGTCAATGTCTAGAATCATTTGTATTTTATAAACAGTTATTAATAATGTACTATGTGCAAAGTAACAATCTAAGGTTGCATTTAGATATGTTACCAAACAGTCCAGCATTAACTTTTCTACTTTGAATGTGAATTCATTGAAATGATACAAATTAACTTACATCATGAAGAAAACAAAACAAAAACCTGAGAATGTGAGTTGAGTTATTTGATACCTAATGTGGATATTAATTTCCTTGTACTACAGAAGTATCTAAAGAGAAATAATGAGATCAGTTTGACTTCTGGCTTTCAAGTATCTTATATTTTACTGTTTCTATTCTAAAATTGTTTGTGAAATTTTAGTAACTTGTGCCTTTTTTTCCATTTAATATAGGAGGTTGAGAAAAGACTTTAATATTTTACAGCACAATGATAGACGTTTTTGGATATATGCTTTGTAGACTTGTAAAACATAAGCATGTTTGATTTCTCTAAGTCATCTAAAGCTAGTCAAATACACAAGAAATTCTTGAATGTATACAGATTACAATATGGTAAGAATAAAATTAACTTATATGTCAATTGAAATCTGTGTGATGACTATATTATCAGTTAATTTCATCATTCATGGCAATTTTCATGCTGGGAGTGATATTCTCTTTTTGAAATTTAGTATGTTATAATAATTCAAAGCTACATACGTGCTATAAAATATAACTACTGGGTAATATGTCAAATAAGTTATTTTCAAGATTAAAATGACTGCTTTATTGGATTCTTCCTTTTAAGTCGAACTCATTATTGTATTAATTAGCTTAAACACTTTAGAGTGAATATTGGTAAGATGAAGATATTTCAGAAATGATAATTTTCAGTGTTAAAAAATTATTTCAACAGTATATGATTGTAGTGTTTCAACATAGTTAGAAATAAAGTGAATAGAGTCAAACTCTCTTCCCTGCCCAGATATTTTTGTTGTGTTGGCTAAACTGTTATTAGAATGTAAACCATCAGTCAATTACCTTATACAATGAGTTCTAAATACTTTTTCCCACCATCACATAGGTCAACATAAATTACCAGATTGCCCAAACTTTCTTTCTTTCCCTTTTTTCTTTCTTTCTTTCTTTCTTTTCTTTCTTTTCTTTCTTTCTTTCTTTCTTTCTTTCTTTCTTTCTTTCTTTCTTTCTTCCTTCCTTCCTTCCTTCCTTCCTTCCTTCCTTCCTTCCTTCCTTCCTTCCTTTCTCTCTCTCTCTCTCTTTCTTTCTTTCCTTCTTTCTTTCATTTTTGGCTGCATTGGGTCTTCGTTGCTGTGTGTGGGCTTTCTCTAGTTGCGGCGAGTGGGGGCTACTCTTTGTTGTGGTGTGTGGGCTTCTCCTTGCGGTGGCTTCTCTTGTTGCAGAGCACAGGCTCTAGGCGTGCGGGCCTCAGTAGTTGTGGTACGTGGGCTCAGTAGTTGTGGCTCGCGGGCTCTAGAGCACAGGCTCAGTAGTTGTGGTGCACGGGCTTATTTGCTCCATGGCATGTGGGATCTTCCTGGACCAGGGCTCGAACCCTGCATTGGCAGGTGGATTCTTAACCACTGCGCCACCAGGGAAGCTCCCCAAACTTTTTTATAACCTGCAAACTTTTTCACCTACCTACAGTATTTCTTGCAGTTTGCTATAATAGTTATATTTTACATTTCCTCCTTCATTAGAGACATTAAGGTACCTGATCTACATCTACCAGGTTCATGTTCTTCATACCTAAGTTGATTAACCTTGGCCAAGATGCTAGTATGTCAATATATGGTTTGGTTTTATTCATTCGAAAGAACTTGCTGACAGTATATTTGAGTGTCATCTGCATATATGTTTTAATAATTGGCCACATGATCTGATTGCCTTAAATTTATAATGAACTAGAGTCATATATTTTAAAAATATAAAAGTTTGATCAGTAACTCAAAATTTAACTCCAAACATTTTAAAAATATTGACACAAGTATAAAATCAGCAAAATAATTGGCATTTAAGATTCTGGAAAGTTGGACAATACTTCATAATAATATAGTTTTGAGGAAAGTTAAACATGAAAGAAAATTAGATGTGTACTTTATAAATACAGACACACAAGGACACAAAGTGTAAATATCACTGGTTAATACACATGGTCATCTGGTGTACAGCTCTATAGTTTTAGTGTAGAATTACAGCCAATTGAAAAACAAGGAGATATATGTTGTCAACTACAAATTGGCATTTTCCATTGGCACTTGCCATCTATCTCTACAAGGATTAAATCATGCGCTGCTGCAGCTGCTGACTTTCAACACCCCCTGAAAGGAGTTCAGGTGGAGAGCAGCAGTGAGGCCCTCTGTGCTCTGGGAAACACTGGCAGAACAGGTCTTCAGAGAGATATTTTCAGGAGCCAATTTTATGAGCCCAATTCTTGTATCTCCTCATATCTAGAAAAGCACTAAAATCCTTCATGGTGACGTCTGCTCCTCGTGACTAGCAGAGACCTTCTGTAAAAAAGTATGTGCTTTATTGCATGTATTCCCCCTTCACCAAAATCATATATATACTGACCTTCCCGCCTACCTCTTCGGAGCAGTTTCTGAGAGCTATCTGGGATGCTGTCTCCTGGGCTGCAGTCCTCATTTTGCCCCAAATAAAACTTAACTCGCAACTCTCATGTTGTGCAATTTAAGTTGATAATGTTCATGCAAATAAATAAATTACAATAAGCTTCTTTCAGGTGGCTGAATCATCCATTAGAAGTGCTCTTTAAGAGGCGTGTTAGAAAACGCACGTGCCCTTTTGACTAAGGCTTTCTAAAGAAAGCTGCATCCCAACTTATACTTCTATCATCTGTAATCCGATTTTCGCATTAGTGTAGAACAATGAACTTATTAGAATCGTGAAAAATCCAGTGAGCACAATACTTTAGTCTCATAATAAGCCCCTATAGAGTCTTGGTAGATGATTCAGGATCTAGAATGTATCTAGGATAACTCAATGGATAAACCAGTAACTAAGTCTCATAGTCAGAAATAGAATTTTTTCTGTACTTAGATATTCAGTGATAGATTGTTGCTACCCATTAACAAACATAATTGTGGCATGATGATATACAGCCACTTTACATAAAGTATGTCCAGATGTACTAAAATGACTGTGTTCAGCAAGTATATTTTTTTTTCAGAAAATGACGCATTTTCTGTAACAAAGCTAGGATTCATCCCAATGAAAAACATCCCATACAGACATTATGCATGCATCTTAAATACCACACACACACACACACAAATACACACACACAAATAAGTTCAAGAGAAATGTGGTCATATCTCATTCTATTCACTATACAATTTACAAAGCACTTTTACATACATTATCTTATTAATCTTTGAGAAGTATACATACTATTTCTGCTTTACAAATAAAATGAGGCTGAGAAAAACTGAGTGAAAAATTAAATATTTTCACTAATTCATAAACCAATTAAATATTTGAATCATATTTTTAAACTAGGTCATCTCATTCCTTTTCTACTAAAAATATTTAACTTTAGTAATCACCAATGCAGATGACAAGTTAGACAGTTAATATTGCTAGTTTCAATTCTACTTAGATACATATACTTTGTAGACTTGAGAAAAATATTTGAAAATCGAAGATGACTCACCTCTCTCATTTCATTAGATTCCACCACTCAACTATTAGCCATTCTAATTCGATCACTCCAATGTTTTTCATTCTTTAATAAACAAATAAGTATACAATATATTCTAGGCACTGCAAGGATATAGGAGTAACTCCTCATATTGTTTACTATTCAATGGGAATACAAGTAACAAAGAATCTAACTTTGGGAAGGTGTCAATAATGACCTCCAGTGAGCCACATTCCAATCCCAGAAATCTGGGATTCACATTTCAGTGCTTAAATCTAATGGGAAAGCACTTAAATGATCTCTCCTTTTAATAGAAAGCACTGTTTATGTCATCTTCAGATCATATTTAATGTGAGTTTGCCTTAAAAAGGAAGACACAGCTATCTTAAGTTATTTTAATGTTTCCATGATCTATTAGATACCATGTTAAAAGTTTGGTGAGAAAAACAACCTGTTTTTTTTTTTTTTTTTTTTTTAAACATCGATTGCTTTTTTTTTTTTTTAATTTTTATTTATTTATTTTTGGCTGTGTTGGGTCTTCGTTTCTGTGCGAGGGCTTTCTCTAGTTGCGGCAAGCTGGGGCCACTCTTCATCGTGGTGCGCGGGCCTATCACCATCGCGGTCTCTCTCGCTGCGGAGCACAGGCTCCAGACGCACAGGCTCAGTAGTTGTGGCTCACGGGCTAGTTGCTCGGCGGCATGTGGGATCCTCCCAGACCAGTGCCAGAACCCGCGTCCCCTGCATTAGCAGGCAGACTCCCAACCACTGCGCCGCCAGGGAAGCCCAAACAATCTCTTTAGAGTGACTAAAATAGCCTATAATTTTGAAATTTTAGGTACATTATTATTGTTTTTTATTGAAGTATAGTTGATTTATAATGTTGTGTTAGTTTCAGGTGTTCAGTGAAGTGATTCAGTTTCATATATATATATATTCTTTTTCAGATTCTTTTCTCTGATAAGTTATTACAAGATATTGAGTATGGTTCCCTATGCTATACAGCGGGGCCTTGTTGGTTATTTTATACATAGTTGTGCATATATGTTAATCCCCAAAGTAGGCACATTATTTTTATCTTTAGTGCTAATATGGTCTACATTGCCGTTCATTTGATGTTCTGAAGCACTAGGATATGTGAGCATTAAAATGTATCAATTAAATTTAACCTCTTTTTGGGGGCACGTCTAACATTTGCTTAACCTATAAGATCAAAGGAAATAAGTTTAAAAGGGTCTAGAAAGTATTGTGAACTCTGATTTTATATTTGAGAATTTAAGAAATATACTTAAATTTTACAGTGAGTAATTGATGAGACTGAAATGAGAATCTAAGTTTTCTAAAACCAAGTCTGTTGCTCTATCATTCTATAATTGCTAATTTGAGAACCAAATTTTTTTGCATTCATTGTAGTCTAACATACTAAAATTTGATATTTATGTTTTATTACTTCTAAGGATCCATGATAAAGTATCTGAAATAAAATAAGCAATAAGTTGTTTTTTAAAATTTATTCCATGTTAGAACCACATAAAACTTGTTTTACATATTAATGCAGGATCACTTCTAATTCTTTCTTCTAACTTTATCTTAGTCTTCACCTAGTGAAAAATCATCTACTTTCATTTATGTGTATTCAAAATCTGTGTTGTGTAACAATTGCTGTGGCAGAAGTGTTTATACATATTACACAAAGAAACAAAAACAAGATAGCCACAAACACATCTGTTTCTATATATATAAAGTTCAAGTATCATTCATTTATTCATTTATCATGATGCATATGTGGTGCAAGCATTACATTGAAGTAATTAAGCACACAGAGTCCAAGTTCAATTTGCCCATGTTGGAATGTCCACTTTACCACTTATCACGTGTATTCATTTTCTATTGCTGCTGTAACAAATTACAGCACTTAGTGGTTTATGGATACACATTCAATATCTTACAGCCCTGTAGTCTCACATGTGTCTCACTGGGCTAGAAATCAAGCTGTCTACAGGGGGCAGGGACTGTGTTCCTTTCTGGAGCCTGTAGGGGAGAATCCCTTTGCCTTTTCTGGTTTCTGGAGGCTGCCTGCATTCTTTGGATTCTGTCTCCTTCTTTCTCCTTCAAAGCCAGAAATGGCCAATCAAATCTTTCTCTCACTGAGTCATTCTGACACTGTCTTTTGCCTTTATCTTCCACTTTTAAGGACCTTTGTAATTACACAGAACCCAGGTGGATAATCCAGGTAAATGTCCTTATCATAACGTCAGCTAATTAGCAAGTTTATTTCCACCTTTAAACAATTTCTTATTGCCATGTAAGGCAAAATATTCGGGATTAAGACATGAACATTTTTGGGGAGGTGGCATTATTCTGCCTACAACACTAAGTGATCTTTGAAGTCACTTACATCAGAAGTTTGACTTGAAGATATAGCACGATATGTGGTATTTAGAAATAAGTGCTCTGTAATTATTAGTTATCACCTTTAACTTATTATGGGAATCTCAAATTACAAAATTCCCTTTAACTTTATTTATTTAAGCAATTTATCTATTTATTTATTTATTTTGGCTGTGTTGGGTCTTTGTTGCTGCGCTCAGGCTTTCTCTAGTTGCGGCAAATGGGGGCTACTCTTCATTGTGGAGCATGGGATGTAGGCATGCAGGCTTCAGTAGTTGTGGCTCATGGGCTCTAGAACGCAGGCTCAGTAGTTGTGGTGCACGGGCTTAGTTGCTCTGCAGTGTGTGGGATCTTCCCGGACTAGGGCTCGAACCCGTGTCCCCTGCATTAGCAGGCAGATTCTTAACCACTGCATCACTAGGGAAGTCCCCCCTTTAACTTTAAATGGAGCTTCCTGCTCAGTCTTAAGAAGTAGAACTACATAACATTTCAGATTATGTAAAATAAATCGTCTCAATTTTATAAAAATTATGTTTTGAAATTTATATAACAATCATAAAACTGATTATTATTTATATAATATCATATGTACTATAAACCTTAATAATATGGATTTTTCTTGATTTATCAATTTTCTCTTTCCAATTTCCCTGGGAACACTATCCCTAGACCAAGTCCTAGAATGACTGCCTGTCATGTTTAGGTCCTGCATATATACAAACACACACATATATATTTTTAAAGAGTACTTCCTCACCCAGTTTAACCTCAATGTTATAAATTTGGGTAAGAGCATATCAATATTATAATTCTATATTTTTAAAACAGTAAATTATATAAAACTTTATTCAGTTTTTGCAAATGGGGACCTCATAATATTTTTTGAAGATTTTTATAAATACAAATGGAATGTGATTTTTAAGAAATGCTGTGAATGTGTTATAGAATGCACCTTGGACAGTTTTCTATTTCCTTTTCCTAATTTATAATGCAACAGTTATAAAAGCTTACCACTTCTGTACTCCTACCTTGGGGAGAACTCAGTGGAAATTTCATAACCTCAGTTCTTATGAAGCTCTTCTGCCACAAGGAACAACTTCTAAGGCTTCAGGAAAGAGAAATGTTTATCACGAAGTAAAACATCTCCTGAGTCAGCCTCTTCAGGGAGATTTGTTGCCACTTTTATTGAATTCCTGAGAGTTTTATTCCTCAAGCTATTACTCTCAAATGTATGAGCAAGAAAAGGCCAAAGCCCTGTTAGGCTTTAATATGTCTCCTCATGTAAATGTTCACTAAAACTAAGAACAACGCAGTAAGTCAGAGCAGCACTGCCTGTTAGCTTTTCATCTTGTTTTCAGCTCAGCATCTCCTGGTGAGTAAGAAAGATTTGAGTTCAAGGGCTGTCTTTGACACTTTTTTTTTTTTAACTTCATGTAACTAACTTAATCTTTCTAAAGATATTTCTTCTTGTGAAAGGGGGATAAAAACACTAATATGATAGTGTTGGCATTGTATTATATGAGATTACTTATCCAAATAATTTATTAAGGTGCCTGACCCAGTGTAAGTTTTCAGCCAGTTATAAGTTTATCAGCATTCCTTCCAAATGGTTCCTTTCTCTTCACTTACTTTTCTGTTCAATCCTTGTGTTTTGACTAGATTTATCTGAACTTTATCAGCCTCACTCAGAAACAGGACACTTAATGTGGAATTTATCATCCTCTGCCAGCCTAATTTTAAGATTCAACAAATAGTGTTTGGGGAAGATCTAGGCAAAGAAAACAATCTAATTCCTACAGAGTGTTTCCTGTTTTTGTGGTCTATCAGACAAAAGCTCTGTCTTAGCCACACTGAAAATTCTTTGCATCAAAATACCACATATAATTAATGTAACTCTAATCTATCAACCTAGGTGAGAAAACTTAATTTGGCTGAATTTTATACTATTACTGGGAACCAAATAAGTTATTAAAAACAATCAAATATGTAGACTAAATCAAATCTAGCTTATTTTCATACTAGCACAAACCCTTCCTGCAAACCTTTCTGTACCTAAAAAAGCCAGAGATCTTTAGATGAAATGGATATCATATCCAATTTGTACCAGTGGGGCGGGGCAATGGATGGTTCAGGGAATGGATTTTCAATTATCAAATCAACTTCAGGGCTGGACCAAAAGAGCAACACTCTTACATTGACATGTTGTGACATGAGAGCTCTGATAATGAGGTGGCAGGGACCTCATTTTTATGTCTCAGTGAAATAGCTCACAGAATAGCATGCTACTCCCATAATTATGATAGGCAATAATTACAGGATCAGGTTATTAAAGCCTGCATGTTAAGAGGAAAACTCACGCTGGGCTAGAAAGTAATAGGTGATGAGGTCCTGAATAAAGCTTCATTTTATGTTTAACTTCATTATACACTTGACACTGATACAAGGTTGAAGGGGTTTTTTTTTGTTTTTTTTTAGCTTGCAATGCACTGTATGTTAACAAAATATGTGCTATTGGCACAGTTATGTATCTCACCATCAATCCTAATACCATGACACAAACAGGTGAGTGAGAATGTGGCAGCATTCATTTTTATTATAATTGTCCTAGATTATTGCTTCTAACATAGTGATGATGGCAAATGCCATTTCATATAATTCAGCATTATCCCAAAATTCGTGCCACTGTCTCAAAAAGAGAAGGGCCATGGGTAGAATTTATTAATAGCATGCAAAAAAAATCACGTCTTTCCTTTTATTAAAATGTGTTGTCCCTCAATTGCAGTGAATTAATAAAATTACTAAAACGAGGATTTGGAAAAAGAGCAAGAATCTATTTTTAATTCAACAGGAATTTATTAAGAAATTACTTTGTTTCAGTTGTATCAGGGAACTAAATGGACAGACATAAATAAACAGACGGCATGTTCTCCACACCAATCTGCCATAAAATCAAATGTTAGCTGTGTGAGATAGGGCAAGTTATTTAACCAAAGTAAGTTGTAATTTCTCTGCAGGTTAAATATTCAATTACTATGTACATTTTAAGTAATATGTTAAGAGAAGCAGAGTGCTATGTTAGCGCACACTATTTTTTCTTCTGTCCTCCCACTCTCATGTCAACCATTTTCTTTCTTTCTTTTTTCTTTTTTGTCATAACATTGATTTGGCACATAAGATGCCCCAACAGGCCAAAAGGCAGTCCTCACTTTCAATTCATTGGGCCCCGAATTGAGAAATTTTACCTCTGTTTCCTAGGTGTTCCAAATCCACTGAGCCCAAAAGCATGAGGACAATAAATAAAATTCTTCAACTAGGTACTGGGTGTATTGGTGAGACTAGCCCACATATAACTATGTTCCTTGATTCTTATATCTGTGTGTTTAGGAGTACAGGAGATCATCAAATATTAGCTGTTGTTGTAAGACATGCTGATACTGCATCCAGTAGATACCCCAACCCTAAGAACGCTGTCTCCAGGTAGGGAAGAAATTGAGTCTTCATCAGGCCACTCAATCTTTCTATCAGGCTACCTGCTTCTGGGTGATGGGGCTCCTTATTAAATCAGTAGCTTCTGTTTACCTGAGTCCATTGTCTCCACTGTCACATTTCTTCATAATAAAATATGTGTGGATTATCACAACCATAGATAAGGCATTGTCTAAGTTCAAAATGATGATGCTGGCAGGTCAATGGGTAGAGAGGACAAACCCATGACTAAAAGTGTGACTCTGCCCATGAGCACAAAGCACTGCTCTTTCCACGACGGAAGGAATCCAGTATAATCTGCCAGCTGGTAACTTGCTGAGGCCCCTTGTGTGCATTGGTAAATCAACTCCCTGAGATGGGAAAAGATCCCAGATTTATAGTCTTTGCTGATTTCCATGGTGTCCCCATGCTACCAATATGATATCATGAAAAATAAAGCTGAGGAGACATGTGTACAAATGATTTATGAGATCTGGTAGGCGCTCCAGAACAACACTGCTCTTCAAAGTTTGTGTGCCCAAGTTGTGACTGTAACCATGTCAACCATAGTGAGGAAGATATATATATATATATATATTTTTTTTTTTTTTTGAGCCCATGCCTGTAATCCTCAAGTACATAAGCAGCTAATCACAGAATCCATTTTGAAGATCACTTTCCTTGTAGCAGTGAAGAGTATCCAGAAGGATGAATAATGATCTATAAGGCAAACAGGAGATACCAGGCATGTAGAGAAACCCTAATTACTCTTAATTTACTAGTGATAGATTTAGGATCAGAATCTGAACTATATGACTCTAAACCTTATCATCTAAACTGGGCTTTATTTATTTTATCAAGGCCCTATAAAATAATTAGTAAATTCATAATCCTTGACATGCATATGAAGATACATATATGTGTATATATATATATATATATATATATGTGTGTGTGTGTGTATATATAGATGGATGCATATATGTGGGTATATGTATATTTGTATATAAAAGTGATATAACTTATTTGGAGGAGTATAAAAAAATGCACATTTTAATACATTCTAGTTTACAGTCACATCTATGCTATATAAAACATAATATTTCCATATTCTCAAAATAGTTTATTTCCTGTGTTAGGTACTTGAATGCCAGATGGATAGGGACAAATGTGTAGTTCTACTGATTATTCTGATGTTGCTTTTTTGGAAACAGGAAAAATGAACTGTGGATTAGCAGAAAGGTTGAAGTTGGATGAGATAAGTTTGGAAATTAAAATAGTATTAACATTTCTGGACCACAAGGAAAATCATATATCCAGCAGTTTAAACTGGCAAGTTGGTAACTCTGATTGTTTGTAATATCTAGTATTGTTTTTGTAAAATTGACTTATAAAGAGTATCTACCAGTAAAGTTTTAGTCCTGACTGATAAATTTACCTAAGTAAGTATAAATATAAATATAACACAATTTGCTTTAAGCTCTGCACAATATTATGGAATGCCCTTCTGTGGCCCACACTGCATTATTATTCATCACACCTCATAAGATTAGAAAGAAAAATTAGGACGAAAAAAGACCAAAATCAATCTAGTAGCTTAACAGAGACTTTTATTCCATATTAAAGGCAAATTTCAAACAATAATTAAGAATTAACCATCTTCCTTTCTGCTCTCTCTCTGCATTGGGAAGTTTCAATTGCATGATCTGTTTTAAGTTGTAGGCTGTGAATTGCATGTTCATTGTAGAGACAATCGACAGAGCAGGGGTGCCTGCAGCCAATAGGTGAAACTCCCCAGGCAACTAAAAAAAGATGAAGGAGTGATCTGAGCTGTTAATTACTTTCCTGAGGGCAGAGGGCAGAGGGCAGAGGGCAGAGCTAGTGGTTGACAACAAAAGCTTTTCCCAGACTTTCCAGAACTTAATCCCATTAGATGAGACCTTGCCAGGGCAAATATTGGATCTAAGAAGGTACAGACATTCCTTACAGTATTATAGGAGCAGACACGCAATAGGGAAAGACTGAAAATTATCTAAACAATGACATAGGATTTACATGATTTCAGTTTCTCCTTAGTTCAAGCATTATGCGTTTGAAAGTAGCCCTGACATTCTGCACTTAATAACATAAGTAACACATTTATTGTCAATTTTGAGTGTTAGGGAAAAAAACCTGGCAACATTTTGGGGTACCACTTGTGTGATTGGAGTGCTACTTACAAGTTTAGGCTTTCCCATAACATAGGGTAAAATACAATTGCCATTGTAATCATTTTAAAACTAGGAAAATACAATTTTTTCAAATTAAAAGAAAAATGAAAAAAAAAAAAAAAAAACCCTGAAAAATATTACCGATTGCTTTTTATTGTGTGATTCCTTGATTAGTCTTCATGAAATGTTATGTCATTGTATTACGTGTGGTAATTTCAAATGTGAGTCACTTTTACAGCAGGAATAACATGAACTTGATTAGGATTAATTTTTCTGGAAAAAAGGAAATATAGAAGCAAGAATTGTGATGATTGAAATGTAAACAATGTAGTTTCAAAAACATTAATTATGTTTGAAAAGAAAGAAAACCACCATTTTTTACTAAAATTTTTAAAAAGCAATGAATTATATATTTCATATATTCCGTATTTATAATTTGGTGTCGTTTTCAAGAAAGAACGGTTTTTGCAAAACTCACATTTTGCGTTATAATTGAAGCCTGAGTTGTAAGTAGCATGATCATTTGAGCCATGAAAGGTATATAAATGAATATATATGTGTGTGTGTATATATATATATATATATATATATATATATATATATACTTATTTATATATGTGTGTGTGTGTATATGTGTTTACTTCTATTATTATTTCATTATAAATGAAGAGCAGAAATTGTTGTCTAAGGCAGAGTACGAATATTCCAATTTGATTTCCAACAGTAAATAATTTTGTTGTTTAAAAATACATGATACTGTTTCTGGAACTATAGGCTCTTTAGGAAATGAGAAGCAAATGAAACGAACAAACCATTATTACAATGAGTTTTCATGATAACTGTTTTAATAAATTATTCTTTTATTCATGTTATGTGTGTCAGTTTCTTTTTATTTCCATGTCTTCTTCGTTCGTTTACATTCTTCTGCATTAAAAAGAAATAGAACTAAAATGGTCAACAAATATTTATTGCACTTGCTTCCAATCATCTACCTAATAATGTGTTTCCTCTTTTCTCATGTAATTCTTATGCTCAAAAACTTTGCTTTAAGCATTATGACTGTGTATTGTGATAGTTAAGACTTTCCTCCTGATATTTATGACTCAATATTGTCTTTGCATCGTTTCTAGCTAGTCATTTGACATTACAACCTAAATGTTGGGCAATTTCAATGAACATAACACTTTAATAAGAGATAGAATGAACCAGTCATCTGGTTCAGTTAGGTCAGTGTCCTCATTGTTCCCAAGTGATTACATTATATTCTTTATTTCTTTTTTTATTTTTACCAACAAATACCATGACAGTTTCTTTCCTCCTTTACATCTGAGCAAACCTCAAGTCTTCCTGTCACTATGAGGCTTTCACTAACTTGAACCTAAACTCTTTTCCTCCTCTTAGCAACACTAATCTATATTATACAATTTGGCATTTGCTCATATACTTTTATACAGGTCTTTGTTTCCTATGCATTTATTGTTACTGATTTAATGCATCAACCAGCTCATATTTGTTATGGAATAACTTCAAGATTTTAGTTAGCACTTTTCAATAAAATAACCCTTTAGCTATCTAAACCTATAGATTAGATATAGTTTCTGAGCTCAAGAAGCTTATGATTTAATAAAGGACCATTAAAAATAGTTCTTCACATTGCCAGAAAGCGGAAGAATGAGCACACGGAAGGAATACAATAAGTTAGTAATGACGCTTTCGTAATTAAAGCAAAATAAGTATCAAGGTTTACAGCTGAATGTAAGAGAATATAAAAACATACTAACATGAGCAAAATAGTTTGGTTCTTGCATTAGAGATGGATTTAGTCATAAAAATAACATATGTATGTTCTGTATGTTCTATATATTATATACTTTTTATATTTTATATATATATATATTTTTCTGAAACCCTTGGATGGAAATTTGACTTGGTTTATAATGTCACCTGTGGGCATCTCAGTAAGAGGGTGTTAGAAAGGGCTTATAATAGGATTTGGGTTTTGGTTGGGTGATTTTGGGAATGGCCTAAGGAAGCAAGGGTTTGCATTGGGTGTGGTGCTGTTAGGATGCAGGGACAATTCCAGTTGAGTATCCCAATAAATCTTAACCTTTGGAGAAACAGACTAGAGTGAAGTTAAACTATAATTGGTAAAGATTCATCAGTTAATCATTCATATTAGCACTGGGAGGGACTATTTGGTATTTTGTTTCTTGGAAAATATTTATTTGCATTCAGACATGATTACAGAGTGCTGTAGTTTTTGTCTTGATCCATCATGGTCACAGAATGTTCTTTTCTAATGTTAATGTTCGGTGAAATTATTTTAGGAGAACAACAAAGCCTAGCTGAAGTACCAGCCAGCTCCTGGATGTTAGGGACTGCTTTTCTGTTTCTCAATAATACAGTTTAAAAGAGTAAAATTATTTTTATTTTTACTGCTAGAAATTTTTCTTGATTAATGCTGCACATGAAACACCAGTATGCTCAGAAGTAAATTAGGCTTTATCTTAGCGATAGAGATAGAAGGTAATTTTGGATGTGAGAAACAGAGGCATTTATTTAAAAATATATATATGTATATATATTTCAAAAATAATTATTTAAATTTTGTTACTGTGATTTTCTTTTATTTTTTATTTAGCACTGGGTAAAAATCAGAGATTCATTATAATTTTAAAGACCTTATAACATAATTCTGTATTTACAAATATTTTCTCTTAGCCTCACTCCACATCTTAAATGAGATTGTCTCCTCATTCAAGATGTGGAAACAACCAGTGATTGATTCAACAGCTAAAGTTTAACACTTTTGCTTTAGTGGTATCTTATAAATTTAGCCATAGAAAATAAATTCCTCCCTAAAGGTATGTTCTTATTTTGATGTTTGCCATTAAGTCTGATATTGTATTTGTGTAGCATGGGTTATTATTTTGATATTTGGAATGAGAAAACTGAGGCAGAAAGCTGTTACATATTTTGCCTTAAGACCCAATGATCCAACAACAATCTATTATTGATTTTTTTATATGCTCAGAACTTTTTTACAGTTTCAGTTATTAAAACAGAAAAACATTTCCAAAACATCACTACATTTTAATGACTGCTAGTCAAATTGGTACAATAGAAAAATAACTCTGTGCCCATAGAACCAAAGATAAATATAATTTTCCTGTGCTTAATATTCATAAATGTACAGAAACTGCATAATGAGTACATATATTTAAAATTTAACTATCAAAATTATGTATTTCCTTTGAAAGGATGTATATACTTTTATAACTTGATGTTGTTCATTATCCATTGTGCCTTGTGCTTGAAATCTTGGAAATGATCGCATTTTCCTAGACATAATGATTTGAGGATGAACATTTTCACATTTTTTTTTTTTTCAGTGTGTGTTCACATGTATTTTACCAATGACCCTCATGCAATACCATCTACCCTGTCTCCTCAAAAGTGTTGATTTTAGAGTCAATACTACATTGTTTTAAAATTAAGACATTTAGGATGAAAAAAAATCATTTTAACTTTGGAGAAATTCTAGAATTGTAATCATTTATATGTTTTCTAATTTCCAAAAATTATCAATAATATATCCTTGCTCTAAAAAGTGCCAATACTATTAACATTTTATGTGTTCTGTGGCCCAGAAAATTTTAATATAGCACAGTTTTAATTTTTTAAGTACCATGGTGCATTTTGTTTGCTTGTTCACTTCTTGTTGTCGTGTAGTTACAATATGCCATTGCTCTTCATCAATGTTTCAGTATTCCTTTTCTCTATGATGAGTTTTCTAGTTTCTGATCTCCCAATATTTTTGCTAAAGGCATTGGAGAGGAAGTAAAAATGTATTTCAGGATTTTGCTTTATCTATATACATTTAGAAAAATTGGCTCTAGCAAACTTTTTCAGTCATTGGATCCAGAAGAAGCTGTAGGCTCTTTAAGACAGAGATTGTCTTTCAATTTCCAATATTTATTTTAATGCTTGCCTTACAGCAGATGTTCTGTATGTAATGTATTAAAAAGCAGTAAATGAAATAGTAATTTTCAAAATTACCTCTGATAATGATTTAATCCCTATATACCAGTATACATATAATTTAAATATGTAATTATATTTTAATATCAAGAATTTCATATTTGATTTTTTTTTAAATTTGTCTGCAGACTTAACTACATTTAATTAATATTAATATTACATTTGAGCCAATGGTATATTTAATATAAATTATATATGATAATTAAAACTTCAATAAAAAATAAGGTATGTTAGTATTAAGCTCGTATAGATATGGAGTACATAGAGATAGATGTATCACCTATGTGAGAATGAATTGCTTTGTCCTTCCTCTTACCCCATTCCCAATCAGTAAATTTCACCATTATCCATCAAATTGTTCAATTCAGTAATCCAAAAAAACATTTTTGATTAACTTTTTCCCTATACACATCCATGTTTATTAAGCCCTAACATTATATATTCAAAATGTGTCTCAAATCCATCTCCTCTTCACACTACTACCATCATTTAATCCAGGCCACTATTTACATCCACCTGATCTATTACAATGTAACTATTTTTCCCATTATCTTCATATCTACCTGTTCTCCTTCCCCTGAAACATGAATGGTCTAAGATGTGAATTAGTTATATAAGTTTTCATCTTAAAGTTCTTCAGTATTCTTCCATTGTTCAAATCCCTTACCATAATCAACAGAGACCACCATAATACGCTCTCTGCCTGTTTCTCAAGTCTCATTTTACTTCACCCATACGTTTCACTGCTATCCAGGTACATGACTGATTTGTTAGTTTCTAGAATAAGCCAATTTTAAACTGAATTTTATTGAAATGAAAATAGATTCAAATTCAGTTTAATAAGTAATTCTGAGAGGCTCATAGACTCTTTATCAAGAGTACAAATACTTCAGTGATAACATCCTGCAAAATTATAGTAGTAATGTGGCAACCATGATATTGGCATTGATATAATTCATCATTGTGTGTTGTGTATATTTAGTTCTAAACAACTTTTATCATATATGTAGATTTGTGTAACCACCAGAGAAAAGATGCACAACAATTTCATCACCATAAATATACTGTATGTTAGCCTTTTATAACCAAACCCATCTCCCTCTCATTTCACCATCTGCCCCAAATTTAACTACTGGCATTCTCTAATTTGTGCTTCATTTCTGAAATGTCATTTCTAAAATGTATGTAGGTGGAATCATATAGTATGTAATATTTGGGGATTACCTTTTTTCATTAAACGTATTTACCTGAAGATTCATCCAAGTTGTGTGATCCAAAAGTTTGTTTCTTTTTTGTTGCTGATTACATGCTGGAGTTATTGTGTAAAAAAAAAGAAAATACTGTGAACATTAGTGTACTAGTTTTTTTGTAAATGTAAGTTTTCATTTCATTTAAATAAATGTCCCAGAGTGCAATTGCTTGGTTGTATGGTAATCATATATGTCATTTTATAAGAAACTGACCAACTGTTATCCAGAGTATCTGTACCATTTTACAATCTTACCAGCAGCGTATGAGTGATCCAGTTTCTCTGAATCCTTGCCAGCATCTGGTGTTAGTATCAATACTATTTTTACTTTTAGTAATTCTGATAGGTTTGTAGTGTTCTCTTACAGTGGATATAATTTACATTTTCCTAATGGCTAGTGATATTTAACATCACTTTGTGAGCTTATTTGCCATCTGTATATCCTCTTTGTTGGACCTGAATTGTTTGCTCTTGGTGTTGAATTTTGAGAGTTCTTTTTGAATTCCAAACACAAGTTCTGTCTCAGATATGTGGTTTGCAAATATTTTTCCCATTTTGTTGTTTTTCCTTTTCATACGCTTCACAGGGTCTTTCACAAAACAAAAATTTTGAATTCTGATGTGATCCAATTTATCATATTTTTCTTTTCACAATTATACTTTTGGTGTAAGTCCATGCAGTTTTTGCCTAACTCTTGATGGCAAAGAATTTCTCCTATTTGTTTTCCAAAATGTTATAGTTTTATGTTTTACATTAATTCCATGATTCATTTTGAGTTAATTTTTGTATTAGGTGTGAAGTTTAGGTCAAAATTCTTCCTCCCCTCAGTGGATGTCCAATTGTTCTAACACCATTTATTGAAAAGGTTATCCCTACTCCAATAATTGTACCTTTGTCAAAATTCACTTGAGCATATATTCAGCCTGTTTCTGGACTCTGTATTTTTTTACATGTATATATGTCTATTGATCCATCAATACACTACTGTTTTGATTACTGTAGATATATAATAAGCCTTAATAACTGGGAAAGTGATTCCTCTCATTTATTCTTCTTTTTCAAGATTGTTCTAACTATGCTAGGGCCTATGATATTCCATATAAATGTTAGAATACACGTCTATGTTCAAAAAAACCTGCTGGAATGTTGCTAAGAATTATAGTGAATATAAAGATCAATATGTGGGGAACTGATATCTTTACTGTGTTGACTCTATAAATCAATGAACACAGCAGCATTTTGTAATTATCAGTATACAGATACTATATGCATTTTAAGTGTATACCTAAGGATTTTCTTTGGATCAATAGTATCTTTTAAAACTTGATTTTCTGTATGTTCACTGTTAGTATATAGACATGCAATTGACTTTTTGTGTTGATCTTATAACTTGCAACATTGCTGAACTCAATAATTAGTTCTAACAGCTTTTGTATAGATCTTTGTGATTTTCCACGTAAACAACCATGTCATCTACATCAAGGACAGCTTTATTTCTTTTTTTGTCTTATTGCAGTGAATAGAACTTGAGTAATATGTTGAGTAATAGTGGTGAAACAGACATCTTGTCATCAGCACAGTCTTAAGGGGAAAGCATTCAGTCTTTTACCATCGAGGTTGATGTTAGTTGTAGGCTTATCTCCCTCTATTTCTATTGTGCTGAGGATTTTTTATCATGAATGGGCATTAGATTTTGTCAAATACTTTGCATCAATTGACATGACCACATGATTTTTCTTTTTTAGCCTATTGATGTGGTGGATGTGACAGGCAAAATAATGCCCCCCCCCTTTCCTAATCCCTGGAATCTGTGACATATTGTTACCATGACAAAAGGGGATTAGGATTGCAGATGGAATTAGAGTTGCTGGTCAGTTGACCTTAGTGAGATTATCCTGGATTATGGCTGTTAATCCAATATAATCATAGGGTCCTTTAGATGTGGAAGAGGGATGCAGAAGGAGAGTCAGAGAGATATAATGCAAATTCAGCCTACCATTGCTGCCTTTGAAGATGGAGGAAGGAAGCCGTGAGCTGAGGAATGCAGACCACCTCTACAAGCAAGAAACAGCAAGGAAACAGATTCTTTCCTGGAAATTCTAGAAACAAGTGCACCCCTGCTGACACCTTAATTTTAACCTACTAAGACCTGTGTCAAACTTTTGACCTACAGCACTGTAAAATAATGAATTTGTTCATTTAGTTTATTTATTTTTTTTTGTCTTGGCACTAAGATTTTAGTATTTTGTCGCAGCATAAAGAGAAAATAAATACACTGGGTTATACTACTTGATTTTTCTAATGTTGAACCAGCACTGCATATCTGAAATATGTCCTAGTTGTTCATATAATTATTTTATGCAATGCTGGGCTTTGGTTTGCTAAAATTATATCATGATTTTTTTGTGTGTCTACGTTCATGAAAGATATTATCCTGTAATTTTCTTTTTCTGTGTTGTCTTTGTCAGAGTAATAGTGTTCTCAAAATAAGTTTGGATCTATTTCTTTACATTTGGAGATTTCATGTTGCCTTTCTGTTATTGATTTCTACTTAGAGTCATAATCTGGTCAGAGAACTCTGTGTTATTTCAATTATTTTACGTGTGTTGAGGTTTGTGCTGTGGCCCCGGATATAGTCTATCTTAGTGAATAATCCACGGGAGTTTAAAACTATCTTATTCTGCCATTGTTGGGTGGATTGTTCTATACATGTCCACTTGATCTTGTTGGTTGATTGTATTGTTCTGATCATCTATATCCTGATGATTTTCTGTGAAATGTTACACCCTTTCACAAAAGTCTTAGCAGTATTTTTTGGACCTGTCTCCCCAGGCAAGGGAAACAAAAGCAAAAACAAACCAAAGGGACCTAATTAAACTTAAAAGATTTTGCACATCAAAGGAAACCACTGAGAAAATGAAAAGACAACCTACTGAATGAAAGAACATATTTGCAAATGATATGACTGACAAGGGGTTTAATGTCCAAAATATATAGACAACTCATACAACTCACTATCAAAAAAAAACAAAACAGCCTGATTAAAAAATAGGCAGAGAACCTGAAGAGACATATTTCTAAAGAAGACATACAGATGGTCAGTAGGCCTGTGAAAGGATGTTTAACATCGCTAATCAGAGAAATGCAAATCAAAGTCACAATGAGATATCACCTGTCACCTGTCAGAATGGCCATCATTAAAAAGACCACAGATAACAAACATTGGTGAGGATGTGGAGAAAAGGGAACACTTGTGCACTGTTGGTGGGAATGTAAATTGGTGCAGCCACTGTGGTAAACAGTCTGGAGGTTTCTCAAAAGACTAAAAATAGAACTACCATATGTCCCAGTCATTCCACACCTGGGTATATATGTGAAGAAAGTGAAAATACATCTTTGAAAAGATACATGCACTCTAATGTTCATAGCAGCATTATTTACAATAGCCAAGATATAAAAGTAACTTAAGTGTCTACCAACAGATGAATAGATAAATAATATGTAAGATACACACACACACACAAACACACACAATGGAAGTTAGCCATAAAGGAATGAATTTTGCCATTTGCAACAACATGGATAGACCTGGAGGGTATCATGCTTAGTGAAGTAAGTCAGACAGAAAAAGACAAATACTGTATGTTATCACTTATATGTGGAATTAAAAAAAAAGAAAATGAATGAATATAACAAAGCAGAAAGAGACTCATAGGAACAGAGAACAAACTAGTGGTTACTGGGGGGAGAGAGGTAGGAAGAGGGGCCAGATGGAGGGATGGGATTAAGTGTGAACTACTAGGTATAAAATAAATAAGATATAAGGATATAATGTACAGTGCAAGGAATAGAACCAATATTTTATAATAACTTTAATGGAGTATAATCTATAAAAATATCCAATCATAACTCAAAGTAATATAACATTATAAAAAAGCTATACAACAAATAAAGAAGTTTAAAAAGATACAAAAAAGTAAAAATAGAGCTCTCATTCTGTATAACAGAATTCTTCTTGTATAGTTATTTTAATTTTATCAAATATAGTTTATTAAATATTTAGAATATAAATATTACGTTATTACAATTAATAAAAATCTGTCTCGATTGCTATAAAAGATGGAGCGATTATAAAATCTTACCTACTTGCAAGAGGATTCTTTCTCTTTCTCTTCTCACCTCTCCCCATCTTTTTTCTCTCCAGGGGAGGTAGATCAATGAGTTTAGATTGAGGATCCCAGCAGCAGTGCAATCCCTTTCTTCTTCCTTTCTAAACAGAGAAAACATATTTCTGCTTTGCTACTCTTATGCTGTAAGATTTACAGGGACGCAAACTTATCTGGAGGGAGATCCTGTAGAGTTTTGAGTGATATATTAAAATCAGATGGATATTAGGATCTGGGCTCACTGGCCAGAAACCTTGAGAAAGAGACTAAGAGTGGAATAACTAACATAAGAATGATAAAAATAAATGGCTTGGGAATAAAGATGATACATTTAGTAATGGTCATGTTGAAATTAGGATACCTGTAAAAGATTCAGGCAGACTTAGCCAGGATGATGTTTTATGCCTAGATAAATGTTGAATCTTTTGAATCAGGTAAGTTTGCTCAGTTAGATAGAATATCGCAGAAAAAAAATCAAGAGACATAGTCCCAGGTGTTACTACAGGACGAGTAGCTGGTTTTAGGTAGACAAGGAGCTGATTCATAAAAACAAGGTTGCACACGCAGGGCATTAGTCATACACAAAGTATGCATGGAATTCAGTAAAACTCTGGCCATGTGGGCCTCAGCAATTAATCTTGGGCCAAGGGACCTTTAAAATGTAAGTTGATGTACTTCAACCTTACTCTTCAGAACACAGCTCAACTTGGTATGCTAAAAAGACTAAGGTGAGAAAAGATCTTGGCATGCATTTTTTTTAAATTAATTAATTATTTTTGGCTGCATTGGGTCTTCGTTGCTGCGTGTGGGCTTTTCTCTAGTTGCGGTGCATGGGCTTCTCATTGCGGTGGCTTCTGTTGTTGTGGAGCACGGGCTGTAGGCGCACGGGCTTCAGTAGTTGCGGCACGTGGGCTCAGTAGTTGCGGCACGTGGGCTCTAGAGTGCAGGCTCAGTAGTTGTGGCACACGGGCTTAGTTGCTCCGTGGCATGTGGGATCTTCCCGGACCAGGGCTCGAACCCGTGTCTCCTGCATTGACAGGCGGATTCTTAACCACTGCGCCACCGGGGAAGCCCTTGGCATACATTTTTATGTGTCTATTATTTTCTAAGATAAGTCTGCCTTCAGATTCTTTAGAGTGCAGCTGTGGTACAGAAAACTAATGTGTGATGTTCTCACTTTCAGCCGTTAGTAACAGTTGACAGGCAGCAGATCAGCTGCCTCTAAATCTATTCTTGTTTTATGTTATTTTGCGGTACATTCAGAGCCAGGTAATCTCTTGCTTCTTGTGTTTATACACAGGATCTCAGAGTCACTCCCCACAACACTCGTCTCAGAATGGCTCTGGCCAGCACCTTAGACTCCTGGATGTAAACTAGAGGTTCTCCAATAGAAAGGTAATGAAAACATCAAAATCAATAGGATTAAAAAAAAAAAAAACAATAGGATTTCTCAATTTAAAAGGAATATATAATGTAAAAACTATCTCTTGGCCAGAAAATATGATAAAGGGAATTTTGCATTAATTTTAGAAAATGCTACTTATACTCAGGTACACTGGAAAGAAATCAAGTTAATCAGTAGACAAAACTCAACTCTCTTGAAAGTTTTTGAACATCATAGGAAAACTATGTACCAGGATATATGCTGTTACTAAAAAAACAACAAAATAGAACAAATCAAATATAACTGATAAACATGCTGCTACTGGCTTCCATAAGCTGAGAAAAGAGTTAAGTACTTGGCAAAAGAAATAGTCCTTGCTAGACTCTTAGAACACATACTTCAAAATCCATTATTATTGTCGATTTAGAAATTGGTTAAAGTTGATTTTCCAGATGAAACAAAGTTGGAATTTGATTGCAGTCACATTTCACAGGCTTAGTGAATTTTATAGCCGTTTATGTATCACTAAATGCACATGTTCAATAATACACTGGAATACCAGCATTAAGAACCCCAAATGTAGATGCTCATTGAACATTTTTGAGTACTCTGGAGAAAGAAGAATGACGTTTTGAACATGGAATTATTAGAGGCTGTCACTATTTTAGATTTCTTTACTTTGAAAGAATTTGGAGTATCTTAACTACATTTTCTTGTAGCTATAAAATTCACAACAGAAGGTTTCCTTAAACCCAGCAACCGAAAAACAAGTGTATGTAATCGCATGTATATAATCTCATATATCCCATCATCTTTACATAATTCTATTGATTAAAAGAAAGTCATAGGTGCTCCCCACAATCAGTGAGAGGGGATGACACAGTCGTTGAACTCCAGGCCATGAGGAACATATGTGCCACTTTAATGTCTGTCCATTATAGTACTGTATTGAAATCATTAGACTAAATTAGGTGAGTAAATCTGACATAAAGCTAATGATTATAAACACTTGTGTTGGTTACTATGAAATTGAAAAGACTTGAAAACAATTTTTTTCACATTTACCTTTATAAAATAAACATATGCAATTTACTTATTCTAAAAAATGAGCAAGAGTAGACAATTAACTAGTCGAAATATAAAATAAAACATTCTGTTCATTTATGACAAAATGCATACTGTATATCTATTTTTTTGTAAAGTTTATTTTGGTAGACTTGCATTTATTTATTTATTTGTATTTTTGGCTGCATCGGGTCTTAGTTGCGGCACACGGGATCTTTTTTGCTTGTTGTGCACGGGCTTCTCTCTAGTTGCGGTGCATGGGCTTAGTTGCCCTGTGGCATGTGGGATCTTAGTTCCCCGACCAGGGATCGAACCCATGTCCCCTGCACTGGAAGGCGGATTCTTAACCGCTGGACCACCAGGGAAGTCCCTGCATATCTATTTATTGACGAGTTCACATGACTAGACTATGTGAACTTTTCCCTGTTGCAAGAAGCAATTTGATGATTTAAAGCTATATGAAAAACTGACAAAAACAACAAAAAATACTTCCAAGAATTTTTTTCTATTTCCTACATATTTTGTATGCACATTTAGAGAACAAAATGCACATCCACTGTCACCATATATAAGCTTCCTGTGTTAAAAAATTTCTTTCACTAAATTTTTAGGAGAAAACATACTGGATTAATTGTACTAAAAGAAATGTACTAAACTTATTTTTAAAAATATTTACTGCCACAAAATATTTCTATTTAATTAACAACTTTTTCTCCAATCATTAATTTTACAGAAATTTTTACTTGAAATATTTATATGTATTGGTCATATTGCCTAGTAAAATTATTTACTAGGTTGTAATTGTTTACAAAAGGGTTGCCTATACAACAATATTGGACTGTTAGCATAATCTAAAGTGACAATAAAATAAGATAGCATAACTTGTAAAAATTTGCAGAATATTTTAAAGGTTCTATAGTGAATATTTTTGAGTTCTTTGGAAAGAAAGGGTTCTGTAGTGAATATTTTTGAGTTCTTCAGAAATTGTAAATGTTATGACTTTTAGAAACCATTAAATTTTATCTCATAAAATTCAATACTGAGTTGTGTTAAGACACATTGGCTTCAATCTTCTTTTAATTTCTAAATTCCTTGAAGATGTAATTCAATTTAATTGAAATTTTAATGGACAACTTGATAAAAGAATCACATGTTTTAGTCATTTGCAATAGACTCTGATTTATTTGGGGTAACCATATCATAACTATGTATGCATCAGTGTCTGAGTAATATAAAAACCATTAACTCATCTTTCAACTGCAGAATTCTAACGTCACAGATCACCTGAAATAACGTTGTTAACACTATGCTTCTGCTCCTAATTAAACCAAATCATTTTTTATTAAGTAGATGTTTACAACCTAACTTAAGCAGTTCTCAAATCTAGAGCTGCAATTCATCATAGATCCTTCTACAAATATTTTAAAGTTAAAAAATAATCCCTTGGAATTTAATAATTTGTATTTGAAAGACAGTAGAGAGGTGTTCCTCTATGTAACCTTATTAAATGAAGAAATCTTATATGGAAAATGGAGCTCCAGCTGGAAAAATAGCCTTTCTAAACTCAAAGGAAATAAGTGCCTGTGGTAATAAAAAATATTTCGCTAATAATGATACAGTTTCTCATACAAGACTACTAGTTCAGTAGATGATTGCATTGCCTCTGCATATGTGATCAAGATCCAGTTGCATGTCAGATAAAATCTGTTACAGTTAAAATATTCAAGTGAATTTTCAATGTTCTAAATCAAAGAATGAGTGAAAGCTTTATATTATAAAGACAAAGAGGCATGAAATCATTTGTCAAGTACCAGTAGTTTGTCTCCAATACTTGAACAGCTGAGGCCCAGAATCCTTTAGGATTATCTGTAGGAAAAGTGTACTCAAGGGAAAATTCATATTATTAGGTAGTGCAGTTTTATCTACATGTCATATATCTTGTTATCTTGATTTTATATATTTTTTTCCATTCTTTTAAAATCATATTAATATTATTCATGCTTTTAAATCTTTTGCTGACCATTTAAATATTGTTTAAATTGGAATAAAATTTGTCCTTATTCTAATAATGCTTAAAGGTGACTAAAAAGTTACTATATTTAAATTATAATTTTGAATACTGTTAATGAATATTCATTATTGTTGAGTACTCATTATGAATAATGTGTATATACATTATTGGTTTTATTATTTTCACTTTTCTTGAAATATTTTAACAATTTTATAATCATTAAACTAAATAATTTGCATCTAAAAATAAGTTATGCTCAGACGAGTCTCTTTAAGAGTTGCTACTGAATCCAGTACACTTAGAGTTGCCTATCATTGTTAGTGAAAATTATCAGCAATGTTTTGGTATATGATGAAGCCTTTTATTATTATATACTGAACTTCAATAATTCCTTAGAAATTATTCCCAATTTAATACATGTCTGAATAAAGATGCAATTCAAGTGTTCATGCAAATTGGTTTATCAAAAATTAAGACAAAAAGATTTTATTTTAACATTATAGAACTATTAATAATTATCTATAAACTTCTTCTTACTGTTCAAAACTCTTCTGTTACACAGAATATTGCGAAAATGCATTGTATTTCTCCCAGACAGTGTGGCCAATAGTTCTGCCCAAGAAAAATTACAATATTTTTATAATTTGCCTTCCAATTATAAATGTAATTAGAGTACCAAGTTATCCACCAGTAGGAAGATTTGCTTAGAAGCACTCACATCTAGACTCAATTGACTTGTATGCAGATGCCTCCTCAGAGAGAAAAAGCTTGTTTACAGTAGAAGATTGAGAAATGTATTTTTAGCAACTATAATGAAACTGCTAGCTACAAAAGTTATAACATCTTTCTAAGCAAAAATAGAGTCAGGTGGAAAAATAGGTGAAACAGAAAATAGCATATTAAAATGCAGGTATAATTATAAACTAGACTTAGAAAAATAGCACAGTGATAATGTGGAGTGAAACTGATCTCTGAGAGCCTGTGGCTATACATTGACTAAATGTAATAACCCAGAACTCTAGTTTGATTAATGGAATAGATGTTAAAAATAAGTCGGGTGTATTTCACATAAGCTTCCTTCTTTCATGTATCAGGAAAACACTTGTTCAACTATTCCTCAAGGCTGTGTACAGAATAAGAGACAGATTCAGGTATACATTAATTTGTAGCTGGCTGACAGTGTTTAAGTCAGGGAGCTGTTTATCAAGTTGATAGATATCAAAAAGAATTGGGCATGTTTTTGGTTAAGAAAGTGCTGTTTTCACAATGTATAGGAATTCATGACCATAGGTGTTTATTTTCCTGAGAGACATTATTATGCCTCAGTAAGTATCAGGCTTCTACACGCAGTGATCAGCAATACAAGGGATAAAAATAAGCCTTAATTTGCAACATAAGATTTTAAGACTGCTGTTCAGATTCAGCTTGGGCATATATGTTTGTATGTTTTCCTCACATTAGAGACGACCTATATGTTTCACAAAAAATTTATCAGTTTTATAACTTTGACATAAGTTCTGGATTTTTATTATTCCAGAGACAGTAGCTTATGAAATAAATCTTTTAAAAGGGAAGTTGAATGGCTACAAATTTTTTTTCAATGAAAGTATTATTTGTATTTTGGACAGGACAATTATTGGCTTTACAGCTGTCTTTCTTACTTCAAGATCTCCAAAATAGTCCATGTTTTCAAAAAAAAAACAGTATGAAATGTTGATTAAAGTAAGGCGATATTATAATCTGTCTTGGAGGTTCCATTGTGATATACTTCTTGGGAGTTCATTGATTGGTACTTGTGATTGTTGTTTATACAAAACTGTTGTTTACAGAATATGTATATCAACTGGTTGCAGAAGTTCTTAAACTTTTCTTTTTCCTTATATCAAAAATAACTTGTCTCAAAAAGTGTTTAATTGCATGGATAAACTCCACTCATATTTTTGTCTTAGGTTTTACATTATATTTATGAAAAAGAAAATGTTAGGTTATATTTTGCATGCGTGTAGTCTGTCAAACTGATTTGGCAAGCTCATTCCATAAACTGACACTGTCTAATGGAATTACCATTAATGAAGAAAATGTTGCCCAGTATAGTAGCTACTGGGTCATAGAGTACTTGCAAAGTGGTCAGTGCAACTGGGAACAGAATGTTTAATTTTTTTTACTTTTTCAAATAAAAAAGCCATGAGTGTCTAGTGGCTACCATATTGAACCAGCATAGCCTTAAACTGAAGACAAGATGTTTGAAATGCATGCTAAGTAAGGTACACTTAAGGATGCCTAACTACCAATGTATTGGAAATGACACATATAACACTATTAATGATCTAGATATCATGGGAAAAACTATAAGAATAACATGAATGAGAACAGGATTATATTATACTTTTCATTATGTGCCTTGTTTACTGAACATAACAAAAACATAATGTCATTAAATTATATGTTATAATAGCAACAAATAACCAGTAACTGAATCCATGATGCTTGCTACAAGTACAGTAAAATGCCATCTGCATCATTTTTAATAAGTATGGTTACTGTTTTAAAAACGTGTCCTTTTTAGTCTTTTCATGCATTGTGCATTTCATGATATTGGAATAATAGTCATTCCAAATATAATAAAAGCATTTATGTATATGAACGTGAGAAAGACAAAAATTAATCTAGTTTCAATATTTAGGCAGATACTCAACTGTTTGCTGATAGTATTTAAATTAATGCCAAGTTAGTCCTGTGTTAGTGTCCTCACAAGCATCCACATGCTTATTCTAGAGCACTACATTCTATTTTCTTATTTGACAGATCATATAGCCATTCCAAGTGCTGATCACATGACAGATTTATAGCATGTGTTCATTTACTTATGTTTGATAGTACCTAGCTAACTTTATTTGTAGCATTTTCACTATAAAATTTTATGACAGATCTTTGTAAATAGAATGACTCTGAAGAAATATCGAATGGTTAAAAATTCAAAAACATCCACCAAACAAGAATGGCTGACTGAGATTAAAATCCTGCATGTCCATAGATGAACTACTCTGTGTTTTGTACTAGGCCAGGGATATGGTAGGACCACTTGGCCACTCTTTGCCCAGGACTACACTCATTGATACACTCTAGTAATACTTTAATATTACCTAGAGATGCATTTTTAAATTTCATCGTAGTTTACTATGTTTAGTAATGGATGAGGGTTCTATTGAAAAGTGGTGGAAATATATCAGCATTAGATTATTTTCCAAATTTTAATTGTTTTCATTTGTTGCATTTTCAGAATCAGACCCGAAAATATTTTATAGGTCATAGTTGCTATGTATTAAAGTATAAGATGTAATGTATAAATGTAGTTACAAATTAAGTGTCTAGTGCAATACCGAGACCTTAAGATACTGATCATTATGGTTCCTATCAGCTGACTAAACCTTGAGATAGGTTTTTTCCTGACGATGGAATACTGACCTGCCTTTTCTCAGAGCGTTTACTTTAGAAAAATAGTCATTGTGCATTCCTTCTCTGCCCCTTTGAAATATATGTATATCTTCTCCCAGTCTCTTGTCAGTTTTACAGCTCAGGAAGTGTCTTTCTCCAGTATCTGGGAACCATCTCTTTGAAATGTAAATATCTAAGGAAATAGCACCCCTATTCCTCAGTATCTGTAGGAAGGTAGGAGCCTAATTTGATATGTGCTAATTAGCAAGCACAGGTGACCTAATCAGGGAGAAAAATATTTTTAAACAAGGAAATAACTCAGTGTGATCACTTGACACACTCCATTGATCAACCTCCCCTCTGACATCCTCCAAAACTTTCCCACTAATTCACGCAGTGCTTAAAACCCCTCCTGCCCTTAGTTTAAGTGGAAAGTTCAGTCTGTCCTCTATTGCAATAGTCTTGAATAGTCTTCCTTGCCGGATTAACTTTGCACGCTGCAATTTTTGCCTTGATAATATGTTTTATATTTTTGTTTCTTTTTTCCTCTTTTTATTCTTCTTCATTTAAAAATGTGTAAAATATGTTTTTCCTGAGGGAATACAGGATATTCAGTGATTTCTCTTTTTCTATAATGTAAACTATCTTAGCGTTAAAGCCAGTATATATATTTGTGTATTCACTTAATATTGCACATACCTCTGTATTTGTATTCCAATCCTACCTTAACGAATCACCACAAATTTAGCAGCTGTGTTCTCGGAGCAGACTGTATTCCTTGCTGGAAGCTTTCGGGGAGAATCTGCTCCCAGCTCATCAGGCATGAGGCTGAATTCATTCCCCTAGAGTGTCCCCATTTTCTTGCTGGCTGTGAGCCAGGGGTCATTCTCATTTTCTAGAGGCCGTCTACGTTCCTCGGCTTTGTCGTCCTTTTCTCCATTTCAAAACCAATAACAATGTGTCAAGTCCTGATATTTCAGATCTCTCTGATTTCCCCACGTGCTTCATCTTTCCTTTGCTTTCTTCTTCCTCTGCAACTGTCTGACTCACTTTTCTGCTTTTAAGGGTGCAACCTGGATCATCCTGGCTAATCTTCTATCTTAAATTCACCTGATTAGTAGTAACCTTAACCCCACCTGCAAAGTCCTTTCACATCAGTACCTAGACTGGTGTTGATTAAATATGCAGGGTATGGGAATATTGAGAAAACACCTTTAGTTGCCTACCACAATTTGTAATACCCATTCCCCAGGAAGGAGGGAGGCAATTTTATGTAATAGGTACTGACCATTGAGTAGAATTTATTGCTTTGTACTTTAAAAACAACATAGCTAATAATGAATATAATATAACGATAACATTTTATATAAAGTCAGCAAGGGCAACTACCTACTTTGTCATATCACAGAATCCTTGATATGAGCGGAAAAAGGGCTATTTTATTCTCATTTGGAAACCAGGGTAGAATTTACTAATCTGCTTCATTATACATATCTCTAAATTTGATTTTGTAATTTGATTTGTGATTTTGAGGGCCACTCTGTGTATGGCAGTCTGCTAGGTTCTGCAGATAAGTAATACACATCCTTTTCCCTCTAGGCAAAGACCAGTGACTTTATGTATAACTTTAACTGGTCGTGTTTTATTGAATCCAGGCATACCAATTTGTTGTGGATTGCTTTAAACCTGCATTCCATATATCAGTGGTTTCAAATATGCCAGCTGCCTGCATATTCCACAAAGCATTTCTAATTGTCTGCATATGGCAGAACTGGCCTTCCCTGTATGGTTAAACTACACATTCTCCCAGATTTAAATAAATGAATTCTAAAAAACCATTACTTTATTCCTTTGCATGTCTACAAAATTTGGAAATGTGATTTTTAAAAAAATGGCACAGTACAGGAGTTTTTTCTTGACTCCTGAATCTCAAGGAGTGAGGAACTAGCTATGCGAAAAAATTTTAAGTTGAGTGTTCACACATAAGGGGATTATCTGCTTGCACATATATATAAACCTGTATTGTCATGGCTTCTTGATATTTTCAGTTTTGTATGAGGTGCTTGGTTCAAAACAAAAAAAAGGATAAAAATTACTTTCAACATGTATTCTGAGTTAGAGGAAACTGTTTACTGTAACACACTTTAAAAAACATTGAGTTCTAATTAATATGTATACTACTTGATTTGATAACACTATAGAGAGTGATATTACATAGTAAAAATTGACTACATTGATAATTTCATATTTTTATTCTACTGAATGAAATTGAGATAATGAATAGTTAATGCCAAAGGGATCATAAATTCCAGTTAAAATGCATTTTTTGTTCTTTACCCTTATCACACTACTTATTTTTACGTATTTGATTTTAAGCAGACTTCCTGTTAGTTAATCACTTGGCGTTAGATGATGTAAAATTATTTTTATATATTTTATAAACTAAAATAAAATCCATGTATGATGGGATTAGAATACTATTTTAAAAATTGTTGTGCACTTAGTGCCAATTAGTTGGATTCTATAAGAATCTTTGGAGAAATAGCTTTTATAGAGTAGAATAAAATACAAAACTGAATTATTTTTTGTTACTAAATATATCATTCTCATTCATTTTTAAATTTGTTATCAATATAAACTATGCTATATTGTTTAAACTTGGTGATGATTGTACACTCTGAATGCTGTTTCAAAGTCTTCTAGGCATGTTTCACAGATATTAAGAGCATAAATTCCAGGTATTTATTAAATAAATAAATAAGTAAATAAATAAATGGCATTCCTTCTTATTCTTGATCACACAAAGAATTTTTAATTTTGCCAGGGTAGTTTCTCAGGCATTCTAATTTTGATGATATGATAGGAATGGAAAAAGAAAAAAGTGATGGGCCATACTGAATACAACAATTGAGTGAACTATAGATCTTAAACCCAAACGGATGATATCCTTAAACTCCTAGATAATGTACCAGATAAGAAGGCCTTTTTTTAAAGTGAGAAAGAGTCAAGAATAAGGAGCTCAATATTGAAATCATATTTAAATGTCACTAACCAGGGTGGCATGTGATGTGTGAGGTATCACAGGTTTGAGAGAAAGGAATAGGGCTAAATCTATAATGAATAATGCATGGGAACTCAAAGTAAAGCAATTTTCAAAGTCAAATTTTCAATTCAAAATTCACCCTTGTCTCTTTAATTATATCTCTCTTGGCTAATAGATTTTGGAAAATTAGAATTATGTTAGATTATTTGCAATCTATTGATCACTTTGGAGTGTTTGTTAAATTAAAATCCACATCCGTAAAGTAGTCCTTGACTGCTGATTGATATTTATCCTTTTGTTCTACCAAATTGTCCGAAAGATTGATAAAGTTGTTCCTTGATGTGGATTCAAAGCTTGTGCTAGATTATTGATTCCATTTAAATTATATTAACATCAGTATTTGATTTTTGAAGTAGGTAGAGTTAGTAAAGCAGAAAATATAGGAGCTTAAGTCAGAGGAAATCACCTAAAAGATCTAGGGACCAAAACCTGCAGCCGAGTGTGCCAAAACCAGATGCAGTTTCATTTGGATTGAACACCAAATTTTTGGTGCAGCCTGTACACCCTCCCTTCTTCAAATTGGCATGTTGAGCTGCAATTGGAAGGGCAGGTAGCAGTATTTCTAGAGACACATTCCAGAATGAGTGTGATGGAGTAGATTCATGGGGAAGTATAGAGTCCTGGCAGGTACGCAGCAGTGAGCAACCCTAGGTAGAGCCATCCTTTGGGAGGAGAAATAAGGTATCATTTTGAACTATTCAAAATCAATGTCTTATCAACTATCCAGAAGAGAGAAGATCCTCAAGAGGATGTTAATGGACTCGCTGCCTCTCTGGTAGTTAGTGGCCATAATCCATTGTCATTTACTTTGTAGAAATAAAATAATATGATCATTCTTGATCTTGGGTGCTGTGGAGCAAGCCATACATGATGCTTATTAACTAAGAAATGATTCTGGTACATTATAGCCTCAAAGCTGAAAATGACTTTCACTGTATCTTACAGGTATATTTACCTATCATATTCAAGACCCTGTTTTGTCTTGAAAAGTGTGTCCATATCATGCAGTGAGTGCAGGACTGGGCTGTAATATTATCGGCAATTTTTGATAATTTATTTCACTGCTTTGAATCCTATTTCTCTGAAAGAAAAAAAGGCTTTGGAGCTGAATCTACCAGAATTTAAAAGGAGACTGTTGACCTTACTTGCCCAATAGTCTTAGACAAGTTCTATAAAATCTCTGGGCACCATTTCCCTCATCTGAAAATATCAATAAATGAGACCATACACCTAGCTTTCACATATTTCAAATATGCAGATCACAGATATACATGTTTCTCTTTAGTATGTTTTTTCCAGTCTATAGTCCCAGATGAGCCAGTTTTTTTCAGCCTTCTCAGCCCAGTTGACAGATGCTTGATTGAAGGATCTGTCTTTAAAGTGTATCCTCTAGTCTCGGGGGTTTCAGTCTCAGCCATTCAGTTCTTCCTAGGTGATTCGTGGAGTTCCTGCACATAATAAAATGGTTGTTTTATTGCTACTAAGGTGTTACTAATTTGTTCAGTTGTGAAAAATACCCAATTTAAGTAAAAGTGTTTAACACATTGCTAAAACACATTACAAATGTGTTATAAAATTAAAATATTTAAAATTATATTAGTACACATAATATAGTGGGCAAATTAATGTTTTAAAAAATCTGAGTTATGTTCATTAATGACTGATAGGACCATAAGAAGTTATTTAAAAATTAGTTGATTTAGAATATGCCCTGTTATTCTGATTAGGCACATAATATTCTCTTGTGCCAGTTGTTAATTAGTGCCATTAGCAGAAACAAATACTAGACTAACTAGAGAATTAAACAATGTGGAACATGTGGTAACTGTGAACTGAATTTCTCTTTTTATTCTGAATGTCATTTATTTGTTTACTTTGGGGGAGAGTGGGGGAAGAATTTAGCTCTGGTATTGAAAATAGGCCATTATATTGAAAATAAAATCCAAGAACTAATGCTTAGGAACACATTACATTCCACACTAAAGTACAGGTGAAAGTATGCCAACAAAGAGCTGAGATGCATATTATTCAGGTGTGCAAAATGGCTTCCTCATGAGGGTTTTGTAAGAGACGAATACTAAATTGGCCAGACTACAACAGGCAAATCGTATGTTAGACGAGAGGTAGACACTTTAGTTTCATGAGTCATTGGCTTGGAAAACTGTCTTAAAGATATTAAGGAACAAAAGAAAAGGAAGTAAAAGCACAATAAAAAATAGAATATCTATCATAAACTGTGTCAGCAGGGGTGAAAAAATAGCATGATGCATGGAATTGTAGAAACAGAGAATCCAATTTGTCGGAAAAAACTTCTCGCCCCAGGCACTTTTTTGACACAAAGCATTGCAACAGCCACATTTTCTCCCTGAGTTAAGATCCTAGAACCTACGAAAGATAACACAGCAATGAAACATTAGACATAAAACAGTTTATATGATTAAATTTTAAAGTTGTTATAACATTCTCACAAAAAGCTATTCATCAATTATGTGATTAATTTGTCAACTACATTAAAGCAAAATATTTCAATATAAATTATTTTATCAGTAGTATTCAAATCAGGTAATAAAATAACTGTACAGTTTAGAATATGGTTCTTTAAATTTGGTACAGTGTTCTATGGCTTAAGTATCAAAAATATATATTAAAATCACTTAATATATTTTTGTTTCCACTGTATTACAAATATGTACCATATAAAAACCAATATATATATATGTATTCATATCAACAAAGTTATAGTACTTTTCAAATTATTTTTATTTCCAGCTTTATT
This sequence comes from Balaenoptera ricei, assembly GCF_028023285.1. Lineage (NCBI taxonomy): Eukaryota > Metazoa > Chordata > Mammalia > Artiodactyla > Balaenopteridae > Balaenoptera > Balaenoptera ricei. The sequence continues at coordinate 181,077,967 of NC_082639.1, forward strand.
GAGTTATGATTGACAAATAAAAACTATGTATTTAAGGTATACAACAAGGTGTTTTGATATAAGTACACCTTGTATAATGACTACCACAATCAAGCTAATTAACATATCCATAACCTGACATATAATTAATATTTTTGTGCATAAAGTGAGAAGACTTAAAATCTATTCTCTTAGCAAATTTTAAGTGTACAATACATTATAGGAACTCATGTAACTCAATAACAAAAAAAACAAAAATTTTATTAAAAAATTGGAAATGGACCTGAATAGACACTTCTCCAAAGAAAGCATACAAATGGCCAAAAGGTATGTTATAAGGTACTCAACATCACTAATCATTAGGGAGATGCAAATCAAAATCACTGTGAGGTATCACCTCACACCTGTTAGGATGGCTATCATCAAAAAACAAACAAACAAAACATAATTTTTGATGAGGATGTGGGGAAAAAGGGAACTATTGTGCACTGTTGGTGGGAATGAAAATTGATGCAGCCATTAGGGAAAACAGTATAGAGGTTTCTCAAATAATTAAAAACAGAACTACCGTATGATTCTCAATTCCACTTCTGGGTATATATCCAAAGGAAATGAAATCAGTATCTCAAAGAGACATTTTGCACTCCCATATTCATTGAAGCATTATTCACAATAGGCAAGATGTAGAAATAACCTAAGTTGTCATAATGACTTAATGTCCTAAGTGAATGGATTGCGAAATAGTGATATATACATATATATGTGTGAGTATATATATATATATATATATATATATATATATGTATACACATACATATGTACATAAATGGTATATTATTCAGCCATGAGAAATAAGGAAATCCTGCCTTTTATGATGGTGTGGATGACCTTGGAGGACATTATGTTAAGTGAAATAAGCCAGACACAGAAAGAAAAATATTGCGTGATATCTAAAAAAATTGAACTTAGGAAAACAGGGAGTAGAATGGTGGTTGCCAGGAGCTGGAGTGGGGAAAATGAAAAGAGGTTGGGTAAAGAGTCCAAACTTATAAGGTACATAAGTTCTAGAGATCTGAAGTACAGCATGGTGACTATAATTAATAATAATGTATTATATACTTGAAATTTGCTGAGAGATCTTAAGTGTTCCAATTATTTTTAGACACATGAACACAGAGGAAAAAATAAAATCAAATAAGATTGCTTACTTGTGTGACAAGAGGAAAGCCAGGAGCTATAAATTCAGAGTAAACACATAAAATAGAGGACATTGAGTCAGCCTTATTTTTATTGTTATCTTGCACAGTGTATCTTGAGAAAAGGACAGGGAATTTTTGAAGCCAGGTCAAAGAAGTCTCAATTTAATACAATAATGAATTCTGATAAAAATCAAGCACTACTCTGAAGAGGTTTTTTTCTTAATGACCTAAATTGAAATACAATTATACTACGAGAGGCTAAAGATAATATCAGTGCAATTACTCTATGTGTGTGTGTGAAATAAACCATACATAACCAACAAAGAAAAATCATATTTTCAACTACTATAAGTGACAAAAATATTTAGGCATTTAAAAGTATGCCTTATTTATTTGCTTACATATAAAGATAAGTTAAACTAATTTGTAAAGACATTAACTTCACCTTTTTTGTAATGTTATAAACAACCAAATACGCCTCCTGTGCTAAGGGTAAACCTCAGTCCGGTGATCTAATGCAGGTCTTCTAAAAGTTATTGTATGCTGTTTGGGAAAGAAAATAAAAAATCAGCTTTCTAGGCTCTATAGTTTGCTTTCTGTATTTTATTTAGCATACTTTAAGATTATAGTCAGCAGTCCCAAAATTTGAAACTTAGATTAGGAAGGTTGCCATATTTCTAATTATTAGAAGATTGTCATCTTCCAAGAATAAACTCAGCGAGGGTCTCAATATAGATTGTTGGAAACAAAATATCACATAGTTAGAGACAGGATATAAATGTTGTGCTTAGCATCTTGTCCCAACCCGAGTCCATGAAAATAGGAAGAGGAGAAGTTTTAATTTGCTAAAAACCATAGATGATTTAGGCATTATGCCTAGAAGGGGGAGGATATAATGTAATAAATCAATAATTAAATTTCAATGAGGTAGATGTGAAAGATGCAGAAGAGTGCTAAAGAAGGAAGGTCACAGGCATCTAACTCACATCCAGGTTAAAGAGAATGTCTTTTAGAAAAATGTAGATGCTTGAACAATTTTTTTCTAGTTGACAAGTAGCTAGATGAAGAAATTCTTGGGACAGGGAGAGTTACTGGCAGAGCAAAGGTCATGTAAAGACAGAAGAACCTGGAAGACTTTTTGAAGAAACTGCAAATAACTTGGTATGTGGAAGATTGAGGGAGAAATTTCAGGTTGGTCAGTGGAAAAAAAACAATATGAAAATACTTTTTTAAAGTCCTTATGTTGACACCATTATTTGCTAAGCTAAAGAGACTAAATGCTATGCTCAAAAGTGTTGAAAACTCTTAAATTATTTAAGGAGGTGAAAATTATATGATGACACTTATGTTTTTTTAGTTCCCAGACAGAATTTAGAGTAGTACTTGCCATAGTGCATTATGCAAGGAAATCCACTGAGTGGGGAAAGAACACACATAATAGAATATTGTTTACTTATATAAAAATAAGAGTAAAATAATACCTGCTAATTTTTAATGTATTGTCCATTCTAGTTCTCCCATGTGGCTTACATAGGTTAATTTTTTAATTAAACAAAATATTTACAATATTATTTTTTGATCAAAAAGAGGTGGGAGCCCCTTGGTATTTATCTAAATGAGTTGAAAACCTATGTCCACATAAAAACCTGCACATTGATGTCTATAGCAGCTTTATTCATGATTGTCAAAACATGGAGGCAGCCAAGATGTCCTTCAGTAGGGGAATGGATAGACTTTGGCACATTGACACAGTGGAATATTTTTCAAGGCTAAAAAGAAATTAGCTATCAAGCCATGAAAAGACAGGGAGAGAACTTAAATGCATATTACTAAGAGAAAAAAGCCAATCTGAAAATGCTGCATACCGTATGATTCCAACCATATGACATTCTGGAAAAGGCAAAACTGTGAAGTCAGTAAACAGATTAGTGGTTGCCAGGTGTTGGGGAAGAAATATGAATAGGCAAAGCATAGGAGTTTTTCAGGGCAGTGACAATACTTTGTGTGATATTAAAATAGTATCAAAATGATGGATACATGCCATATACATTTGTCCAAATTTATAGAGTGTACAACACCAAGAGTGAACTATGAAATTTCGGTGGCTTTGCTATGTCAATGCAGGTTCATCAGTTGTAATAAATTGACCACTCGGGCGTGGGATGTTGATAATGCGGGAGGCTGTGCCCGTGTGGAGATGGGGGCATACGGGTAATCTCTGTACCTTCCTCTCAGTTTTGCTGTGGACCTAAAACTGCTCTAAATTTTCTTTGAGATAGAAAGCAAGTTAATTGTTTTCTAGGGAGTGGAAAAGGGGATTCACTGTAAATGGCACAGGAAATGTTTTGGGAGAGGGTCATGGAAATGTTCTAAAACAAAACTGGATTGTGGTGATTGGCTGCACACCTCTGTGAATTTACTAAAAAATCTTTGAATTATATACTTAGAATGGGTGAATTTACAGTGTGGAAATTATACCTTAATAAAGCTGTTTTTAAAGGGGAAAACAAAATCTGAAAAAAAGAGATAGGAAAGTCATGAAAATATTTTGATTGTTCAGAGGCGTACTAATTTTCTTGTTGAATGTTTCAAAGACTGTTGAAGCTTAAAAATGTCATGCATGTTTTCTTTCACAAAAATATAAACTATTTTAATTTTTTTTGGCCGTTACTTTTTTGTCAGCAAGTAGCTCTCAGTATTGCAGTAACTTGCAAGGAGTTTTGAAAAGAGAAACACACCTAAACCTTCTCTTAAAGATAAAGATGTCATTTTTAAAAAGTAATGAGTGATAAAATATTTACCAAAAAAAAAATCTTGTGCTGTGGAAAGAACATTTTTGAAATAATTGTCTGGAAATGTTCCAATATTATGTGATTTTTTTGCTAAAAGGGAGTAGCTGACATTTCACTAAACTTACAGAAGTTGTTAACAAATTTTTACCAGACTGAAAAATTCCCAAATGAGTAATATCAGAGGTTATTTAACCAACTTACAAAACAATTATAACAATTTAAAAAAATGTTTGAAAACAAATGACAGCAGGAGAAATGAGAAATTACCACTTAAAATAAATATAGTCAGTCTAATAAATGCAGCCAATGATGCATTTTTCAACTGTTTAGCATCCTAGTTGACATACTTTTTGCTGATGGGATTTTGAAGACAGAGGCGTTTTTTTGTGTGTTGGTTTCCACAATATTGCCATCCCACAGATGATCACCTTGAACTTAGTAAGTCTTCAATAGATGAATAAAGAAATAAATGTCAACTAATAGTTATGCATAAGGATTTGGAGTTGATGTAAAACTTGATGAATCAGGCAAGTAAATGGCATGAAAAGATGTGAGAACTGACGATGGATGTCTGAGTTAAATCGATATTTAAGGGATGAACTGATTAAAAATTTACCATGAATAAGAGTAATAGGGGACTACAATATATGAAAGAATAAAGCTGTTTGAAAGTATTGCCACAGAAGAAACAGTAGAGTGAAATTTTATGAAGGATAGTTTAGTCAATATAAAAGACAGAGAAAATAAGATAAGGACTGGAAATTGTCCACTTGTTTTTGGTCAGGGGTGGCTTATAGGTAGAGCAGTGTCTATGTTTTCTTATTCATCCAGATTTTGAAAAATCAGTTGGTTTCAGAAATGAATTATAGGTAAGAAATTAGAGGCACATAATATAGATATTTTTTTCAAGAAATTTTGCTGGAAAATAAGAGGTAAGATAGAAGTTAGAATTCCTCTTTTAATTTAACATTTAGGGAGAAATATTTAAATATGCTGAGATTACAAAAGCTAAACTCTAGTGTAGAAGGAGTAGTTGAAGAATTGTAGGTCAAGTAGATCATTGATTTAGCAAGATATTGTAGAAGATTGGCAGAGGGAAAGTGTGATCTATGGCTATGAAGACACATGCTTCTTCCTGTGAAACAGAAGGACGATATAAAAAGGACAGATACAGATTGTAGGTGATAAGAAATGCTGAATAGTTGGCATTTTCTGAATAGTAGGAGTTACAGTTACCTTTCTAAAACTGAAGAGGCAAGAAATGTGTTTAAACACAAGTGTTGGAATAACCAATTTATAAGATATGAGAAAGAATTGAATTGTACCATGAGAAAGATTCCTGGACATTGCTTTCTCTAGGGGTGCTCAGCACCTGGGGATTGTAATAGAGGGGTCATGATGGTGTATATATTGAACTTGGTTAAAGAAAGATTGCAGAGTAGATGTATCGGAAGCAGCACTGTCTTCCAAACGGTGTGCCTCAATAAAATCAGGACACTGCGGGCTGCAACCAAGAGTCACCTACACATGGCCTGTTTAGAAAAATATGATGGGTCTATTAAAAATTTTCTTGGAATTTAGAAGAATCAATAGGCTGGTTTTGTCAGTATGAGTTCTAAACCATTCAAAGGATATGCACAATCTAGAAGTTTTCTAAAGTATTATAGAAATATGATAAATAACATAATCACATGCCTTAGTTGATTTAGCGGTTTCAGAATCACATTTTAAATGTTTAAGTTAGTCTGGATACCTTTTTAATGATATAGCTATTAATAAAACATTATGATAATTTTGGCTTCCTGCAAGGAAGAAAAAATGGTGATACGATTTCTGGAGTATTCCGAGATGTTTACCATTGCTCCATTATATGTATAGAGTGATGCTTTTTCTCAATATTTGAATTAGTGTCTGTGAACATATAAAATGTAGTTTGCAAACTTGCAAATCTGAGGACAAACTTATTTTACATGTTACTTTGTTTCTGTTAAATTAGTAAAATATTATAGTATCATAAGGGGGTAACCATACAAGTTCTATTAATGACCGTTACACTAGGATAAAAAAATGAAAGAAAACTAGAGGATAGCAGAAAATAAATCTTTCTTCACATTGGTTTAAGAATGTTTACTTTTTTTTTACCAAGAATATTGTTACTGTAATGGTATAGTTTAATTTGAAATCATTTCACAGTTTAAAATAATATGTCATTGCTATAATAGAATAGGCCTCCGTATGATTTATGGGCAATACAGTTTTCCCTATTCGTTATTTGAGCTAGTTATAATGTAGCAAAACCCTGGTGGCTTGGCATAATACAAGTTTGTTTCTTGTTCATACAAAATCTCCTAAGATCAGGGTCCTGGTGACTCTCCAGGGCAATTACCCTTCAGGTGGTCACACTGCAGTCCAGGGGCTTTTTACCTTTGCCATTCCATCATCTTCACATCAAAACCACTTTGCAAACACTGTTGCTTGAGAAGAGAAAACCTGTAGGATTACCCACGGCTCTTAAGTGCTTCCATCATAGGAGTTACACACGTTTCATTGACTAAAACAAGTTATATAATCACACCTAACGTCAATGGAGTGAAAAAGTGAAGTCCTCTCTTGTAGCCACAAGGGGAAGAGAACCAGAAATACCAGGGTGCACCTGGAATGCCTATTCCTGCCGTAAATTAACTTTGTCTCCTAATATTTTATAGGTCTCAAGATGATAACATTGACATTAATCTTTTTTTAATTAGTTCTTGCTGCCCACATTTTCTGCAAATTTCAAATAAACATGACTTGGTCATAGAACTTTACTGTCTTTTTAATTTCTTCCTCCACATCCCCAACTTTTTATTTCTCTGTTCTGTCTGATTTTTTTTTTTTTTTTAAACATCTTTATTGAAGTATAATTGCCTTACAATGGTGTGTTATCTTCTGCTTTATAACAAAGTGAATCAGTTATACATATACAATATGTTCCCATATCTCTTCCCTCTTGCATCTCCCTCCCTCCCACCCTCCCCATCCCACCCCTCTAGGTGGTCACAAAGCACCGAGCTGATCTCCCTGTGCTATGCGGCTGCTTCCCACTAGCTACCTATTTTACATTTGGTAGTGTATATATGTCCATGACACTCTCTCACCCTGTCACATCTCACCCCACCCCCTCCCCATATCCTCAAGTCCATTCTCTAGTAGGTCTGTGTCTTTATTCCCGTCTTGCCACTAGGTTCTTCATGGCTTTTTTTCCCCTTAGATTCCGTATATATGTGTTAGCATACTGTATTTGTTTTTCTCTTTCTGACTTACTTCACTCTGTATGACAGACTCTAACTCCATCCACCTCATTACAAATACCTCCATTTCATTTCTTTTTATGGCTGAGTAATATTCCATTGTATATATGTGCCACATCTTCTTTATCCATTCATCTGTCGATGGACATTTAGGTTGCTTCCATGTCCTGGCTATTGTAAATAGAGCTGCAATGAACATTTTGGTACAAGACTCTTTTTGACCTATGGTTTTCTCAGGGTATATGCCCAGTAGTGGGATTGCTGGATCGTATGGTAGTTCTATTTGTAGTTTTTTAAGGAACCTCCATACTGTTCTCCATAGTGGCTGTATCAATTTACATTCCCACCAACAGTGCAAGAGAGTTCCCTTTCCTCCACACCCTCTCCAGCATTTATTGTTTCTAGATTTTTTGATGATGGCCATTCTGACCGGTGTGAGATGATATCTCATTGTAGTTTTGATTTGCATTTCTCTAATGATTAATGATGTTGAGCATTCTTTCATGTGTCTGTTGGCCATCTGTATATCTTCTTTGGAGAAATGTCTATTTAGGTCTTCTGCCCATTTTTGGATTGGGTTGTTCGTTTTTTTGTTATTGAGCTGCATGAGCTGCTTGTAAATCTTGGAGATTAATCCTTTGTCAGTTGCTTCATTTGCAAATATTTTCTCCCATTCTAAGGGTTGTCTTTTGGTCTTGTTTATGGTTTCCTTTGCTGTGCAAAAGCTTTTAAGTTTCATTAGGTCCCATTTGTTTATTTGTGTTCTTATTTCCATTTCTCTGGGAGCTGGGTCAAAAAGAATCTTGCTGTGATGTATGTCATAGAATGTTCTGCCTATGTTTTCCTCTAAGAGTTTGATAGTGTCTGGTCTTACACTTAGGTCTTTAATCCATTTTGAGTTTATTTTTGTGCATGGTGTCAGGGAGTGTTCTAATTTCATACTTTTACATGTATCTGTCCAATTTTCCCAGCACCACTTATTGAAGAGGCTGTCTTTTCTCCACTGTATATGCTTGCCTCCTTTATCAAAGATAAGGTGACCATATGTGCGTGGGTTTATCTCTGGGCTTTCTATCCTGTTCCATTGATCTATATTTCTGTTTTTGTGCCAGTACCAAACTGTCTTGATTACTGTAGCTTTGTAATATAGTCTGAAGTCAGGGAGCCTGATTCCCCCAGCTCCATTTTTCGTTCTCAAGATTGCTTTGGCTATTCGGGGTCTTTTGTGTTTCCATACAAATTGTGAAATTTTTTGTTCTAGTTCTGTGAAAAATGCCAGTGGTAGTTTGATAGGGATTGCATTGAATCTGTAGATTGCTTTGGGTAGTAGAGTCATTTTCACAATGTTGATTCTTCCAATCCAGGAACATGGTATATCTTTCCATCTATTTGTATCATCTTTAATTTCTTTCATCAGTGTCTTATAATTTTCTGCATACAGGTCTTTTGTCTCCTTAGGTAGGTTTATTCCTAGATATTTTATTCTTTTTGTTGCAATGGTAAACGGGAGTGTTTTCTTAATTTCACTTTCAGATTTTTCGTCATTAGTGTATAGAAATGCAAGAGATTTCTGTGCATTAATTTTGTATCCTGCTACTTTACCAAATTCATTGATTAGCTCTAGGAGTTTTCTGGTAGCATCTTTAGGATTCTCTATGTATAGTATCATGTCATCTGCAAACAGTGACAGCTTTACTTCTTCTTTTCCGATTTGGATTCCTTTTATTTCTTTGTCTTCTCTGATTGCTGTGGCTAACACTTCCAAAACTATGTTGAATAATAGTGGTGAAAGTGGGCAACCTTGTCTTGTTCCTGATCTTAGTGGAAATGGTTTCAGTTTTTCACCATTGAGGACAATGTTGGCTGTGGGTTTGTCATATATGGCCTTTATTATGTTGAGGAAAGTTCCCTCTATGCCTACTTTCTGCAGGACTTTTATCATAAATGGGTGTTGAATTTTGTCGAAAGCTTTCTCTGCATCTATTGAGATGATCATATGGTTTTTCTCCTTCAATTTGTTAATATGGTGTATCACATTGATTGATTTACGTATATTGAAGAATCCTTGCATTCCTGGGATAAACCCCACTTGATCATGGTGTATGATCCTTTTAATGTGCTGTTGGATTCTGTTTGCGAGTATTTTGTTGAGGATTTTTGCATCTATGTTCATCAGTGATATTGGCCTGTAGTTTTCTTTCTTTGTGACATCTTTGTCTGGTTTTGGTATCAGGGTGATGGTGGCCTCGTAGAATGAGTTTGGGAGTGTTCCTCCCTCTGCAATATTTTGGAAGAGTTTGAGAAGGATAGGTGTTAGCTCTTCTCTAAATGTTTGATAGAATTCACCTGTGAAGCCATCTGGTCCTGGGCTTTTGTTTGTTGGAAGGTTTTTAATCACAGTTTCAATTTCAGTGCTTGTGATTGGTCTGTTCATATTTTCTATTTCTTCCTGGTTCAGTCTCGGCAGTTTGTGCATTTCTAAGAATCTGTCCATTTCTTCCAGGTTGTCCATTTTATTGGCGTAGAGTTGCTTGTAGTAATCTCTCATGATCTTTTGTATTTCTGCAGTGTCAGTGGTTACTTCTCCTTTTTCATTTCTAATTCTATTGATTTGAGTCTTCTCCCTTTTTCTCTTGATGAGTCTGGCTAATGGTTTATCAATTTTGTTTATCTTCTCAAAGAACCAGCTTTTAGTTTTATTGATTTTTGCTATTGTTTCCTTCATTTCTTTTTCATTTATTTCTGACCTGATCTTTATGTTTTCTTTCCTTCTGCTAGCTTTGGGGTTTTTTTGTTCTTCTTTCTCTAATTGCTTTAGGTGCAAGGTTAGGTTGTTTATTCGAGATGTTTCCTGTTTCTTGAGGTAGGCTTGTATTGCTATAAACTTCCCTCTTAGCACTGCTTTTGCTGCGTCCCATAGGTTTTGGGTCGTCGTATCTCCATTGTCATTTGTTTCTAGGTATTTTTTGATTTCCCCTTTGATTTCTTCAGTGATCACTTCATTATTAAGTAGTGTATTGTGTAGCCTCCATGTGTTTGTATTTTTTACAGATCTTTTCCTGTAGTTGATATCTAGTCTCATAGCGTTGTGGTCGGAAAAGATACTTGATACGATTTCAATTTTCTTAAATTTACCAAGGCTTGATTTGTGACCCAAGATATGATCTATCCTGGAGAATGTTCCATGCGCACTTGAGAAAAATGTGTATTCTGTTGTTTTGGGGTGGAATGTCCTATAAATATCAATTAAGTCCATCTTGTTTAATGTATCATTTAAAGCTTGTGTTTCCTTATTTATTTTCATTTTGGATGATCTGTCCATTGATGAAAGTGGGGTGTTAAAGTCCCCTACTATGATTGTTTGCTGTCAATTTCCCCTTTTATGGCTGTTAGTATTTGCCTTATGTATTGAGGTGCTCCTATGTTGGGTGCATAAATATTTACAATTGTTATACCTTCCTCTTGGATCAATCCCTTGATCATTATATAGTGTCCTTCTTTGTCTCTTATAATATTCTTTATTTTAAAGTCTATTTTGTCTGATATGAGAATTGCTACTCCAGCTTTCTTTTGATTTCCATTTGCATGGAATATCTTTTTCCATCCCCTCACTTTCAGTCTGTATGTGTCTCTAGGTCTGAAGTGGGTCTCTTGTAGACAGCATATATATGGGTCTTGTTTTTGTATCCATTCAGCCAGTCTGTGTCTTTTGGTGGGAGCATTTAATCCATTTACATTCAAGGTAATTATCGATATGTATGTTCCCATTCCCATTTTCTTAAATGTTTTGGGTTTGTTATTGTAGGTGTTTTCCTTCTCTTGTGTTTCTTGCCTAGAGAAGTTCCTTTAGCATTTGTTGTAAAGCTGGTTTGGTGGTGCTGAACTCTCTCAGCTTTTTCTTGTCTGTAAAGGTTTTAATTTCTCCATCAAATCTGAATGAGATCCTTGCTGGGTAGAGTAACCTTGGTTGTAGGTTTTTCTCCTTCATCACTTTAAGTATATCCTGCCACTCCCTTCTGGCTTGCAGAGTTTCTGCTGAAAGATCAGATGTTAACCTTATGGGGATTCCCCTGTGTGTTATTTGTTGTTTTTCCCTTGCTGCTTTTAATATGTTTTCTTTATATTTAATTTTTGACAGTTTGATTAATATGTGTCTTGGCGTGTTTCTCCTTGGGTTTATCCTGTATGGGACTCTCTGTGCTTCCTGGACTTGATTAACTATTTCCTTTCCCATATTAGGGAAGTTTTCAACTATAATCTCTTCAAATATTTTCTCAGTCCCTTTCTTTTTCTCTTCTTCTTCTGGGACCCCTATAATTCGAATGTTGGTGCGTTTAATGTTGTCCCAGAGGTCTCTGAGACTGTCCTCAGTTCTTTTCATTCTTTTTTCTTTATCCTGCTCTGCAGTAGTTATTTCCACCATTTTATCTTCCAGGTCACTTATCCTTTCTTCTGCCTCAGTTATTCTGCTATTGATCCCATCTAGAGTATTTTTAATTTCATTTATTGTGTTTTTCATCATTGCTTGGTTCCTCTTTAGTTCTTCTACGTCCTTGTTAAATGTTTCTTGCATTTTGTCTATTCTATTTCCAAGATTTTGGATCATCCTTACTATCATTATTCTGAATTCTTTTTCAGGTAGACTACCTATTTCCTCTTCATTTGTTAGGTCTGGTGTGTTTTGACCCTGCTCCTTCATCTGCTGTGTGTGTTTCTGTCGTCTCATTTTGCTTATCTTACTGTGTTTGGGGTCTCCTTTTCACAGGCTGCAGGTTCGTAGTTCCCGTTGTTTTTGGTATCTGTCCCCAGTGGGTAAGGTTGGTTCAGTGGGTTGTGTAGGCTTCCTGGTGGAGGGGACTATTGCCCGTGTTCTGGTGGATGAGGTTGAATCTTGTCTTTCTGGTGGGCACGTCCACGTCTGGTGGTGTGTTTTGGGGTGTCTGTGGCCTTATGATTTTAGGCAGCCTCCCTGCTAATGGATGGGGCTATGTTCCTGTCTTGCTAGTTGTTTGGCATAGGGTGTCCAGCCCTGTAGCTTGCTGGTCGTTGAGTGAAGCTGGGTCTTGATGTTGAGATGGAGATCTCTGAGAGATTTTTGCCGTTTGGTGTTACGTGGAGCTGGTAGGTCTCATGTGGACCAGTGTCCTGAGGTTGGCTCTCCCACCTCAGAGGCACAGCCCTGATGCCTGGCTGGAGCACCAAGAGCCTTTCATCCACACAGCTCAGAATATAAGGGAGAAAAAAATAGAAAGATAAAAAGAGGATAAAATAAAATAAAGCTATTATAATAAAAAATAAGAAAAAAAAATTATTAAGAATAAATGTATTCAGAAAAAAAATTTTTTTTTAATTTTTAAAAATAGATTTATTAATTTTTTTATAGTAAAAAATAAGAAAAAGATTTTTAAGAAAAAAATTTATTAAAAAAATTTTTTTTAAAATAAAAAATATGAAAAAACTTATTAAAAATTTTTTTAATTTCTAAAAATAGAAAATACGGAAAAAATTATTAAGAAAGCATATAGTAGGAAAAAAAAAATTTTTTTTTTTTAAGTAAAAAAAAAAAAAAAAAAAAAAAAATGGACGGACCTAACCCTAGGACTGATGGTGAAAGCAAAGCTATACAGACAAAATCTCACCCAGAAGCATACACATATACACTCACAAAAAAAGGAAAAGGGGAAATTAATATATCCTGCTCCTAAAGTCCACCTTTTGAATTTGGGATGATTCGTTGTCTATTCAGGTAGTCAACAGATGCAGGCACATCAAGTTGTTTTTGGAGCTTTAATCCGCTGCTTCTGAGGCTGCTGGGGGAGATTTCCCTTTCTCTTCTTTGTTCGTACAGCTCCCAGCGTTCAGCTTTGGATGTGGACCCGCCTCTGCGTGTAGGTCGCCTGAGGGCGTCTGTTCCCCGCCCAGACAGAACGGGGTTAAAGGAGCAGCTGCTTCAGGGGCTCTGGCTCACTCAGGCCGGGGGAGGGAGCGGTACGGAGGAGGCGGGGCGAGCCTGCGGCGTCAGAGGCGGCGTGACGTTGCAGCAGCCTGAGGCGTGCCGTGCATTCTCCCGGGGAAGTTGTCCCTGGATCACGGGAGCCTGGCAGTGGCGAGCTGCACCAGCTCCCGGGAGGGGCGGTGTGGAGAGTGACCTGGGCTCGCACACAGGCTTCTTGGTGGCGGCAGCAGCAGCCTTAGCGTTTCCTACCAGTCTCTGGGGTCCGCGCTGTTAGCCGCGGCTCGCGCCCGCCTCTGGAGTTCGTCTAGGCGGCGCTCTGAATCCCCTCTCCTTGCACGCTGTGAAACAAAGAGGCAAGAAAAAGTCTCTTGCCTCTTCGGCGGCTGCAGACCTCCTCTCCGGCTCCCTCCCGGCTCGCCGCGGCACGCCAACCCCTTCAGGCTGTGTTCACGCCGCCAACCCCAGTCCTCTCCCTGCGATCTGACCGAAGCCCGCACCTCAGCTCCCAGCCCCGCCCGCCCCGCGAGTGAGCAGACAAGCCTCTCGGGCTGGTGAGTGCTGGTTGGCGCCGAGCCTCTGTGCGGGAGTCTCTCCACTTTGCCCTCCGCACCCCTGTGGCTGCGCTCTCCTCCGCGGCTCCGAAGCTTCCCCCCTCTGCCACCTGCAGTCTCTGCCCGCAAAGGGGCTTCCTAGTGCCTGGAAACCTTTCCTCCTTCACGGCTCCCTCCCACTGGCGCAGGTCCCGTCCCTATTCTTTTGTCTCTGTTATTTCTTTTTTCTATTACCCTACCCAAGTACGTGGGGATTTTCTTGCCTTTTGGGAGGTCTGACGTCTTCTGCCAGCGTTCAGGGGGGGTTCTGGAGGAGCAGTTCCACGTGTAGATGTATTTCTGCTGTATCTGTGGGAAGGAAGGTGATCTCCGCATCTTACTCTTCCGCCATCTTGCCCCCTCCCCTGTTCTGTCTGATTTTCTTCCTTTTCTGAATCCTTTTGCATTACTGCTTTCTTTTATGTTTTTTTATTTTTGTTCTTCCTAGTTGGAAAGTCTATAGAGCTACTGTTTTAATAACAGTTCATTGAGCTTTATGATATTAAAATGTATTTCTAAATTATCACAAATGAAGTAGTGCTTAATTCAGCCTGCATTTGTACTTTCTACAGTGCCAATCTGTAGGAAGCTTCTTTGGCTCAACTTTATGTCTGTGAAATTCATCCATGTTGTTGTTATGTAGTTGTGGAGCAATCATTCTTATTGCTGGGGAGTATTTCATTTGTAGATATACTCCAATTTATTTTAGTGTTCTACCATTGATGGGCATTTGGGTAGTTTCCAGTTTGAGGCTCTTGTGAATAAAGCTACTATGAATATTCTAGCAAAAAAAAAAAAAGCAGAAACAAAAAAACAAATGAAGTAGTGCTTTGTTTTGTTTTTAGTTTTTATATGTATTAAGTTAAATTTATTATAAAGGGTGATCTTTCAAAACAGAAGTAAAAAGAAATCAGCCTTTATTATATAATGTCAGGAATATTGCCACTCTGTGTTAAACAGAGTTTCTTTCTGATAACACACAGTAAATAAATTCCAAGTGGGTCAAATAGATATATCTGAATTTGGAATTTATCTTTAGAATATTATCATGAAGTTATATAAATATGTGTGTTCAAAGATATTTTACATTAGGATTTAGAATGTCAAAAATCAGAGATTTCTTGTTACTAAAATTTGGAGATTGTTTAAATATGATATACTAATTCCATACAAAGGAAAATGCAGTAGCTTGTATAGATAAAGTAATAGATTATTAGATTAACAGAGTAAGTTATTTAAAATATTAAAATATATTGTAAAATTGTACATCTTTATATGTAAGTAAATAGTTATATCAGACAAAGACGTATATGTGCATATTTTCTATATATTTCAGAGCGATTATCTCTGCGTTAGATTAACCGTCATTTTCATTTTCTTGTTAGTGTTGTTATGTGCTTTCCAAATCATAAAATGCTTCTGCAATAAATTTTAAAAAGAAAAACTGAACTTTTAAATTATTTTATGAGCATTCGACTTTGAGTCCAGGACTTGGGTTTTAATTTTTGCTCCGCTATTTACTAGTTTTATATACTTCTTATAAAAGATGTTCGAATATTTTCCTGTTATTTTTGGGCTCTGTCAAACCATAAAGTTTAGAATACCACAACTGAATCTTTTAAATGAAACAAGTACATAAATGAAACAATATAAAATTTATCCAAAGTCTAAAAGATAAGGCTTATATGTAATTTTAAGTCCTAACAAAAATATGAATGGCAATTCATGATAATTATATGAAACTTAGATATTATATTACTAAAATTGATGGGAAAATGAGTAAAAAGATGTTATATTTCTGCACAAATATATCTTTCCTAATTATTTTTCTGTAACATTAATTTTCACACATTTTAGGGAAATATTCTTCATCAAATGGCATTGAAATCAAGGATCATTGTATCCTCTTAGTCTTCGTACACTCAACCTGTGAACTGCCACTCCATTACTCATTTCTCTTTTTATTTTTATGTACATTACTTTTGTTTGAATTCCAATATCCCCAGCTCGATCCAGACATTCTCTACTTCTTATCTCAACTCACTTGTGTTTACCCAGAATTCTGTTAAATCCACCTCTCAGTGCAAACCCACCTTGCAGAAAACCCATCTCCAATCCAACTTTCAACAAATAAAACTGGAAATTCTCATGGATTTTTTACTTGTTGTCCTTAATGGTTTATCTCTGATCCCATGTGCCCACTACTGTAGTCTTCTGCCTAGCTTTGTTTCACTGAAATGACATGTTTTTGCTAAACTATATATGGCAGTTCTGCTGCCAATACTCATCAAAGGCTGGTGGGCCTAAAACAACTTCAACAGCATTTTGGCAGAACAAATCAGGTTATGTAAATTACATCTGACTTACGTCTCTTCTTCCTGACTCACCCATGACCTCCAGCGAAATAAACATTCAAGACATGACAGAGCCAAAAATAAGAATGGTATAAACTAGTACTTCCTACCTTTTCCCAGCAAACTACATATGAAAAGTGTTTATATTTATAGAGGAAACAATGTCCAATGGCAATAAATCAACAGAACTCTTATATCATCATGTGTGATCATAGGACAGAGGAAATCAATAACTCAGGAACATCAGTAGCCTGTTTACAGTCTTGCTACACTGATTGAAAGTATCGGGTTAGGCAATAAAAAGTGAGAAAAATGGACTGTTCCCTTTACTTTTCCCCCCTCAAGACCATTGGAGAGCATACTAAAGAGAGTTAGGCATTTCCTGCTTCTCCACTCTTTAAAATGAACATGGCTGCCAATGGATGCCAAGTTTGTTTTTTCCTTAATTTGTGATTGCAAATACATACAGTGTAGTCTGTAAAATAAACAAATATTAACTGTACAGCTCAGTGAAATTTATATCCTAATGAAAAACACACAAATTATTGAATTATAGAACATGTCTAGAATTTTCCATTGTGCTCATACCAAATTAATTTACAATTAAGGTAACCCCTGTTTTGACACTTAAAAACCCCAATTAGTTTTGCCTGTTGTTGAATTAATATAACTAAAACTCTGCAATTAATAGTTGTTTTGGGGAATTCCCTGGCAGTCCAGTGGTTAGGACTCCGTGCTTCCACTGCAGAGGGCACGGGTTCCATCCCAGGTTGGGGAACTAAGATCCCACAAGCTGCGTGCCGTGGCCAAAAAAAAAAAAAAAAAATAGTTTTATCTGCTTCTTTTCAATACAATGTCTCTGTGATTAATCTGTGTTTTTGCATATATCAGTAGTCTGTTTTTGTTGTTGCTATTTGTATCCATTGTAATAATACAATATGTCTGTCACAATTTATCCGTTCTGTTGAAAGACTTATAGGCTGCTTCCTATTTTGACTATTAAAAATAAAACTGTTTTGAAATTATTTTTTATGTCTATTCAGTGAATGTATTCACTCATTTCTCTTAGACATATACTTGTTGGATTTGAGGTTGTCATATGTTTAGCAACAGTAAATGCCACTAAACATGATTTCAATGTGATTAAAATGACTTATAATCTCACCACCAATGTAAGTGACTTTCACTTGCTTCATATTCTGTCATATTCTTGGTATTGTCAATCTTTTAAGTTTTATCTATTCTCATATGTGTGTTGGTTTCATGGTAGGTTTGATTTTCATGCCCATAATGATTAATACCATACATATTGGCTATTTGAATATACAGTCAGCTCTCCACATCCACGGGTTCTGCATCTAAGGATTCAACCAACTGCAGATCAAAAATATTTAAGAAAAAAATTCCATAAAGTTCCAAAAAGCAAACTTGAGTTTGTCAGGCACCAGCAACTATTTACATAGCATTTACATTGTATTAGGTATTATAAGTAATCTAGAGATGACTTAAGGTTTATTGGAGTATGTGACTAGGTTACATGCAAATACTGCATGATTTTTTTTTTAAACTTATTTATTTATTTATATTTGGGTGTGTTGGGTCTTCGTTTCTGTGCGAGGGCTTTCTCTAGTTGCAGCGAGCGGGGGCCACTCTTCATCGCGGTGCGCGGGCCTCTCACTGTCGCAGCCTCTCGTTGCGGAGCACAGGCTCCAGACGCGCAGGCTCAGTAGTTGTGGCTCACGGGCCCAGTTGCTCCGTGGCATGTGGAATCTTCCCAGACCGGGGCTCGAACCCATGTCCCCTGCATTGGCAGGCAGATTCTCAACCACTGCGCCACCATGGAAGCCCTACATGATTTTATACAAGGGATTTGAGCATCTGTAGATTTTGGTATCTTCAAGGTGTCCTGGAACCAATCTTCCAAGGATACTGAGTGACCACTATACTCTTTTTAGACATGCCTGATCAAAGATCAGCCCTGTTTAAAAAATCAAGTTCTTTATTCTCAATTATTGATAGTTTTAAAATATTTCTTTATAAGGGTTGCTTTTCAGATATACATGATGGAACATCTTAATGCTTTAATGGTATATCTTGATTAAGAGATATCCTTAATATTACTTAAGTGCAATTCATCTTTTTGTTTCTTTTATGTTTAGTGCCATTTTTAAACAGTTTAATTAATCTTTGCCTACCTCAAGGTCATGAAGATACGCTACTATGTTTTCTTGTAGAAACTTATTTTCAATTTACCTTTGATAATAAAACCTAACAGCAACATTATATGTAAGAGAAATTGCAGAAAAAATGTCTCATAAATATCAGTGCAATGATCACAACTCAAATTTAGACATATTATATTCAGCGGTAATTTAAAATGATAATATAATCATGAACAAAATGATTTATTCCAGAAGAAATTTGGAAATCAGAAATGTAATCTATTGTATTAATAGAATAATGGAGAAAATAATGCAATCATTTTAATAAATGTAGAAAAAAACTGATACAATTAAAAATTTATGTCTAATTAAAATTTTAGCAAACTAACTCTAGGCCAGTAAGATTTACGTCATTATCAGTAGTAAAAGTATTGTTAATAGTATCACTAGTAACAATACTAACAGCAAGAGCAGTAGTAATTAGCAGTATAGGCATAGCAGCACTTGTTTAAAAATATGCTTTATATGTGCATATATACATATATAAAATATATGCATATTTCATTTCTTATTTTAAAACCGTTACGGATCAGTGTACAAAAATATTCGTGTGTGATTATATGTCCTTAAATTCTAAAATTTTATGGAAAAGCAAAGAAAAGTATAAAATCAGTGCATCTAAAATAACATGAGAAGCTCCTACATACTTTTGATTGAATTTTCATTAAATTTTGACCTAAGGAGAAACTAAATTTAAGAAAGAGCATTATAAGCAATTATAAAACACAATGATATTACATGCAATGATATCTCTTGTTCCAGAGACACAAAAGTCTTGCTGGCTTTATATAGAAGAGAAATATCCCACACTAGTCTTCTTTCAGCAAATATTGTGTGACCAAGGAGACAATGACTAACAACATCTAGAGTAAATTCAGTGACTCTTTTCACAAAGGTGCTGCATATGGTTTACTTAACTGGGAGACAATGCCCATCATTTACCCCTGAGATATTGATTAGATAGGAACATCATAAATCTTTCTCCCTCCCTTGCAGAAATTAAAGGAGACTCTCTCCCAAAATCTGACCTGGCTGAAATACCAAGGAAAGATAATCAATAAATTCAAAGCCACCTCTAGGGTTTTGTAGATAAAAGTGAGTTATTAATTCATGGGATGGTTGTGTTACAATCTGAATTTCATTTCAGTTTCTTGGATCCTGATATAGTTCCTTGAGAATGTCAGTCCACCTCCATTTACTGGTTGAAGAAAAATTACTAAAACTTTCCAGTGAATTTCTTAGTGAATTTTAGGTATTTTGTATTGTTTTGGTGTCTTATTTTATTTTGTTTTGTTTTTGTTAGCCTTGTTATTCTCTTCATCATATAGTATTTGGCTTATCCAAGTGTGTATATAATATTGACCAGGAGAGAAAAAGATAAAGGGCATCAGAAAATTTACTGTGGTCTTTTATGCTGCAAACATGCATCTTAAGAACAAGTGTGACTAATGCGTGAACATATATTATTAAAGGCTATTTATCAAAACATTGTAATAATAAGGAAAAATAAGAAAACAATAAAAATATACAAGAAGACTAGGATTATTTGGTGGGGGGAAATGGTTAAATCATTGTGGTATTGAAAGTACATTTAATGGCATTGAAATATTCAGTGTTTTTCTGCAAGAATGTAGTGTGTCATATATTATATTTCATAAATAATTATTCAGTTAACTTGTTAAAATATATATCTTTAGAGTATATATAACAATAAACATATTGGGAAAAAGAGTGTTTCTGTATGTTTATTGATTTGTTTGCAAGTTGTATCTTTCTTAAACTACTTGGCTTAGACAGGAGTACATTTTTGTGAGGGTTTGAAAAAAAATGGAAGAGATCACAAAATTTTTATGTTCCTTTTATACCAACATGCACCCATATCAAATTTATTTTCACTGTCTCCTCAGTTATTAAGTGAGAAATACTGTGTAAAGTATTTTAAAAATGTATAGATGTGGTTTATATGACAGACATAAATTCTTATACCTGGATGGATTATGGAAAACTTTAATAAAGATCCTGCTGCTTTCTAGCCTCATGTAAACTGAAAAAATTCTAGGATTTGAATGAGACATAGTGGTCAATGCATGAAGCAGTCAGATTCATGAGAAATATTGAGTAAAATCAAGGGTTGAAAAGGCAGTATTTGCTTCCAGGAGTCTGGTGAGTTTCCATCTTTGGTTTAGATATGGTAGAAGGAAATAATAGACATAAGGAAAGTTTGATAAAACTGCAAAAGTTCAATCTACAGTAAATTGAAAGCCATTGTCTGTGCTAGTGGTAAAAGATTACTGGATATTTGTTGTATGTGTTCATCCAGCATCTATTTTCACTTTTTCTAGAAACAGTGACTTGATTTTACCTACAATAATATTGTTCTATACCTCCATCTCAAAGGACACAATCACCTTTGATCACAGTGATTGGCTGAGGCATAAACCTGATCTGAGTTACCCATTTGGAGCTGTGACTTTTGCTAAAGCTAAATGTTTTTCCTATAGTTACTAGATGGCCACATTTTAGAAGTGTTTTCCTGACAATACAATGGAAGACAGAAGGGCAGGAGTTGAGAGGGAGAGAGAGAGAGAGAGACAGAAAGACACAAAAATAGGCTCAGTCTATGTCCTGATTTATTAGTGAGTCAAAAAATGCACCTGGGTCAGTATATGCCTTAATATAACAGATGGTGATAAAATAAATTCATTTCTTTTAAAACCAGTCTGAATTGAATTTATGTACTTAGCAGCCAGGAGAGTCCTAATATAGAAGGGAATTTAATATATCCATTTAAATTCTGAAAGGATTCGAAGAGGAAGCAACACATTTGAGTTAGAGGCAGTGAAGTCTAAAAATGTGAGCAGCCTAGATGAAAGGAGAAAGAAGGTCATAAAGATACATAATCTGTTCCTTCCTTTATGCATCTGAATTTGACCGACTTCAAAATGGATTCAGTCTCCAGTGTATAATCAACTGGCAGGCATGGGTGACAGAAATGATAGAGTTGTTGCCAATGAGTTTAGCCCTGCTTCATGTTATTTACTCCTTATTCTTGCCATGATTGTACTACTCTGGTATTTTGCTGTCTTACGGAAGAAATGTTCTTCTTTCAAGTGAGATAACCATATCTTTGTTTAGCAAGATATAAAGAATATCTAAGATGGTGTAAACCACCAAGAAAATATTAGAAATAGTCATTATTAATAATTAACATTTGTAATTATGCTAGACATTGTACTAAGTAGTATATAAACGATGTCAGTAAATTTTCAAAACAACTATATTTGCTTTCTAAATGAGTAGACCTAGTCTCAGAATGATTAGGCCATCTTTCCTGGGTTATGAAACTGTGAATGGCAGAACCAGTTTTTGGAGCAGATACTCTAGCAACGCTATGCTCCACAGCAGTCTTTTCTGATTTGGGAAGATGGTCACAGATTCTCCCCATCCCAGAATACACACTCTTTTGTAATGTGACTGCACTGCACGTCTCAACAAGATATAGGTATACATATAGCTGATTCACTTCATTGTACAGCAGAAACTAACACAGCATTGTAAAGCAATTTTACTCCAGTTAAAAAAAAAAAAAAAAGATGATGAGTCCATTCTCCACCTTCTTGAATCTGGGCTGGACTTTGATGAACAGGATGTGGCAGACGTAACATTTTCAGGCTTTGGGTCCAGACCTGAAAAAGACTTGCAACTTCCACTCTCACCCTTTGGGAATGTTGCTGTCACCTAGGGAAGTATCCCTAGCATCCTGGATGAG
Source organism: Balaenoptera ricei (assembly GCF_028023285.1). Taxonomy (NCBI): domain Eukaryota; kingdom Metazoa; phylum Chordata; class Mammalia; order Artiodactyla; family Balaenopteridae; genus Balaenoptera; species Balaenoptera ricei. The sequence continues at coordinate 181,100,118 of NC_082639.1, forward strand.
ACTACTTAGCAAAAGATAGCCCACTGATTGCCAGAACCCCTGCCAAGCATATGAGTGAAGCCATTTTTAAACCAACAAGTCTCAGTCAAGCTGCCAGGTGGCTGTAGTCTCATGAGTGACCACAGATGAGACCAATAGGAAAACTGTACAGTGGAGCTCAGCTCAATTTGATAATCGAACCACGAGCAAATAGAAGGATTGTTTCTTTAAGACACTAAATTTTGGAATGGTTAATTATCTGGCAATAAATTACTAATACAGATCCCGTATGTTGATATAGTTAAACATGAATATTGTTTTGTGCAGGTAGAGTGGATCCCCACTGGGATGCTAGGCAAAATTCCTAAAAACAAATTCACTCAAGCAATATTAGCATATAATTACTAAGCTGTCAGTGTGGTTTGAAAAGACCTAGAATTGTTTAGAATAAAAGAAAACATTTTATCAGCATATTTTAGAGAAAATTAAATGAAAAATATAATTAATCTTAAAGAGTATATAAAAATTGGTATGCTGATTGAATGTAATATTAGAATTACCTATTAGATATATCAGTGCATGTGTTAAAATATAACAAGGATTTTTATTACATGTAAGCTAAATACATTCTTTTTTTTTTTTTTAATAAATTTATTTATTTATTTATTTTTGGCTGAGTTGGGTCTTTGTTGCTGCGCATGGGCTTTCTCTAGTTGCGGTGAGCGGTGGCTACTCTTCGTTGCGGTGCACGGGCTTCTCATTGCGGTGGCTTCTCTTGTTGCGGAGCACGGGCTCTAGGCACGCGGGCTTCAGTAGTTGTGGCTCGTGGGCTCCAGAGTGCAGACTCAGTAGTTGTGGTGCATGGGCTTAGTTGCTCCGCGGCATGTGGGATCTTCCCGGACTAGGGCTTGAACCCGTGTCCCCTGCATTGGCAGGCAGATTCTTAACCACTGTGCCACGAGGGAAGCCCTAAATACATTCTTAAAATATATTTCATGAAGTATATTAAAAGTCTTGTACTTGGAGAATATTTAAACTATCACATATAATTTTCATTTGTCACAAACATTTTCAAATGGACTAATACAAATACATTAGGTATTTTTCATGTCTGATTTTAGAAATCATCCATGAGCAAAATAGGCATCCCTGTGTCCTCATTCCATGAAAAGATTAATACCTTACATTATATAGTATATTAAACTAACAATACCATTTCTTAGGACATAAATATTGAGAGTTACAGTACTGATGGTTAGTACTAAACTAAAGGAGAAATTCACAGAAAATATACACAAATTTAGAAAGTAGCTTGATTATATTGATATTAACAGAACTCTTGTTATAAAGAATATATTTCGTATTTTTAAAAGTAAAGAAAAATAAAAGGTTATTCAAAAGGAAAAAGTAAATAGTAAAAAAAAAAAAGGTAAAAAAATAATGATAGATAATGGGGTAAAGATATTAAGACAATAGTAAAAGAATAAAAGATCAACAAAAAATAGAAGTGATTTAAGAAAAGTTAATTAAGAAAATGTTATGGGTTGATACCTGATCAAAAGGAATTGCTAAAAATAATAGTTATAGTCACAACAGCAATACTTTGTACCCATAATATTGTACTTGAGTCAATGATTAAAGATCTTGTATATTTTACCACATTTTATGTTTACAGTAACCCTCTGGTAATAAGATATTATGCTATATGGAAAATGAAAATAAAGATATAACAGTATGCATAGAATATTTCAACAGAATTTATTTGTGCATGCATTTCTCTTTTTCAGTTCTAAATATTGAAAACGAAATATCAATATTTTAAACATCTTTTCAAAGAGCTAGCTATGCAAAGTTATTTACAAATCTTTTTCATGTTAAATTTGTTTTTAAGAACATTTTTGCCTATATCATTTAATTTCAAACAATATATTGATATATGGTATTCTTTAAATCCTGGGGTATGAGCTGATAGTACAGGTAAAAATATTCAGGGGACTTACAGTTTGTTTTCAATCAAAAGAACTTGCTTTTGTGATAAAATTACATACAGTTTCTATTGTGCTTATACATAATTTATTTTATAAATATCTAATGAGTACCTATTTTATGCTAGTCACTCTTCTAAGAAGTACTATGATTAAACACACAAACACAAATAAACATAACAAAATTTGCTCAACATCTCATTAGGGAATTGAAAATTTAAGCAAATGAGGTACTGTTATACACTACTAGAACGGCTACGCTGCTTGACTGGCTACAAAAACCAAACAAACAAAAGAAACTGATTATATCAATTGCCGCTGGTGAGGATACAGAGCCACAGATGCAAAATGGTACAACCAGAATGGTGTAGGAGTTTAGTGGTTTCTTAAATAGGTAAACATGGTCTTATATAATGAAATGATAGTGCTTCTAGGTATTTACTCAAATGATTTAAAAACTTATATCCACAGAAAAACCTTCACATGAATGTTTATAGGAGTTTCATTCATAAATGCCAAAACTTAGAAGCAACAGAGATGACCTTTAGTAGGTGAAGGGGTAAACACTGATACAACCGCACAATGGACTTTTATCAGGGATAAAAAGAAAGAGCTCTCAAGCCATGAAAAGACATTAATGAATCTTCAAATGCAGTTTGCTAATGAAATAAACTGTCTGAAATGCTACATCCTGTATATTTCCAAAGATATGATATTCTGGAAAATCAAGACTATGTGACAGAGCAATTTAACTGTATTACATACATATGAAACAACCTCACTGAAGGTAGTGGGGAAAAAAGTGCTGACCTAAATAAATCTGGAAATAAATAGAGTCTGAAAGATTAAAGGCAAAAGGACCTGTATGTAAGCCCTGCACACTAGTTTATAAATTTGTTTCAGATGGGGATATGAGTTAACAGTTAGGATACGCAGATACTGCTATACATTTTTAATGGAAATGAACAATTAAGTAAGTGGATGGCAGATGATGAGAGTCAGTCTTCTCACTGTTGGAGTGAGAATTTACATACAAGCAAGGGGAGAGGACTAGAGTTATCCTTTTTTTAAAAAATAATCATTTATTTATTTTTGGCTGCGTTGGGTCTTTGTTGCTGTGCATGGGCTTTCTCTAGTTGCGGAGAGGGGGGGCTACTCTTCCTTGCAGTGCGCGTACCGACTCTAGGTGCGTGGGCTTCATTAGTTGTAGCTCAGGGGCTCAGTTGTTCCGCAGCATGTGGGATCTTCCTGGACCAGGGCTCGAACACGTGTCCCCTGCATTGGCAGGCGGATTCTTAACCACTGCGCCACCAGGGAAGTCCCTAGGGTTATTCTTGTAATAATGGAGTAGAGTTGGATACATCAGTATAAACTCATACATATCTTAATATAGATATAAATGTTTACATATAGAAATATTTATAGATAAATGTATACAGACAGGTTAGCATATTCACATAATTTTCCTTGCTGTGTCACCTGAGTGGCCCTAGAATCAATGACATCCATAAAGAGAGGAGCTACCTTAGGGCCCAGATCTTAATTTCTAATACTATTCTCTGATAAAAGGAACTAAGGTTCCTTGGAGAAATGGATAATTCTAAGACTAGTGTTAGGAATATATAAAATGAGCTTGGAGATTATCTTATAAAAGATGAGCTTATAAAAATAAGGAAGTTCTTTTAAAAAAGAGCTCCCAAGCCTCTCAATGATGAGGGTACATCAAAGAAACACAGGTACCAACTGAAAAAGTTCCCAATGGCCAAAGCGGGAACAAAACAAATAATGTAGTGTTAGATTATATTCAAAAATATAAAACAAATATCTGGGAGCTTATTCTGACATTTAAAAAATGACTGGATAAACAAATAAATGGGGGAGAAGAATTCCAAATAATTTATGTAGAAACCCTACCATCTAGGAGGTAGAGTGTAACTCCTTACTATTTCAGTGTAAATTAACACTGTACATAGTGACATCCATCTAGAGCACAGAATGGAAATGAGAAATCAAGCAGTAAATTTACAATGGAAAAATTTGACAAACTGTCTCAGCCAAATGATCACTAACAATGTCAACAGTGTTAAGTCAAGTTGGTACTATACACCTTTGATATGAAGAAAATGGCACTTATGGGGTGTTTCTCCTCAAAACATGTAACCCTAGTCTAATCACAAGAAAGTAAATCAAGGCAAATACCCAGTTGAGTAACATTCTACAAAATAGCTGACTAATGGTCCTCGAAACTGTCATTAAAACAAAGTCTGAGGAACAGTCACAGTCAAAAGGAGACTTAAGGAGACAACTCATAAATGTAGTATGATATCCTGTTTGCGATAAAAGAGGAAAAATTACATTAGGTAAAAACTAAGGAAATCTGGATACAGTATGAACTTTAGTTAATAATGATGTATCAATATTGGTTCATTAATTGTAACAAATGCATCATATACAATTAAAATGTTAACAATAGAGGAAACTGGGTATGTAGTATATGGGAACACTCTTTAATCTTTGGAATTTTTCTGTAAATCTAAAATTGCAATAAAAGTAAAATTTTATTTAAACACAGAAACACAAGACAAAAATAAAAATAAAACAAGCTCCCATTTGTCACAAGTTCATACTATATTTTGGAAGATGGATTATAAACAGATATGTAACATATATATGCATATACATTTATGCAATATAAGTATTTTGAGGAAAAATAAACCAAGGTAAAAGGACTAGAGGAGAATGCCATTTTAGATATGTTGGTTAGAGCAGAACACTCTAAGGAGGTAAAATCTAAATTAACTGAGATTGAAAATACTGTCTCAGATATGGAGTGACAAGGAGAATGTCACAGTGGGAACCATGAGTTCTGCCAAATGCCGCTGAGAAACTTAGAAAGTTGAAATTTAGTACCAGCTTTGGACTTTTTTCACTCTTCGGGAAAAAGAGTTTCAAAAACTCATAAACAGGCCACTAACCCTTGCATGGTTGCGTAAGAGTGTGCCTCTGGCTTGGAACATTTCCTTACATGGGGCAGAACCCTCACAGCCTGTGCGGGACACATCACTTTTTGGGGGGAAGAATGTCTTTCTGTTTTCTGGGTTTGATGGGTACTTCTTTTTTCTACCCAAGGCTGTGTGTCATATGCACCTGGCCAGACCCAATGTTATATGTGTTCTCTGCATGGAGTTAGTGGGGGTCTTTTGCCTGCAGCTGAAGAGGACAGGGGGCACCTATGCTCACTGCTGAAGCTGAGCTTGCTCTCTGATCTCTTTGCAGTAAAGCCTTGTTTCCTCCAGTGCCTGTGTGCATCCTGTCTTTCTTGGCCATCCCGCCATCTCCAAACCTTAGAGCGGAATGACATCTTGTAAGGGCTGCTCCTGGTGGTAGACATTGTTATGCTCTTTCCTATTTCCATAGAGTGGGACTTGTCCACTGGAGATGTAACTGGTGTCACTGCCTCGACAGATGGAAGTTGTCTGTGACTCTGAAAAGAATGGTTAAGGCAGAGTGATGGAGACAATGACCTGACTGGCAAGGGTTCCAGGGAGAATTAGAGGGGAAATGTGTGGAAGACAGTGATGTGATGAGCAGAACCATATAAGTCCTAATCAGTGAGGCCATGATTTTTATACATTAAGGTATTTATATAGCATAAAGGATGCCTGTTTACAATGCTGATTCCCAAGACACCAATGTGTGGGTGTTGAAGCACTGCTGCTGTGGGCTGTGCTAGGGATAGGGGCATTCTTCTAAGTGTAATAGGAAGCCACTGCACTTTTGTTTTCATTTGTTTCTTTAAGAGTAACATTTATGCTTTAATAACCCCCAAGGTAAAGACATTTTATTTTATGAGAAAAAAGTGGATGTTGCAGGAAAACTATTAGATTAGCCAAAAAGAGACATCATTAGCTCAGGTTATGGTGGTGTGAGTTGGGATATAAAAATGTGAATGGGATGACAGCCATTTGGAAGCTGAAATGACTGATAAATGGAAGTTTAGAAGTCGGAAAAATAAATAATGCCTTGTACATGGCTAGGCCAGGGTAACATGGAACCTTTAGCAAGACTGTGTGTGCTCTCTGGGGTGTTATTGGGTATAAAGGGGAAACTCTTGTCCTATTTTAGACATGTTTACTGTAAGGTTCCTTTGTAACCTCTAAGTAGAAGAGGAGAGTAGGCAGCAGAATCTGTGGTTTTGAAATTCAGAAAAGAGGTCTGAAGAGAGATGTAGATTTTGGGATTTTCTACATATCAGTTATTATTATTACTATTAACATACTGTTAATAATCTTATTAACACACTGGGAAATGAGTTTGCCTTATAATGACAGAACAGTGAGAAGAGAAGATAGTTGGATACAGAGACCCCAAAAATGAGCCTAAGAAGAATTAGCCAGATATTTTGGAAGAAGACCAAAAGGAATAGGAGTCAAGTGGGGAGAATGTGAGAAATGCAGGGAGGGGGGGCCATTGTGAAAAATACTTTTCAAAGATCAAGAATAGTCAGTGCTAAAAACTATCCCTGTGATTTAGAAAGATAGATAATGCCTTTGGTGAGAACTTGGAGTGTGCTGAGATGTGAATTTTGTCTCTATCACCTATCTATCTATCATCTGTCTGTCTATCTATCTACCTATCTGTCCATCATTTATCATCTATCTATTCTCTATCTTCATCTATAATTTTTATGCTTGGGTCATTGTTGGAAATGCAGGTAAGAATGGCTTTCTCAGGGATCCAAATTATTATTTTTTATATTTTTATTGAAGTATAGTTGCTGTGCAATATTATACAAGTTACAGGTGAACACTATTGTGATTCACAATTTTTAAAGGTTATACTCCATTTATAGTTATTATAAAATGTTGGCTATAGTTCCTGTGTTGTACAATATATCCTTGTAGCTTATTTTATACCTAACAGTTTATACCTCTTACTCCTCTGCCCCTATATTGCCCCTCCCCCTTCCCTCTCCCCGCTGGTAACCACTAGCTTGTTCTCTATATCTGTGAGTCTGCTTCTTTTTTGTTATATTCACTAGTTTGTTTTATTTTTGAGATTCCACATATAAGTGATATCATACAGTATTTGTCTTTCTCTACCAGAAGTGCCTAGCTGTTGATTCCTATCTTCCCTGTACCAGCTGGATTAAAGTCTAAGAGTGAACACTGAAGCTTTACTGGGTTGATATCAGCCCTCCTCCCCACAGCAACTTCCATACAGTTGACATTCACTACTCTGGCCTAGTTTTATTGCTACATCTAGAAAAGTGTAAAAACAGCACAAAGTAAAGCCATGATATTGTACTTAATAGTTTATTTTATTCACTTGATTTAATCATTTATATTAACCAAATGATCTACAGAACATCATGTGTACTGATATATGTGTTCAGATAACCTATGCATTGAAGAAGATGAAAATAGTTCATGCAAAATATATGTATCACAAATGCAAAATCATTTAGGTTATCAACAAGAAAATCATAAGTACTCATTTATTATTTTTTCTTTTCATTTTGATATATATATATATTTTAAATTAATTTTTATTGGAGTGTAGTTGCTTTACAATGTTGTGTTAGTTTCTACTGTATAGCAGAATGAATCAGCCTTACATATACATATATCCCCTCACTTCTGGACTTCCTTCCCATTCAGGTCACCACAGTGCATTAAGTAGAGAACAAATGTGTGGATACCAAGGCGGGGGAAGAGGGGGATGGGAGGATTTGGGAGATTGGGATTGACATATATACACTATTGATACTATGTATAAAATAGAGAACTAATGAGAACCTACTGTATAGCACAGGGAACTCTACTCATTTTGATATATTTATGGAATGTTTGCTATGTACTTTTAATGATAATTTAGGGTTAATTCTGTTTTAAACAGATTACTTAAATTCTCATGCAAACCCTATGACGTAGCTGCTATTACTATCACGCAACAGAAAAGGAAAAGAAAGTGGAATAAGATCAAACCAGATGCTCAGTCACCCTTGTGTCCTCTGCACAAATTACGCTTTTTAAAATCCCATTCGTCTGTTGATGCATTTTCAGTTCTTATATTGAAATACCTATTTTTGAACAATTGAACTTTTGGTTGTCTACGTATATGCAGACAATTTGCAAAAATAACATGTTGATTGTCAGAGTGTACCTGTAGCCTAAATAAGTGTATCTAAACAGAAAAGTTGTATAAGGTTTTGCTAACAACATACTTTAAATGTGTTATGTATTATTTAAACAATCTTCTATGGGATATGTAGATTTAAAAATGTATACATTCTCCCTCATTGTTTAAAAATCATAAAAACATGCTATAAGCCTGAAATGGTCAATTTGCTCAGTTTTATTTCTTTTATATTTAATTGCAGAAAAATAATTCTGAGCCATCTGGCTGCTCAAAGAAAGTGAAAACTTGCATTCTATTTTGTGTTCTCTTTTGAGAGTAAGTTTTGCTTTTTGGTTTATGATGCATATTACAGAATTTCAAGCAATGGATAATTGCAAATTACTAGTAGCAGGTGTGCAGACTATTTAGTTACCAGTTTATAATATAAAAATACATTAAGAAAATGGTTACTTTTTTATCATTCGGTTTTCTCTCATATGAATACATTATCATTTTATGAGATAAAGGCTTTATTTTCAGCTGATTTATCTAACAAGCCAAAGTATCTAGGATGATTTCCAAGAATAAAATGGATGACATATACATATAATGTCATGCTGGGCATAAACTAAGGGCTTTAATGAATAGAAGCTGCTATATTTATGGTTATAATTCAAATTAACAAACTATAGTAGATATTAAACAATAAACACATATACTGTAATATATGTTAAATACTTACTTTTTTGTTGGTTTTATCTCCTCCTGCCATCACCCAAACTCATCAGAAAAGAACTTGTAACTTTCGGCTTTATTAAACCCTCAAAACCATTATTGATGTTAGGTGTAACAGGAATGTATCCTGTTCTTCATCAGATATTTTGCTTTTGTACCTTTTTTTCTTCCTAATATATTTGAGAATTGCTTTGTTAAGTTCCACAAAAGTGTGCTGGGGCTTTAAATGAAAACATGTTGAGTTTATAGATGTTGCTAATATCATGGGCCATCATCATTGGTCACTATGATTTTTTTAACTGAATTATAACTAATACTTTGTCTCTTGTATGTGCGTGTGTTTCTGCAATGGCTTCTCTTCTGTTTCAAAAGAAGGAAAAAAAGTGGAAATCCTTCCGATGGTCTAGACAATGAAATGGGCCCCTGGTTCTGACTTTATTTCCTGCTATTCTCTCTCTTGTTTGCTCACTCACTCTGTTCCAGCCAAATAGTCTCTTTTAATGTTGCTTAAACCTGTCACATCCCAAGAATGTTTACACCTCAGTACCTTTCTCCTGCTTCTCTTTCCTTAGATAGTGACACTGAGGTCTTGCCCAATAATTTTATTTAAAATTTCACCCATCCCTAACAGTATATTTTTCATAATTCAGTTTTTGTTTCCTCCATGTAACTTATCACTATCTGATAAAACATATATTTTATTTTACTTGTTAATAAGCCGTACTATCTGTCTCCCCTCACGAGAATAAAAGTTCCATGATGGTAACATTTTTTGTCTTTTTTATCATTACGAGATTTCTGGTGCTTGTAACTGTATCTGACATGTAGTGAGCATTCTATAAATGATTGTTCAATGAAGAAATACATGAATGAATGAGTGAAAAACATATAAATGAATGGGTTTTGTCAGATTTTTTAAAGCTACCTAATATTTAATGTATAGAGAAATGCTTTGCTTAAAATAGGGCTTAATGTGATTTATTTGCATAAGAGGACCTATAAAAGTACTTTTGAAAGATTATTATTAAAAATACTTTTAAAATAATTCCATCTAATTATTGATTAATTTATATTCAGTATAGAAAATATCGATGGATTTGAATTATCAAAAATTATGTTTTTATCAAGATGTAATAATATTTTAAATGGCATACATTAAAAGCATAATTATATATTAAACCTAGAACATCAACCAATTTTTCTACATTAACATTGCCCTGAAGTTTGGGGACCAATAGACAACACTCTCTCTCTCTCTGGTATCCATTCTCCGAGATGCTCCCCTTGATCCCTGTGTCTTTGGTATAGTCAATATTCATATTTCTGTGGGTGAGGTCCTCTCCCACATTGTGACATGTTTGGTCTGTGTAACCAACAGTGATGATATAGTTCCCCTGAGGTGAGGTTACACGGGGCATGTGAACCCCTTTTCTCTTTGTCGTCACTAGCTGAAGTTAATCACTGTGTGCTCAGCAGCTCTAGGAGAGCCCTCTGGGGTTCTTCAAGGTCTCCTACCAAGAGCCCCAAAGGAATGAGGAATCAAGACCTTCAGTGAACAGCCCTGGGAGTGAGTGGAAGGTGATGCTTCAGTCCCAGTCAGGCCTTCAGAAGGCTCAGTAAGAATCCTGCACCAGCACCAACCAGCTATGCCAGTCCCCTTAAAGACTAGAGAGATAAGACAAATTTTATACCACTGAATTTTGGTGACATGTTATGCAACAATGGATGGTTAATATACTATATCATACATATAATCAGTAATATAATCCCTTTCTGTAATAGGCTAAAGTTAAAAATAAAAGCTTGCCAGTATTGCATAGAGTTGAAATACAGAATCATTTACATAGATTTTATTTTTAGTTTTTTCATAGTTGAGAAACAATCGCACTTATTTTGCCCCTATTCATATCTTAGATGAAACATCTTAGATGAAACAATCAGTGGAGTAATACACATTGTCAGATGATTCTTATAATACTCTCCATGGACCTGGGAGGGACGCATGACAAAATTAAATCATAAATAGAGTTGATCCTCATTATTCATTGGTTCCATATTTGTGAAATTAACTACTTGCTAAAATTTATTTTTAACCTGAAAATCAATACTTTTGTGACACTTTTGTGGTCATTCGAGAACATGTTTAGAGTGGGGACACATTTTTAGTCTCCCTGTGCTCAGATTACCAACTGAGGTCAAATGAGGAGACCTTCTGTCCTCTTGCTTCAGCTTTCCTACTAGGTAAAGTCTCTTTTTTGTGGTCTGTTTAGCGCCACATTTTTCACATTTTGTGCTTTGTGTTAGTGATTTCACTGTCTAAAATGGCCCTGGATAGCAGGGCTGAAGTGTTGTACAGGGTTTCCAAAAACAAGGAGACTGTGCTGTGCCTTGCAGAGAAACTACATACTTTTAAATACAGGTATCTTTAAACAGAAACACACACAATACAAACTTATGTATTAACCAGTTGGTGACAGCGTCACTGTGTATTTCTCTAGGAGCAAATGTTTCGGCATTTGTAACAATTTCATGCAATACAATTAATGTGAATAATGAAAATTGACTGTTTAGTTTTAATTTAATATAGTAGCAAATGTAGACACAGCCTAAATTTTTCACACAATAGTCTCACAAATGCCATTGACTTTTGCTCATCTATAAAATATCTATAAGATATGTATTAAGATCTTTGAAGAAAAAATGTTTTTAATTATTACTTGAGATTATTACATCCAGAAAAAAACAATAGTATTCATGCCTGTAATTCTTAACTAAGATTGAAAAAGTTTTGAAATATCTTTCATCTAGATATAATAATTTTGTTAAACTTAGAATATCACAAATTTATTTTAATTAAAATGATTTTAAACCTTGTTTACAGTAAGAATCCAGATGAAGAGATTACACTTAAAATTATTCCCTTTATATAAGTATGAGCTACTCATTTCTAATTTTATAAAATTTGCTTTTGTTGTTTATGGAGGTGTGTTGACATATGAACTTTTACTTCATTATCAATTTGGCATATTTTAAACATGAATTATCCAAAGAACTACCAAGCATCCAAAGAATTACTAACCACAAAAAGTAGAATTTAGATAGTTGAAATTTTCTATAAGTGACATTAAGATGAAAATAGTCATTTAATATTACAAAATGTAAGTAAAAAATTAGCTTTGAATTAGCTACAATAACCAATAAAAAATCTGTTTCAAAGTCTTTGTACAGGAATTGTTTGTTTGTTTGTTTGTTTTTGTTAATTGGCAAACTTTCCTATGACAAATTACCAATAATTTGGAGAGGGAGTAACGAGGAGGAAGAAAACCCTCAGAAATAGGATGGTTTGATGGAAGTCTGAGATCCTAAAACATTTCAAGATTGTAAAGCTTTAAGAATTTTAGTGAGAAATAAGTGATCTTCCATAAGAGGAACATGTCTTCATATCATGGCTTTTTCCCTAAGCACATTTCACTGGTGCTGTTTTTGTTCTTTTTTCTTCCCCCCAGAATCACCATAATCCCCTAATCCTTGCCTCAGAGAGCAATATAGAAAAGGCTTCGGCTCTTTTATCTTTTCATCATCACAGATCTTCAGGAAGTGTTGTTTTTTCCTTATATTTTAAGTCAAAATTTTTTTTCCTTCCTGAACACATTTCAGGTTAATATTTCAGACAACAATCTTTGGCTTTTTCCCCCTTAGCCTGCAAGTTTAATGAGTAATCCCAAATGAACAGGTTTTATAATAAGGAAACTCAAATTAGAACTTTTTGTAGTACCTGTTTTAATAATTATAAAGATCCACAAATTGTCTGTGTTAATTTGTGTGTATAATGGGGAGGAGCACGTGTGTGAACACGTGTATTTTTTTTTAATTAATGTATTTAGTCAGTCAGTCACTGAGTCACTGATATATTCATTTACACATGGTCAATGCCAGGGATTTTATTGGACACATGGTCCCAAACTACAAATCAGTATAGATTTAAAGTTTAAAAATTATTTTACAAGTCAAGAAATAAATGTGTATTACTTTATTGTCATGTCTATAATAGATAAGCTTACATGGAATGTAGTTAAACATTGGAATGCTTAATTTCAATGTTCCAAGGCTAGTATTTCATAATATACCATGTTCCCGCTGATTTGATATCACTTAGTTATAACCATTTTTGCATCCTGGAAACTAACCATATTATCATTGCTTCTCACATTTTTTTAAAAATTAAGTTAAATTACTCTAGTTTTTTGGTCGTGCCACGCAGCTTGTGGAGTCTTAGTTCCCGGACCAGGGCCTGAACCTGGGCCTCTGGCAGTGAAAGTGCCGAGTCCTAACCACTGGACCACCGGGGAACTCCCATACATTTCTTTTTTTTTTTTTTTTTTTTTTTAGTAATTTTTTTTTTTTTTAATTTATCTATTTATTTTTATATTTATTTTTGGCTGTGTTGGGTCTTCGTTTCTGTGCGAGGGCTTTCTCTAGTTGCAGCAAGCGGGGGCCACTCTTCATCGCGGTGCGCGGACCTCTCACTGTCGTGGCCTCTCCTGTTGCGGAGCACAGGCTCCAGACGCGCAGGCTCAGTAGTTGTGGCTCACGGGCCCAGTTGTTCCGCGGCATGTGGGATCTTCCCAGACCAGGGCTCGAACCCGTGTCCCCTGAATTGGCAGGCAGATTCTCAACCACTGCGCCACCAGGGAAGCCCTCCCATACATTTCTAACAGTGTATATTTAAAAATAACTTTGGAAGGTCTATTTATTTATGGCTCGTGTATGGACAGAGACTGTAAGGCAGCACCCATGAGCTCTGCCTCCCAGTGTTCACGCCCTTACAGGGGCAAGACCTGTGACTTCTAACCAATGGAATACAGCAAAGAGGAAGGAGTGCCACTTCCGTGATTGGGTTACATTAGATGAGGCTCCATCTTGCTGGCCAACTTGCTTAGAGGCTCTCCTTGCTGATGGATAAATTATGTTTCCATGGCAAGGAACTGCAGGCAGCCTCTAATTACAGAGTCAGGGCTCTGGATTCCAGCCTGCAAGAAGCTGGGCTTCTCCCTCATCCAGCTGCATGGCAATGAAGTCTGCCAAAACCTGGTTGAGCTTCAAAGTGGCTTCTTTCCTCGAAGAGCCTCCAGATGGGAACAGAGCCTTACTGACACCTTGACTGCAACCTTATGAGACAAAGCAGAGGACCCAGTTAAGCCACGCTTAGGCTTCTTACCGCAGAAACTCTAAGATAACAAAGAGGTGCTATTTTAAGCTGCTAATAAGTCTGTGGTAATTTGTTAGTAATAGAAAACTAATACAGTTTAAAAAATAAGTAAACGCATGTAAGCTTGAAATGAAATTGAGAAAAATCATTGCCAAGGCTTTAGTTACCAGGCTTCGTGAAAACCATAAGCAAAATAAAATTAAATTAAAATTTTAAAATAGTGTAATAGAGTTCATTAGGTTGAAATTTTTTCCATTTTTTGCCTTTATAACTATTAAAGAAAAAATAAAACACTCTGACTTTCTCAAAAACTCTTAACAATATTAAATTTAAAAGAAAGATTTAGAACATATATCTACACAAACTCAATTACTGTTTTCCCCTTAAAAACAAAAACAAAAACAAAAAACAAAAAAAGAAAACAAAGAAAAGAGACTTGAATATGTCTTAAAAGTTTAAAGCAAAGAAACAAGAAATAACTTCAGACTTTGTACAAACAATGCTCATTATGCTACTTTCAGGATATTTTTAAAGAAGCAATTCATTGTAGATAACAATATTTTCTGCATGAACTTTTTGAGTCGTGTTATAAATAAGTTATCTCAAAATGTTTTTATGACGTGATCTATTTTTAATGAAAACTTACACTGAGGTATATGCCTGATTTCATTTAATAAATTAATATTGAAGTTGTCTTTTTAAAGATAGTTTCAAGAAGTGAGTAAATACATTCTTTGAAAAATATAAAATAAAAATTTTGCAATTATTTTATCGACACAGACATGGCAATAGGTATGAATTACAGGGGAAAATAATGTCTCTGTAGAACCAACTAATGATTAAATTGCACAGTAATCAAATTCACTAGGGATAAAAACAGGAGCTTAAATGTATAACTTTCTTCCAACACAGACTGCACTAGTGTTCTTTTACTAGGAAGTAGTATAACAATCATTCAGAACAAGGGCTCTAAGCATGATGGCTGAGTTTGGATTTGGGTTTCTAATTCGCATGTGAAATCCTGGATATGTTACTTCTCTAGCAGGCTCAGTTTTCTGAGCAGCGTGATGGGGTAATACCTAGGGGATTGATTGCTGAGAGTATTAAATTAGACTTATGCATATAAAGTACTTGGCATAATTCCTGACACATAGTTCAGTAAGTCAGTGTAGTTATTGTTGTAGCTGTTAATATTATTATGATTATAATCTTCACTGAATTTATGCTCTAAGACTCTGCGTTATTCCAAATGACAACTAATCTGATTAAATAAACTACTCATTATTTTAGTATTTTAAAACAAATGAAAAAAAGAAATTAGATTCACCACAAAAAATAAAATAAATGAACAAACAAAAAATCAAAACCCAAAATAGTCTTCACTCCCCTTCTCAGATAAAATTTGTGTGACTCTTGCTTTTCAAATCATTCAAAAATGTATGGGGTGATTCTCAGATTGAAGAAAATACAGTATAAATATTTGAGGGGAAACTAAGGATGTTTTTGTATTCTTTTGTATTTAAGTAGGTACCTACCATATAAACATATTTTTATGACTACCAACCCCCTTGAAGTTTTTATATTGCAAAACATATCTAAGTTTCTCATATAACTGATTGTATTGCAATTATGTGTTCGGTTATTGTTATTGCTCAGTGTAAAATTATTTTAACAAAATAAAGAAAATAAGGTGAACCAAGCAGAACTATAAATCACGGGCTCATAGATTTAAAAGGCAAAAAATAAACAAAAGTAGAGATTTAACTGATGAATGAAAATCAGAGGGTAAGTTAACATTTCTTCAAAGTAACCCCATCCTTAATGCTGAAGCCTCGTAATCTTTCATAGCACATTCAGCCAGAGTTTCATATAAAGGCATTTCAATTTAATCTAAATTAGCTGAAATGATCAGATAGCTTTTTCTCTCCTAAATGACTTGCTTTTGCAATGCATATAAAAGCTATTAGCTGTTTTGTTTTAAAGCACGTATGAGGTATGAAGATTCGTCTCTTGAGGTACACACTGATTATTAATAAAGAGGTTGTAAAAATTGAACATGACTTTCAGCCAACACAGTAACACAGACTCTGCTAAGTGACAAATGACATTAAGAGCCCTTGAGACACAGGTCTCTGTCAGAGGAAGGAGATCCATGTGGGTGTAAAGGGACTACAATATTACCATGAGATAGAAGTTTAATGTCATTTCTTATCTGAGGATTATAGTCAACTAAAGAGAACTTGTTGTTCAAGAGATGGTTAAGACATCTGATTTTGTTAAACTCTTGCCTGACTTCTGAGTCATCTAAAGAACTCCAAAATCATTTTCCATTTTCCTCAAAACCTTCAAAATCTTCTTGTTCAGTTTTTAGCTGTAGTTCACCTCGTAATGACGACAAAAATATCTCCATGTTATCAGTCTATTTTCTTTAATTAATGGTGCCGCAGACTCCTTAAACTCTACAATAACTTAAGTACACTTTCAGGTGTCATACCTTGGACTTTGCCATTGCTCCCAACTGCCGCAGCTTTCAAATCTCCTGTTGAATCATGAACTCCTGTCTTTCAGTCTTTCTTATAACAGCTCCCTTTCTCTTCTCAAATGCTTAGTGTTTCTGCCCTACACACCAGGTTCTGTGATTATATGATCTACAGCTCAATTAAGATAACAAATTAGACATTTTATAATGCATTTATCTTTTGAATCCTTTAACCCACAACAAATTCCCTGCTATTTTTGCATTGATAACTTTAAGGTACTAGTATTCTAGCATTGTTCCTTAATGAGAGTTTTAGGACAAAGTAGAGAATGCAGGAGAGTGGAACCTACTATCATTCAGTTTTCTTGTCTTCTCAGGGCCCTTTCTGTTATTCAGGGATAATTAAATGAAGTCTTTATGTCTTATGCACCCTGTCTTTGCTTTCTCTTGAACTGATTCAATTCTCACTTCTGTGAAGATGTTCTATAATTGATAGCTCTAATGCTGATTTCCTAATGAATTCCCTATGTATATATAATCTACCAGTTAATTCTTAGTGCAAAATTTTTAAATAATCATCTACTCCCTTCTATAACCAATTCTTGCTATACACAAATATATTTTCTATATAATGTTTAGACACTATATATTTTTCTATATAATGTTTAGACAGAATAATCCCTTGATCCATTATTTATTCCTGTGTGTATGCCATCACTCCCTTATTTAACAATATTTACTAAACACCAACAAGCCAGGCACTACCACTAATGGTATGACAGAAAGATGAAGAAGCCATATTCCCTATATGAAATGACTTAATAGTCTAGTATAGAAGATATAGAGACAGGTATTTAAAAAGTACCATAGCAAGTTCAGTAATAAAGTCCCAGCCAAGAATGGTGGGTAATAGGAATAGAAAACAAAGTGCAATGTACAGAATAGATAATAAAAAGTGAAAGTAAATAAAAGAACATAATCATAGGTTTGTATGTAGATAATTATTGTAGAATGTATTTGTAGAGTATTGGCTATACATCATCTAAGTGGTAAACAATGTTTCTAAATAATTACACTCAAAACATCAATTTCTTTTTTGCTGGCCTTTACTTCATGCAGTTTGAGTCTTCTGTGTTTGTCTAGCACCTAGTGTATATCTCTGTAAGCATCATATTTCACTGTAATTACAGATTTATTGTACATGCCATTGTCTTCCATAATACAGGTTATTGGTGTTAAAGGCAACATTATATTTGACTTTGTATATCAGCATCTAATTCAATGTTTTGAACATATATGACCTTGAGTAAATGTTTGCTGAATGGATCTTTAATCATGCAAGTTTCAGTTGCCTAGACCATGGATTCTAGAGAGTTCCAATGCCAATGGTTGGATTTTTGACTCAGCTTATTTCTGGCACCATATACTTGGGCTATTATTTGAGCTCTCTTCCTCAGTTTCCTTATCTGTAGAATGAAATGTACCACTTCTAGGATTATTGTGAAGATTGATTAATTTGATCATTAAGAACAGACCCTAACAACAGACAGTGTTACATAAGATAGCTGTTTTATTGCACTCTTTCTTTGTTGTTTTAAATGTTACTACTCTAGTCACATGGGCACACACACACATCTATCTTCTCTTTTCTTGCAATAGTTTTCTAACTGATCTTTGTACCATCAGCATCTCTTTTTTTCTAATATATTCTTCACACTACCGTAAGAATTCATGACCTAAAACCCACTTATAATCCCATGATTTTCATCATTTAAATTTATACTGACTATAATTCCATCCCTTCAGTCTAGTATTCAAGAATCTCTACAAAATATAACAAATTGCTTTTCAAGAATTGTTTTCTTCTTTTTTAAACAAGCTTTGTTGAAATATAATTCAGATACCATATAATTCACACACTTAAATGGTACAATTCAATGTTTTTTTTAGTATATTCATTGATGTGTACAGCCATCCCCACAGTCAATTTTAGAACATTTTCAACACCTCAAAAAGAAACCCCATATCATTTAGCCATCACCCCACTATCCTCCCATTACCTCCCAACCAGCAAACACTAATCAACTTTCTGTCTGCACAGACTTCATATGAATGGAATCATATATATGTCGTCTTTTGTGACTGGAACTGGCTTCTTCCAGTTAACATAATGTTTTCAAGGTTCATTCTTGTTGTGGCATGTTTCAGTATTTTGTTACATTTCCATTGTAAGGATATACTACATTTTGGTCACGCATTTGCCCTTTGATGGACATTCTGGCTGTTTCTACCTTTTGACTATTATGAATAATGCTGCTATAAACATTTATGTACAAGTTTCTGTATGGACATATATTGTTATTTCTCTTGGGACTATACACAGCAGTGGAATTGCTGGGTCATATGGTAACTCTATGTTTAACAGTTTGAGGAACTGCCAGACTGTTTCCCAAAGCTGATGCATCATTTTACCTTCCAACCAGTAGTATATACGGGTTCCAATTTCACTCATTCCTTGCCAACACTTGTTGTTATCTGACTTTTTAAATTCTAGCCATCCTAGTAGATTTGAAGTGGTATCTCACTGTGGTTCTGATTTGCATTTCCCTGATGACTAATGGTGTTGAGCACCTTTTCATGAACACATTGGCCACTTGTATATCTTCTTTGGAGAAATGTCTATGTAGATCTTTTGCCCATTTTTTAATTGGGTCATTTGTTTTTTAATTATTGAGTTATAAGAGTTCTTTATATATTCTAGATAATAGCTTCTTTTTTTTTTTTTTTTTTTTTAATTTATTTATTTATTCATTTTTGGCTTTGTTGGGTCTTCGTTTCTGTGCGAGGGCTTTCTCCAGTTGTGGCGAGCGGGGGCCACTCTTCATCGTGGAGCGGGGGCCACTCTTCGTCGCGGTGCGCGGGCCCCTCACCATCGCGGCCTCTCCCGTTGCGGAGCACAGGCTCCAGACGCGCAGGCTCAGTAGTTGTGGCTCACGGGCCCAGTCGCTCCGCGGCATGTGGGATCCTCCCAGACCAGGGCTCGAACCCGTGTCCCCTGCATCGGCAGGCAGACTCTCAACCACTGCGCCACCAGGGAAGCCCTAGATAATAGCTTCTTATAAAATACATGATTAGCAAATGTTTCTCTGATTGTGTGGATGGTTTTTTACTTTCTTGATGGTGTTTTTTGAAGCACAAACCTTTTAAATTTGAACCAAGTCCAATTTAATCTATTTTTTCCACAGACAGATAAATTTACTTTCAAATAGAACCATACATACATTAAGCCTTAAAACAATAAAAATTTAAACAAAGAAGAGAAAAGCCATCTGATTCCAGGAAATCCATATGGGATGAATTTAGATGGGGATTTGAAATTTACATAAGGAACAGTGGAAATGACAGCAACTTGAAATGGAAAGTCAGCATCCTTCCTGCCTTTGATAGATAGGTGTGCTCCACCTGTGCTCCAGGTATCTGCTGGTAGGCGGAACCCTGCAGTAAGGGGTGCAGCCTGCAGCCCAAAACCGGGCATTGTCTCACAGAAAGCTGCCATATGCAAAGGATGACCACACACAACAGTGTTGTGACCCTGACAGATGTTTAAATTTTGGGAAAGGGAGGTTTTGCAAGTGCTAACAATTTTTTCAAATACAACATAAAGGGAAATCAGATCTATAAGTGATGTTCACAGAGATATTGGTAATGATGAAGGATGTAGTGTCCAAGAAAATTACACCAAAACTTCCAAAAATACTCAATTATTGACAATCCAAGCTTTTTTCAGCTGGCGGCAGATGGTAGAGTGGCCCCTTGAAGTGATGGTGCATTTAGTCTGTATGGGGTTTCTGCTCGGGTTTTTCCTCATAAGATTTTTCAAATACATTCTCTCTGCTCTTATCCACAGGATGGAGCATCTTTAGTAAAGGTTAACAGGAAACACCACATCATCCCTAAAATACACCAACCTATGTAATGTTGGCTTGTTAATGATGAAAGCCAAGATAGTGTCAATGAGGTATTGCAATCTGTGTAGGTTAAACGCCTTCAGAGGAGAGGTAAAACTGATTTGATATTGTAATTTACAAAAGCTGGGGTAACATAAAGAGAAAAGCAAATGCATACTCCATGCATTAACAGTGCTGATGCATCTGCATCTTTTTATTAGTGTGTCCATAGAACATCTAAATTCATGGCTATGAAAGGAAATGGATTGAATTGAATTGATATAAATGAATATGAATTGAAACATGGTCTGAATTTGCAGTGAAAGAAAAGTCATGTCAAAAAAAAAATGAAAACAACTACTTTTTTCTATAAAATATTGCCTTGGATTATATTAGAAAAAAATACTGTGTTATATTTCACAACAATGACCATCCCAGATGACAGAATCAGCTCAAATCACAAACCTTCATGACATTCAGACACAGTTGCATTTAGTTTGTTTGTTTCAATGACATAGGATAAAACATGAGAAGATGCATTAAGACTTGAACAATGTTAGTCTCAAGGCAAATGCTTTAATGTTCCAGTATGCACTGTGCCAACACTGAACACATTTATAAGTGACAAAGGAGCCCACAATATTCTTTAATAAATGTATTTTTACATGTGATACGTGAATCTAAGCACTCTCTACCTCAATTTCCTCATCTATAAAGTGGAGATAATATTATTACTACCTATTGCATAGGCATGTGGTAAATATAAAATTCATGATGTTTATGGCATTTGGATCAAACTGCCTGGTACTTGATAAATTAATGATAAAATGTCATTTCCTAGTTGGGTTTTATTAATCACCTCTAAGCTTTAAGGGTTTTCTAAAATTATCATAGTAATAAGAAATTCAATATTTTTGTAAAAATATTTGTTAAAAAATGAAAAATCTGTTAAATGTGGAGATCAGTGATTGGAAAACTATAACCCATGAACCAAATCCAGCCTACCATCTGTTTTGTAAATAAAGTTTTATTGAAACTTGTCATATGCATCGATTTATGCATTGTCCATGGCTGCCCTTACACTCAACAACAGAGTTTAGTAGTTGCAACAGAGACTATGTGGCACCTAAGGTGTAATATATTTACTATACAAAACCTAATATCTTTATTTGATAGAACAAGGAAAACTCCTGTTGCAGATCATAGTGTATATTCAATATCAACTTGTCAGTATCCTTCTCCCATCTTAATAAATATTTTAATTTGTAGAAATATGTCATTGATGAATTGTATTTTATATTATTAATATATATATGTTGAACATTTATAATGTCCCTACATCGTTAAAAGTATGTCTACTTAAGTTAGAAATCTGTTTCAAGGGCTTATTAATATTTCCTAGTATTACATGTCTATAAATTGTGAGTGCTGGAATTCTATTCAGGTTTTGCCTGATTCTGAAAACAACATTCTAAATTTCTTTTCACTACAATACACTATGTTAGAGAAGAAATACATTTCAAAAATATTCATAGGGAATTTAAATCACTATTCTCCAGTTAAATTAACATTGAAGTAAATAATTATTACAGTATGTCAAGGATGTTAAATTAAATAAAATAATATTTTTGAAAATAGTGTTTATTTTATTTACTAAAGACAGGACTGAACTAAGGAAAATAATTTGTTTTCCATTAAAAACACACTGTTTTTAAATTATTATCATTTTGAGATAAGAGAAAGTTAAGAAACTGATTAGAAAATCTGTAAACCTATGAAAGCCTGAAGTTTACCATACAAATCTTAATTCAAATCATTTTGACCACATATAATATATTTTATCAGTCTCAATTTTGTCTTACCCAGTGATCATTTTTTTTATTGTTGTTTTGAAGTTCCTACTCTCTATTAAAAATTTTTCCAACAGTATTTCAAAAAGGCAAAACCAATATGTAGATAATTTTTACAGCTAGCCCTAGCAGTATGCAATTATTGCCTATGATTTGCAATTGTGAATCAAGATATATCAGTTTTATAATGGTTTATAAGTTTTTAAAACCCAGGGCATATGTTTAGGAACTACAGAAAATAACAAACGTACATTTCTTGGTTTTAGCTATGGTTGTCAATTATGGAAAAAAATCCATTAAGTAAATGCATTCCTAGCACAACTACAAATCACTTGGGAAATAACAAAATTGCTTAAAAATTTACAGTATTGGAAACATTTGAGCATTGCTAACCTAATATACACGCAACAATGACCTAAAATCATGGTACTTTTCTTTTCTTTTTTTTCTTCTGATATTGGGAACATCACTTTTTACTTGTCCTCCTGTAAAATAAAATGCTATTGATTTTTTTAGAAGCAAGACATTGCTAGTTATCATGTACATTTCTTCTTAGAAATACTTTTGTGGAAATTCAGGTATGATATTATTAGTTCTCTTAAAAACTGATAGGTGTAAAATTTTTAAAAATGCATTTCACAGATTTAAAAAGAAGTAGCAAAGAATTTAAGGATTGTAACTAAGGAAGGTAGCAACCGTTTTTAGCTGTGCAGTTATTTATGCCACTGCATTTAGTGTTAACAGTTCTTGCAACAACCCAGAATCCCAAATGTTCTCCATTACTTTTTCCCCCCTACAGTAAAGAGAAACTATAGAAGATAAACGAGAAACAAGTTTAGACTCATGATGTTTCTGGCATTGGAATCAATAACCAGCACTCTTAAGGTAGAAAAATCAACTTTATAAAACAGTCTTTCTAACAAGATTCATGTTGCTCCTGAAGACATATGGTTTCTGATACATTAGGGATGCAATTAATAATAGCTGAAGGTTTAATGTTTCAGAAAACCCCTGCAGAATAGCAACAAAATTCTGTAACTTATGTGTTTCAGAGGAGGCAGATGAAGTTGAGGAAGGCTATCAATCGATTGTGATTTATTCTAGGAGCTTTGAATAATATTGTAGCTATTTTTATTTCAGGCAGACACTGTTGGCAGTATTTATTATCCACACACCTGAATGAGGTTGAAAATACTTATAGGGCACCAGTAATCACAATGACAAAACCTAGGCCAAAACTAATATCGTTAATACATAAAATTTTTCTTGATGTTCAAGGTGTTAATTTTCTCAGAAATAGTTGATAAGGCTAAGATTTCCTTGAGAAATAGCTGACTTTGCCCCTGTTAAGAAACTGTCAGGTTAGAATGAAATAAATGAGAGTATTTTGTGCACAATTATCATGGACAGTACAGCTAAAACCATCTCAACAAGGAAGCTATACCAAAGAGTCATTAGCAAAAAACAAATTACTTATACAGCATCTTAAAGACAGGGCAATGGACTCTTTGGTTGAGGTACTTTGAATAATTGGGATACAGATCTAAATTGTTTTTTTTTTTTAAATCACTGTTTTCAAAGTTATGCTATATAATCAGTTTTTCTTGTCCACAATGACATTTCAAGGAGCATCCATCATTTTATAGTCACTTTCCATTTTAAAAAGGTCAATTGAGTACGAATTCAGTCTCAAACTCAATTCAGCATGTTCGTTTTTTCTTTAAATGGTCTAAAACCTTTGAATTAGGAGGACCCAGTGTTGGTTCTTTCATGTCTCCTCCTTCACGTCTTGCTCTTCTGTGGTAAATCAGCTCAGTGCTTTGCGATAACCTAGAGGGGTGGGATAGGGAGGGTGGGAGGGAGACGCAAGAGGGAGGGGATATGGGGATATATGTATACATATGGCTGATTGACTCTGTTGTACAACAGAAACTAACACAGTATTGTGAAGCAATTATAATCCAATAGAGATCTATTAAAAAAAAATGACGGTAGTGTGGAACAAGGTTCCTGCCACAGTACTGGTGGCACTTTTTACAAATGCCATTAATACAGATTCTTTACAAAAACATTACCTGTTCACCCCAGTTCCATGTATTTTCTTTCCAATTATTCCTCAAACCACCCTGACGACTGCCACAACTACTTCACCTTAAAGTGTCCAAAATGGAGCTGCTTTTCCCAAGCATGACTCATCCACACTTTCCCTTGTCTCTCTCCATAATAACAATGGCCCTAATATCCTCCCATTAATCAAGCTAGAAATCTCAGAATCTTGTTTCTTCAATATTACTATTTGGTATTCTTCAATATTACTATTTATCTAATATTTTATTGGTTACTTTAGTTTTTGTATAAAATATGTATATTTCAATCTCCCCTACATATTTTATCTTCACTGTCAAAATTCTAGTCTAAACCAAGATTATAAACTTATTTTTAGGCATCTATAGTAGCATCCTCTCCATACTGCTTCCCACCTGTTTCTTTCCTAACGTATGCTTCCCACAGCAAAATAATTTATATGTGTATGTATATTTATATATATATATATACATATATTATGTATATGTATATATATATATATTATATATATATATATATGTAAATCATGTCATGTTGCTTCCATGTTAAACTATTTAAATCACTTCCCATTTACTTAGCCCAAAAACCACTTCTAGGCTCAGAACCCTAGCCTCTTTTAGCTTTTCCCTTTTCTTTTGGTTTTTTCTCTATGTAATTTAAACATTTAGTACATTTTTCAGGGCAAGCAGTTTGTTTTTATATGCCTGGCTTTTTTCCATTCCTTAAATTGGATCTTCACTGTGAACATGGTGAAGTGATTTCCCCCAATCACTCTGTTTATGTAGGGTGACCAAGCATTCCTCTCTATTACAGATTGACATTATCTTTCCTAATTTAAAATTTTTGATTTTCAATTTTGTACTTATTTGTTTGTCATTTGTTTATTGTATTATTTTCCTAATGGATGGTGACTTTCACAACAAATGTATTATTGTCTGTTAAAGTCATCAATGTATGCTAGTTATGAGGAATTAGGGATGGTTTGCCTTATTAATTATTTAGGCATAACGCATAAGCCATCATACATGCATCTGTGTGTAGGTATGTATATGATATGTATGTTTATGTAGAAGGTACATATATGCATGTGTGTGTACAGATAGATAGATAGATAAAGATGGCCCCTTAGTTAATTTAGCATGGGATTAGAAAACTGAGGTAAAATAAAAATGTATCTCTCCATTTCATTATCAATTTACTACCCTAAGTAGAAGGGAATATAGAAAAATATCCTTGTCACCTAGAAATGAGATGATACATTTGTAGCAGTTCAGTCAAACTGAAGCCAAAACCATTGCAAGAAACATTAATTAATATGATTACATCTAAGTTAGGATTCGGTTAAATGAAGGACATAATGGACAAAGTTTCCAGACAGAGGGCATCCCAGGGAATGATACTGAACTATCTACAATCATCAAAGGAATAATGTTTAATGATTAATAAGAACACATTTTGTACTTCAATCTAATCTGACAAAAAATATAAGCTAAATAAAGTCAAGTGTTAGTAGGACTGTGGGAAAAAACTAACAATTGTAGTATTGTTGATCTTTTAAAATTTGTATATTTGAGTGGGTGAATAGTAGCTCTTTTTAAAAAAAACTTTTAGAAATGTCTAATATTACAGCTATTCTATGCGTATCTGTGAATCTGTTAACACCCAGGCACATTAAGCATTCACCTAGTCTGTGATTGAGTATTTCTATTCCTGGGTAGGTATCTGCATCCCAGAAAATCTCACTGCTCTCTTGGTCCTGTGTACAAGAATATCCATCCCATTGTTATAAATGATACCCAGGAGTCATCAGTAGTCTAGGTTTCCATCACCGTAGGTGTTGTTAAGTAAAATGTGATACACACTATGAAAAAGAATGCAGCAGCAAAAGCAGTCTATTAAGACTGCTAGATAGATAGCAGTCTTAGCAGTCTTTTAGATAGATATTTAAGAAATAGTACGAACTCAAATTACTCATCCACTGGTGAGTTGACATAAACAAAATGTGGTATACCCACTCGATGGAATACTACACAAAAATAAAAAATGAATGAGTACTGATACACTTGCCAAAAGCTTCATGATTTGTGAAAAAGCCAGACACATGTAACTGTATATTATATGATTCCAAAGGATATTTTGAGATGATATGATATTGGGGGTAAAAAAAGAGGAATGAGTGGTGATCTCAACACTCTATCACATCTTTTTATTCTGTATTATCTTTATTAGAAGAATGGGCTCCGGTTATGATACGTATATATTCAGATAATCTCATTCACGGAAGATCATGAATCATGGAAGACTATGAATCAGAATGATCTGTAAGGCATGCTGTGAACAATACAAGAAATATGAAACCTATATAGAAAATTGGAAAAAATAAAAATCATCTTTCATGGTGAAGTATACTTTATTCATTTGATTCACTACTCATGTTGGTTGATATTTTTTTTCCATAAATGATGTTGATTTAAGTGTTTAAGCAATTTCTCTTATTCGGAGAGGCAAAAGTAAAACAAAGTTTACTGAATAGTCACAAACAGGAGCGTGTTACCCCAGGAATGTGTTTTCTTTATTTCTTTTATTGCAGGTGGAATTTACTATGGTGGAGAGTAAAATTATTAGCTAAATTTTTTTCAGGCTACAATTCATAGACTATAGTTTTTACAGGAGATTCTAACTCAAAACTTGCCAATAATACAGAGATAGCAGGAAGTATGAGGCAAACTCTGTTTGAGGACTTTTTTCTCTCCAAGTGACATCCAATATGATGAATTTCTTTTTAACATCATTGACCTGATCTGTTAAAATAGCTGTAACAATTTATGGCTTGGCCATAAAACATGCAATATTTACATACTCTGGCAAGAGCTAATTGCTCCATTCAATCAAGTAGTGTATTAAATATATAATCATGTACAGAACTATACTATCTATTTTATTGTGTGAATTTTACATACGTACAGTTTTTCCACTTTGGAGCACCTATTTACAGTGACAATAAGTAGCACAAGCAAATAAGAATAAATTAAGTAAAAAAAAAAAAAAACAGAAAGTTTAAACAACTATTCATGGAAAGTAAGAAGTAACACGTTGAGTTTTATTTGTAGGTAATATGTAAAGACATGGAGAAACAGATTTGGCAGTTTTGGTGATTTTTTGCTAGAAGAAATCTGTTTCTAACTTGGATGATTAGAGATAAATAATAAACACTTATTTGATTAATCTGGGAAAACTTCCTCAAAGAATTAAACTTCCAGAACTTTTATTCTTTTTATTTTTTTTATTTTTTGAGATTTTATTTTTTTAATCTTTAATTTAAAAAAATTTTTTGCATTGATTGTTCCCTTTTTAAAATTTTTATTTTATATTAGAGTGTACTTGATTTACACTGTTGTGTTAGTTTCAGGTGTACAGCAAAGTGATTCTGTTATACATATACATATATCCATTATTTTCCAGATTTTTTCCCATATAGGTTATTATAGTCCAAAGAAAACATACAGATGGCCAAAAAGCACATGAAACGATGCTCAACCTCACTAATTATTAGAGAAATGCAAATCAAAACTATAATGAGGTATCACCTCACACCATTCAAAATGGCATCATCAGAAAGTCCACAAACAATAAATGCTGGAGAGGGTGTGGAGAAAAGGGAACCCTCCTACACTGTTGGTGGGAATGTAAATTGGTGCAGCCACTCTGGAGAACAGTATGGAGGTTCCTTAAAAAGCTAAAAATAGAGCTACCATATCATCCAGCAATCCCACTCCTGAGCATATATCTGGGAAAACCATAATTTGAAAAGATAAATGCACCCCAATGTTAATTGCAGCATTATTTACAATAGCCAAGACATGGAAGCAACCTAAATGTCCATTGACAGATGAATGGATAAAGAAGATGTGGTACAGAATTTTTCATTTTAATGGGAGAACAGTATAATACATTATGTTTTAAGAGCCCATACTAAATGCATGCAACCAAGAGATGATTCTGAGATTTGTAAAGGAGACAAACAAGGTAATGGCACCTGTTAAAGGTCTTAGAAGATGATGGCAGCAATGGGAGTGATCTAATTCTGCTTCCTTTGGACTCTCACTCTATCACTTCTGTTCTAAAATAAGGATTAACGTAACCAACACTTCCTCCTTGGCCTACAGATATTAATGCACAATTTTATCTCCTAAACTAATTGTTCTCAAAACAATTTGAAAGGTTTACAAAAATACTAGTCTATTATAGGAGTATAAAGTGGCTTTTACAAACTAAAGAAAATATGTTGCCAGAATCAAACTTATTTCACATAAATGGGCCATAATTATAGATGTTATATGAGGCCACTGAATTATTAAATTCCACTTGTTATTTGCAGCCAGAAAAGAAAGATATACTAGATGCAAAGGTATCAAAAAAAAAAAACAAAGGCATAAACATTTTTGTATTTTAGATGGTCCTATTCAAGCAGAAGTCTTAAAAACAATTTATGTAGGCAATTTTATCAATCTTATGTGGTAGAATGCCATAGTGTTATATTTTAATATTTTCCCTAGCTCAATAAGAAACACATTCACCCAGGATATTTTGGGTAGTTTCATCAATGAGAGTCTGAATACCTGACCACCATGACTAGCTTAGTCTGGTGTTGCTGGACTTCTACATGTACCATCAAAACTGGACGAGGGAGTACCACCAAGAAGTATCCAAGTAATAGCTTGAAAACTAAACGTAATTCTCCCCCCATTTCATAACAACATACCTAACTCCTGATGGTCAGAGTCAATTACCCCTGTCAGTATGCTGACTCGCCTTCTAAGTTGCTGGTTCCTGAGTTCAAGGATTTTTAAGTGCCCCGGCGATGCTCATAGCTAATAGTTCAGTGGAACTCCTTCTCTTTTTTCACGGTGGAAATGATTATTTTTTAATAGAGTGAACTTGTAAGGAAACCTTTCTGCATATCCACGTATAAATGCTAAGATTCTGAGCATGCTATATTTTGGGGGTTGGTTCAGTGTATTCTGAATTTTAAACAAGTTTATTTGAAATAAATCCTTACAATTCTTGTATTATTAATAATTGTTGAAAAAATGAATAACTATTATAAAACCATTGCTTATTTCAATTTAATCCACAGAATATTTTTAAATCATTGAATATAGTCACAAGTAGATTATCTCAATTCATTTTTTTCTTCCAGTTTTATTGAGAAATAATTGATATACAGCACTGTGCAAGTTTAATGTGTACAGCATGATTTGACTCACATTATGTTGTGAAATTCACTCCATTAGAGTATAATAGTGTTGTTCTATAAGGTAAAAAGAACCAACAGAGTAATAGACCATTCAATATATAAACTCTATATCACACCGAGGGTGTTTTTTCTATGACCCACCCCCAACATTTTAATAGCGCTCCAATGAGAACTCCCTTGAATCAGGCAGAAAGGAGTAATGTCACATTCCCTAATGCATTTAGGACAATAATTGATACCAGTACGTATTCACTGTGCACATCTTATCTTCTGGAAATAAGTGGAAGGCAGCCAAAATGTACCAGCTTGAGAATAAATTATAACTCATTTCTTAATATCAAGAGGACCTAATATGCTGCAACACTGCAGATAATTGTGTTTGCATCAGCCACTGTGTGATAACATTTCACCTGAAATAGAGAAACTCTTAATGAGTTCCCTTAAAAAAAAGTCAGAGCTGAATTACTGATACCATCCTTCTTCCTAACATCCCCAGACATATGATCTTATAGGACATGAATTCTGCCATCCCTCTCAGCCATGCTTCTATGAATGTAACTCTTTTAGATTTCTTATATGAGGGATATCATGTAGTATTTGTCCTTCTGTGTCTAACTTATTTCACTTACCACAATCTCCTCCAAGTTCATCCATATTGTCACAAAAGGTAGGTTTTCCTTCATTTATATGGCTGAATAATATTCCATTGTATGTATATACCACATTTTCTTTACCCATTCATGTGTTGACTGACACTTAGGTAGCTTCCATATCTTGGCTATTGTGAATAATGCTGCAATGAGATAGGAGTACAGAAAACACTTAAGATATTGATTTCCATTCTTTTGAATATATACCCAGGGACTGCTGGCTCATATGGTAGTTCTATTTTCTTGTTTTTGTTTTTGTTGTTGTAATTGTTGTTGTTTTGAGGAACCTCCGTACTATTTTCCATAATGGCTGTATCAATTTAAATTTCTACCAGCAGTGTATAAGTGTTCACTTTCTTCGTATCCTCACCATTATCTGTTATTTTCTTAATAAAAGTCATCCTAACAGCTGTGGAGTGATATTTCATTGTAATTTTGATTTGCAGTTCCCTGAAAATTAGTGATATTGAACATTTTTTCATATATGTGTTGATCATTCATATGTCTTCTTGGGAGAAATGTATATTTATTTACTTTGCCTATTTTTAAATTAGGTTATTTGTTGTTGCTCTTGTTTGCTATTGAGTTAGAGCAGTTCTTTATAATTTTGTATATTATTTTATTGCATATATGGTTTGCAAATATTTTCTCACATTCCACAGTTTGCCTTTTCATTTGGCTGCTTGTTCCCTTTGCTCTGCAGAAAATTTTTAATTTGATATAACCACATTTGTCTATTTTTGCCTTTATTCCATGTACTTTTTGTGTCGTGTCCAAGAAATAATTGCCAAGGCCAACATCCAGAAGGTTTTTCCCTATTTTGCCTTCTAGGAGTTGTACAGTTTCAGATCTTACATTTAAGTCTTTAATCCACTAATGATGATATTTTATAGTGTTCCTTTTCCCATTCTTGGTATTAATTGAATTGTTGCCAACTCTGAGTAAAGGCCATTTTAGTTCCTGTAAAACGTTCTTGTAACATGTTGTATAATTTATACCCATAAGCATTTTTAAATTAAGTGATAATCAAAGGAGAACATTTTGTAATAAATATGGTAAATATTAAGGTAGATTAATTTGTGTTGCAAACAAGTTTGCAACACAATTTTACTAACTAAAATTAGTATGTGGTCCTCATTTTAAAAATCTTAAGAAAAGTGGAAAACTCCAACATCATTTGATCATCCACCTATTCCTGTAACTTTATAGCACCTACAGTTTTATGGACATTTAATTTATGATAGTAATAAACCTGTTTGATAGCAAATCCTAACTTTATTAGAAATAAATGCAAGATAAGTAATCTTAAATGTACAGAGTCTAATCTTGAACGACATACAGTATCAGCAGTCTACACTTATATTCAGATATAGGTAACATCCTGTTGGCAACACTTAATGACTTGACAGAGTATCAAATATTGGCAAAATGAATGTTTAGTTTCATTTTATTAAATATTGAAGGAAAGTTTTAGATACCTATATATAAGGAGTGACCAGTATTTGCATAAACTTTCAATTTGATGCTTCAAATTTTGACATAGATTTTTTTTTAGGATGTTCTGCTGAGTGATTGTTGTATATCTGGTAAGTCTTAAATGAGAAATGACTATTTTATAGGTATATGTTGATATTCTGTAAACAATAATTAAATTAAATACACTTTTATATATTAGCAAACAGACTTTTGGTGGTGACACAATGGTATAATAGAAATCAGAAATGTAAGTATTTCCAAATTTATTTTTATTTTCTATCACTCCTGCCAAAATATTCTTTCAGGGGGTAAAAAGAAGACTCTGGAGAATATAAACATTTATTGTGTAGTTGTGAGCCCTTATTTATTCTAATGTGATGGATATTCACAAAGCAAGACTCGCAGAAGACAAAAATAGCACAAAGCAATCTTCAAAGAACAATGACTCACTTTGAGTTCTTTTCACAGAGTAAAAAAAGGAGTTGTATTTCCCACAATTTTGAAGACTTAATCTTGACGTCTCCCACTTACCCTGAGAACTAGAAAGCAAAGATATCTGCTAGAAATGAGTGGGAGTGTCATATATGAAGGAATGTTAAGGCTCTGTTACTAGTTAGGGCCCTTCCATTGAGGACAAAAAAAAAGGTCATTAGTGAAAATATAAAATGCAAGTAAAATTTTTACAAATTAAAATCTGTTACCTAAAATGCCACTGCTAATTGTTATCATTGTACATATGTGTCTCTAAATGTACACAATATTAGTATTAAAAACACAGAAAACAAAAGATAGGACTGATTCAGAGAGGGAATTGGCTGGGTAAGTGACAACAAACATGGATTGTAAAAGAGATGAGAACTTAAGAAAAATTGGATGAGATGGATTAATGACAAGGGAAAGGTGAAATCCAGAGAGGGATAATAACCCAGAAAAATAATCATGTCTGATTCTAGTAAGGGAAAGAAATTGAGGGCCTTGAGGTGGTTATGAGACTGTATATTTAGTATGTATAGTATATGTAATATATAGTATGTAGTATATATATATATATATATATATATATATATACACTATACAACATATATAGTATACATATACACATACTGTACATATGTACATTTTATATATACACATTATATATAGATGTACATACATATGAATAATATATACTATATTCAAGTTTCTTCTACTGGAAAATTTTGCTTTTTTGGTAATTAGAAATATAGGAGGTATATATTTCTTCTAAAATATTAGAAGAATGCCTAATGTTATATATTTATAAAGTGACACATTTTTCTCTTTTTTTTTTAGCCATGCCTCATGGCTTGTGGGATCTTAGTTCCTCCACCAGGGATTGAACCCAGGCCCTCAGTAGAGAAGTATGGAATCCTGGTCACTGGACCGCCAAGGAATTCCCAGTGACACATTTTTCAAATGAGTTTTGCATATATAGCTGTCTGGAGTACTAGGTACATTGATTGGCTCTAGATCTTTAGATTAGTAACATCTATCATTAGACCTGTGAGCTTTTTGAGATGAGTGCCACGCACATGGTAATTTTGACACTTGTTTTCAGTAATTATTTTACTCTCAAACATATTTTTGTAAGAAATGGTAGACTAGAAATGGAAACATCTGTAAATGAAATAGTGATGTGCTAAATTGCCAAATAGATTTTTCAAAAGCCATTTATCAGTTTTGTTGATAACCATCTGCAGAGTGAAGCACCATCAAAGCACTGTAAAAGGGCAGTTTTCTCTGAGTGGAAGTTACCGAATGAAGTGATTGAAGAAATCAGTAAAACAAAAAAGAAATAGGATAAATGCAGTGAAAACAGGGGGAAAAATAAACCCCCCCCCAAAAATTACAAAGATGAAAAACTACCGTCATTTTGGCTTATTCACATTTTTTTAAATTGCATATTGTATGTCCATCTTTGAAATAAAAGCTGTGAAAAGATGCCCATTTAACTAGTTCTTTAGTTCATCTTAGTTGTGTGTGAGAGGATTTATTTATTGAATACCTTCTACCTTCTCTTTTATCTGCACTTTCTGCAAAAAATAAACTCTTTTCGACTATGCATTATTCTTTCAGTATATAAGGGGAGTATTTGCTTCACCATTTGACCTGTTGTGTGATTGTCTTGAAATAATTAATGTGTTCACAATATGAGCAGGATGCCAGTGGTGGGAGTTGGCATCACAGAGATATGCTCCTTACAAGACTATCAGAGTACAGGGCTTTGGTGAATCAAATTGCCGAGCAAAGTTATACAATGCCATAGTCGCATGTCATTCACCCATTTGAAAAATAATACTTATTAAATGCCTGCTCCATCTGTGGGTATTTCTGTGAGGAAATAAAACTTGTTTTTGCATGGCCCTTATATTCTAGTGGTGACTACAAAAATTTTTTAGACTTGATCTTATAATAAGTTAGGAGGCGATATATGTCATGGAGAATAAGGCATAGAGAAATAAGATAGATTTCAGTAAAAGGGATATACTTATAAAATAAGAGTGGTCAAGGTGAGCCATGTGGAGAAGGTGACCTGGAAGCAAAGACTGGAAGAGGCTGAGGAACAAGTGTTGTGAATCTCTGGGGGGGAGGAGCTCTCCATTTAGTGAGAACACGAAAGGCAAAGGCTCTGAAGCAAGTAATTGATGTTGATACGCCCCAAATATCTGTTAATCAACAAATAGGACAAACATCACGGTTGTCTGTGAAAAATGGTCAATTATCATGCATTTGCATTTCCCAAAATTAGATGGAAAAGATAGAAATGTAAAGTCCATGACTTCAATAATAACAGGAATGTAGTCATTTGCATAAAAAGTCTTCTTACCATAACCAGAGTCCATCTTAGTAAATAGAGATCATAGACATGTTTTTACCTACCTAAGTAGAAGACTTTTTGGTTGACATAAATGTATTAATCAAGTGGAATAATCTCCCAGATTAAACCAAATCCTGGTGACTTTTTTAATGATAAAAACATTTTTCTTATTTTTAAGGTATTCTCCAAGGCAATATTCTATGAGTGAATTTCTCTGTGTGTGTGTGTGTCTGTGTGTTTACAATCGTTTAGAAACTGCATTCTATTCAGATGGGGAGTATTATTTGAATAGATTCCCTAGTGAGTGAGGCATCATCAACAAAACCACCTGCACACCCTGAAGGACAAATCCAAACCCCTTAATAGAGGAATGCTTTACAGGAAAGCTGCATCCCAGAAAACAGGATGGGGATCAGAGTTGTGACTGTCACAATCTCTTCTGTGTAGACAGATTCACTTGAAAATGGAATTGATTCATTCAGTTTCAGCAGCACTTTGGGTTCTCTCATTATGTTTTTTATTCCCTCCTTTGAATGTGGGTTATTTATGTCATCTTTCTTCTTATGTAACGTAACATTCTTTGGAAAAGAAATTCTGCTTACTTTTGTATTTTGCTTAGGATTCAGCAAAATGTTCTACTAGGAGAATCATATAAATATATTTGCTCATTTAAACATCTAAGAAATATAATTAATTGGATTAAATAGAATTTGGTGTTAAATGTATTAAAGTCATGACATACTTAAAATATTCTATCTTTAAAAAGATAATTTAATAAATCAGTCTGTATTTCTCGTATGTATGTGGTTGCCAATTTATTTTTCAGATTTTACATTTGCTAAAAAAAAAAAAATCCTTGCACTTGTGTATAGTAGTTTTTCTGACAGAATGTTAATGTGAAAAGAAATACCTTCTCTTTCTTAGTATCTAAGATTTGGGGAAGATATCCATGTTTCCACATTACTAAGTCTATTTCTCTGTAGACAATGTAAGGCAAGTCATTACAAAACTCAGAGAAAGCATTACACTACATTACATCATGTAAGGGAGTTTTTGACATTGCCTAACACACAGCAGATTTCAGGTCTTGAGATGCTGCAGCAGCAGGGAGAGTAGAGAAATTAATGACCAAATTCACTAATTCTAATTTCTAAATAGGATTGTGTGAATGCTGAAAAACATTCAATCCCTGCTGCTTTGCTTTCATGCTCAACGATGACCCACAAGAGTCTCATGCATATGCTTGGCTACCAAAGAAATTCTATGTTTTATATCTAACCGCAAAAGGAACAACTCCCTATTTGCTTACCATGCAGAAGAAGGTAATGGCTATGTCTTTGACAACAAAAATTTTAAAAATCCAGGAATATTTTAAGATGCATAATCTATCCTTCAAGCAATCTATGAGCATCAAATATATATATTTGTATGTATATATATAAAATATATACATATATTTATATATATAAAGTAATCTAATAATTAATAAACTATTTTGATGAAAATATCCTATGACTTCATATTGTGTTCCTACTGTGTGATGAATACTATATATATGTATATATAGTAACTTTCAATATATGTTACATATACTATATAATACAATTTCATGTGGTAATCATTGCAAAAATTTTTATGAGGTTCAGAAAGATTACTTTGCTCAACATCATTCTACTTGTATTTCTTAACAAGGATTTATATCAAGATCTTTTTCCTTGTAAAGACATTTATCATCTATTTTGCATAATGATATTCATAAATATTTATATCTAGTCCCTTCAAGAAGAAATAAAAATGCAGTCGCCCTTGGTTCTTCCAGTAGAATAATGAGTCTTAACTAGGTTGGGGCATATGATAATCAACTAAGAGGTTTTTTTTAATAAATAACGAATATGATACCCTCTCCCCTTTCCCCCATCTGGATGTTGGTAACCCTCCAGTAACCACTGTGTGTGTTTAAAAAAGTATTAGAGTTGACTAATGATCTTCCTCTAATTCCTCACTGCCTCCCTTCCATTTCAGAAGCTATGCTATAGATTTCTATTCAGTAATATCAGGAGGTACTTATAAATAAAATTGGAAATGAATCTCCCCATTCCCCTTTTACCTTCCCTGTATTCACACAGTTATCCTATGAAAAATGGGAGATGTAGGACAATCCTCTTGTCATATCCCCTTTTCTCATGCATTGCCAAAGAGTTAGCAATGCTGGATTCAAACTGCAGGACATAATTATCTGAGCTCTTAGGGCTTGCATAAGCAAAATTTTAAGAATTTTTCAAATTAAAACAAGATATAAAAATATTAAGATTCATCTTGAAAGGAAAGCTAGTAATATTTAGGAGAATAATACACATCTTATTTTAGAACATAGCCAAGTCTGAGTAAAGTATGTAATTATATGCAAGCCAGAGCATCTTACCAAATAATATTAGTGTTTAATCAATATCTGTCATTTCCTCTATCAACTGTGATTAGGAGATCAAAGAATTTAGAAAAAGAATATTTCTAGAGTTCAGATTTCATGCAGATATAAATACTATAATGTCTTTGCTTTACGTTAGATGAT
Source organism: Balaenoptera ricei (assembly GCF_028023285.1). NCBI lineage: Eukaryota > Metazoa > Chordata > Mammalia > Artiodactyla > Balaenopteridae > Balaenoptera > Balaenoptera ricei. The sequence goes on from NC_082639.1 coordinate 181,137,295, forward strand.
GAAATTAAAAAACTCAAGTACACTCTAACTGATCTGGATACTGACTGTGATAATTAAAGTATATGATGGTCTATAATTATGACTTAAGTAAAATAATTAAAATTATTTAGCTGACATATCAATTCCAGCCAGTGCTTTGTTGCAACAGTCTGCCAAATGATTAAGCATGGTGGCTCAATAGACTCAGTCAGTTTAGGAGAGATTTATTAAAACAGATTAATACATATGTATCTCTGTCCTGGAGAGAATGGTAAAATCTACAACAATATAATGGAGGACACTTAGAAAGAAATTTTATTAAAATACAAACTAGAGTTGGGTAAGAAAAGTTGAAGACTAGCTATTGGAAGAATAATAGCAAAATGAGCTCTCAACTACATGGGTTCTAAATGAGACTTTTAGGAAATATAACCACTCTGTGAGCATACAAATCTTGGTTATTACTGATTGATCATATTATTTTGAGGGCATGCCTAATAGTTTCACTTATGATGATTAGTAAATATGCAAAGATACATATTTTAAGACAATATATAATCATCCCCGAATTTGGAGGGTCTCATACGTGTATAAGTACATGAATATTTTTGTGAGTAAGGAGGGCGGGGGAGATGTTTATGTCTAATATTTAAGAAAATAGATAGTTATCTTAATTGTGAAGGGTTTGGGGAGCTCAGAATAAGTGTGGGTTATCTATTTTATGTTTTCCTAATTGTAAGTATAGTAATATTTAAATTTCTTTTCAGATATTTGGTGAAATCTTGAAGTGAGTCAGTAGAAGTTTATTAGCATAAAATGATCTATGTGAGAGGTTTTTTCCCCTGTGAAGAATAAGTGTACGTGGCTGTTTTCATTTCAGTCCACAGGAAAAAAGGTTGCTTCTGTTATTGTGCCTCCAAGAACAATTAGAACAATCAGACTAAATATTAAAACATACAAACAATTTGTTTGATTGCATCAGAGTGCTAATAATGCGTTGGGGGTTTACCTGGGGAAGATAATAAGAAAGGCCAGAGAAGGTAGCCAAGTTTTACATTTTCCCTGAAATCAATTGCGAATTCTTAAAGTAGTTCATAAGAGATCATGTGGTTGAGCAAATATGTTGACAACAGACTCAAGAGAATTGGTGGAAAAAAAAAATGGAAATGAAGGCATAACAAAGAGAAGTGCCCTGTTAACCAATCTATTTTTAGTGTAGGACCACAAAGCTTTATTCTATGAGTCAGGATGAAGTGGATAAAAGCCAACCCTTACAAGGTCTAAATCCCAGTTTAGAAGCATCTTAATTTTTGCTATAAGGCAAATATGAAAAACAATGGTCCGCAGGCCAAACTGGACCCACTACTTATTTGTGTACAGTTCACAAGCTAAGAATAATATTTACATTTAGTAATATTTTACATTTAATATTTTAAATGTAAATGTAGAAAGAACTTTTAGCCTTTTGGCAAAAACTGTTGCTCAGATTGTTGAGGAAATTGTCTCATGGCACACAAAGCCTAAATATATTCTGGTTCTTTACACAAAGTTTGCTGACTCCTGTTTTGTGATGATCTGGGCTTGCGAAGCCAAGAGGCATGCCAGGAGCAAAAATAAATCTTCTGTGGAGGAAGATGGTACATTCTGAGGCCTCAAAAATCTCTACCTTTTTTCCCATAAAAATATTTTCCACTTAATCAAAAATAAAGAGAAAATCTGCAGACTGTACTGACTGTAAACCCAAAGAAGATACAAAAAATATAAACAGATCCAAAGCAGATGCAGATAATTTAATAGTCAGACAACATCAAAATAGCCACAATAAATATAGACAAGGTATTAAAATAAAAAATGAAATATTTGGCAGAAAACTGAAAATTTAGAAAAAATAATCAACTAAAAATCCTACAGCTAAAATGTCAAGAATTGAATTGAATAACTCAATAAATATACTTAGAAGAATATTAGATACAGTTCTAAAGTTCTCTATCATGACTTTTGTTTATTATTTTGGAGGTTCTACCTTGAAGGCTAAGAGAGAAATATGAAAAAAACCCAGTAAATTGCATTTATATACAATTCTTTTTATATGTCTACAACATACAGATTCTAGTTAAAAAAAAAAAAAACATTAGAAATTGTACAATATTTTTTACTATTTGTATAAATATTTTTAAAAGTCAGTATTTTCGTATCATATCATATCGGAAATAAGCCTCTGGAAATGATGATTTTACAGTGTAACAAATAGTAATAGTAATAAAATTAAAATTAAATACATCACAACCGAATTACAATAAAGTGAACAGAAACCATATTAAAATAACAGTGAAATCCTGTTTAAAGGCATAAAAGTATAAAAAGAGCCACATTCAGGGGCTGCATGTCCATGAAGAAGGTGAATGAGCAGATACTTAACATCCAAAACAAGAACAGCAGCTAATTTGTGGAGTGGATTCCCAACAACGTGAAAACAGCTGTCTGTCACATCCTACTCCAGGGGCTAAAAATACTGGCCACCTTCACTGGCAAGAGCGCCATCCGTCCTGCAGCTGTTCAAGCCATCTGGGAGCAGTTCACGGCCATATGCAGGTGCAAGGCCTTCCTGCACTGGAGATGGAGTTCACTGAGGCCGAGAGCAAGGTGAACTACCTGGTGTCCGAGTACCAGCAGTGCCAGGACCCCGTGGCTGAGGATGAGGCTGAGTTTGAGGAGGTGGCTTGGAGCTGTCAGCTACCTGGAGGGCACGGAAGTTATGTGACCTCTTCACTCACAACCTGTTCTCTGATGGCCATGTCACCCGGCCTGGGCGCTTGCCCTTCTTTCTGTCTTAACATCACATGCTGTACAGAAGCCACCATTAAAGCATTTTCACAGTGAAAAAAGATCTTTAAGTTACACTTCTTTATGTACATGTATACATTGTTTTTAAATGCCCATGAAATAGGAAATAAAATCAGATATCCTAGTTTATGTACCTTGACAATCTCAGACAGATGGGGTTGAGTTAGGGAAAAAAGAGTTTAGGTTCATCTTTCATAACATGGCAGGGTTTTTTTTCTTGCACTATTTACAATATATTTCAGCAGTTGTAATATAATGCCTAAAAATTTAAAAGAAAAACAACAAGGAGAAATTACACCAATTTTATATTGTGACTTCATATGAGTGTCTCAGGGGATCTAAATATTTTCTTCAGCCTCTATTTCAGGTACTTCAGGGAGATGATGCATCCGCCCCTCTCTATACCAAAGCATGAATGTAGATTGCCTGAAATAGAAAGGTTGATTGCTTCCTGGAGCTGTTTCTCCCTGGGAGATCATCCTCTGAAAAGGTTCTGCATTAGAAAATAGACTTCATCACATAGCATTCAAACTTGTTTTAAAAGGAGGAAACATGAAAACAGTTTCATGAAGTAAAGAAAATTTGTTGAAATTATTGTAATCTCCAAGGTATTTTCACACTTTGATTAAAAACATAGCAATTTAATATGAAATTCTTTGAAAATATTATATCATTTTTGAGAGTAGGGGCAATAGAGTTTAAGTTTAATGTCTTTTTGGGAGGCAGCATTTATGTTGAATGTTTAAATGTTAACACCACTGTGAGCTGTCTAAATATTCCTTCCTAGCAAGGTTACAACTTATGGTCTATCATTTTCAGTGCTTTCTGTTCTCAATATTACTTGACTTGCTTCCCTGCGACATTCTAGATTGAATTTAACACTCAAATGTTTACTTTTAGCACAACAGTTACTTAGTGTCAGACTCTAACACCAGAACTTAAAAGCTATGTGATTTAGGCCAATCTATTTAGCTTCCTTTTATGTAAATTTGAAAGAATGACACTTTCCTTAGAGGATAATGAGGATTTAATGAAAATTTTATAGAAAGAATTTATATATATTGTGTCTAAAACACAAGTGGCGTTTTATGAATATGAATTGTTTTACCTTCCTTTACCATAACTTGACCACACTTTTCTTCATTTTGCATGGACAAACTTAGTTATGAATTACTCCTTGGAGGTCAAAACTACCTCCAAATTCTACCCAGTATGCTGTTAAGATACAGGCTCAAAACTTCTGTTTTTATGTATAAATCTTAGGCTTAGGAAATAATACCTCAGGATCGATGTAAACATCATCAAAAGCTCCTTGTAAGCACTAGGTGGAAGTTCTACTACCAACAAAAATGAAATTTATGTACTATACTCACAGCAACAGAGCAGGATTGTTAAAGAGCCAGGGAAAGGCCCCCCTCGATTTTTTGTCCCCTGGCTCAGAAATGCAAGTGTTTCACAAACTAGATACCTGGGAATTTGTACCTCTTTGCATAGATGCATCTTCTTGGGATATTTATTCACTTTTTCTACATTCCTATCCACAAACCCACTGCCATATTTGTGACTTTCATATATATATATTTTCCTCCCCTTTTTCTAGCAGGAGGCTACAGCTTTCTGAAGATAATTGAAAATGAAATGACAAAGGACAAAATGGAATGTATTCTTGAATTTTAGGATTTCAGAAAAGTTGTTAAGAAAAGCCTTCATAAAATAAATGTCAAAGATCAAATTCTATCTGCTTAGAAAAGGCTCAGATAATGGGGCAGGATAAGAGAGTATCATTCCTTGGTCCATCAGAAGAATTCTACAGGAAAGCTATCTCACATAGTAATTTCAGCTAAAATTTGCACAAGAATTATCCCCATTGATATACCCTATATGGGTACAATTTCAATATGCAGAAAGAACAATCAAATATGTTACAAAAAGGATATCTTTTTCAAAAACTTCAAGCTTAGATAAATCTCCATGCTTTGAAGAATGATAAAAAGGAAGAAAAAATAGAACTATGAAAAATATTGCAGAAGAAGGAAAAAACAGCATCAGCCTAAATATATAGGGAATACATAAAATATCTGGAAATTACCCATGTGAAATATAAAGTGTTACATTCATCACTTCATTTAAACCTTAAAATCATCCTGTAGTCTAAATGGTTATGTATCCCATGTTTATATATAAGTAAAAGTGTTAAAAAAAAAAAAAAAAGTGTTAAATAGCTTACCCAGAGTTAGACAGCTAGCATATATAGAACCCAGTATTTAAATCCAGAGAACCTAAATCCATACTTACTGGATAGATAGTTGATTTCTGAAGATTTAATTACCATATATTCCTTCAAAATTTTTGACTGGAAGCTATTGTATGCTTATAATTCTATTCTTAGAGAAGAACTGTGTGAACGGTGACAGAAAAATAATTCATCAAATTGACTCATTCAGCAATGTTTATTAGGCAAATGTTATATACTAGTACAACAAATTCTCTCCCCTGTATGAGAAGTCTATCTTTCTAGTCAGGGCAATAGGTAACTGCTGTCACTGAAATTACTGCTCTCTCAGTAAATATTAAGATTTATACATAATGCCATATTATTAGTACCTTAAGAGCTTCATGTCACAGTCAATATACTTTACAAAGTCCTGGTGTCATTCTAGAGTGGATATCTAGAATGGTACACATTTTGTCAGGCCTGAACCTTCAATAAGTTGGGATGCTTTTTTAAGAAGAATACACTATTGCACATACAAAATTAAGTTACAAAGTGTGCATTTATTTCCAATTAGAAAGACTATCGCACGAAACATAAATTTGGCAAATATCAAAATCATTACAGTAATCAAAAAATAAGTTTAATCTCTCATCATTCTGAAATACTTCTGTAATATGTATCCTTAATTTTTGCTTTATACTCTCTGATTGCCTCTTCCTATAAAAATGATTTTGGAAGATTATTTCCATCCTGAGAAAAGTAAGTAAAGATAGTCTTTCTTCTAATATGTTTGATCAAATATTTTTATCATGATTTACATGCAGATCAATTCCAAAAGTTTCACAACTAGTTTTTGTTGATGTCATGTAAGTTTTTAATATTGTTATTAAATTTGGGAAAATTTCTCTCAGGCAGTTTTGGTTTTCAAATTTTAGCTGTAACAGATAAAATCAGTGTTTGTGCTGTTAAAGTTCAGTGCCTTGCACACACAGGAATTCTGGTGAATTTTCCTTGTGGTTTCCTATCAAAAATGAAAAAAAAAAAAAGCACTACCTCACACATTTATCATTATAGAGTACGTAATCAAGATTATGATGTTTTGATTCTTGTTTTTGCTAAGTATTGGTAAGAAATGAATATTCCACTTAAAAAGTTTATAAGTGTGAAGATTAGGAGAAATTTTTACACACTGCTCTCTCACAACTAAACATTTCAAATCAAGTTTTTCCCTCTATTCATATTTCCGGTACCAGGTAGCATAAGACACATACATACTGTGCTAAAACCTCTGACTTTCCACATAAATGAAATAACACCAGGTGACACAGCACACTAAGTAGAAGGAAATGTCCTGAGAGTCATTTAAACCCTAAATGCTTAGCAATAATTTACCTTTTCATAGAAGAGACTACAAAATACACTGAATCCCAAGTAAATATATCCTCAAACTCCATTTCGCATGAACTAACTCCAACTTTCCTGTGGACCCTCCTGCATACAGTATCATGGAGGGCAAGGCAAATTAGAAAAATATAGCAATCTTAACCAATTTGTGTAAAAATATTTTGCAAATTTTACAGAAACAAACACCATTCTAAGGTCTCTCAAAGAGGAAGGGCTCCATGAGAATGTGCAAAGGTAGGAAACAGTCCACAATCTCACCCTCACTTCTGATACCAATGCTTGGGTATCCCAAGATCACCTTTAGTTTCAATAATTTGCAAGAAGGACTCACAGATCTCACTGAAAGCTTAATGCTCACAGTTATGGTTTATTACAATGAATTAGTGAAAGGAAGGGACACATGGGGCAGAGTCCAGGAAAGTTCCATGTTTGGAGTCTCCACTTATTCTCTCCCTGTGGAGTCACAGACAGTGATAACTTTCCTGACAACAGAATGTGACAATAGTCATGGAGTATTGGCAACCTGGGAAGCTCTCCTGAGTTTTGGGGTCCAGAGTCTTTACTGGGGCTCTGTCACACAGACATGGATGACTGCCCATGTGGCTAATCTAAGCCTCTAGCCCTTCCAGATGTGGAGCTAATACCACATGACCCAGATATATCATTGTCAGACTGTCTTTATTGGCCTAAGGCCCTCATGTAAGCGAAGATAATTTTATCAAGTAGAAAATTCCAGGAACCTAGAGATTGTCTCACAGTAGCCAAGGGCAAAGTCCAGAGCTCAACTTGGGCAAAGTTAAACTCTTTACTGCACAAAATGATAGAACTTGAAGCTTAAGTTCCGTAAGTTTCACAGTAAATCTGCCCCTGCCAGAAATATGTGATTGTTAGTATTTGTTGAATAAGTGGATGCCTTCTGTGTTTATCTATATATAGGTCCTAGAAAACCTATGTGAATATGGAAATCAAGTACATTATCTGTGATATTAGACTACCATGCCTTGTGGTAGGGGTTGCAAAGTAGAGCTACATGCCTTTCCAGAATCTTCACTGAGGTCACAAATTCTGCCTTCTTGAATTTATCTCTTATACCTTAATATGCATATACCTTAAAATAAACCTATATTATCTGCAACTTTCTGTTATCCAACTTCTATCAGCAAGATGTAATCAACTCAGGGATTCAGGATGTTTTTGGAATGGTGGAAACACTAGGTTTTACTGCATCTTAAGTTGTGTTGCAGAATAGTAGAATAAATACAAGTTTGTAGCAAGTCTCTCAAGATGAAGTGTGATCCCTAAAAGGTAGAAGCAAACTCATTCTAATTCTCTGCTTTGGGGATAGAAGAGGTGAAGAGTAGACAGTTTTGAATTCAATAGCTGCATGCCAGGTGCATATGTCTTTGCAATGAGCCAATCATATAAGGTTACAGGGAATGTGCTAGAATCACAATGCCTGCATCTCTCAAGTTGTCTAGCAAAAGGAAAAGAGTAGATATGCACCATATTGGTACCTGTAACAATATTAGAACAAGGTTTAGATTTTTAATAAATATATTTAAATCATTAAAGAAAATAACACATTTTAAAACATTAAGACAGTTATAAATTACTGTGGAAAAAATGAAATTTGAAAAAGAAGATAATGGACCTTATAAAGACAAAATATTTAAAAGGCATTGGAAAACTAAGAGAAGCCTTATTAAAGCTGAAGAAAACTTAGTGTACCAGAGGATAAAATTGAGGAAAGAAATCAAAATAAGCTATAGAGAAAATAGAGATAAAAATATGGAAAATAAGTTGAGAGGCATAGAATAGACTGAGAATAAGGAATATAAAAAGAGAGGAAATTGCAGAAAAATAGTGTCTGAGAACTTCCCAGAACAGATTGAGTGCATGAAGTTACTGCCTAAACAAGGAAATAAAAATAAACCCATTCCTGCTAGTATCTTATGAATTGGTGAAAATTAAACACTCGACAATACCTTAAGAAACTATAAAGAAAAGGAAACACCCCTAACAATGGCAATTAATGTGTAAGCAGTCCTCTCAAAAGCAAAATAGAAGTCAAAAGAATGGAAACTTATTTTTGAATACTGAAAAAAGTTCCATTTTCAGTCACACACCCAATTACACTAACTTTTTAAAATAGTTGAAAAAAAATAGTTGAAAAGATCAACTTAAAAAAAGAAGCACATACAGCACTGCTAATATCAACTAAATACTATTAAGGCAAGAAAAGCACCATATAAAAAGACAATATTCTTCATAAAATCCTCAATTTAGAAGAATACTCTAATATAACTATGTGTCATGTAAACATAATAAAATATGCTGTATAATTCATAAAATAATAGATTAACATAAAAATGAGCAAGACAATAGAAGATAGGAACAAAAATTAACAAGTTTTTTTTCTAATAGAGAGTAAAACCTACCCTACCCTAAACAGATAATATACATTCTTTCTATTTTTCATGTGTTAATCCAGAGAGACCACCTTAAACTAATAGTAAAAACATCATATGAACTAAAAAAAAAAAAAATAGAATTAGAAATCAGTAGTGAAGCGAAACCCAGAAAATATCTCTACATTTAAAAATAAAACCCACACATTTATGCATGTGTTCGCATACAAACATATTTCTGAAGCCATCACATTGTAAAGTCGAAAAAATTTAGAATTGAACAAAAACAAAAGGATCCTACATGGAATGTAATTTGAAGTATTATTTAGAGCGAAATTCATCATTGTAAACAGATTAAAAGAAGAAAATAGAAAAATTAATGATCTAAGCATCTCATTCATGAAATTAGGAAAAGAAAAATGGCAGCAATCTAAAGAATATGATGGACAAATATAATAAATATGAATGCATTTGTGAATATAGAGGAACTCAGGAAGCAATTGAGAGGATTAGCAAATCCAAATTTCCTTGAAAATATGCATAAAACCCACTAGAGCTTTCCTCAAACATGGTACTCATTAGCATCATGTGGGGAGCCTTCAAAACTTCGTATGCTCAGCTCATAATTCCTAATCCAGCCCTCAGAAGTCTTTAGATTTTCCCAGGTGGTTCCAATATATAGTCATGTAGAAAACACAGACAAAACTCTGAGTTTTGTACTAAAAGAAAGAGAGAAAGAAATGACAGAGAGCTGATGGGGTGATGAAGGATATTGAAAGATAAAGCAATATTAGAGAGACATGGAAATATGTCAGGGCAATCGTGATTTCAACTTTAGAAAGCATCCTATAAATAAGTTTATAGACATTCTGAGTTTGTTTATGAACATAAAGAGTAATCCAGCTGTTTAAAAATCCATCCACAAAAAAACTTGATGATTTTATAGGTAACCTCGACCATTCTTTCAAAGAATAGGAAAATCTAGAGAATGAAGAGAAAGAAAAGACAAGGGCAGGAGGGTGGAATGGGGAGGGAATCTGGGAGGGGGAGCTAAAAGGAGAAAAGAAGAAGAAAATGTCCACAGTTTTGTTTTGTTTAGTTTTCAATTTTAAGGCAAGGTATATGTTAATAGGGAAATCGGGGGCAGCATAAGGGAAAAAATTCAAGATTTGTTTAAGAGCACAAATTTAGTAACAATAAATAAAAGATCAACACACCAAATAATAAACAAGTATGTTTTTTCTCAAAATGAAAAGAAGGATTAAAGTAAGAAAATCTATTAATATAAGTTACAGCACGTGGCAGGGACTGCAAACTGCTGGAATCCACCGGCCTTCTTCCATATGACTACACAAAACCTATCTGATTATTAGACCCACACTTGTTACTTGTCCATGTGAATTAATTCTACACTTTCTCTCCAAGATGTTTAATGGAGAGTTTAGGATTTATGCATTTAATTAATTGCATGCGGAATATTAAATGATTTCCCTGTTCTACTCTGAAAATGCATTTACTGTCTCTCCAAGCCATGAATCTGGTGTTCAGTAGGGCATGCAGAGTCGGTTTATGAAAAAGAAAACAATACAATCTTTTAAAGTCCTTGAATTATATTAACACATTTAAAACTGAGTTATCTCTAATAAAGAAAAAATGTGTATTTAATGATTAAATGTACAAAACATTTGCTAGCCCCTAAGCAAAGCACAAAAATGAGCAAAATGATAAAAAATGATACATTCTACAGGAAGGGAGAAAGAAGACATGCATATCCATAATTAGAAGAATGAATAAAAAATGTCATCAGTGCTCCTAGAGCCTAATAGTAACAAGTAAAGCTCTTTTTATGGACAGACATCTTCATGGAGATTGATTTGGTAGTAACAGTTAAGGATAGCATTTCCAAGTCTGATTCATATACAATTTTCATGGCAACAGCTATAATGTAATGTGTTTTTCTATAAAAACTATTTTGCCTTGTCCATGAGCACATTGAGTGCAACTGCATGTGCCAGTAACAGACTTTGTCCATGATCCTCTTATGAAGAAATAGCTTTAAATCTTACTAAAAGTTATTGCTAATAAATTACTCATTATAGATGATATGAGAACTACACACACCAGTTAATCACAGAAAATAAGGGAAACTTACATAATGTATGTTTTACTTGTTTCATAAATCAGAATAGTTGAAACAGACATTTAATAATTTAAATAAAAGTATACATACAATTGTATTTTCAAAGAGATCCCATATTTTAATGATAATAGATGGTCTTGGCTTCATTATGCCTGAAGGGTTTTTCTTAATATGAAAAGGTGATGCATTTATAGAGGCTGATTCATATAACATATTCTCTAAAGTGCTCAAGATATGCTACATGTTTCTGGACCTCTTCTAGAACATCTTTGAAAGACAGTTTGAAATATTGCCTTTATTAATGTACTGTGAGATTTTGAGAGTTTCTATAGACACGTAAAAATTGGAGGTGGTTACCCTCAGAAAGAACAGATGTTTTGACATATGTCCAGATGAGTACTCTGAACTAGAAATTCAAATCTTCTTCTGGAAAACTTTTTGTGCTAACATATTGTAGACAATGAATCTTAAAAACCATTGGCTATGGACTTGACAGAAAAAATGGGATTAGTTAAGATTTATTTACAGAGATTAACCAAATTGAGCATAGAAATGGGTGGAACTGGCTATATTCCTCTGATTTTCAAATGATTGGCAAAAATTCCTTTAATCTTTCCAAAAATTCTTTAAATTCTCTGAAATTCACATACAATATAATATTTCTAAATACATTTCCTATCTGTCTTTGTTAAATCATGTGGAACACTTTCCCTGCCTACAACACTTCTAAGAGGAATATACATTTGCAGACCCAAATTGTGGAAAGAAATGCTCAAATTTGAATAATTTTACTCTCTTTTCTGCATTATCATAAAAAAGGACGGATTCAAAGCATAACAATATCCACATTTAAATGGCATCAAGCAAAATCATATCGTTTCTCTATCGCTGATGATAATTACATATGAAAATACCTCCCCATTTTTGTAGATTTACATTTATATAATTCAAAATAAAAAATGCGTATTTGTCAGCTATTTTTTTTAAACAAGCCCAAACTTATATAGAACATTTATGCATTTAAACAAGCTATAAGGCATGGTTTTTATTTTCTCCTCTTGGAGAAATGTCATGTGAACATGGCAAAAATAGTGATCTCTAATTCTTCTTCCTTTTGTTTGAGGGTCTTTTCCCTTGCTTGCTCTTTTTTCATATGTAATATTGTCACTGGACATTAAACATGTTTTGAAAAGCACCAGAAACCCAGAATATATTTTCAACACTGTCTACAGAAATACTTCAAATTTAACTCATAACAGTTTCAACATGCATATGATATATAATAGATTCCTCATACGCTTAGGAATTGAAATTAGGATAAAATGTGAATTATCAGCACTGTTTGGCTGAGAAAGATTATCCTATAATAGCCACTAAGTTGGCAAGAATAATATGTGCTTAAATTATCCAAATTTCCACGTGGCCCTAAAATTAATCTCTTGGGGTACAGGTAATTCTTTAATTCCATTCCTCTCTACAAATCATTGAAAAATGTCCATCCTGTTTTGAACAAAGTATTAGGGAAAAGTATATAAAACTATTTTAACTAGATCTGGGATCTCTGAATAGATTACTGCAATAAAGAATAGTGTAGTCATTACTGTTCTGTATATTTTAGCCCAGATACTTTTCCTCACAGACATATTTTCTCTAGCCTGGGATTTTCAACTTTTAAAGAGTGTACATTCAGCATTCCCTGCTGCAGAAAATAAGAATTACTTTGAAAGTTGCTTTTATCTAATTATAACCATTGTCTTGACAACAAATGCAAACAAAAGTGTGTTTCTTTTTTTTAATGAACTCATTGATCACTATGCCTAATCTCCATAGGATGGCAAGGCATTTTGAATAAATATGTTGAAATGCTTTTAAAACCTCTGATGTCTCCTTGAGAATCACTTTTCTGGATACACTCCATCAATCCCTAATATTCTTCTCCTGCTTCTCAGCTGGTTAATGTATATGATTGATCTTTGGCCAAGCAGTAAACATAGAAATGTGTTTACATTAGTTCACCTAATTATAAATTTGCTTTTCCAGGTATGATAGGACACTTTCAAGTTTCATAGAATTTAAATATGCTTGCTAAATATAAATTTCAAACTCTTTAAAATTTGTGCAGGAATAGTGAAAACACTATATTTAAGAACCACATCTAGACTGGAATGAAAAACCTGCCACTTAACACCTGTGTGATTTTAAGTGACCTAACCTCTCTGAGACTCACCTTACTCATCCATAGAAAGGAAATAACAGCATCAACTCTTTAAGAGTCATGGTATAGGTAAAATCTCTTAGCGCTCAATATGGTTTAGTTTTCTGTTTCTGCTTCCAAGTCAATATCTCGTTACAAAAAAAAAAAAAAAAGAAAAACATTAACCCTCTGACATCCCAGTCTGAAAAAAAGTCTCTGTGGCATGCTGAACTAAGAATCTAGCCTCAGTGTCTTTTATTTCAATTATATATCCTGGGATTACACAGTTTGGGGATAATGTTAATGAGTTTTCACACACAATAAATGATGCACAAGACAAGCTATTTAGTATCCAAATCTGAAAGTTGATGTTCTGTAAAGCTGCTTTAAGAATTTGAAAGATTATTGAAACATTACAAGGATGTAATGTTTCCATTACTTCAATACATATGTTAAAATACTAAATAAAAATTAACTGCAATCTATAGAACCTGATTATATTACTATTCTATTATTTCTGGGCTAACAAAATTAAATTTCAGATTGGTTGAACTTTATGGAAAATGAGGAAGTTTGCTGTAGAGCTGTAAAGAAGAATCATATTTTCAATCACACCACACAACCAAGATACAGCATATTCAAAGTGCTGAAAATCAATGATAAAAAAATAAATCTTGGAGGCAGCAGAATATTACATACAAAGAAAAAAGAAAATGACTACATCAGACAAATATAAACTGAGAGAAATTGCTGCCAGTATATCTGATTTAAGAAATATTAAAGAATACTTTTTATACCAAATCAATATACCAGACAGAAATCTAGATTTGTTTAATAAATAAAGATCTCTGGAAATTGTAAAAAATGATAATAACTACATTTTTTTCTTATTTAGACTTGGTTTAATAGAAATTTGACTCTCTGAAAGAAAAATAGTAAAAATAAAGTGGCTAATAACATAAATACAATTAAAATATATAATTAAAAGAGGACAGAGGAATGGAAGGAGTAATTATATTTATCCTGTTGTAAGTTTACCACTGTTTTTCACAGCTATAAATAATGGACCAACAGTGAAGCATGAATGGAATAAAAAAGAAACACTCAACCCAAAAGCTATCATGACAAAAAGAAAAAGGGAACAAAGAGCCGATAGAAAAAATAAGAGAAAAATAAGTTGGTGTAATTAAATTCAAATATATCAATAATTGCATTACATATAAACAGTCTGTAGACCCAATTAGTGATAGAGATGGTCAAATTGGATTTAAAAAGATACAATCTCTATATAGTCTATTGAAACCAAATTCAAACATAAAGATGTTGAAAGGTTAAATGTAATAATATGGAAAAATATAATATGTAAATATTAAGCAAAGAAATCTGGAGTGGCTATATTAATATCAAAAAATAGAATTCAGAACAAGGCATATTACCAGAACAAAAGCAGTCAATTGAGGGAAAAGACATAATAATCCCAATAAAGCTTCAAAATGCATGAAGCAAAACCTGATAGAACTGAAAAGTAAAAAGAAAAATCCACAATTATAGTTGGATATATTAATACTTCTCTGTCTGAAATCCCTAGAACAAGCAGATATACAGTAAACATATACAAGACCTGATAAACAGAAGCTGACCTAGTTGACATTTATAAATCCCTCCAACAAACAAAAGCAAAGATACAAATTTCAAAAAGCTTCAAAATAGAACATTTTCTGAGCCATTAAACAAAAATCAATACATCTGAAAGAACTGATGATGGTCAAAGTCTATTTTCTGAGCACAATGCAATTATTGTTGATAACAACAGGAAGATATCTGGAAAAAGCCAAATATTTGGAAGTAAACAAATGCTTCTAAATAACTCATAATACTTCTAAATAACTCATGAGATGCACAAAGGAAATTAGAAAATATTTTAGTTGAATGAAAATGAAAACATTACATATTACAATTTGTGGGAAATAGATAAAGCAGTGCTTATGGGGATTTTACAGCATTAAACACTTGTCTTTAGAAGGAAGTAAGGTCTCAAATCAGCTACCTAATATTCCATGTTAAGCAACAATAAAAAAAAGGGGGGGAAATAAACCCAAAGCAAGCAGAAGAGAGGAAATAATAAAGATAAAAGCAGAAAAGATGAAATAGTAAAGAGAAATAATAGGAAAAATCAATTAAAAAGGAACTGGTTTTTTAAAAAGATCAATGAAACTGATAAATCTCTAGCCAGAATGATCAACTAACTCAAATCCACAAGAAGAAATGAAAAGCACTGGAATGGTACATCTGTCAGTAAATATAGACTATATATATAAAATGTTTCTCCTCAATTTTATTAAAAGACATAAGATTACATAAAGCAATAATTATAATACTCTGTTTTTAGGTTTGTAACATACACAGATGTCATTTTTTAATTCAATTTATTTAAACTAAAAAAAAAGTTCACCCATTTATTCCAACCCCTACCCCCCACCTCTGGCAACCATCTATATAAATATAAATATAAATATATTTAGATTCCATATATGACAAAGATCATACAGTATTTGTCTTTCTTTGTCAGACTCATTTCACTTCATATAATAATTTATAAATTATATGGCAAAATAGAACAAATGAGGAAAATGGATATGGAGCAGTAATAGAGAAAAGTTGCAATATTTTATTGGAATTAACACAGTATTAATGTGAAGTAGATTATAATATATTGATTCATATTATAAACCCTGGAGTAAATAGAAAATCAACAGAGGAATTAAAATGAATACTAAAAATTTGGTTTTACATGAAATGTGTTAAGGAAGAATAAAGGAGCAACAAAGACAACGGACATAAAAGACAAATGGCAGTCGTAAAGCCAATCATATTAATGACTATATCAAGTATAAATGGACTCATCACTCCAATCAAAAGAGATTTTTTATTTTATTTTATTTTATTTTATTTTATCTTATTTTACCTAATCTCATCTCATCTTATCTTACTTTGGAAACTTTATTTTCTGTCACCCTATTTCCTTTTTAAGAGTCTGGAGAAGAACAGCTGAAGACCATTCAGCGGTTGCTCCTCCCATTCCGTGGCCTGAGCAGCGGCAGCTGCAGCCCATCTTCAGTGGCGTCTTCAGTGACCGCTGTGCACTGTGGTTCTCAGTGGGGAACTGATGGGCAGGCACAGAGGGCACCTGCCGCCTTCAGACCAGGCTGCCACCTCGGCTTGAGCAGCAGTAAATTCAGGAGCTGGAGCAGTCCGTTCACCCTGAATTCCTCCTCGGTCACAGCCTTCTCAGCTGAGGCCGGCCCTTCCTTCACCACCTGTTGAGGATCTTCGCCCAAGTCGAGAGTAGGCGGGACTCCCGCAGGTGCTCACGGGAGAGGGACCCACGCATGCGCAGATCTTCCCGGGTCAGCGTCCGTCAATCACGTCAGACCTGTAGAGCGAGCTCCCGGTCGTTGCACAGATGGTGGGGTACACACGGCACAGAGACTGGTTTGTGTTACACGGAGCCGTGGTAGGCAGGTTCACAGAAGATGCCTCTCACGCCGGTGGTCAGGCCTGGTGTCGGGAACCGCCACGAGTCGCGGCTCCCGGAAGCCTGCCAGGCTCCGGTGAGTGAGGTTCCAGGGGCGAGGTGACCAGCAGTAGGAGTGGCGCCCATGGCAGCAGCAGACTTCGGCACAGCTCTCTGGCTGGTCCTCCTGGAGGTTATGCTACTGACATCAGCCAGGTTTTCAATGGCAGTGATGGCAGAAGCGGACAGCGGAAGCTTCTCCCAGGTTCTCTTCAGATTTAGAGGTAATGCCATCACTTTTCCTTTTTAGATAACTGTCTGATTTGGAAGTCAAGGTTGGTGCCACCTAAGTGGGTTCTTGCTGCAAGGTTTGAGGACATCCTCCTTCATTTGCAGGACATCAAAGGCTCTGGGCATTGTGAAAGTTTCCCTGAAAGTTATGACAGGAACCCAGAACAAGGCCTTACAGACCGCTGTCTGGGTAGCACAGAAAGGGAAAAGTCAAAGATTTTAAATTTGTAAATTGGACTAAGGAGCAAGGTTAAATTATATTGAGTAGAAAAGATATGTTGGATTCAAAGATGCAAACGAAGGCTTACCCATATATTACTATATTCTCTATCAATATGTTAAATCTATCCACCTTAGTTTTGAAAGATATTTTTTAGGGGATTATACATTTCATGAGGCTTTGCCTATAAAATCTATGTTACTAAGAGATTATTAAAAATGAAAGCCAATCAAATAACAGTATACTAAAAAGTTCATAGATATAGGAAAAGAAATAATTTTTAAGAAGTACATGAAATTTTAAAGTTCAGACATTTCAGATTGTAATGAAATGTTCTGTGATGGAAATACTCTGTAGCCAGTAAGTTTGGAAATGCTATATAGACTATATCCTCTGCAAGAGATGCATCATTCACATTAGCGTAATGGAGTAGTCCTGCAAGAAAAGAACTATGACTGAGTTTAATGTACCATTCCTGTCGTATTTGTCCATGAAACGTATGTATTTATAGTCTATATAACAATTGTATTTATATATAACAGTTACTAATACCCCACATAAACAGATTTCCTTGCAGGATTCTCACACATTGATGTAAAGAAGAGCATACAGATCCTTCTAACTCAGTGTTCACTAAAATATAAGCTCTAAGAGGGCCTTTTTACCCCAAAACATAGTACGGTGCCTAGTATAGATTATATGTTTGCTTTTATTTTTGTTATATCTGTATCTATATCTATATCTATCTAACTATTGATCTATAGAGAGTGAGATAAATGGTTGAATGAATAAGTTACTTCATTCCAATTATGAAACAGAACAACATATTAGTTTAATATATATCTGAAGAAAAAATCAATACTAATCTATATAAGAAAACCTAAACAATTGTTCACCACAAATAGGCAGCTTATTTTGTTTCTCCTATTTGTGGATCATTAACTTTAAGTGAGTGATCTAAAATGAATACGCTTCAAACAACAATATAGAAAGGAATAGTGAAGTATCTTTTGCCATAACTATAGATGCTGGCATTAATAACATTTCCTAGAGAGAATCAGCATTCTACAGGATAATACAGTTGCTTCCTTGGTTGTAGAACACTAAATTGAATAGCAGTGGTGGTACAATTTATTGAACTATGAGCCAATTGATTATTAATTTTTTAAATAGTTTGTCTCCCTTCTGTTTTAAATGGATAGCCAGACTTTGTTCTGTCTTGTCTCAGGAAAGCTGTGGCACAATAAAGATTACATAAAGTCCAAGGGTGTTTCTCAAGAACAGATTGTATTGGGTGTCTAGGAAGAAAAGGAAAAGGCAGATGGGAACATTCCTTTGAGGACAGCAGAGAGGAATGGATAAGACCTCTGATGTGACTCCTGGGTGTATGGGGAAGGATCAATTCTAGGCATAGGGCTTTCATGTTTTACAAAACTTCTCACACACTACATATGATGAAGAATTGAGTGACCCAGATAATTGAGGAATTGTGTAGTCTTCAACAATGACATTATTAAAGGCCACTATGGTAGAAAGATAATTGAAATTCTCTCACATTTCCAGGAACTCAGAGTGCTCCTAGATTCTTAAGAAACCTTACAGAGGCTGAAGAAAAGCAAATGATGCTGACACTAATTATCCTGACAAACTAGTAGTTTAGGCTCATAGATGAATTAGAAGTTAATTAATGGAAGCCCAGAAATGTGATATTCTATGATTTTGAAAGTTGACTTTAAACAAAGTGTTTTGTTAGGAATATAAAACATGGGGCTTCCCTGGTGGCTCAGTGGTTAAGAATGGACATATATACACTACCAAACGTAAAATAGATAGCTAGTGGGAAGCAACCGCATAGCACAGGGAGATCAGCTCGGTGCTTTGTGACCACCTAGAGGGGTGGGATAGGGAGGGTGGGAGGGAGGGAGATGCAAGAGGGAAGAGATATGGGAACATATGTATATGTATAACTGATTCACTTTGTTATAAAGCAGAAACTAACACACCACTGTAAAGCAATTATACTCCAATAAAGATGTTAAAAAAAAAAAAATACACCTGCCATATACCCTGAGAAAACCATAATTCAAAAAGAGTCATGTACCATAATGTTCATTGCAGCACTATTTACAATAGCCAGGACATGGAAGCAACCTAAGTGTCCATCGACAGATGAATGGATAAAGAAGAATGGCACATATATACAATGGAATATTACTCAGCCATAAAAAGAAATGAAATTGAGTTATTTGTAGTGAGGTGGATGGACCTAGAGTCTGTCATACAGAGTGAAGTAAGTCAGAAAGAGAAAACAAATACCGTATGCTAACACATGCATATGGAATCTAAAAAAAAAAAGGTCTGAAGAACCTAGGGGCAGGACAGGAATAAAGATGCAGACGTAGAGAATGGACTTGAGGACACAGGGATTGGGTAGGGTAAGCTGGGACGAAGTGAGAGAGTGGCATGGACATATATACACTACCAAATATAAAATAGACAGCTAGTGGGAAGCAGCCGCATAGCACAGGGAGGTCAGCTCGGTGCTTTGTGACCACCTGGAGGGGTGGGATAGGGAGGGTGGGAGGCAGGCTCAAGAGGGAGGAGATATGGGGTTATATGTATATGTATAGCTGATTCACTTTGTTATAAAGCAAAAACTAACACACCATTGTAGAGCAATTATACTCCAATAAAGATGTTAAAAAAAAAAAAAGAATACGCCTGCCAATGCAGGGGGCACGGGTTCGAGCCCTGGTCCGGGAAGATCCCACAAGCTATGGAGCAACCAAGCCCATGTGCCACAACTACTGAGCCTGTGCTCTAGAGCCTGCGAGCCACAACTACTGAAGCCCGCGTGCCTAGAGCCTGTGCTCCGCAACAAGAGAAGCCACTGCAATGAGAAGCCCGTGCACGACAATGAAGAGTAGCCCCTGCTCGTATCAACTAGAGAAAGCACACACACAGCAATGAAGACCCAACGCAGCCAAAAATAAAAAAATTTAAAAATATATCTATAAAACATTTTAGATAAGTTGACAATTTACAAAATATATTAAGGCAGAGAAAATATTTCCTAGGATACTGTAATGATGGATACATGTCATTGTACACTTGTTCAAAACCATAGAACGTACAGCACCAAGAGTGAACCCTAATGTAAACCAAGGATTTTGAGTGATTATGATGTGTATGTAGGTTTGTCAACTGTAACAAGTATATCACTCTGGTGGGGGATGTTGATAATGAGGGAGGCTCTACATGTGTGGGGAAGGAGGGTGTATATGGGAAATACCAGTATCTTCCCCTCAATTTTTCTGTGAACCTAAAACTACTCTTAAAAATAATATATATATGCAAAATAAATGTATATATTTATGAATATATATATATTTATATAGACAAAAAGTTGTGTAGTGGGTGGGTGATTTTTACTAAGTACGAATAAATTTGGACATCAGCAGCAACCATAAGTTAAGGAAAATGTTGCTTTCAGATGTCTGTTGTTTTTGTAGACATCCAAATCCTAGAGGCTTCAAAGAGAGCCAAGCACTGACAATATCGATGAAGTATAAGAGTAAAAATGTCTGATGATGCAAGCAAAACCAGACAGAGTCATATTAACACAAATTTTGCACTGGTAAGACTGAGACTGGAGGCAATATTCATTGCAATTGTTTATGTAAAATGGCAGCCAAGTGAACTGAAGTGGTTTGGAAAAAAAATATGTAAAACAATTGTGTGCCATAAAAGTTTACATATGGATGAAACCAGATTGCTTGAGAAAAGTGCCTGTTAGGACCTCATTTTTAAAAAGAAAATAGCTTAACTAGGATTGAAGTCTATGGAAATAAAGCTTATGTCTTTAACTTGGGGTAAGTAGGAGATTGCAAGTCGGAAGCACAGCTTGTTTATTACACACACACACAAAAACACGTTTAGAGGTCTTTTTATTTGTTTTTGCTTCACATAAAATTCACATTGTGCAAAATTATCCTAAATGGAACAATTGTGAGAGAAAGGATTTATCTCTAACTAGTTACTTCCTAAGAGAGGATTATTAAACCGTTCCTGGAATTATTTCAATTTGTCATTGTTGATTTAATTTTGAATATTTTTCCCTTTCCTGTTTTCATTTGATGATGTTTTATGGCAAAAACATTTAGAATTAAAATAAATTTAAATAATAAACTTTATTTGACATGGTACAATCTTAATAATTTCTAATAGGAGAAATAACAACCTGAAATAAGGGAGATCTAGGGAGGGCATGAATATTTAGGAATGAAACACATTCACATGGGAGGCCCTACTTATACTGCAATGCTGTGTACACAAGATTTTTTTAAACATCTTTATTGGAGTATAATTGCTTTACAATGATGTGTAAGTTTCTGCTTTATAACAAATTGAATCAGCTATACATATACATATATCCCCATATCTCCTCCCTCTTTCTTCTCCCTCCCACCCTCCCTATCCCACCCCTCTAGGTGGTCAAAAAGCACCGAGCTGATCTCCCTGTGCTATGCGGCTGCTTCCCAGTAGCTATCTATTTTACATTTGGTAGTGTATATATGTCAGTGCCACTCTCTCACTTCGTCCCAGCTACCCTATCCCCCCCACGCCCTCAAGTCCATTCTCTACATCTGCGTCTTTATTCCTGTCCTGCCCCTAGGTTCCACAGAACCATTATTATTATTTTTTTTTAGATTCCATATGTATGTGTTAGCATACGGTATTTGTTTTCTCTTTCTGATTTACTTCACTCTGTATGACAGACTCTAGGTCCATCCACCTCACTACAAATAACTCAATTTCGTTTCTTTTTATGGCTGAGTAATATTACTTTGTGTATATGTACCACATCTTCTTTATCCATTCATCTGTCGATGGACACTTAGGTTGCTTCCATGTCCTGGCTATTGTAAATAGTGCTGCAATGAACATTGTGGTACATGACTCTTTTTGAATTATGGTTTTCTCCAGGTATATGCCCACTAGTGGGATTGCTGGGTCATATGGTAGTTCTATTTTTAGTTTTTTAAGGAACCTCCAAACTGTTCTCGGTAGTGGCTGCATCAATTTACATTCCCACCAACAGTGCAAGAGGATTCCCCTTTCTCCACACGTTCTCCAGCATCTATTGTTTGCAAATTTTTTAATGATGGCCATTCGGACAAGGGTGAGGTGTTATCCCATTGTAGTTTTGATTTGCATTTCTCTGATGATTAGTGATGTTGAGCATCCTTTCACGTGTTTCTTGGCAATTTGGATATCTTCTTTGGAGGAATGTCTATTTAGGTCTTCTGCCCATTTTTGGATTGGGTTGTTTGTTTTTTGATATTGAGCTGCATGAGCTGCTTGTATATTGTAGAGAGTAATCCTTTATCAGTTGCTTCGTTTGCAAATATATTCTCCCATTCTGAGGGTTGTCTTTTCATCTTGTTTATAGTTTCCTTTGCTGTGCAGAAGCTCTTGAGTTTCATTAAGTCCCATTTGTTTATTTTTGTTTTTATTTCCATTTCTCTAGGAAGTATGTCAAAAAGAATCTTGCTGTGATTTATGTCATAGAGTGTTCTGCCTATGTTTTCCTCTAAGAGTTTTATAGTCTCTGGCCTTACATTTAAGTCTCTAATCCATTTTGAGTTTATTTTTGTATATGGTGTTAGGGAGTGTTCTAATTTCATTCTTTTACATGTAGCTGTCCAGTTTTCCCAGCATCATTTACTGAAGAGACTGTCTTTTCTCCATTGTATAGTCTTGCCTCCTTTATCAAAGATAAGGTGAACATATGTGTGTGGGTTTATCTCTGGGCTTTCTCTCCTGTTCCGTTGATCTGTATTTCTGTTTTTCTGCCAGTACCATACTGTCTTGATTACTGTAGCTTTGTAATATAGTCTGAAGTCAGGGAGCCTGATTCCTCCAACACCATTTTTCTTTCTCAAGATTGCTTTGGCATTTGGGGGTCTTTTGTGTTTTCATACAAATTGTGAAATTTTTGTTCTAGTTCTGTGAAAAATGCCATTGGTAGTTTGATAGGGGATTGCATTGAATCTGTAGATTGCTTGGGGTAGTACAGTCATTTTCACAATGTTGATTCTTCCCATCCAAGAACATGGTATATCTCTCCATCTGTTTGTATCATCTTTAATTTCTTTCATCAGTGTCTTATAGTTTTCTGCATACAGGTCTTTTGTCTCCTTAGGTAGGTTTATTCCTAGGTATTTTATTCTTTTTGTTGCAATGGTAAATAGGAGTGTTTCCTTAATTTCTCTTTCAGATTTTTCATCATTCGTGTATAGGAATGCAAGAGATTTCTGTGCATTAATTTTGTATCCTGCTACTTTATACCAAATTCATTGATTAGCTCCAGTAGTTTTCTAGTAGCATCTTTAGGATTCTCTATGTACAGTATCATGTCATCGGCAAACAGTGACAGCTTTACTTCTTTTCTGATTTGGATTCCTTTTATTTCTTTTTCTTCTCTGATTGCTGTGGCTAAAACTTCCAAAATTATGTTGAATAGTAGTGGTGAGAGTGGCAACCTTGTCTTGTTCCTGATCTTAGAGGAAATGGTTTCAGTTTTTCACCATTGAGAACAATGTTGGCTGTGGGTTTGTCATATATGGCCTTTATTTTGTTGAAGTAAGTTCCCTCTATGCCTACTATCTGGAGGGTTTTTATCATAAATGGGTGTTGAAATTATTCGAAAGATTTTTCTGCATCTATTGAGATGATCATATGGTTTTTCTCCTTCAGTTTGTTAGCATGGTGTATCACATTGATTGATTTGTGTATATTGAAGAATCCTGGCATTCCTGGTGTAAACCCCACTTGATCATGGTGTATGACTCCTTTAATGTGCTGTTGGATTCTGTTTGCTAGTATTTTGTTGAGGATTTTTGCATCTATGTTCATCAGTGATATTGGCCTGTAGTTTTCTTTCTTTGTGACATCTTTGTCTGGTTTTGGTATCAGGGTGATGGTGGCCTCATAGAATGAGTTTGGGAGTGTTCCTCCCTCTGCTACATTTTGGAAGAGTTTGAGAAGGATAGGTGTTAGCTCTTCTCTAAGTGTTTGATAGAATTCGCCTGTGAAACCGTGTGGTCCTGAACTTTTGTTTGTTGGAAGATTTTTAATCACAGTTTCAATTTCAGTGCTTGTGATTGTTCTGTTCATATTTTCTATTTCTTCCTGGTTCAGTCTCAGAAGGTTGTGCATTTCTAAGAATGTGTCCATTTCTTCCAGGTTGTCCATTTTATTGGCATATATTTGCTTGTAGTAATCTCTCATGATGCTCTGTATTTCTGCTGTGTCAGTTGTTACTTCTCCTTTTTCATTTCTAATTCTGTTGATTTGAGTCTTCTCCCTTTTTTTCTTGATGAGTCTGGCTAATGGTTTATCAATTTTGTTTACCTTCTCAAAGATCCAGCTTTTAGTTTTATTGATCTTTGCTATCATTCCTTCATTTCTTTTTTATTTATTTCTGATCTGATCTTTATGATTCCTTTTCTTCTGCTAACTTTGGGGTGTTTTTGTTCCTCTTTCTCTTATTGCTTTTGGTATAGGGTTAGGTTGTTTATTTGAGATGATTCTTGTTTCTTGAGGTAGGATTGTATTGCTATAAACTTCCCTCTTAGAACTGCTTTTGCTGCATCCCATAGGTTTTGGGTCATCGTGTTTTCATTGTCATTTGCTTCTCGGTATTTTTTAATTTCCTCTTTGATTTCTTCAGTGATCTCTAGGTTATTTAGTAGTGTATTGTTTAGTCTGAATGTGTTTGTATTTTTTACAGATTTTTTCCAGTAATTGATACCTAGTCTCATAGCATTGTGGTCAGAAAAGATACTTGATATGATTTCAATTTTCTTAAATTTACCAATACTTGATTTGTGACCCAACATATGATCTACCCTGGAGAATGTTCCATGAGCACTTGAGAAGAAAGTGTATTCTGTTGTTTTTGGATGGAATGTCCTATAAATATTAATTAAGTCCATCTTCTTGAATATACCATTTAAAGCTTGTGTTTCCTTATTTATTTTCATTTTGGATGATCTGTCCATTGGTGAAAATGGGGTGTTAAAGTACCCAACTATTATTGTGTTATGGTTGATTTCCCCTTTTATGGTTGTTAGCATTTGCCTTATGTATTGAGTGCATAAATATTTACAATTGTTATATCTTCTTCTTGGATTGATCCCTTGATCATTATGTAGTGTCCTTCTTTGTCTCTTGTAGTAGTCTTTTTTTTAAAGTCTATTTTTTCTGATATGAGATTTGCTACTCTAGCTTTCTTCTGATTTCCTTTGTATGGAATATCTTTTCCCCTCCCCTCAGTTTCAGTCTGTATGTGTCCCTAGGTCTGAAGTGGGTCTCTTGTAGACAGCATATATACGAGTCTTGTTTTTGTATCCATTCAGCCAGCCTATGTCTTTTGGTTGGAGCATTTAATCCATTTATATTTAAGGTAATTACCAATATATATGTTCCTATTACCATTTTCTTAATTGTTTTGGGTTTGTTATTGTAGGTCTTTTCCTTCTCTTGTATTTCCTGCCTAGAGAAGTTCCTTTAGCATTTGTTGTAAAGCTGGTTTGGTGGTGCTGAATTCTCTTAGCTTTTGCTTGTCTGTAAAGGTTTTAATTTCTCTGTCGAATCTGAATGTGATCTTTGCTGAGTAGAGTAATCTTGGTTTTGATTTTTTGCCTTTCATCACTTTAAATATACCTTTCCTTTCCCTTCTGGCTCACAGAGTTTCTGCTGAACGTTTAGCTGTTAACCTTATAGGGATTCCCTTGTATATTATTTGTTTTTTTCCCTTGCTGCTTTTAATATTTTTTCTTTGTATTTAATTTTTGATAGTTTGATTAATATGTGTCTTGGTGTGTTTCTCCTTGGATTTATCATGTATGTGACTGTCTGTACTTCCTGGACTTGATTGACTATTTCCTTTCCCATATTAGGGAAGTTTTCAACTATAATCTCTTCAAATTTTTCTCAGTCCCTTTCTTTTTCTCTTCTTCTTCTTCTGTGACCCCTATAATTCAAATGTTGGTGTGTTTAATGTTGTCCAAGAGGTCTCTGAGACTATCCTCAATTCTTTTCATTCTTTTTTCTTTATTCTGCTCTGTGGTAGTTATTTCCACTATTTTATATTCCAGGTCACTTAATCGTTCTTCTGCCTCAGTTATTCTGCTATTGATTCCTTCTAGAGGATTTTTAATTTCATTTATACATCATTGTTTCTTTGCTTTTTAGTTCTTCTAGGTCCTTGTTAAACATTTCTTGTATTTTCTCCATTCTTTTTCCAAGATATTAGATCATCTTTACTATCATGGTTCTGAATTCTTTTTCAGGTAGACTGATTATTTCCTCTTCATGTGTTTGGTCTGGTGGGTTTTTACGTTGCTCCTTCATCTGCTACGTATTTCTCTATCTTCTCATTTTGTTTAACTTACTGTGTTTGGGGTCTCCTTTTCGAAGGCTGCAGGTTTTTAGTTCCCATTGTTTTTGGTGTCTGCCCCCAGTGGCTAAGGTTGGTTCAGTGGGCTCTGTAGGCTTCCTGGTGGAGAGGACTGGTGCCTGTGTTCTGGTGGATGAGGCTGGATCTTGTCTTTAAGGTGTTCAGGACTGCATCCTCTCGTGTGTTTTGAGGTGTTTGTGACCTTATTATGATTTTAGGCAGCCTCTCTGCTAATGGGTGGGGTTGTGTTCCTGTCTTGCTAGTTGTTCGGCCTAGGGTGTCCAGCACTATAGCTTGCTGGTCATTGAGTGAAGCTGTGTCTTAGCATTGAGATCGAGATCTCTGGGAGAGATTTTGCCATTTGATATTATGTGGAGCCGGGAGGTCTCTGGTGGGCCAGTGTCCTGAACTTGGCTCTCCCACCTCGGAAGCACAGGCCTGACACCCGGCAGAAGCACCAAGACTCTGTTAGCCACACGGCTCAGAAGGCAGAAAAAAAGAAAGAAAGAAAGAAAAAAATAGAATAAAAAGAAGTGAAGTTATTAAAATAAAGAATTTAAAAAAATATTAATAATTAAAAAATTAAAAAGTAATAAATAAAGAAGAATGAAGGCAAGAAGAGAGCAATGAAACCAAAAAACAAATCCCCCAATGATAACAAGCACTAAAAACTATACTAAAAAAAAAAAAACACTACACACAGAACCCTAGGACAAATGGTAAAAGCAAAGCTATACATACAAAATCACACAAAGAAGCATACACATACACACTCACAAAAAGAGAAAAAGGAAAAAAAAATCTGTATATTTAAAAAAAAAAAAGGAAGAGAGCAACAAATCAATGAACAAATCTACCAATGATAATAAACTCTGAATACTAAACTAAGATAAACATAAAATCAGAAACCAGTCTGTAGCATATAGCAAACCCCAAGTCTACAGTTGCTCCCAAAGTCCACTGCCTCAATTTTGGGATGATTTGTTGTCTATTCAGGGATTCCACAGATGCAGGGTGCATTAAGTTCATTGTGGAGATTGAATCTGCTGCTCCTGAGGCTGCTGGAAGAAATTTTCCTTTCTCTTCTTTGTTCCCACCGCTACTGGGGTTCAGCTTTG
Organism: Balaenoptera ricei; assembly: GCF_028023285.1. NCBI lineage: Eukaryota > Metazoa > Chordata > Mammalia > Artiodactyla > Balaenopteridae > Balaenoptera > Balaenoptera ricei. The sequence continues at coordinate 181,165,088 of NC_082639.1, forward strand.
GATTGGCCCTGCCTCTGCATGTGGGTCACCTGAGGGTGGCTGTTCCCTCCCAGACAGGACAGGGTTAAAGTAGCAGCTGATTTGGGGGCTCTGGCTCACTCAGGCCGGAGGGAGGGAAGGGTACGGGATGCGGGGCGAGCCTGTGGTGGCAGAGGCCAGCATGACGTTGCACCAGCCTGAGGTGCACTGTGCGTCCTCCCGGGGAAGTTGTCCCTGGAACGTGAGACCCTGGCAGTGGCGGGCTGCACAGGCTCCCAGGAGGTGTGGTGTGGAGAGTGACCTGTGCTTGCACACAGGCTTCTTGGTGGCTGCAGCAGCAGCCTTAGCATTTCATGCCTGTCTGTGGGGTCCGCGCTGATAGCCGTGGCTTGCGCCCTTCTCTGGAGCTCGTTTAGGCGGTGCTCTGAATCCCCTTTCCTCCCGCACCCCAAAACAATGATCTCTTGCCTCTTAGGCAGGTCCAGACTTTTTCCCGGACTCCCTCCCGGCTAGCCGTGGCGCACTAGCCCCCTTCAGGCAGTGTTCATGCAGCCAACCCCAGTCCTCTCCCTGGGATATGACCTCCGAAGCCCGAGCCTCAGCTCCCAGCCCCCGCCTGCCCCGGCAGGGGAGCAGACAAGCCTCTGAGGCTGGTGAGTGCTGGCTGGCACCGATCCTCTGTGCGGGGATCTCTCCGCTTTGCCCTCCGCACCCCTGTTGCTGCGCTCTCCTCTGTGGCTCCGAAGCTTCCCCCCCCGCTGCTCCCATCTCCGCCAGTGAAGGGGCTTCCTAGTGTGTGGAAACTTTTCCTCCTTCACAGCTCCCTCCTAGAGGTGCAGGTCCCATCCCTATTCTTTTGTCTCTGTTTTTTCTTTTTTCCTTTGCCCTACCCAGGTACGTGGGGAGTTTTTTGCCTTTTGGGAAGTCTGAGGTCTTCTGCCAGCGTTCAGTAGGTGTTCTGTAGGAGTTGTTCCACTGTAGCTGTATTTCAGATGTATTTGTGGGGAGGAAGGTGATCTCCACATCTTACTGCTCCACTGTCTTGAAGGTCTCCCCTGAGGGGGCAGTGTCTTTAACATGATCACGGTCTTCTGGACCACATAGGTTGGATGGTGGTTTTAGCACAGTCCTCTCTCACTGGATCTTTCCCTGATCTTCTTGTTAAACTTCTGCTGGGTATGCCTCTATTATATCACACTAGTACCACTGTTACTCTTCACTGGTCCTTAACTGATTGCTTTACTGCTTTCAGCAAATCCCTGAATCATTAATTGTGCCACAGTGTAATGCAAATACATTTAGGCCCTTCAGGCAGGGCCAGGGGATTTCCAATTTTTAAGGCTTGCACTGGCTTTCCCTGGACAGGACAGAACTTCTATTCCATGAGCAGGAACTAGGGGTGGGAGAGATGGAGGATTTTTTCTTCACTGTGTCCTCCCCAACCCAGATCCTCCCTGTGGAGAAGGAGCTGTGTGTATATGTACTTGAGTAGTAGGTAGAGCTTATGCTCTACCCAGCTTCCACAACCCATCTTCCTCAATATATGTCTCCCAGACCACAGAGTCTGGGAGATGGGATATTCATGTTCAGTGGATGCCAAATCTACCCAAAAGAGCTCTTTTGCACCAGAGAACTGGGGGGAGTCGATAATAGACATGCTATTGCCAAGACACTGGAAGGGTTCTTCACGGGAGAATGTTGTAGCCCGGAGCTTGAAGTCCATGGCCTTCCAATGTTGTTAAAAGTCTCTGTAGACTTTGTGCCATAACTGCTTCTCAATTTATTTTAAGCCCTGTATACAATCTCCGGAAACACTGAATAATTGTCTTTGCTAACTTTGAACATTAAAAGTTTCTCTGGCAGAGAGTTTCATCAAACTTCTCACACTGTTGTTACTGACAGAATGTTTTCAAATGTGAGGTTACTTGGTGTTCAACCTACAACTGATCCAACATTTATTTTATGAATAAATATTCAGTGACTAACTTGGATCTATATGATAATTAAACACTCTAGAAATTTAGAATCTTTGTACATGATGGTGAATATTTAGATATTTTGAAACATACAAATTATTTAATTGTTCTTATTGCTTTAGAGATTTATTCTTGTGTTAGTCTGGCTTTTAGTATGAACTGGCCAGGTGGTAACTCTTTGACATTGATAGAACAACGCTGGGGACAGTGTACAGATTATCTGTATCATTTCAAATCTATTTTTAATTATATAGCAGCAGAATTGACTTTATCCTAATGGTGAGGACTGCCCTAATCCTTCTATGAACACTTCTCCTTTCTCTGGACTTCAGAATTCCAATTACACAGCTCAGGGATAATTCAGAGATCTACAATCTCTATTGTATCAGACCAGGTACTTCCCCATTCAATGTCCCTTTTTGAGATATTGCTCTCAGGGAGCAGAAAATTGTTAATTCAAAAGTAGAGCATTAGTTGATATTTCTTAAAATTGCAGAGTGATATTTTAAAAATCTCCTTAAAGAGAGGAATAACTTCACCAACTAAAAAGAAGAAAGTACTTTGGTAGAAAGAGATAAGGAAGTCTAGGAGGCTTAAGGCCTTGCTGGCACTTAAATAAGTCTCTCCTCCTCTCTGTACCTTTGAATATCACTGTAAACATTGATGTTAGCAATTTGCTTCATAAAGATGAACAGTTGTTATATAGAAAATAGCTCACAAAGACAAAGAAACAAATATTCATTAGATAAACTACAGAATGCCAATTTTGATATGATAAATTAAATTTTTTAGAAGTGAATACAGTAATACAGTGAAACTCTATTTGAAATTGATGGGATAAAAATTTAGCTATAACACTTTGGCAAAATTAGTTATAGTTTCTGATTTTAAATTTCCTTATAGGAATGGTAAATCTGACTTTGCATCAGGTGGTGCTAAGGATTAGTATAAAGGTATGAAAAGTGTAATCACAATAATTCTCTATCCTTTTAAATTATCAAAACAACATCATGTGAGAGACACTCTTCTCTATTTTGTAGATGAAGAAGCCAAGTTATAAAGAAGTGTTGTGTGCTAGATGGCTTTTACGGGATGGATCCAGAACTTGAGTTGTGTCATTTTTATACCAATTCTTTTGTTATTGTTGTTAAGGTACCCTGAATAGAGAAGTACCATTGTCTGATTATTAGAATATGGGTTCTGAAATATTGTTATAGTCTTAATGTTACTTCTTAACTACAAGTCTTTTAACCTGTTTGAGCATTAGTTCTGTGATCATTATTATGAAAAACATAATACTCCCAGGGATGTTGTGATTCATTCCTGTGAATATGTATTCTTACTATAAAATAGTAATTGGTATAGTTGATTCAGCAAATCAAATGGAATAGGAAACAGTAGATTTATCATGGTTATATTTACATAATATTTAGACTACCTTCTAAAATTATAGGATTTTAATTTAGTAAATTAGATTTTTATTTGCTCCTAAAAATTATAAATCTATGTGCAAGTTAAATAATTCTAAAAATCTATTTGTAAGCATTGCTCTTAGATATATTATTTTTAATGTGGTTTAGTTCAAATTAACACAAAAGGTAAAATTTTTCAGAATTTTCCTGCAAATATTATTCATGTGGATTAGTTCTTCTCAAGAAATCAATGAGATTTCTGTAAATACTTATTCTTTCTAAAGAGCATCTGTTCTTTGGGAGAACATACCAAATAAAAGGTTTGTATATTGAATTGAAAAATATATTTGCATATACTTCATTGAAGTCTTTTGAACCCTGTTAAAGTTCATGTAGAGACAATGCTTTATGTTATTCTATGCATTTATTTATATTTTACATTTTATAAAGCATTGACTTCTGCCTTCTAAAAGCAGAAAAAGGTTATCAAGAATAATAAATTCTAATTCAGTATAAGGTGAAAATCTTCACTAAGAGATTGATAATCTTTCAAAAAGATAAGAGATGAAGGGCATAAAAGTCTTTTACTTACCCATAGTCCGGCAGTACACCCTGATATTTAGAATTTCATCAAGAGCAAACAGCAGTATTTTATGTTAGCACTGTAAAAGAGAAATACATCAAGGTCTATAATATTATCATACTCTTATTTTTATTGACCCAAAGACCAAAAAAATTAATACTATTCATGTAATATCTCTGTAGATATTTGCGATAAAAATCACTTCATGTGAATACTGATGAATTTATATTTGAAAATAATCACAATGTCCACATTTCTGCAAAGGTGAGAATATAATTTTGGCTTACCTAATGTCTATCATGAATAATTTCTATACCTTTCTCTTCTTTATTAAAATTAAAAAAAAAATCCTGCATCTAGATTACTTCTGTAAACATTTATACCAGGTTGCTAATTGCAGCAAGTTTGCCAGTTCTAATGGGAACTATAGAATTATGGTTTAATCTTACGGATTTGGATTGCAAAAATAAAGGTGTTTGTTCATATATAAAGCATTGTCTTGAACCTAGTTCTTTAGTAAATGTACAACTTTTAATAGAGAAAACTGAGAAATACACTATAGCAAATATTTCTTCTATGACACCAATCACTTGAATCTTAAAAGGGAGCAAAGTGGAAAGGGCACAGTTTGCAGCCAGAGAAATTACAATTTGAATCCTAACTGTAACTTGTTGAAAGAATGTGGCCTTGATTTACTGCCCTGATGCTGTTGTAAACACTGAAGAAATACTTATAATGACACTGATGTATTCTTTGAAACCTCCACTTGGAATCTAGGTAGAAGTCATTAGATTTAGCTTCTTATTTGGTTTCATATATTCTTCTTCTGTTCTGTTCTACATTTTCATTCCTAAGTCTGAAACTCTGCTTTCATTTATTTTTATCTCTATTCGTATATCTCCCCTATAACTGTTAGGACTATTTCTTTCTATTTGGAATCGTGGATCAACAGACACCCATTAAATTGTTCAGGATCCACTGACAGTATGACGATTTATTCAGATATACTTCTTACATTTGTTGGATTTGTGCAGGAGTACAAATTGAGGCTAACATACCATCTGTCTAAGAAATTTAAAGTTATTAGTAAAACTAATAAACTGTTACAATACTTTTTCCTTGTATTATGAAAAATATACCTCCATTTCAACAAAATGAGCAAATATAATGAAAGCTATGATTCTATAAAAGTGAAAGTCTGCAAAATATCAAATGACTGAAAACAACTAATATTGCATTTTTCTTTGTGGTCTGTTGATATACTAGCAATGTTGTTATTAGTAATAAAATAAGAGTATACACAATATACAAATCCTTGCTATTTATTCCATAAAATTCATTTTTTTGCCTATGTATCAGCAAATTAATTATATGTTCTAATTATAGTTTTCATACAATCTGTATATAATAATAATATAGAGCTTTAAACTTGTAATATGATTCTAAGTATACTAAATTTAAATATATTTACATGAAAAATGAGTACAAGTAATTCTAAAAACTCACAACCTAAAAATGCTTCAAACATTTTCAAAATTTTTTTTCTCCAAATATATTCAAAATTGTGCTTTAAAATGGATAGGTAAAATACAAATTATAATGAGTATATATCAACTTTTAAAATCAAAGTTATTTAAGTCAATCTGATGTTGGTATATGATATTTGAACATTGTATTAAAACTATTTGGGATTCTAGTTTCTGATTTAAAGAATCTATACCATGCTTTACGTATTATGTGTAGACATTTGTATCCAAATTTAAGAGTAATAATGAATAGCTAATATTGAAAAATTTCTTTACCACCATGGACAATTACCTCCATGGGTAATTTGTTCCAAATACTACAGTAATTTGTGAGTATATCAGAAACCATGAATTGGAGTGTAAATGGGTGTAGAACTTTGACATTCAGCATTATGGGGAAACAATACTCCATATTCAAAAATCCTTTACATTCATTGAATCTGACAGAAGGATATGACAATTCAATTATTTTTTTTCCCTTTTCTTTTCTTTAAGTGTTTTTGATGATCAAATTCTTTCCACTTTAAGAAGAAAATTTTACTATCAGCTGCAGCAAACTTCTCAAAACTTCTAGATATTTGGAACTTGTTGCCTTTCAAATCAAGAGTACAAGGCAAATGATATGAAAATTTTTTTCTAGAGCTTGAATGTTGTTGGTCATGGAAATGGGTATTTTCAGTCTCCTGGTAGCATCATGTCAACTCAAGGCTCTGAATCCCTAGTGACAGTGGTGCCCGTTATGTCATTTGCTTTGTGTGTTGTGATAAGCAGGGCCATTTATAGGGCTGTTCCTCTAAAGCATAGCACCATGGCAGTAGCCTTCTTCCCTGGGCCTAAGTAGGTATTAGGTACAACAAATTAACTACTGTATTTTTCTCATTTCTTTATGCTTCTGCGTAACAGACACATTTCTGTCATTTCTTCGTTTTTATTTATTATCTAGTTTGTTTGGGGCAGGTTATATGCTATAATAGTGGTCTCAAAAATCACTTTTTTGTTTCTATTGTTGTTCACCTGTTTCTGGTGATATATTTCAGATGTATGAATACTCTGAGGACTTCACCCTTTTCTTCTGACCACAGGCTGTGATCACAGTGGTTGCCTTTCTAATTTTCTAAACATGTACAATGAGGCCATTGGACCAGTGTCTGTGATTTCACTGAATATTTTTCAAGACTTTCTTCATCCCTAAAACTGTCTGGTTTCATGGAGCATCTCAGCTACACTAGCTCTGCTAGACTATCCATCAAACCAACCTGCCCTCAAGTTCAACGTCAGTAAGGTTGCTATAAACTCTCATTTGCCCAGGACAGTCCGGGTTTATGCTTGTCTGGAATAATTATGAATGGGGACCCTTTCAGTCTTAAGTTTCCTAGTTTGATGATGTTATGTGGTCACCCTTCATGTGGATCTCTGTGGTGCCTAAAATCTCCCTGAGTTCTATATTTGCAGTGATCTCCTCATCAAGTCAGGTTTATGTTTTTATCTTGTTCCTCTAATTTCAAATTGGCTGACATGCTCCCAAACAGAGTAAAACCAAAGACATTCATTCTTAGAAAACTGGACCCCCTTCCCGTGTTTGTCCTTCAAAACTTTTCCCATATACTGGTTCACAGTTGCTCCTACAAGTTAATTCTGCTAGTTAGACATATTTAACAGTTTCTCACCCAGTATGCATTTTTAATTTCTTTATGCATATTTTTAATACATCTTTATTGGAGTATAATTGCTTCACAATGCTGTGTTAGGTTCTGTTGTTCAACAAAGCGAATCAGCCATATGCGTACATATATCCCCATATACCCTCCCTCTTGAGACTCCGTCCTACCCTCCGTATCTCACCCCTCTAGATTACCGCAAATCACTGAGCTGATCTCCCTGTGCTATGCTGCTGCTTCCCACTAGCTAACTATTTTACATTTGGTAGTGTATATATGTCGATGCTATTCTCACTTCACCCCAGCTTGCCCCCCGACCATGTCGTCAAGTCCATTCTCTATGTCTACGTCTATATTCCTGTCCTGCTACTAAGTTCATCTATACCATTTTTTTTTTTTTTAGATTCCATATATATGCATTAGCATATGGTATTTGTTTTTCTCTTTCTGACTTATTTCACTCTGTATGACAGACTCTAGGTCCATCCACCTCACTACAAATAACTCAATTTCATTTCTTTTTATGGCTGAGTAATATTCCATTGTATATATGTGCCACATCTTCTTTATCCATTCATCTGCTGATGGACATTTAGGTTGTTTCCATGTCCTGGCTATTGTAAATAGTGCTGCAATGAACATTGTGGTATATGTATCTTTTTGAATTATGGTTTTCTCAGGGTATATGCCCAGTAGTGGGATTGCTGGGTCATATGGTAGTTCTATTTTTAGTTTTTTGAGGAACCTCCATACTGTTCTCCATAGAGGCTGTATCAATTTATATTCCCACCAACAGTGCAAGAGGATTCCCTTTTCACCACACACTTTCCAGCATTTATTGTTTCTAGATTTTTTTGATAATGGCCATTCTGACCTGTGTGAGGTGATACCTCATTGTAGTTTGGATTTGCATTTCTCTAATGATTAGTAACGTTGAGCATCTTTTCATGTGCCTCATGGCCATCTGTATGTCTTCTTTGGTGAAATGTCTGTTTAGGTCTTCTGCCTATTTTTTTTTTTTTTTAATATATGAAGACAAATTTCTTTTTTTTTCTTTTTTTAATTTCTTTTTTAATTTTTGGTGTCTTGGGTCTTCATTGCTGCATGCAGGCTTTCTCTAGTTGCAGCGAGCATTGCGGTGCGCAGGCTTCTCACCGCAGCAGCCTCTCCCACTGCAGAGCACAGGCTCCAGGAGTGCGGGCTTCAGTAGTTGCAGCACATGGGCTCAGCAGTTGTGGCTCATGGGCTCCAGAGCGCAGGCTCAGCCGTTGTGGCACATGGGTTTAGCCACTCCACGGCATGCAGGATCTTCCCAGACCAGGGCCCGAACCCGTGTCCCCTGCCTTGGCAGGCGGATTCTCAACCACTGCGCTACCAGGGAAGCCCTTCCACCCATTTTTTAATTGAATTGTTTGTTTTTTTTATATTGCGCTCCATGAGCTGTTTGTATATTTTGGAGATTAATCCTTTGTCTGTTTTTTCATTTGCAAATATTTTCTCCCATTCTGAGTGTTGTCTTTTCATCCTAAAACCGAAGGATCGGTTTTAGCTCTTCTCTAAATGTTTGATAGAATTCACCTGTGAAGCCCTCTGCTTCTGGACTTTTGTTTGTTGGAAGATTTTTAATTCCAGTTTCAATTTCATTACTTGTGATAGGTCTGTTTATATTTTCGAATTCTTCCTAGTTCAGTTTTGGAAAAGTGTACCTTTCCAAGAATTTGTCCATTTCTTCGTGATTGTCCATTTTATTGGCATATAGTTGTTTGTAGTAGTCTCTTATAATCCTGTGTATTTCTGCAGTGTCAGTTGTGTCTTCTCCTTTTTCATTTCTCATTTTATTGATGTATGTCCTCTCGCTTTTTTGTTGATAAGTCTGGCTATGGATTTAGCAATTTTGTTTACCTTCTCAAAGAACCAGCTTTTATTTTTATTGATCTTTGCTATTGTTTTCTTCATTTCTGTATCATTTATTTGTGCTCTGATATTTATGATTTCTTTCCTTCTACTGACTTTGGGTTTTCTTTGTTCTTTCTCTAGTTGCTTTAGGTGTAGTGTTAGATTGTTTATTTGAGATTTTTCTTGTTTCTTGAGGTGAGATTGAATTGCTATAAACTTCCCTCTTAGAACTGCTTTTGCTGCATTCCATAGGTTTTGGGTCATCGTGTTTTCATTGTCATTTGTTTCTATGTATTTTTTAATTTCTTCTTTGATTTCTTCAGTGATCTCTTGGTTATTTAGTAGCATACTGTTTAACCTCCATGTAGTTGTGTTTTATACAGTTTTTTTCCTGTAATTAATTTCCAATCTCATAGCATTGTGGTCAGAAAAGATGATTGATCTGATTTCAATTTTCTTAAATTTTCTGAGGCTTGTTTTGTGATCCAAGATGTGATCTCTCCTGGAGAATGTTCCATTTGCATTTGAGAAGAAGATGTATTCTGCCACTTTTGGGTGGGATGTTCTATAAGTATCAATTAAATCTCTCCGGTGTATTATGTCATTTCAAGCTTGTGTTTTATTATTTATTTTCTGTTTGGATGATCTGTCTATTGATGTAAGTGGGGTATTAAAGTCCCCTACTATTATTGTGTTACTGTCTATTTCCCCTTTCATGGTTTTTGGCATTTGCCTTATGTATTGAGGTGCTCCTATGCTGGGTGAATAAACATTTATAATTGTTATATTTTCTTCTTATATTGATCCCTTGATCATTATGTAGTATCCTTCATTATCTCTTGTAACAGTCTTCATTTTAAAGTCTATTTCATCTGCTAGAGTATTGCTACTTCAGCTTTCTTCTGATCTCCATTTGTATAGAGTATCTTTTTCCATCCCTTCACTTTCAGTCTGTATGTGTCCCTAGGTCTGAAGTGGGTCTCTTGTAGACAGCATGTATACGGGTCTTGTTTTTGTATCCATTCAGCCAGTCTGTGTCTTTTGGTTGGGGCATTTAATCCATTTACATTCAAGGTTATTATTGATATATATGTTCCTATTACCATTTTCTTAATTGTTTTGGGTTTGTTTTTGTGGGTCTTTTTCTTCCCTTGTGTTTCCTGCCCAGGGAATTTCCTTTAGCATTTGTTGTAAAGCTGGTTTGGTGGTGCTGAATTCTGTTAACTTTTGCTTGTCTGCAAAGCTTTTGATTTCTCTGTTGAATCTGAATGAGATTCTTGCTGGGTAGAATAATCTTGGTGGTAGGTTTTTCTCTTTCATCATTTTAAGTATATCTTGCTACTCCCTTCTGGCCTGCAGATTTTCTGCTGAAAAATCAGCTGATAATCTTATGGGGATTCCTTTGTATGTTATTTTTTGTTTTTCCCTTGTTGCTTTTTTTTTTTTTAAAGAATTTATTTATTTATTTATTTATTTATTTATTGGCTGTGTTGGGTCTTCATTGCTGCCCACGGGCTTTCTCTAGTTGCGGCAAGCAGGGGCAACTCTTCATTGCAGTGTGTGGGCTTCTCATTGCAGTGGCTTCTCTTGTTGGAGAGCATGGGCTCTAGGTGCATGGGCTTCAGTAGTTGTGGCTCGTGGGCTTTAGAGCACAGGCTCAGTAGTTGTGGTGCATGGGCTAGTTGCTCCACAGCATGTGGGATTTTCCCAGACCAGGGTTCGAATCCATGTCTTTTGCATTGGCAAGCAGATTCTTAACCACTGTGCCACCAGGGAAGCCCCCCTTGTTGCTTTTAATATTTTTTCTTTGAATTTAATTTTTGTTAGTTGGTTAATATGTGTCTTGGTGTGTTTCTCCTAGGGTTTATCCTGTATCGGACTCTCTGCACTTCCTGGACTTCGGCGAATATTTTCTTTCCCATGTTAGGTAAGTTTTCCATTATAATCTCTTCAAATATTTTCTCAGACCCATTCTTTTTCTCTTCTTCTTTTGGAATCACTATAATTCGAATGTTGGTGAGTGTAGCATTGTCCCAGAGGTCTCCAAGATTGTCTTCAATTCTTTTTGTTCTTTTTTCTTTATTCTGCTCCTCAGCAGTTATTTCCACCATTTTGTCTTCCAGCTCACTTACTCGTTCTTTCGCCTCAGTTATTCTGTTATTGATTCCTTCTAGTGTAGTTTTCATTTCAGTTATTGTGTTTTCGTCTCTGTTTTTTCTTTAGTTCTTCTAGCTCTTTGTTAAACATTTCTTGTATTTTCTTAGTCTGTGCCTCCATTCTATTTCCAAGATTCTGGATCATCTTTACTATCATTACTCTGAATTCTTTTTCCAGTAGATTACCTGTTTCCTCTTCATTTATTTGGTCTTCTAGGTTTTTACCTTGCTCCTTGCCATTTTCTAGGATCTTTGAACATGCCATGGCCTGCTTTCATATTTTTCTTATAATTATAAGAGAAAAATAATAACTTTAAGTCAAATTTTTGCTTAGGACACTTTTATTTCAGAGAAACTCATTTTTAAAAAGTCTTTCCCCATTTTCTCTTTCAAAAAGTTCCTTCATTTTCAGTTATGTGGAAGGTGAAATGTTTGTGGTTTAAATGCAAATATTGTAGCTCAAATTCAAACACTGTGACTGCTTTTGCAGTGGATGGTAAAACAAAAACAAAACAAAACAAAACACACATACACATTATTTAACGCTTATAAATGAGTTCCATTCTAAGGCACTTCTGTATTCAAATTCTTTGAGGTGTCCATTTACAGATAAGTAGACCTCATATTTTAATGTTCTCTAAATTGAACATGACCATAAAATGCTAACCTTTCTAAATGTCCCTTTGATTTGTGTGCAATCACCATTTTCTTTTTAGTTTCTCTTATTGAAAAATTAGACGAAAACAAAATGAAACTAAAAGTTACAATTTTTGAATCTTCTCTTTCCTTCATCTCCCTCCTGATGATTGTTTAATTAAATTTTGTATTGTTAAGCTTAGCATAAAGAGAAGTGTAAAAAGCATAAATAAGTAACCACAATGGTAAGTTTGTGATAACTAAGAGATCAAGGAAGGGACTTTCCCACTGAAGGGACCTCAGAAGTCTTCTTAGGCCACTTCCCTCCTCCACAAAGGGAACCACAGTACCAATCTCTAAAGAAGAGTTTTGTTGGCCTTTGAATTTTTTATGTGTCATTATTCATTATGCATTCTTTTCTGTCTGACTTCTTTCTCTTAATATTTGTGACCATAATCCATGTTGTACAAGCATTATATAATTTGTTTTATTCTATATAGTATTTGATTATGCAAATATTTCACAATTTACTTGTCTTTCTACTGATGATGGACATTGTTACTTTAGAGTTTTGCTGTATTATGAACAGCACTCTTTATATAAGATTAGCTAGTTCAGACAAAAGATAAACTTAATTCTAGCACAATGTAATTTGGAGAATAGATACTTGTATTTCTATTGAATAAATGCCCAAGCATGGAATTGCAGGGTCATAGGGTATGTGCTCATTTATAGCCTTAGGAGATAGGATAGTATAAAAGAATTCCAGAGCAGACATAGGTATTCTCACCCAACAGCAGTGTATGCTATTTACTCTCCATTTTGGTTACTTCTTCTTTTCTTTCTTTCTTTCTCTCTTTCTCCTTTTCTTCCTTCTTTTTTTTTTTTTTTTAACAGATGTACTCAAGTACAATTGATGACAATAAACTTGTGTGTGGCGGGGGCGGGTGTACAATTTGATGAGTTTTGGCACACACATATGCTCATGAAACCATTTCAAAATAAAAAATAGCAAACATTTTCATTAACCTCAAATGCTTCCTTTTGTCCCTTTTAAATTTTTCCCTCCTTCCACCCCCAGTCTTGGATAACTTCTGATCTGCTTTTTGTCACTACAGATTGTATTTTTGTATTTTGTACATTTGGTTATTTCCTCTGTGAGGTATCATTTGCTCATTTTTCTATCGTTATCTGTCTTTTCTCTCATTGCTTTGTAAAGATTCTGTATGTTTTTAATATTTGCCTTTTGTCAAATGCGTGTGTTACAGATAGTTCCCCACCAAGGTAATATCTGCTTTTATATTTGTTATGGGTATTCTCTTTCTTCCAGGGTATATATTGGTATGACATTGGGTTATTAGCTACAACATTATATTCCAGGTATTAAGGCTGAAACATTTTAATTTTTGGTAAATATTCTGTAAGCTAACTTGATAATACAAAATCAAAGGATACACCACTTTTGAGCCACAAGCTTTATTAAGATGTAATAAAAAAAAAAAGAAGGCATTAGTTCATCTACTTTTTCTAGTATGCCACATTATAAAACCTTTTCCTTCAATGGAATTGAATTCACCCTTTAAATATCATACTGACAATTATTTTTTTTAGAGACAAATTTATCATGATGCATACATTTTAGGACTTCACACTTATATGAGCCCTTTCCAAGGTCCAAATATTTATTTATAAATACATTTTAAATTTTATTTCTCTTAAAAAGTGCCTCCATATATGTAAGCTTCAGGCGTGAGAAAACCTGGTTGTGATGCAGATCATCTTATGACATTTCTAGTTGCTTTTCCCCACAAATAATAGTAAAAACCAAAACTATCTACATGCTTAAACCCTTCACTACTCATGAAGTTACTATAACACAGCAGGTAAGGTAGTGAGGGCCGAGTCATTAATTGACTGATGGCATACACTAGAGATTTCTAATGAGGGAAATAGTAAGTAGAAATGGCCATAATTGGTTCTAGTAATGAAAATTAATAAATTTCAAGTCAGCTAAATCAGAAGCACTATTACATTTCACCAAATGTATAAACTTCCAGAATATGGAGAGTTTTAATATTTTTCCCCACTGAGCAATTTTGATAAATTATGTGTCTTGAATGGGAAAGTGTATCTTTCTGACTTCTGCAACATTTCATACTATAGGTATTTAGAGAAATTTAATGAATTAAGCTGTTCATAATTAAATATTCAACCTACAGGGATTTTCTAATCGGTTCCATATATCTTAAGAACAGATTGCCCATTGGAAATAATTGTAACCTGAATGGATAGCCAATATTACATAAACCCTTACACATGAAAGTAAAATCCTTGAGAAGCAATATTATAACTAAATTTGCACTGTTCAAGAGCAGCAAAAGAATCAATTCACCTTTCTGAGTGGAACACAAGAATTCTTTCCAAAAACTGCTTAATGTGACACATTCATATAATTGATGTTTTATAAAGGAAATTTCACAGCAGACACTTGAGGCTATGCAGTTTTATTATCTCTGGATACAATATACCGCATTCTCTGCTTATTACTTTAAATTTTAGGTCTTGTTGTAGTGCAGAATATTACCTTGAAGCAATAAACAGTTGTATACCGATTACATAAATCTTAAATCCCCATGATCAACCACTTTCTGGTTTTGGTTTTGTTTTCTTATCTTATTTTCTAAAGCTTTGGTCACACTTGGCATTTCTCTCTCCCTTCTGAAGGTCTGTTGGTCTCACTGTCATGACTTTTCTCACTTCTGGCTCCTTTCTTTCCATTCCCCTTGTTTATCTCCTTATCAACTAACACCCCTAACTTGTGGCTCTGTCCACGTCTCTTTTATTTGTGTTTCACAGTATTCACTGATATTTCCCTGATGTATCAACTTCCTCTATTCTTGAGAACAAAGCAACAGCAGTAGCATCATGTGTTGTATTCTTACATTTTTCAAACCTAAACCTTCCACAATCTGAATTCAGCTTGCCTTTCAAAAATTATCTTCCATTGCTGCTACCCGTAATCCTGTAGTCGCTAAGTATCTCTGGCATGTTTTATGAATTCTGAGATTTTCACTTATACAAATGTTAATTAATTCACTCTTAGGATTCTGTTCTTTTACTGGAATCCTTTAAGGTCTGGCTTATCCCCCACTTCCTTCTTGATCTCTACCCCAGTTACCCTAGCTCTGAGGGAGGGCTTCCTTATAACTACTATAGGACTTTTAAAGATAAAAATGATAGTCCAGTTTGTGTCTTAAGGTCTGTGTCTAATTCTAACAATTAAAAATAATCCACTCAAACAATAAAATAAATATTGTTTAAAAAATTGTTCTGTGTATAACAATCGGCAAGGTATGGAAAGTGGTATTTGGCTCAGGGTGTTGGTAAAGGGATGAGTTTAATTTTTTAACTTCTTCTCATTGTAGGTTAGGAGATGCTGGGGTTAATATCAAACCTCATAAATAGATAACAGTGAGAAAAGCCAAAAAGATAAATCTCGGTTACATACTAAATAAGTTCCAAGGGCAAAGCAGAAAAACCTAGATCAGTGCACAAATCTAAAAAGCAGAGTAAAACTGCAGGCAATACTCGAGATCAGGAAAAGACAGGATTGGTTAAGCTTGATGAAGTGTAGGAATGAACCTAGGAGGAAACTGGCACTCTTGTGATATAAAAGGGTTTATCGCATTTGCTACATAGTTCTTTGAAGTATTTGAAGTACATAACATTAGAAGTACTAGTTGGATGCATTTCTCCAGGCATAAAGAACAGATGCTAGCAGAACATACATATGTGAACATTAGCATAAAATAATTATTGATATAAAAACATATGCAACTAAACATAGTTCACACTTTTGCAAATTAAATGTGAGACATTATAATTTCCAGAAAATCTCCCTAGTGACATCTGTTTGCTTTTGACAAGACAGAAAACTCAAGAAGCCCTCTCAAGTCTCTGTTGATGGCAAGATGAATTCCAGACCAACTATAATCATAAAATGTCCCCCCAACATATTCAGAAAGAAGAGTAACTTATCAAGAATCACATGCCAACTCCTATGCTAAATAACTTCACATGTATTTCATTATTTAATACACAGAAAACATCATGATATATTGTAGAGAACAGTCACTCATTCCACAAAATGTTTTTCATATATAATTATTCAAATACAATAATGATAATTATATTGCTTGTGGTAGTATTTTTTTGGAGGGGAAAAAAAAAACTGCCTTTAATGACATCTGGAATGGCAGAGGACCATTTCCCAAGAGAAACAACCATAATCAGTGGAAACTATTTTTAAAAAACAAAACACTTAAAGCCTCTGAATATTACCCTAAAGACATACAACCAGAAGAATGTTTTACAGAAAAAAAGAAATTTGCTAAATACTGGTAAGAATATCCAGAGACTGTGGCACTTGAGCCACAAAGCTCTCCCAACCTGACAACTACAACATCACTACAGGTGGGTGTGGCCAAGATGGCAGGGCTCTCCTTCCCTCCAGATCCCAGCCTCGGGCTACAGTATCTCTCCAGGAGATGGAGGGTATTCAGCGTTTCCTGTCCTCCTCAGCTCTGTGCTGCAGGAGCCCTCTTACAGGCAGTAGACAGGGAGAGATCTGGGGCTCCCTTTCCCCATCTATCCCCAATTCCTATGGTGGAGTTTCTATTCCAGGGACTGCAGCCTCAGAATAGAGTCCTGACATCACTGCTTAACATTATTCACAGGGTAAAGGTTTTATGCCCTAGAGGCAAGCTCAGAGGATCATGAGCTACTGCCCTTGCCCAGATCCCTGCTTGTACAGGAGAGATTTCCTTCTGAGGTCAGGCCACTGTCTCTGCCCTTATCCCAACTGCACAGCAGTGGTGCAGGAGATTGACCTAAGGGGAGAGGAAGGCAGTAAGAACTAAGAGCTGTGAGACTGTCCCCAAGGGGACAGGCTGAATTTGGAACAGAGCGTGGGGAAGTTTAAGCATAAGGCCACTTGAAAACAGTGGAAATTTGGGTAGGAAACATTAAGAAGAGTCTGGTAACAACAGACTAGAGCAACAATCTAAACTTCGACCAACTAATATTTTAACAGAGAGAATCAGGCAGAAAGACAGCTGAGGGGAGCCTCCTTGGGGCCAGATTAAACCTCAGAAAAAATGGCCTTAAAGATGATTCCATTTTTTTAAAATAAAGTTTTTGCCCCTCCCTCTCTTCCTTCCTGTCTAGCTTTTTTTCTTCTTTAAATGTAAAAAACACCTTGGTACAGCAGAGACACACACACGCAGGGCAGGTGGAAGGGCTGCATGTAAGGACTTGCCTTGGCTGCTGCCACTCTGTAACTTAACAGTTATAAACCTCAACTGAAGAGGTTTGACTGAGGCAGTAAATCAGGCCCTCCAGAGTCACTGGCTGGGAAGGTTCCAGAACCTCTGGCTGGTTCAGATCTCATAATGCCCCGGGGGCTGAGCTCACAGCAGTGGTGCAATAGGGGCCCCTGAGCAGTGATAGTGAACACTGAGCCACTTGCTGAGTGGTGCCAACCTGGGCACTGATTGGCTCACCCTGCCCATCAGTGTACCGGGTGGGGTGGATGCAACTGATGTAAGCTATGTTCACAACAAAATACTAGAATAGTCAACTCATCAGCATATAAAAAGCATTATACACCATAACGAAATCGGGGTTATCCCAGGAATGCAATGAAATAAATGTGATACATCATATTAATTGAATAAATAAAAACAACTACATGATAATCTTAATAGATGCAGAAAAAAATTTTGACAAATTTAACCACCCTTTCATGACAAAAATACTCAGTAAGTTAGCAGTAAATGGAAGCTTTCTCAACATGATAAAAAGATATCTATGAAAATACCACAGCTAACATTATAGTTAAAGGTGAGAGAAGAAGACTAAACACTTTGAAAGCAAGAAACAGACAGATAAAGGCAAGACATTTGACCCTTACAAGGTGCTCTTACATTGAAATTAAAGCACTAAGAATAGTTGATACAAAAAATGCGTAATTGGCATCTACATGCTCACATAGTTTCTTTTATCAGCTATACAAACTGTTTGTTAAATGCCGGCCAAATAAATTATGCATATTAATCCACATTAAATAAAATGTGTATGTGTAAGTTTTCTGAGAAAAGTAAAATTGTGTAAAATATAAACATTATAATTATTTTAATTTTCATATAGGCTGTATGCATATGCATTTATGGTTATTTTTAATTTCAGAGTACAATGTTTTCCATACCTAACCAGTTCTTGCTATAAGAACTAGTTACTTGACATATTATAGTCAGTAATGACTAGTAGTAATGGTATAACATTGAAGATGATATAAAAGATTCTCTTAAGAAAATTTGCAAACATCAAAGTGTGACAGAAATATTACTATGCATTTTTTTTAAAATTTTGTTATTTATTTATTTTTTATTTATTTAATTTTTGGCTGTGTTGGGTCTTCGTTTCCGTGCGAGGGCTTTCTCTAGTTGAGGCAAGCGGGGGCCACTCTTCATCGCGGTGCGCGGGCCTCTCACTATCGCGGCCTCTGTTGTTGCGGAGCATAGGCTCCAGACGCGCAGGCTCAGCAGTTGTGGCTCACGGGCCTAGTTGCTCCGCGGCATGCGGGATCTTCCCAGACCAGGGCTCGAACCCGTGTCCCCTGCATTGGCAGGCAGACTCTCAACCACTGCGCCACCAGGGAAGCCCCACTATGTATTTTTAAAATAAAAAAAAACTTACACATAGATCATGTGAGTATAAATAACCATGTTGATTCCATGTTGATTCTGTTGTTGGAGAAATTATCACTGTTCTACTTAAGAAATATAAATATATTGCTAGAACCGTGTTCTTCTCTAGGAAGAAAAGGAGAATGATTTGTTAATAGGTGGGGGGTAATTTTCCCTGATATTTATTAATAAAGCTTTTCTCTAAAGTAATGAATTAAGAATCTGAGACTACTTCATAGTAAACATCTTTGTTATCAGCTCCAAAGCAAACTGTATATGGTAGCCCAGTTGAAAGATTTCTCTAATTCTATATATGTGGCTTTTACAACCCTAATTTTCCCCTGAATTTGTTTTTCCTTGAGTATCAAGCTTCTTGAATCTTCTACTATTGAGAATATTTCTTACTAAAGTAATTATAATAATTACTAATTTGATACAAACCATACGTTTTAGGATGCTAAGTTAAGAATTATTCTATATCATTAGTTTATTCAATATAATTAATTGTATTTGCATAAATACAAAAAAGTGAAAATGAGAAAAACATAATTGGAAAGCATTAAGCGCAGCTGTGTATTTAATGCAAGGTTTTTTTATGGCTATTTCTAGTCTAAGTGGGAAATAGTATATAAAAAATACCACCTGTGCATACAAAAGAATTTTAATAATTAAAATAAATGACATTTTCCATATATTTGCAAGTGATTTTTTCTGGTTTTCTAAAATATATTAAGATAACCCAAAATTATGAAATTATAATCCAAGCTCCATAGCCCAAGATATGAGCATGTTATGTTTTTAAGCAGAACAAGAATACCTATTTTTTTAAGTTTATGCTCAAAGTATTATTTTTTGCTCTGGTTTATGCTCTAACACTTGAATCATATTAATTATAGGTTTGCTAGACCTAATTTTACAAGAAAAAGTATAATTAAAAATCAGTATTTTCCTCCAATTTTCTTTCTTTTTTTTTTTTTAACACATATATGAAGTTATTAGACAGTTACAATCTGAGTGAGGGCTGGGCATCAGTAATATCATTGCATCAATGTTGAACCTCCAGCGGAATTCCCTGGCGGTCCAGTGCTTAGGACTCTGTGCTTTCACTGCCGTGGGCCTGGGTTCAATCTGTGGTGGGGAACTAAGATCCTGTGATGGTGGGGGGCGGGGTCTGGTCCTCAGCTGGTCCCAGCAACATCTGGTTATATTGGCTCCAGCAGAACTTTAAGGGCCATCAAGGACCCTCCCAAGACAACACCCAGGGACCCTCCCAGCCAGCAAGAAGGTCACACCTAGCCCTGGAGCAAGCAGGTTGTTGAGTCAGTGTGTGGGAGGGTCCCAGATCTTATCAGCAGCCCAGGAGGGTCCCAGCTTAGCCAGAAGGGAGAGGTGCAGCCCTGAGGACCTCTTAGAATCATCCTTCCCTGGTTTCAGGACTTAACGAAGCTCAGGTTCTTCATGTCTCATCACAGAAAGAATTCAGTGTGAGACAAAGTAATGGGTAAGAAGTGGATTTATTTAGAGTGAAACACACTCCACAGAGTGTGGGCCATCTCAGAAGGTGAGAAAGGCCTCTTATGTTGTTTTTAATGTATAGAATATGGATTGTTATAGACTGAATGTGTATGTTCCCCTGAAAATTCATATGTTGAAACTCTACCCCCCATGTAATGGAATGAGGAGATGGGACTTGTGGGAGGTAACTAGGATTAGATGAGGTAGTGAGGGTGGAGCCCTCTTGAATGTGATTAGTGCCCTTATAAGAGTCAGGAGAGAGCCTGATTCTTCTCTCTACTCTCTACCATGTGAGGATACAAGAAGTCATCAATCTGCATTCTGGAAGAGGGTCCTCACCAGAATCTGACCATGCTGGCAGCTCGATATCCAATTTCCAGCCCCCAAAAATGTGAGATATAAATTTCCGTTGTTTATAAACCACTCAGTCTACATATATTTTATTGTAGTGTGAACTGACTGAAATACTGCCTTTCAAAAATAATACTCTTGTAAAGTCCTCAAGTAGAGGGTTAACAATTCAGTTCTAAGTATTTAAATTTCTCTTTAAATTGTATTTTTTCTGGCTCCACCACTTAGTTATCATGTGACCTTGGTCAAATTATGTTTCCCGTTCCTCAGTCACCTCATTTAGACACTATTTTAGACTGACGACAGAGTTTCAGAGCTTGGGTTATGGAGCCTGACTGCTGCACAAGTACCTAAGAACTCACAGGTAACTTGACTAATTTGAGTGTGTGCATGTGTGTGTGAGTGTGTGGGTTACTCATCAGCTTGGGCAGTTTGTGGGGATTTGTGAGACACACACTTAGAAAAGTTTGTCTTCTATACAAAAGATTACATTAATAACCATGTTTTTGGTATGTTTAAGTTCCTTGAAATGCTCTCGTGATCTCAGCTGACATTTTTGCTAGAGTTAAATTGTAGAAAAATTATGTGACAGAATAAACTCATGCTTCAATAGCTAAAACTTACAGATTTGCTTAAATGGAAATTTAAACATCTATAGGAATTTAAATACTAATTTTGTGAAAAGACAGCTTTTATTGGAGCACATTCATCTACTTGCATTTTTTTTTTAGCAGACTTTTCAGTTCTGGAGGACTTTTATTTATCTATGTGCATTCAATACATTGTGTGTTTAGTATCAGTAAAGTTTTCTCCAAACCGACTGTCAGGTGATATGAATTTCAAATGAACTCAGCTTTCAATATGTCAATCACAGTAATAAAGAAAAGCAAAATTCTTCAAAACTGGGAAGCATCACAGTGGTATGTTCAAGATATTAACACTGAGACTAGGCTTATTTGTTAATTTTATTCTATCTATTACCTTTGTCATTGCTTACCTAACCATTGGGACCCAATATAAAAGACATTTTTCAAATATATGGTTGATGGATAGTTAGATCATTTATGACAGTAGCTGATAGACCAAGAAGTAACATGGTAAAAGAACACTCATTTTCAGAAATTGCTGTAGCATAATGATGTTGTTGTAGTATCCCAAAGTGTAAGAAAACTATTGCTATGATTAGCATTCCATACCATTTTAAATGCATGATGACACAAGTTTTTCGGAATATGCTAGGTAAGGAGAATTTCAAAGCACTTCCTGATTTTTAACTCAACTTTTAAATTTTTACAAGTTCAATAAACATTTAAAAAAATGATCCTAAATAATTTTGTCTGATAATAGAGTATTGTCTGATGTCTTCAGGCAAATTTGATTAGCAGTTGCTTCATGCTGATCTTGATAAGTCATCACATTCAAAGCAGATGTGCTTTTCAATAATCCTAAATTTAAATTCTTTCAGTTCTTTTTTTCCTCCTAAAGTGTGTATGCTCTTCAGAAGCATTCAATTTCATATCAACAAAAATATTTAAATGCATAAGTTAAAGAGTGTTCCTTTTAAATAAGCATTCTAAACTACTATGAGGCTAATTTTGAATGAGAAATGCTGCACTTTTGAAGAATAGCTATATCATTAATCTGTAATCAGCCATTGACATATTCATTTGTTCAAGAGACCAGCTGTTGGTAGGACAATTTTCATAAAATTAAGAAATCAATGTTATAACCATATGCAGTGTTTGATTTGATAAAGAGTAGAATTAGTAATAAAACTAGAGTGTAGTACTTCATAAAGAGATGACATTCATATAACCTTAACCCTTTACACAAATAAATCTGAAATTAAAATGTTTTTTTAACTTAGAAATAATTTTTTTCACCTTCCAACATATGTTCTGAAAGTTCTTTATTTGTGTTTTGTAGAGAAGTGATATCAGAAAAATGTAACTCCAAAGACAAAAAAGTGAGCTAATAAATATGTCCTTAGTATGAATATCTGTGACTAGGTTAAAATAAATCCAACAATAATTTACACATAAAATTCCATATATAGGTCATTTTGAAATAAGATAATTACCATAATAAAAAATGTTTTGATACAAAATACTTAATCTAATGATTTGAGTATATATTCTCAATTCTATTCATACAATTTAATTCGTGCAAACTAAAGGT
Source organism: Balaenoptera ricei (assembly GCF_028023285.1). Lineage (NCBI taxonomy): Eukaryota > Metazoa > Chordata > Mammalia > Artiodactyla > Balaenopteridae > Balaenoptera > Balaenoptera ricei. The sequence goes on from NC_082639.1 coordinate 181,187,700, forward strand.
AAATTGTTTAAATCAAAAGAAAAATAATTTAGAAATAGAGATTATTTTGGAAATCAAATGAGTCAGCACAGGGTGATAAATTATGTGTGATCTATTGTTATAGAAAGTAAACACAAATAATACACAAAATGACCTTTATTGTCTAGTTTTAATAACTTCTTTGAAGAAATCATAATCAGAGGACTTCTAAAAGTATCAATCAATTGTATACATGTAATTTAATAAGAAATATGAATACATGTGCACTCATAGATATCAAAAGGTTTGAAGTTCAGTTCTTTAATTCAAGCAGGTAGGAAAAATGTGATCACAGCATTATGATATAATTAGAATAATTGAATTACTTTGCTAGCTTAAATAAAAAGAGCTCTACAAATGTTGAGTATTTGATTTAAAATCAATTCTTTATGGAAAGAAAACCCTGTTCTAACAGGTTATATGTTGAATAACAAAGGAAACATCTTCAATTTAGGTTTCTAAATTGGTTTTTACAGTTCTCCACTAAAATATTTAATTGAAACACTTTAACACTTTGCATGTATAAAGATGCACAAAACGTCAAATAAAATGACCATAAGCCTGCCTTGTTGAGCCTGTCCACAGCCTCTATCACCACCAAATACAGCTTTATTAATGAGACCACTAGCTGAGGCAAGAAAATATCAAGCCTCACATACTGTATCTTCCTGTTCACAGGTTTTTTTTTCCAGTTTCTTCAGCAGTGAGAAATTAAGGAAAACAATCACAGAGGAAACAAATCTCATCACAAATATACTTTTCTAAATGCCCTAAAACCTTAGCTTCAACCCTGTAATTTTGCAACTTCAATTTCCTTAATAATATAAGGGTAAAGTAAAATAAGCAAGCAGACAAAAACATAGCAGCAAATTATTTTACATTCTTTTAATAGAGATAAGGGGTCTCTTTCCTGCTCTTGAATTTGAGCAGGATTGCTACTGCTTTGATCAAAAAAAGATGGTGTTTTAAGTTCCAACTGTTCTCAGCACTCCACTTATTCTTCTGATTAAGTGGGGCGGGTCCCTCGGGGGTCAGAAGCCACCATGCTGAGGGCGGCGTGGAGGGCGCTGAGTCCGATTCGGACCCAGGCAGTGACCCAGGCCCCAGTCCTCGGGCTGCCGGGCGAAGGGTGCGCCAAGCTTCTCTCCGTCCAGCGGGACCTTCCCTCACGTCCTGGAGGTTTCATCCTCCGGGCCACCCGTGGATATGCCACCCAGAAACCAGTCCAGCCCAGCCATGAAGATGACCCACCCCTTTCTATGCTGCTCAAGGACTACCAGGACATCCTTGGAATTGAGAAGGTTGATGATGTCATGAAAAAACTCTTATCTTTGGAAATGGCCAACCGGAAATAGAAGCTAAAAATCAAGAAAGAGCAGCTGATGAACAAGGTCGAGGACAACCCTAAGGACACCAGCTCCCTGGAGGCTCGAATCGTTGCCTTGACTGTCAAGATCCGCAGTTATGAAGAACACATGCAGAAACAGAAACATCGAAAGGACGAAGCCCACAAGCGCTATCTGCTGCTGAGCATTGACCAGAGGAAAAAGATGCTCAAAAACCTCCGCAAGACCAACTATGCTGTCTTTGAGAAGACATGCAGGGAGCTGGGGATTGAGTACACCTTTCCCCCTCTGTACTATCGAAAAGCCCACCACCGCTGGGTGACCAAGAAGGCTCTGTGCATTCGGGTTTTCCAAGAGGCTCAAAAGCTGAAGAAGCAAAAAAGGGCCTTAAAAGCTGCAGCTGCAGCAGCCCAGAAACAAGGTCAGAAGAACCCAGAGAGCCCTTCCAAAACTGAACCAGAGGCAATCAAAGAAAACCAATAAATGTTAAAATTAAAAAAAAAAAAAAGATATTTTCTGCCTTGCCTCATAGCCATGTATTTGGTAATAAGAATAGCAACTAAATTTTTTATACTGAATATCAATTTCTCAAATAGATAAATAGGCAAATGTATGAGGATTATAGATGGGGCCCCTTATAAGAAAGCTTTTGCCTTCTTAAAAATTGGAAGACGTATATTTGCAATATATATGACTCTTACAAAAAATTCAAATGACTATATTAACTTTCAGTCAGAAGGAATGCTTATTATAACACTACATTCTTTTAATAAATGTTATTAAAACACATATAAAAGATATAAAATGTTATTAAAATGAATTTAAAAATCTATAATATTTAAAATGATGCTCTTTACAAAAATATTCATAAATTAAGTAAGATGCATTGTTTAGTTTTATATTTTGTTCAAAGTAATTTTATTTAAATATAGGAATTAAAAAGTATATACCTCTGGCTTTGATTTTATTTTACTAGGTGTCAGGAGCTCAGCTGAGCTGGGTGAAAGGGGAGCTGCCAGGTATCAGGGTAGCCAGTTAAGGCAACAAGGCAGAAATGAAAGAGTTAAGACTTTGATCACTTACTACAATGAAATAAGAGAAAGGCTCAGGACTCCATTGCATTTTACCCCATGAAATGGAGCATGGAGACAGGTAGGTCAGTGCTTTTCACCCCACTTTGGAGGGAGCCCCAAACAAAAGGCTCCAGCAGTTTTATGAACCCTGAGTTGGGGGTAAGGGTGAGGATGGGGGTGTGGCACAACCTAGGGAGGCCCAGGCATGGGAAAGTAGTGAGTATTGAATCAGAGTGGGGAAAAGTTATCTTCAAGGTTTCCCCTTCCCTCCCCATATGGAGGCCTGTCTCTGCCCAAGGCCTTAGCTAGAGACCAAGGAATGAATGTGAGGAGGCTAGGAATTTAAATACACAAAGAGCAGATCCACCAGAATGCCTGAAGGGACTTCCCTGGTAGGTGTGGAGCCAGAAGGAAATATACAGTTGTATCATTCTTTTTTTTTTTAATTAATATTTATTGGAGTATAGTTGATTTACAACGTTGTGTTAGTTTCTGCTGTACAGCAAAGTGAATCAGTTATGCATATATATATATATATATATCTCCACTCTTTTTTAGATTCTTTTCCCATATAGGCCATTACAGAGTATTGAGTAGAGTTCCCTGTGCTATACGGTAGGTTCTTATTAGTTATCTATTTTATATATAGTAGTGTGTATATGTCAATCCCAGTCTCCCAACTTATCCCTCCCCCACTTTCCTCCTTGGCAACCATAAGTTTGTGACTCTATTTCTACAATTGTATCATTCTTAATATTGACAATCAACTAACATTTATTGAGCAAATGCTATTACTAAGTTTCACAAATATTATTTCCTGTTGTTACTTAATTGAGTCCTCATTAAACCATGAAACCATGCAAGTTTGGTCATATATCAGCCCAAATCTTGAGACTATTAAAGTGCAGCTCAGAATTGTCAAGACACTCGCCCTAGGTTACACACTACTAAAGGACTGAAACTACTTTTATCTCATTTCTGTCCTATTAACTAATGTTTTATCACTGCATATCTGCTTAGGGCACAAAACACTCCAAATGATGGATAATCCATGACAATGTAAATAGCTACTGTGTACATATTTCTCTCACTTTTTTGCAGTTTTTTTTTCTAGTGTCCAGAGACCTCTTTTGAACTGATAGGAAATAGCAGGCATACAATTCAGAGGGATAAACTTTGTCATGATAAGAAAATGAGGTATCTGAGATTTTTTTGTTGATACTGGTTCAGCCATTTTCTTCTTCAATTTTTTTTTTTTTAATAATTCTTTATTTATTTATTTATTTTTGGCTGTGTTGGGTCTTCGTTTCTGTGCGAGGGCTTTCTCCAGTTGCGGCAAGTGGGGGCCACTCTTTATTGCAGCCTCTCGTTGCGGAGCACAGGCTCCAGACGTGCAGGCTCAGTAGTTGTGGCTCACGGGCCTAGTTGCTCCGCGGCATGTGGGATCTTCCCAGACCAGGGCTCGAACCCGTGTCCCCTGCATTGGCAGGCAGATTCTCAACCACTGAGCCATCAGGGAAGCCCTTCTTCTTCAATTTTAATATAGGTTTCTGGTTGAGCTTAGAATATTTATTTCCGTTACATGGAAATAACTCTCTCCTGTAGTTAAATACATTTTGGAATTGCATTTATTATTAGGGGATAGGATTCTAAAAAAGACAAGGGTGGCCCTTTAGGTGTTTAGATACCCGATGACATTATCGTGTATGTTTTCTTTCTTATATCTTTGTGTTGATGAAAGTAGGAGCTGGGTGTAGAAAAAATGAGCAATATGCTGCTTGTGTTCTGAAGCTGCTTAACATGTAGAGGCATAAATAAACAAGTATTTAAGCAATTATACAAAGAAGTAAATAATAAAACAGTGGTCGGATGCTATTGAAATGCATAAGCTGGAAACAACCCCTATATAGAAAACATGGAATTGTTGACCAAATTATTAGCATGAGGCAAATATAAAAGTAGTTATTTGGAATAATGGTATTCTAAGAAAATGGAATACAATGTGTCCAATACTGGAAAAAAAAATATCAAGAATAGCTGAATAGAGAAAATACAAATTATAAATAGTTTTAATTTTCAATTTTGATTCTTTTAGATCTTAATAAATAAGCATTTGTTTTGTTGTTTGTTTTTAGATCACTAAGTTTATCATTTTTATTTCATTTTGAAAAGCTTGGCTATTATTTTCTCAATTATTTTTAGTGTCTTTATTCTCGTTCTGGAATGCCAATTACATATATATTAGATCATTTACTCTTGTTCCAAATTCCACCTAGGAATTGTCCCTGTGTATTTATTTATTTATTTATTTTAGCTTACTTCTTTCTGTGATTTTATTTCATAGTTTCTACTGTTAGATCTCCAATTTGATTAATTATTAATTCTTCAGTGAAATATCAATTTCACAAGTTATATTTTTATCTTTAGAAAACTTTTGCCTATTTTTAAACTCTTTATTATATACATGCTTTCATGGAAATCTCGAAGCATATTAATGATAACTTTCTATTTCTTTTCTGCTAATCCCAGCGTTTCAGTTTCTGTTTTCCGATTTGTCTTCTTGCTATGGGTCATATTTTTCTGCTTCCTCACCTGTCTAATACATTTATTTGATGTCAAAACTGATAAATTTTATGTTGCCAAATACCTGATGCTGTTGTATTCTTTTAAGGAAAGTTGCAATTTTTATTGATAGACATCTAAGTTATTTAAACATGAATTTTCACAGCCTGAGGCTCATTTTTTATTATTTTGGACAAATCAGAGTAGTCTTTACTTTGTGGCTCATTCAGCCCCATTACTCTGATGAGACTCTTCTGGGCTTTCTGTTGAATGTCTCCTATGCTTAACAAGGTCTCTACACTTTGGCTGTTGGCATATCCAACAATTTCTGGCCCTTTTTGAGTTATGGTAATTCTTTCAACTTACAGCTCCTAGGTAGTCCTTTTTTTACCTGGAAGTTAATTTTTGTCTGGCATTTTGGAAATTTCATCTGACAAATTCATAGAGTAGTATCTAGGCAAAGACTCAAGTGGATCCCTATGTAGAGTTTTTGTTTTTAAAGCTCTTCTGCTAAACTTCTCCCTTTTCTGTGGTCCTCTCTCTCACACATTCCAGCCTTCTTAGGTTCCCTGAACCTCTTATCTTTCTCTTCAGTTCAACAAAACTGTCTCGGTCTGTGTCCTCTCCCTCACTGGAAGTCCAGAGCAATGATTTCCTTCTCTCAACAATCATAAATTTATGCTGGCTCTTTTGCAATGGCTGAAAACTGTTGCTTCCTATATTTTTGCCCATCTTTCTAGTTATTTACAGTGGGAGTGTCAGTAGAGATTCTGATACTACCTCATGACTACAAGTGAAATTTTCACTATCTTTTTATAAGGAAAGTAAGTAGTTAGAAAATGAATTTATTTGTGAAGACATCACATTTTTTTACTCAGGAGAGAGAGAAAGAGAGGGAGAGAGAGAGGAAGGAAGCTGGAGGACATAATTATTTTAGTTATTTCTGTCTTACCCATAAGTGGTAAAGTAAGTCTAGTAGACATATAAGTGGACAGTATGAATAATTATTTCTGAATTCCAAATCACTAAGACCTGCAATGCCTAGATTTTTGCATGATTCCCAAGAGGATTTCCCTCAGTTTATTGGTGTCCAATGATGATAAAAAGGTGCCTCTGCTATCATTTCACTTGCTTGGACACTAACATGTGTGGGCATGTAGTCTTCCTTTCTTTGTCAGTATCCTTCACACGTCTTTTTTCATTTCTGTCTTCCTCTTTCCTCAGTATAAGAACCATACCTAGAATTATTTAAGTAGTATGATCAGTGAGAAAAAATGAGTGGGCTCTTCCTCTAGTCAGTGCAGGAATTCATTGTTCCCTCAGTTATTCCACAGGTTTTATCTGGCATTTAATGAAAAAAATGTTAATCTTAGTAGACAATGACAAATACATAAAATATGTTTTATAATATTTGACTATACAGTTGATCCAAAATCCTTTTAAATCACCTGAAATCTGTTTCAGCATATTAATTGTATGCTATTATTTAATACCATTAGTAAGCAGAATATAAGAAAACACTGTCTGGGTTTTCAATAATACGATGCTATTATTCATTTATACAGAAATGCATGCACCTTTTAAAGGAAGATTGTTACGATGTTCCAGTTACATAGGCAGGAGAGAGGTGGTTATATAACTAATTCAATATCAGAAAAGATTAAACTTTTAATCACTTAGTGTGCATCCTAAATCACATAAATTATACTTTTCAGAGTTCAAATTAGAAACCAAGCTAAATAATATTTTTAATGATTGAAAATATTTTGAACAAAAGTGTACTTCTATATCTGTTTTCTTTTCTCTCTTTTTTTTAGAATAGTGAAACTATAGAATAGAAAACACTGTTGATTTTTTTCACAACATTTATGGTAATCATAGCTGTGTCTAACTGCATGTAGGCCTCCTGATATCTGCAGTTTAATATTCATTGGGCATGTTAAGTACATATTGTATTACTTTAAATATTAATTTCTTTAGGTTTTTGTCCTCAACAATTAAATATTTAAAATTAGATACACTGCAACAAATTTAATGTGTTTCTATCATTGATAATATATCATATTTTTATTTGTCACTTAATTTTTTTCCTTTCAATCGATCTTCACTTACTACTGTTTACCGGTATTTATTTTATTTACTAAGTTGACAAAAGTTATTAGAAGATTTTTAAGATCTCATTAATACATTGTCAAAAACAACAGATGCAGGAAAGAATCAAATTATGGTGGTTATTACCCCGAAGTAAGATTCTGTGTCAAAATTTAATTTTCTTTATTGTTTCTTTAAGGTTTTGTAATGTAAAATATAATAATACATGAATACCAATTTGGAACTATTAGTGGCTCCTGGCAACCTTGAAAATGAATTATGATTCATTTTTCTCCTCCATAATCTGAAGAAAACTGAACACTGCAGTAAAAGAATGGAACCTGATGCCTTTCAAATAGTGTACAGACCTGGCCCATTTTTCCTCTTCTCTGTAACAATAAATTATCATTAAAAGAACTGTTGCAGGCATCGCATCATTCCTTACAGAATCTTAGAACTTAAAAGAATTCACCTTTGAAATTATAAGGTAAACTATTTTCGCTTCACATGAACTGAGTGTATTTTCTTCCGAGGATACTTCAGTTTAAATTTGTAAAACTTCATATAAAGATTATCAATTTAATAATGCATTTACATAAATCAGAAAGAATTTAGTCAAGAAAAAAGAAACTTTCCAGTAAATTGATTTATGGCAATTCCAGAAAGAAAAGTTGGAAGGTATAGTGATCATATAGTAAATGTAGTTTCACTTTTTGCTTTAACTGACTGTGAATGAAATTGTGCTGTGTTATATACTCATTTCTTCCTTTTATCAAATCCTGTGAGCAAATTATGATATAAACATCCAGGTTATAGTTGTTTGATACCAGTATTTTTTTCCTTTCATATATGTCCTTTCTGTTTTGTTTTCAAAATCAGCTTGTGAGACACATATTAAGCAAGAAACATTTTTATATTATTGCACTTAGGGACATATCTCCATTTAAAAATTCTTTTATTATCTGAATTTAAGGTTTTATGTATTTTAATTTATGTTAAATTCTAATTAGGTAATGGATTTATAACACTTTGTTTAAACATGTATAGGACCTTCTTGACCTAAAGGAGCCAGAGTAGAGAATTTTAACTCAGAGTAAGTGGATTGGTAAAATTTGATACAAAGAAAATTTTCTAATGACAAATAAAGTATATGTTGTCTATTTTAAAACTCAAACAAATAAGACTTTATTTGTCGAGTAAGATATAATTTGCTGCCCTTCAAAAAGGAAAGAGAATATCTCCTATGCTTTGATATAAAGGTTGGGAATTTATTCACATTCTTTTCCTGACTCATTGTCAGTTTTGTTTTTTTTTTAAATTTTATTTATTTATTTATTTTATTTATTTATGGCTGTGTTGGGTCTTCGTTTCTGTGCGAGGGCTTTCTCTAGTCGTGGCAAGTGGGGGCCACTCTTCATCGCGGTGCGCGGGCCTCTCACTATCGCGGCCTCTCTTGTTGCGGAGCACAGGCTCCAGATGCGCAGGCTCAGTAGTTGTGGCTCACAGGCCCAGTTGCTCCGCGGCATGTGGGATCTTCCCAGACCAGGGCTCGAACCCGTGTCCCCTGCATTGGCAGGCAGATTCTCAACCACTGCGCCACCAGGGAAGCCCCATTGTCAGTTTTAAGAATTCAACAACCATATGCTCCAGCAGTTTCACTTCAGACTATTTATCTAAATGAAATTAAATCATTAACTCAAAAATATATCTGCACTTCCATGTTCATTGCAGCGTTATTTACAATAGCCCAGACTTGGAAAGACCACAAGTGTTCATTGATACATGAATGGATAAAGAAAATGTAGTACATCTGTACAATGGAATATTATTCAGCTATAAAAAAAAACAAGAGAATCCTGCCATTTGTGACAACATGGATGAAACTTGAGGCTGTTATGCTAAGTGAAATAAGCTAAACAGAAAGAGACAAATATTAAGCTTATTGTGGTGTAAAAAATATACTTATGTGAGGTGATGGATGTTAGCTAATCATTTTGCAACACATACACATATTAAATCATTATGTTGTACACCTAAAACTAATACACTGTTATTTGTAAACTATATCTCAATAAAAAAAGGGATTTGAGATTTTGGTTAAAGATGGCAAGGTAGGAAGGTTCTGAACTCACCTCCTTCTACAGACACACTGAATCCACAGTTATATAAATGGAAAAATTTCCTCTGAAAAAAACCTAAAAAGCGGTGGAGTAATATTTTCACATCAGGCAAACAAAAGGGAAGCCACATTGAGTCAGGTAAGAAAGGCTGAGACATTTTCAGCAGAAAACCATCCCCAGTGTCATGACCCACATTCAGGAGGGAACTCAAACCCTGAGCTTCTCCCTGAGGAGTGAAGGGTTCATACCCCGCATCAGGCCCCCAACTTTTAAGACCGGCACCTGAGAGACATGTTCCCAAAACATCTTGCTTTGAACCTTGAACTTCACGCCCATGAGAGCCCTGGGGCTGTGGTCAACTGAGTAATGGCTTTTTTTTTTTCCCTAACTGAGGTACAGTTGAGCAACAATATTGTGTTAGTTTCAGGTGCACAAGTGATGGCTCTGAATGGCTCCTGTGCAGACTCGCCTACCCCAGGGCCCAGCACAGAAACAGTTGTTTGAAAAGAGCCCAGACTTTATGTGAAAGAGACTCATTTCCTAATTTTAAAGTGTTGGTCTGAGGGGCAGGATTGGGTGGGATGCTTTGCGGGGATGGAGGCTGGTGGGCTCCATCTTCCTGCTCTCCCTCTGCCTTGCTAAAGCTGGCAAGTGCCATTTTTCCTTTGCAAATTTTTTCCTTTCTGGAAGGTGCCATCTTTATGCTCCAGCCAGTGAGAGCCATCTTCTGCATTCACCCTCTGCCTTGCTAAGGCTGGCGGATGCCATCTTGTTTTTTCTCTTCCTTTTTTTTTTTCTTTTTTCTTTTTGCAGAGGACACCATCTTTTGCTCCCCCTCTGCCTCACTTCGACTGGTGGGTCCCGATGTTATGCTCCAGAGTGCCAGTGTCTCCCAGAGGTGGGGCTTCTACACATATCTGGTGACCCAATTTTTGTGTCTGGTGACCCAGTTTTGCAACTGCCATCTAGAGGACACCCCTTGATGGCCTGGCTCTGGGGCCCAGGGGGGATGTGTTCTTGGGCCCCATGGGACTGTCACAATTGGAGGGACAGTTCTGGGTGGACTCTCAGTCCCTGGGCCCTGCGCAGGTAGTGAACTGAAATGCAGCCCCCATCTTTCTGAGAAGGAACCAGTGTAGAAGGCGTTCTTACACCGTTCCCACTGCCAGGGGACAGCAACAGGCAACAGACCCAGGAGCTCAGCCTTTCTGAGAAAAACGCCTATGAGCTTATGATCATAGCTGCAGCCTGAAGAGCAGGCTCCTAATTAATCACACAGGTAAGGGCTGACTGTCAACCTCTCTTGAGACCTCAGAAGATGGACACGGTCTTTGCACCCTCCTGCCACACTTCAGAGCACCAGCATCTCTCAAAGGGGAGTGCGTATATGAGTCTGGTGCCCTGGTATTTATATCTGGTGCCCTGGTTTTGGCTGCCATCCAGGGTATACCTCTTGGTCACCTGGCTCTGGTGGCCGGGGGCTTGTGTTCCTGGGTGCACAGAACTGCAGCAATCAGGGAGATGGTTCTTGGCAGGCTTCCACCCCCAGGGCACTGCACAGAGAGCTGACTGAAACACACCTTTCTGTGAAAGAGACCTGTCTGCTGGTCCTGGAGCTTTGGCACACACCTAGCGGATGCGGAGACGCTCTCAGGGAACATAGGCTGGGGATCCCATCTTTGTTCTCTCCCTCTGCCTAGCTACAGCTCCCTGGTATCTCCCAGAAAGCAGCTTATACACTCATCTGGAGCACTGATTTGGGCCAGTGCTGCCTGGGGGGCGCCTCCAGACCACCTGGTTCTGGGGCCTGGCGGGGGTGGTGCTTTCAGTTGTGCAAGACAGTATATAATTGCACTCTGTAATAGCTGCCGCCTGATGGTCTGGCTTCCAATCAACCTGAATCTAGGTGCTGACTGAGAGCCTCCCCTTTGGGACACCTACTTGTGTTGGCATAACCTCAACCTATGAGAGCTATGACAAATGAAACAGGCTGCTTGGAAAATCACAAAGGTTTGAAGACAACCAAGAGCTAGGGCAAAGCTGAATGATAAATTTCATCTCCTACACAAGGCCAACCCTTCAAGATTAGGAGAGCTGGTTGTCTCATCTAATGCATAGATGCCAACACAGGGAGTCAAGCAAAATGAAGAAACAAAGGAATATGTTCCAAACAAAAGAATAAGATAAAACCTCAAAAAAAAAGAAAAAAACTTAATAAAATGGAGATAAGTAATCTACCTGATAAAGAGTTCAAAGTAATGGTCATAAAGATGCTCACAAACTCAGGAGGGAAATGGATGAACACAATGAACCCTGTTTATGAAGGTGGTTATAAGTTTTAAGGTAATTTAGTAATAGTGGCCCTAAAACAAGTAGATTTTTTTTCCAAATTAAAAAATTTTTCAGTATAAAATCTTTCAAATGCAAATTTTCTTCTCAACTGACTATATATTAAACTCTTTCCATTCACATAAGAAGAGATGTTTTAAGCAACCTTTTAAGGACTATTCTGAGTTTTATCTACACATAATATTACTGTAGGAAACAAATGATACATTGAAGGTGGTTTTAATCAGCTTCCTGTGTCATATTGCTTTCTCTTTTCATGTGACAGATATTAAAATTTTGTAACATTGTTGTGTTTGATATGTTATGCAGAGAGTGTTCTAAAAACACAGATAATTATAAAAATGTTAAGCTATTAGAAAGGTCATAATACAGATATGTATTTTTTCTGTCTTATTCTTAGAATTATACAATGTTAAATTGTGATTTTTCTTTACTTTATTGAGATTAAAATTATATCAGATAATTTAATCACAGATCTTGAATGAAACCATAGTATGTAACTATTCTGATCGTTTGAAGAACTTATGTAATTATCATTCACTCTCCTCAACCATATTATTCAGGGATTCATTCTGTTATAGATTTAAAATCACTAAATGCCTTTTTAATGACAGTTGAAAATATGTCAAGGAGATTACATGAACAAGCAAAAATCAGAAAATATAATACTTAGCATACTTAACTATCTGCAAATAAGATTTACTTGTAATCAGAAACAGCAAAAACAAGACAAATGAACATGAAACAACCATTTTCAAGACTCTGGACATCAGGCAACACAGGATGATAACCCTTGAGGGACAGGAAAAAATAAGATAAACCCGAAGTTTGCTCCGTTTTACTGTCTTGACAGAGACTCCAGGTTGTACCTTGGTAGGAGGAACCCAGGTGGAACCCAGGCACACCATGTGTCAAAGAGATTGAGCTGAGAGAGCAAGTTGATCAGGACTGTTGGAGTTTTCAGGACAGGCTACCAGCCAGGAGAGAGCTGCACAGAGGGAGAGCTCCCGAGGATCCCCCTTGAGACTGACTCATAGTACAGATTCACTAGAGAAATGTTTGGTTTTGAGAATCACATAAGACAAAGAAACCATATGAAATGATTACAAGGAATGGTGTCTGGCACTTACACATAGCTGAGAATATTGTCAGTTTCTACCAGCCAGATTGGAATATGTTGTAATTCACAAAGCCCTTGATATAGCACTCAGAAGGGCCCTGCTTCAGTAGTGGGAAATAATGAAATCCAGGCTAACTGCTTCTCTGGAGAAGAATTAGGAGAATAAAAAGCCATGCCACAGACTGAGAAAAATATTTTGAAATCATATATCTGATAAAACAATAGTGTACAGAATCTATAAACAACCCTCAAACTCAATAAGGAGATACAATGATCCATCAAGAATGGGCAAACTATGTGAGTGGACACTTCACCCCAAAGAAGATGTATGGATAGCCAATAAGTACATGAAAAGATAGTGTTATTTTTCACTGAAGAAACAAAATTTGAAACCACCAAGAAATATTGTTGTGAACCTATCAGAATGGCTAAAATGGAAATATTGACCATAACAAGTTCTATAGATGATCATCTAGTTTATGCTATTATTTGATCCTAAAGTCTATTAAGAGATTTCCATTCACTCATAAGTTTATTTTCTACTTCCATCTAGTCTTAAAAGCATTATCCTAATGTGAAGTTAACTTAGGGATCTTTTTTCTCAATCCAATTTTATGAACACTCTTTATTTTTAGAGTATGACCAGTATGACTTCCTATTAACTTTGTTTTGCAGAACTGCTGAGATTTTTTGAATTTATTTCTATGGATTTGTTAATATTCTAATAATAAGTTTTAAGTTTACACATAAAGAATTCATAGCCTAGCACCAGGTAAACCTTGAAGACCATCTTTCCCTATGTTTTCATAAAATAATTTTGAAATCATATAAAAAAGAAAATATTGGTTGAAGTTAGGACATTTGTGCATAAAATTTCACGGTCAAACAAAAATAATTACTTTATTAATATAGCTACATAATCCTACTATACCGTATTGATCACTTCAGTCTCAGTAGAGGGCTGTGTGTGTGATTGTCAGTTCCTTATGTCTTATTATAAAGATTCTTTTTGACTTCTCAGATGTCTTTGAGTCTTGCCCCTTTATTTCAGGTCTGTATTCAAGCCTGAAAATAATACTCTAAATCACGGGATCCAGTCCCAAACAGAGACTATAATTTGACCTTAGTCATTCAAACAACCACTTGTGGCATTACAGTTTTTAATTGCACCACCAAAATCAGTAGTAGATTTTTCCTATGCTTCTCCAAATTGTTTCTAGGTTGACAGTAGAAGTGTTTTCAAATAATGACTGGAAGACATGTTAAATTTATAATTTCTTATCAAATTTACAAGCATAATAATCTCCTTAAAATATAACGTGTAATTTTCAAAGTGAAATATATCTCTTTTAGATATGGTGCTGGTCCCTTTACTTTCACTTGTGATTTTGTTATATTAAAAGAAAACATCTGGGGCTTCCCTGGTGGCGCAGTGGTTGAGAGTCTGCCTGCCAATGCAGGGGACACGGGTTCGAGCCCTGGTCTGGGACGATCCCACATGCCGCGGAGCAACTGGGCCCGTGAGCCACAACTATTGAGCCTGAGCGTCTGGAGCCTCTGCTCCGCAACAAGAGAGGCCGCGATAGTGAGAGGCCCGTGCACCGCGATGAAGAGTGGCCCCCACTCGCCGCAACTGGAGAAAGCCCTCACACAGAAACGAAGACCCGACACAGCCAAAAAAATAAAAACATAATAAATAAATAATAAATAAAAAATTAAAAAAAAAAAAAAAAGAAAACATCATCAATTTTTAACTAAACTATGTACCTCCAAAATGACTTTTTATTTTTTCAGACTCTAAGCAGACATTTTAATGAAATACAAATTACAGGATTCTAATAATATCAATTAATGAAATGCCAACTTTCTCATTTGTATATGATTAATAAAAATACACCTTCAACTTACAGGGTGTTATATGTCAATTATATATTGGTAAAGTGAGAAAAAAGACAAAGCGTTAAATATTACATGGCACTTTAAAGATTACTGTCTTACTATCTACTTACAAAATTGATATCAAAGAAAAATTAACTAACTGAAGTTCACACTTTAATAGCTAGGATATATTATCAACTATTATAAACATTGATTGCATCACAGAGGAAAAAGACATGAATTGACAGTTTTTCAAGATATCAGCTGATGGTAGGAGAATAATATTTTCTCATAAGAAGCCTTATAAAAATTTGTATTTCTCCAAAACTAACATAGTCTATTAGATCCTGAATGGAAAACAATTTGAATGGTAAAGTAACCATATTGGGACACATTTGGATTTATAATGACATATTATCATATCATACATATAAAATTTTTTCCCATTCCATAAGTTGCCTTTTAATTTTGTTGACAAAATTGCTCTGCAGAATCTTTTTAGCATGATAGAGTCCCACTTGTTCATTTTGAGTTTTGTTGCTTGTGCTCTAGGTGTTATAACCAAAAACTTATTTCCAAGACCCATGTCAAAGAGATTTTTTCCTACTTTTTTTTCTAGTAATTTTATGGTTTCAGGTCTTACATTTAACTCTTTAATCCATTTTGAATTAATTTTTGTGAGTGGTTTAAGATAAGGGTCTAGTTTCATTCTTTTGCATGTGAATATCCAGTTTTCCCAAAAAAATTTATTGAAGAAACTGTCTTTTCTCTACTGAGTAATCTTGGCTCCCTTGTCAAATATTCATTGACTATATATGCATGTGTTTATTTCTGGTATCTGAATTCTGTTCCATTGGTCTATGTGTCTGCCTTTTTTGCCAGTACCATACTGTTTTGATTACTATAGCTTTATAGTGTAGTTTGAAATCAGGTAGTGTGCTTCCTCTATACATAGCATTATTATTATTTTTTTAATTAATTAATTTGTTTATTTATTTTTGGCTGTGTTGGGTCTTCGTTTCTGTGCGAGGGCTTTCTCTAGTTGTGGCAAGCAGGGGCCACTCTTCATCGCGGTGCGTGGGCCTCTCACTATTGCGGGCTCTCTTGTTGCGGAGCACAGGCTCCAGACGTGCAGGCTCAGTAGTTGTGGCTCACGGGCCTAGTTGCTCCGCGGCATGTGGGATCTTCCAAGACCAGGGCTCGAACCCATGTCCCCTGCATTGGCAGGCAGATTCTCAACCACTGCACCACCAGGGAAGCCCCCATAGCATTATTTTAATTTACATGTGTTTTTAATTACCAGAAAGTCTGAATTTTTTTTCAGAGGTTTATAGGGCATAATTTTTCCTTGGGTATGATGGGTGCTTGGTTTCTTTAGTTAAAGCTTGAATTGAGTATAACAGTGACAAACTAAAATAGCTGTTAATTTTATGTGCCGAATAATCATTAAATATTTTATACTGTTAAATGATAAGGAAGTAAATGACAACTAATAAAAATATTGAGGGTTATTACATAAGGTAAATAAGTATGTAACTTTAAGAAGATCATAGCTTTTTTGAGGTAAAATGTTTATAAAGTTTTAAATAAAAATCAATAATAAAGGAGATTATATAATAAACATGATTATTTGATTTGATTACATGATAAATATAATGCTTTCTGGGATTTTTGATATGCTGCCATTCAAAACCATACTTCTTATCCCATTCTATTTAAGCATACCTCATTGAAGAAAATGTCTTATTTCAGAATTCTTTGTCTACTGAAAACCAGATTAAAAATATGTCTCCATGCAATAGAATATTATTCAGCAATTAAAGGGATAAAAATTATGCTAAGTGAAAAAAGCCATATGCAAAAACTATATCTTGTATAATTACATTTTTATGAACTTTGTAAAAAGAAATTTAAAGAGACAGAAAACAGATCAGTGGTTGCTCTAGGACTGGGGTAGGATTGCCAACAAGTACAATGGGAAGTTTTGTGATTGAAATGCTTCAAATCTTGATTGTTTTGATGACTGCACCACTCTATGCATTTACTGGAATCATTGAATTGTACACTTAGAATGGGTGCATTTTTCTGCCTGTAAATTATATCTTATAATAAAACTGTTCAAATATCATGTCAACTCTGTCATGTTAAAAATTCATCAGGAAGATCCACTCTGAAATGATGTGCAATGAAATTGTGATAAATCATGTCTGATCCAGATATAACTTGGAAAAGAATATAAAAATTAGAAAACAAAATTATATAAGAGAAAAAATTGGTAACATAAACACCTTTAGTTCTCACTAAATAAAACTTGAAAAATATAGTATTTATGTCACTAAATAAAATTTGAACAATATAGATTTCTTAATTTATTCATTAAGAAAATAGTTCCTCTAAAAAATTAGTGCAAAGAAATCCCTTGCATTGCTGTACACTAGCAATGCATGGTGTATAAGTCAGAAAGAGAAATTAAAGAAACACTCCCATTTACCATTGCAACAAAGAGAATAAAATATTTAGGAGTAAACCTACCTAAGGAGGCAAAAGACCTGTACTCAGAAAACTATAAGATACTGATGAAAAAATGAAAGATGACACAAAGAGATGGAGAGATATACCATGTTCTTGGATTGGAAGAATCAATATTTTGAAAATGACTATGCTACCCAAAGCAGTCTACAGATTCAGTGCAATCCCTATCAAATTACCAATGGCATTTTTCACAGAATTAGAACAAAAAATTCTACAATTTGTATGGAAACACAAAAGACCCCAAATAGCCAAAGCAATTTTGAGAAAGATAAATGGAGCAAGAGGAATCAGGGTCCCTGATTTCAGACTATACCACAAAGGTACAGTAATCAAAAGAGTATGGTACTGGCACAAAAAGAGAAATATAGGTCAATGGAACAGGATAGAAAACGCAGAGATAAACCCATGCATCTATGGTCACCTAATCTATGACCAAGGAGGCAAGAATATACAATGGAGAAAAGACAGTCTTTTCAATAAGTGGTGCTGGGAAAACAGAACAGCTACATTTAAAGGAATGGAATTACAATACTCCCTAACAGCATACACAAAAATAAACTCAAAATGAATTAAAGACCTAAATGAAAGCCCAGACACTATAAAACTCTTAGAGGAAAACATAGGCAGAGCACTCTTTGACATAAATTGCAGCAAAATCTTTTTTGACCCACATCCTAGAGTAATGAAAATAAAAACAAAAATAAACAAATGGGACCTAATGAAACTTAAAAGCTTTTGCACAGCAAAGGAAACCGTAAAGAAGACGAAAAGACAACCCTCAGAATGGGAGAAAATACTTGCAAATGAAGCAACTGACAAAGGGTTAATCTCCAAAATATACAAAGAGTTCATGCAGCTCAACATCAAAAAAGCAAACAACCCAATCCAAAAATGGGCAGAAGACCTAAATAGACATTTCTCCAAAGAAGACATACAGATGGCCAACAAACACATGAAAAGATGCTCAACGTCACTAATTATTAGAGAAATGCAAATCAAAACTACAATGAGGTATCACCTCACATCGGTCATAATGACCATCATCAAAAAATCTGCAAACAATAAATGCTGGAGAGGGTGTGGAGAAAAGGGAACTGTCCTATGCTGTTGGTGGGAATGTAAATTGATACAGCCACTATGGAGAACAGTATGGAGATTCCTTAAAAAACAAAAAATAGAACTATCATATGACCCAGCAATCCCACTCCTGGGCACATAACTGGAGAAAACCATAATTCCAAAAGGTACATGCACCCAAGTGTTCATTGTAGCACTATTTACAATAGCCAGGACAGGGAAGAAACCAAGATGTCCGTCAACAGAGGAATTGATAAAGAAGATGTGGTACATATATACAATGGAATATTACTCAGCCATAAAAAGGAACCAAATTGTGCCATTTGCAGGGACGTTGATGGACCTAGAGATTGTCATACAGAGTGAAGTAAGTCAGAAAGAGAAAAACAAATATCGTATAATATCGTTTATATGTGGAATCTAGAAAAATGATACATATGAACTTATTCACAAAGCAGAAATAGAGACACAGACATAGAGAACAAATGTATGGATACCAAGGGGAGAAGTGGGGAGTGGGATGAATTGGGAGATTGGGATTGACATATATACACTGCCATGTATAAAATAGATAACGAGAACCTACTGTATAGCACAGGGAACTCTACTCAATGCTCTGTGGTGACCTAAGTGGGAAGGAAATCCAAAAGAGAGGGGATATATGTATATGTAATAGCTGATTCACTTTGCTATACAGCAGAAACTAACACAACATTGTAAAGCAACTATACTCCAATAAAAGTTAATAAAAAATAAAAAAGTAAGAGTTTCCTTAAAAAACAAAAAAGAAAATAATTCCTCACTGTTTGCAGTTTGGAAATTTTTTTTTAAAATGCCAAGAGAAATACTTGCTAAAGATTGCTATGTGTCTTGAAGATGAAAGATTTTTATAATTGCCTGAACTATGTGTACTGAGTATAAGCTTTTTTCTAGAAAACACATTGTTAGAACATTTTCCTGGATTATCCTCCTTTATGCACAAATAGGTTACTGATATTACTAAATGGGCCATTTGAAAGTGAGTGTAAATTAAATTGTAATTTTGTGGTATTGCAATCAAAGCTGCACTCAAGGCTAAACTATTTTTTCTGCACTAAAATGTCAACTTTTAATATTTGATAAAAAGTTAAATAATCATATAATAACACTCTTTGCATTTTAGTTAAATTTTATTTAGAGTGGGATATTACTATAAAATGGACATAAAGATCAATGAGACAGATTATAGATTTCAAATACAATCCCACTCCTATATAGTCTATGGAATTGAAACAAAAGTGCAAAGGTAAATCACTGGATAAGGAGAGTGTTTGCAATAAATTTACTTCTATGCAAACAAGTGAACCCCTGCACCTTTTCTAACACTATACATAAAAATTATATTGACATTGATCAGAGATCTAATTTTAAAGCTAAACATTTAAAAATTGTAAAATAAATTATGGCAGAAAAACTTTGAGGAGTGAGGTTAAGTTAACACTTTCCTAGAGGAGGTAAAACATGCTAACCAAAAAATAAAATGGAATCAATTGTACTTCATAAAAGTTAAAAACTTGAGCGCTTTGAAAAGCTCTATTAAGGAAACAAAAAGACATATAAATCTGGCAGAAAATATTTGGACCACAAATTCTGGTAAAGATCTCATATGTAAAATACACAAAGCAATTTTACAACACAATAATTAAAACCCCAGATCTTTTTAATGGGTAAAATATTTAAATAGTCATTTATAAAAGAAATATGGATAGAAAATTAATCACATGAAAAGATGGTGTAATGACATTAGTCATTATAGAAATGCAAATTAAAACACTAATGAAATACTATAACTCACCCTTTGGAATTGCTAAAATTAAAGAGACCGATAGTAGCAGTTGCTGCTGTGGCTGTTCATCTGGGGTGCTCATCTATTCTGGTGGGCACACAAAATGGCTTAGCTTCTTTGGGAAGCAGTTTGTCAGTTTTTCGTAAAATTAAACATACAGTTACCATACATCTCAGCAATTCCACTCCTAGGTATTTACAGAAGAGAAATGAAAACATATGTCTAAACAATGTTTTTTATGTAAATGCTCATAGCAGTTTTGTTCAAAGGAGTCCAAATTGAAAACAATCCAAATATCCATTAGTTAGAGAACGCAGAGTGGAAGGGTCACACAATGAAATAGTTTTAAAAATACAAAAGAACACAAGTATTGATATCATGACACAGCAGAGGTGAATCTAAAGAAGTGATGAAGCCAGACACAAAAGGCTGTGGAGGAGATGATTCTATTTACATGACTTTGTAAGAAGGCAAACAGAAAGAGTGGAAGGAGAGGAGGGATTCAGAGGGGCAAAAGGTAACTTTCAGGGGTAATAAAAATGTACATACATTTTGAATTTTGTCCTGGTTATACCACTGTATACATTTGTCAAACTCATCAAACTGTACATTTTATTATTTTTGGTAATATTGAAATGTAGATGTAAAGAGATATACGGGCATATAGGATGGTGGTTTTTTTTTTATTGGGGTATAGTTGCTTTACAATGTTGTGTTAGTTTCTGCTGTACAACGAAGTGTATCAGCTATATGTATACATATATCCCCTTCTTCTTGGACCTCCCTCCCTCACCCTCATCCAACCCATCTAGGTCATCACAGAGCACTGAAGCTGACCTCCCTGCACCATACAGAAGGTTCCCACTAGCTATCTGTTTTACACATGGTAGTGTATATATGTCAATCCCAATCTCCCAATTCATCCCACCCCCCTCTTTGCCCCCTCTCCCCCACCCACCCCGGTGTCCACTGGTCCTTTCTCTACGTCTGCATCTCTATTCCTGCCCTGCAAATAAGGGACCATTTTGTTGAGATGAGATGCTGTTTACATGCTCTGTGATTTCTAAATATCCGATTCTCGTCTTTACCTATAGTAGGAAACCTCAAGTAATAAGATCATCCTTTAACATCAGAAATAATCTCTTGATCAGAACCTTGTTACAAAAAATAAAGTATTATATGATAATGAAACTTTTACACTCTAGCCTGAATATATAAAAATTATCATATAGGTAAATTAAATGTAATTTTTATATATGCAAACTCATGGACCTATGAACATACGGTATTAATTAGCAGTCCTTTTTTAGGAATTGAAATAAAAGATAATTCAAATGATTGCAATAAAAGTTGTTTTTGCCATTATTATTATTATATCCTGCTTCTATGAAGTCAGCTCATGTGCTTGCATGTATCTCACACTGCTCCCACAAGAATGGCTGCAACATTTTTTCATATAAATGTTTAAAGTTTGTATTTTAAATCCAGAGTTCATACTTTTTCTTAAAAAGTTTTAGTAACTTTAATAACTTCTGTTAAAAGACATCCAGCTGTTTATCCTAGAAAGGGAAGAAAGTGCTTGTTTATTTGCGCAGTGCTTCTTATCTAAGCCATATTTCCTCATTGGGAGACTCTGTGGTCTGAGGCATGGTGCAGTATTTTGTGTGAGATAGTCTTAACTGGAAGTTCAGTCATGTGTATTAACCACCAGAGCTTTTAGTATTTAAAAAAGAAAATCTCCCATTGCTACCTGAGTTTTAGTAACCATTATATATCCGTTTTGTGACATCACTGTACAGACATGTTAGCACATGAAAAACTTGAAAATTCTTTTAAAATTTGAAATCCAAATTATTTTTCTAACTGTACAATGTGGTTATATATGGCTATTAGATTACAAAAATTTATTTTCTTAGACTATTTCATCTTCACGTTCTTTAAGCTAGCCAAAGAAATTATTTTTTTCTACATTTCTAGGAGGCTATAACTCAAAAAACTTCTTAAAGGTCAGAGAATACATTAGTCAACAATTCCTTAAGGCATAAAATAAATTTAATGTATCCACTCAAATAACTCTTCTTACAATATCTGATATATTATTAAGTGTTTAGATGTATATCAATCATCATCTATCAGACATTCCCACCTATTTCTTGCCCTTCTCTTGAAAACTGTTTTCCCAACATCTCCTTCTTAAGTCTTCCATGAAATATGGCCAACAGGAATTCCTGCTGATAGCCTGAGGGACAAAAGAAGGGGAGAGCCAGGTATTTTTGTCTTTTATATGTGTATATCTCTGGCCTATTCCAATAGTGGCTGCTTTTCCTCCATGCTGTCTGTTCTTTATAAGACAATACCTCCTCCATAACCCCAGATCTCCATTGCCTTTGAAAGAATGTTACATTCTATAATATGACCTCACTTTGTAGGCCATACTTGTATTAATATTCTATTAATATTACCTCCTCCAATTCCAAAAAGTGGTATGTTACTCTAGATAATGTTTGAGGTGCTTCAGCACTCTGTTTGACTCTGCATCTCTTTCATAACATGTATGATAAGTTCCTTACATTATATTACTTGTCATTAAAATACCCAGAAAATTTCCAGAAAATGTTTCAGAAAACAGATCCTCGTGATGTCTTGTTGGGATTATGTGGTTAACCAGCTTGAGGGATTTCTTTATTAGAATTACTTGCATTGAAAAAAAAAAACCAAAAACAGAATCAGTTTAATGTAGTAACAGTGTAATTACATAATTTATAACCTACTGTGATTGTTTAGTGTGTGCCATTTTGCTGATCCAAAACCCCATTTTTCAGTCTGCTTTTCCCAGCATGGATCTGGGAGGAGTTAGGCAAAAGAGAAACATGATATTTGGAAGATGAAAGTGAAGCAGTCACCATGGATAGACATGGTGAGATAAAACCCAGAGGAGCTGGATGGTTCCATATGTGTCTTTCATAACTTGCCAGCTTCATATCTATGTCCGCCTCTGAATTCTAGACCTGCTGACTGATAGTAACCTAGGCACACCACCAAAAAAGGAGGCGAAAAGGCTCACAGATTAACTCAACCACTTCCATTTGTAGTCCCACTGTGGTAGCTGAGCAAGTCTTGCTACAGATTTGCCTCCAGGCTCCAGCTTGTTCATCTATACTATTGCTTTAGAAAGCCTGGATAGTAATTTTTTCTAAACCTCCCTACCACCAACTTCTCTTTCCAGATTTTATTTTTATAAGTCTTCCCATAATGATATAAAATCTAATTGTATAAGCTCTAATTCCTCTAATGCATACCCTTGTAAAATAATGATCATAGTCTATTTCTGGGATTGAGCCCTGATAGAATTAGTTGTGGTTAGTAGTATGAGCTGGTTGAAGGAAAGAATAGGAATGTCAAGCAAACACTGAACTTAATTTGAAGAGTAATAACAAAGATTTCCAGGGCTATGACGAGTGATGTGATATCTGCTTTTGATGTCTCCAGAGAACTTGAAGAAAAAAATGATAATGGAGAAATAATCATTCCAAAAAACAAACAAAAAAACCCCCCTCAGATTTGTATACAAATACAAATCTCAAGGCAGACTTAAAAATTAGAGAGTTACATTAAGTAATTAATTGGGAATTAGTAGGCACCTCAAATTTGAGTTGCAAGTATTGTACCCCTAATCCTTTGAAACTCCATTTGTCAGAGGAAATATTCCTCTTCACTTATGTCAAAAAACTACCCTCAGCTTGCTCATACGTATTGTAGTGGTCACACCTGAGACTTGTCTTGCAAGAGATGCCTATTTTCCTCAAGTTCTGTTTCATCTTCTCTTTGCCCCTATACCCATGACTAGAAAAGTATCCTTGTGAAGAATATCGAGGTCTATTTTAAGATGAGAAAGCTTATACATCAAATAATTGCATTATCAATCTACCTTTCAATATGAGAAACCTGTATAATATATATGAGAATGGAGTCTAAGTTTGTTAGCCCAAGGACGAAATACAACACCAGAACATATAGAATTTATAATATTGTATTTTTTTTTTACTTAATTTACTTATTTTTGGCTGCATTGGGTCTTTGTTGCTGCCCGCTGGCTTTCTCTAGTTGCAGCAAGCGGAGGCTACTCTTCATTGCGTGGGCTTCTCATTGCGGTGGCTTTTCTTGTTGTGGAGCACGGGCTGTAGGCGTGCGGGCTTCAGTAGTTGTTGCACATGGGCTCAGTAGTTGTGGTTCACGGGCTCAGTAGTTGTGGCTGTCGGGCTCTAGAGCGCAGGCTCAGTAGTTGTGGTGCACGGGCTTAGTTGCTCCGTGGCATGTGGGATCTTCCCGGACCAGGGCTCGAACCCGTGTCCCCTGCATTGGCAGGTGGATTCTTAACAACTGCGCCACCAGGGAAGCCCTATAATATTGTATTTTCCCAAGATCCTAGATTGAATATGCTTCATTTACGTAGTTAATTGACTGTAAATTAGTTTAGTAAGATTGGTCTCTGGTCAATATCATGGGAAGTCAATATGACAGAATTGCCATAATGTAAAGGAGAGTGTAGAAAAAAGTGTGATGTGAAGAGTGGAGACCAGGGATGGTGGTCAGAGATGCCACCATTGAAATGGGCCCCTGATATCACTGGGAGAGATGAGATTTCAGATTGACAGACCCAAGAAGGTAAAGGTTGGATGGGTAATTACTGCCCATTACTGTAATGGGCAGAAGAGGCAGAAGGACTCTCAGTGTGCTCTGACCCATAGGAACTGTGGTGGTTGGAAACTGAATATAAAATCCTTAAGAGCAAAATGCTATTTAATCTAATTTAACTAGAGTTTCCTAACCAAAACTTTTTATAGTAACATTAAAATGTTTGTGTTATTCCATATGCAGTGACTTTGCTGAAACAAATTAATATGCATCATGGGATGCAATATGAAGACAATAAATGGGCTGCTTCCCCTTCAAGGAAGATCAGAAGGACTTTGCTTTTATTTGACAGGGACAGCAATACCTTCATTGTCTTCCCCAAGACTATGTTGACTAGCCTATTTAATATAACATAATCCACTGGAAAGGTGATTGCCTAAATGTCACTAAAAATAGCAAATTGATGATTGTATGGTGATTGGATATAGGAAGCAGAACTAGTAAATTATATTTCTCTCAAAGTAGCTGGACCTGTTCTGGTTTTTGAAGCTAAGAATACTTATTGTAACAATGATCCTGTTATTAGTTTCACAGGAAGGCTACTTCCAAAGCACATAATTAAACAGGCAGAAATGATATCATAGCAATCACATTTTTTTTCAGTTTTCTCCTATAGCAAGTGCAGATATACTCACATATCTCCCAAACACTTTCTATTTTAACTGCATTTGGTCCCTGAGATTTCTTTTAACATTGCAGATATGAATGACTCCCAAAACATTTTTTTAGGATACATGATAATAGCATTTCATTAAACACGTTAAAGGGCATGAACTGGGGGTTAAAGTAAAATAAATGGTGCTGGTATCTGATCAGGTGAAATACCCTCATAAAATAAGTTTAGGAAAAGACATCTCTTATATAGTTCATTACTATCTACCTACTAACAGGCAGATAGAACAACGTGACAGGAGCTTAGAAGAGGGGTTTCCTGGGATCATTTAGAGAAGCCAGAGTAGAATATCTTTGGAGAGCTTTATTGGAAGTACATATACTAGAACTAGTCAAAGGATTATCAAGCAACAACCAAGAGGTTATAATATTAGAAATATGTAATAGTTCTACTATTATTTTGCTCTGAAATTAAGGGAGACAGAGTAAGTATCACAGTATAAAATAAAGTTATTAAAAGCACAGATATATACTAAGGATAAACTTTTTACTTATTCTAGCATTATGTCATATGGACTTTTAGCTACTGTAGTGGGAGGAATGGTAGAGTCTCAAAAGATATGCATACCTGGAACATGTAAATGTGATCTTACATGGAAAATTTACAGGTGTAATTCAAGACCTTGAGATGAAATCGTCCTGGATTGGGGCTGACCCATGGTTTTCTTTCAAAGATTAAATTTGACAGCATTCATAAATGTTTGACTTCTACTTCATACTAGTTGCTCTGTAAATGTGTGTTCGTTTCTCCTCTATAGAGACTACCTCCTTTTTAGTAATTTAATAATGTTACAGATACTTTAACCAAGCTATAAAGCCATGTAGGGATACAAGTGTAACTAAATCTGGAATAAACTCTGTTCAAAACTTCCTCAGTCAGTAAGACTTTCAAGGTCAGTACATGTAACACAGAATCTCATGAACAGCAGACCTCTTTGAACAGTTAATTAATGACCATGCATGCTTCTCTACTTATCTCTTGTACAAGCCTTCCAAGTGATAGGCAACAAGATTGTGGAACTAAAGTGTCTGTGAGCTGTGGATTTAAATGATGTGAAATAAAGTATAGTTAAAAACAGAGAGGCTGAAATATATTGATAGCTTGGATAGTATGTAATAATGATATAAGTAGAGAGATAGTACTGTATCAATTAGTTAAGTGAATTTAATTGTTTTAGACCTATTCCTAGGAGTGGAGATAGATGGGAAACCAGAATGTTTAACATCTTTATTTTAGCCAATCGAACTTTGTAATTGAAAAAGATGAAACTCCTGCCTCAGTACCATTCTACTAGCAGTGTGATCCTTCTTGCTCCTTTTTATACTGCTTATGTACTTGTCTTAGATATCTTATAGTAACCTTTTATGAGAATGTGAAGCATATTATGAGATGCTTGAGCGTATGAGTAATTTCTTACTCAGCTTGGTGTCTGTAGCAGCCCATACAGATCTGATACATATAGCAGGATGCCATCAACTTGTGCTCTATGACTGGACGCAGGTGGAAAGAAAAGGAAAATACATGAAAATGATGACCAGGAAACATATCTCTCTCTGAAGAAAAGAAGACAGCTACTTTTTATATCATAATGTTAAATGTTTGTTGCAGATATAATGTTTACATAAGTTGTTAGGAAAGGGGATAATTACTTGATTGAGGAATGCACATAAGAGCATGCATATTCTCATCACTTAGGCTTTATGGTTTTACCTGCACACATAGATATGATTTAACCATGTTCTATTGTTTAATCAAATACTTTATGTCATTGCTCATTTTTTGTTAGCTAGGACTGTAAGTTTTTATGTCAGATATATTAAAAGCTAAATTATGTTCATACATAAGCCATCAGAATTTATTTTACCTACTTCATACACACATACACATACACACACACAAATTTGAAGCTGTATATTAAATACATGAAGTTCAGAATTTTATATCTTCTCTTTTATAATTATATGCTACTTTTACTCTTCCTATTTATACATTTTTTTGCCTGAGATTCAATTTTCTTTTACACTAAATATTGCTTAACCGTGTTTAATTGATGAATATTTTGTTTATTTTATATTTTACATGTTTTTCATAGTATTATTAAATTTTTTGATGTGCAATTGCTCTAGGTGCTATAGATGTAGCATGTAGATACATTTTTATTTCCTCATTTTGTTCTTTTTACCATGTTTTACAGTTTTTCTTTTAAGAATTAATCACAAGGCAGATTGTGCTTTGTAAGCAGTCTTTTGTTGGTTTTTTAAATTGTTATATAGTAAATTATATTATATAATGTGATAAAGACAAAATATGGAAATTTCAAAGAATTAGACCAAACCCTCTGTATCCAGGAAATAAAATGGACCAGTTCCTTAGAAACCCACACATGGTGCCTTTCATATACACATCACACTTCTATCCTCCAGAAGCCAAACACTAATATAGATTTTTATTTTAAAAGTATATTTTATTTAATGTGTTACCACATGTATATCTATATATTAATTTTTTTAGTTTTATCTGTGTTTGAACATTATACAATGGCCAAATATTCTATGATTTTTCCTGTAGTTTGCTCTTTTTAAAAGTTTTCTTGTATTTAAAAGATATTTTCACATATATTTATAAGATTTTTGTATGATTCTCTTCATGATGTCTTTCTCCCTCCCCCCAGATTTATTAAGGTATAATTGACAGATAAATATTATATATTCTTAAGATATAACACTTGATGTGTATTACATACGTCTTTTTACCTATGTGCTTAAAGGAGCTTCTGACTGGAAGTGACATTTCACTGGCAAAAAAAAAATCATATAAATTTAAAGGAATGGGGACAAACATTCTTACCATGTGACTAGAAAAATCTTATCATAGATGAAATATAATTTATGAAATTATTCCATTGGGCTTGACTTTTTCATACTATGTGCTGTTGTTAAGCTCAAATTTAGATGAAAGTGCTTAACAGATACTAAAAATAAAATATTTATAAACTTCCCTGCTTATATCAAAGGCTTGTATACTAAGAAAAGTTTCTGGACCAGGACCAAGAAAGTCTAAATCTATAAATAATTTAAAAGACATAAAAGTTTTATATTAAAATGTTTGCATAGTATGAAATGTAATGTGTGAAGTAATTGATGAAAAATAAGACACAATGAATATTTTAAGTTATATCCAAACAAAATTTTACTGCTTCTTCAGATGACAAGAAAATAATAAAATAATTCAGCACTAGAAATGAATAATTTGAAACATATCACAAAACCTTGAGAAGCATTTAGCTTTTCTTTTTTTGCTTCCAACTGCCTCTTGACCTTTTTTTAAAAATTTTGTTTTGTTTATTTATTTTATACAGCAGGTTCTTATTAGTTACCTATTTTATACTTATTAGTGTATATATGTCCACCCCAATCTCCCAATTCATCCCACACCCCCCCCTCAGCATTTAGCTTTAATGATTAAAAACTCAATATCCTTTTTTTTTTTTTTAGGTTTTATGTGTGGAAGGAAAAATATGATTTAGAATAAACACTTGGATTCTAAACCCTACATTAACCCACTCTCTAAAAGAAATGAATAGTTTGTCCTTGTTATTAATATTTTAGAGTGTGACATTTTACTACTCATTACAAAGGCATTTGATTTTAAATGACTATTCTAATATTTTTAATCAGGCAAATTCAAGTCAAAGGATTATTGGGTAAGAACAATGTTTGACATGGAAACTTTTCTGAATTCAAAAAAATATTTGACTTAAAAATCTCTTAATGGATAGACAAGGATAAATGAATCAGAAGTGTCCTTGAGGTGTATCAATTTTTCTCCCTCCTTGGTTATTAATTGCTAGCCCCAAATTAGTATGTGGAGATGGCTATGCAGACAGCTGGCCAGTAAAAGAGATGATGGGCTCCAGCTGTGCTGAGAGGAAAGGGAATTAAAGGATAGTAAATGGAAATTCACTCATTCCTGTGTCAAACTATTTTAAAACCAGTGGTATTAAGATCTATTCTTATATGCATCAGTGACAAGGGTGAACCTACATATTGGGCATCAGTCAAGAGAATTCAGAGATACTCAAGGTACCGCATGTGCACACACGAAAAGCAGAAACTCATAAAACTTAAGAAAACATAAATCTAATCAGTGTAATCATATCTGGAACCTACGAATTACTGTCTTAACCTACTGTCTTAATCTACTCTTAACAAGATGCCATAAACTGGGTGGCT
The DNA here is from genome assembly GCF_028023285.1 of Balaenoptera ricei. NCBI lineage: Eukaryota > Metazoa > Chordata > Mammalia > Artiodactyla > Balaenopteridae > Balaenoptera > Balaenoptera ricei. Next base: position 181,217,291 of record NC_082639.1, read on the forward strand.
TATAAACAACAAAACTGTTTTTCTTATAATTCTGGGGGCTAAGAAGTCCAAGATCAAGATGCTGGGAGATTCTGATGAGGGCTCTCTTCCTCGTTCACAGACTACTGTCTTTTCACTGTGTCCTCAAATGGCAGAAGGAGCAACAGATCTATCTAGGTTCTGTTCTTACTAGGGCATCAATCCCAGCCATGAGGGCTCAACCCTCATGACCTAATCCTCTCTCAAAAGCCCTATCTTCAAACACCATCTCACTGGGGATTAGTTTTCAATATAGGAACCTTGGGGAGACACAAGCATTAAGTCTATAGCAATTCTCATACATAAAATGGACAGGAAAAAAAGATTGAAATATGTTTGATGTGAGAGACCATCAAGAACAAAACTCTTGTTCTACTGAACAAAGAAACTAATATAATTCTTACTCTCAAAAATACAGAGGACTTATTCATATCTTCTCCTATAAAGAGTCATCTGGGAGAATATTTCGGGGACTCTCTATTGTATAAAAGATGTAATATTATTATTATTAGAGACGTTTCAATGACTTTCAGATCTTTGAAGTATGAAATCTAATCCCCTTATGGTAACACACAAGGCCCTCATACCTTAGTTCTTACATAGTGACCACTTGGGCCCCATCTCTTGTCAAGGCACATGTGGTAGATTGTCCCTAACAGTAATTGCCTCTAATGATTCATGCCTCCATGTTCTTTTCTGTATAGATTCTGGCTTTACAACATTAGCAACATGACACCAGCAAAGGCTAGTAAAGTTCTTGTGTATCTTGTGTATCTTATTCCTGGGGATTCTTTTGTTTCCATGTGCCAAATCCCGGTCTAGCCTCCTGGAGAATAAGGGAGAATGAATAGAGGGGCCCCATTGTAACCAGCCAACCCAGACCATAGGCAAATACCTAAGGGAGCCTAGCTGTTACCATCTGGAGCAGAGATAAACGAATCCAGCTGAAGACATTGCAATTTGAACCACAGTATTGTGAACAAAAAAAAAAAAGATTTTTTTTTTTTTTTTAAAGTAACAAATCTGGGGTGATTTGTTACATAACATTAGGTTATCAAACATTATAAACATAGTGAAGCTCATTTCATAAGCTATTTTATTCCCTCAGATAGATTTTGTTTTTTCTTATTATCTCTTAGTCATCTTTCAAAACCCAACCTTAGCATTATAGCTTCAAAAAGATTTTCTTGAATTCCCACATTAGGTCTAATTTCAGTCTTCCATCCTCTCACAGAATACTCAATATATAGTTATCTAATAGCTTCTTATATTATTTATATACATTAATATGTGGTAAGGATGGTGAAAATAATTGCTATAAGCTATAATGTTAAGCTTATGAAGAGCTCATGCTTTAGGAACATTGGAATGAAAAGAGCCAAAAAATTAGAATTCTAACACTCTTATTGTATCCAAATCAATGGTATGATCTGAGTGAACAACCAGATAGTTGCATAATTTTTTATGTGTGCTTTTTGTTATTGAGACCCCTGTAATCTAACACTTTTGCTTTACCCCACAGAGTGCTGTTTGGTGATCCAATATGAAACCAATTTTCCTGGCATCTTGTTAATATGAAATCATTAATATATAAGGCCAAATCTAATTATGGTAGATCCTAGGATGTTTTTTTTGTTGTTGTTTTTGTTTTTGTTTTTTTTTTAATCATCAATTTTATACACATCAGTGTATACATGTCAATCCCAATCGCCCAATTCAGCACACCACCATCCCCACCCCACCGCAGTTTTCCCCCCTTGGTGTCCATAAGTTTGTTCTCTACATCTGTGTCTCAACTTCTGCCCTGCAAACCAGTTCATCTGTACCATTTTTCTAGGTTCCACATACATGCGTTAATATACGAAATTTGTTTTTCTCTTTCTGACTTACTTCACTCTGTATGACACTCTCTAGATCCATCCACGTCTCAAAAAATGACTCAATTTTGTTCCTTTTTATGGCTGAGTAATATTCCATTGTATATATGTACCACAATTTCTTTATCCATTCGTCTGTCGATGGGCATTTAGGTTGCTTCCATGACCTGGCTATCGTAAATAGTGCTGCAATGAACATTGGGGTGCATGTGTCTTTTTGACTTACAGTTTTCTCTGGGTATATGCCCAGTAGTGGGATTGCTGGATCATATGGTAATTCTATTTTTAGTTTTTTAAGGAACCTCCATATTGTTCTCCATAGTGGCTGTATCAATTTACATTCCCACCGACAGTGCAAGAGGGTTCCCTTTTCTCCACACCCTCTCCAGCATTTGTTGTTTGTAGATTTTCTGATGATGCCCATTCTAACTGGTGTGAGGTGATACCTCATTGTAGTTTTGATTTGCATTTCTCTAATAATTAGTGATGTTGAGCATCTTTTCATGTGCTTCGTGGCCATCTGTATGTCTTCTTTGGAGAAATGTCTATTTAGGTCTTCTGCCCATTTTGGGATTGGATTGTTTGTTTCTTTAATATTGAGCTGCATGAGCTGTTTATATATTTTGGAGATTAATCCTTTGTCTGTTGATTCGTTTGCAAATATTCTTTCTCACTATGAGGGTTGTCTTTTCATCTTGTTTATGGTTTCCTTTGCTGTGCAAAAGCTTTGAAGTTTCATTAGGTCCCATTGGTTTATTTTTGTTTTTATTTCCATTACTCTAGGAGGTGGATCAAAAAAGATCTTGCTGTGATTTATGTCAAAGAGTGTTCTTCCTATGTTTTCCTCTAAGAGTTTTATAGTGTCCGGTCTTACATTTAGGTCTCGAATCCATTTTGAGTTTATTTTTGTGTATGGTGTTAGGGAGTGTTCTAATTTCATTCTTTTACATGTAGCTGTCCAGTTTTCCCAGCACCACTTATTGAAGAGACTGTCTTTTCTCCATTGTATACCTTTGCCTCCTTTATCATAGATTAGTTGACCATAGGTGCGTGGGTTTATCTCTGGGCTTTCTATCTTGTTCCATTGATCTATGTTTCTGTTTTTGTGCCAGTACCATATTGTCTTGATTATTGTAGCTTTGTGGTATAGTCTGAAGTCAGGGAGTCTGATTCCTCCAGCTCCGTTTTTTTTCCCTCAAGACTGCTTTGGCTATTCGGGGTCTTTTGTGTCTCGATACAAATTTTAAGATGATTTGTTCTAGTTCTGTAAAAAATGCCATTGATAATTTAATAGGGATTGCATTGAATCTGTAGATTGCTTTGGGTAGTATAGTCATTTTCACAGTATTGATTCTTCCAATCCAAGTACATGGTATATCCCTCCATCTGTTGGTATCATCTTTAATTTCTTTCATCAGTGTCTTATAGTTTTCTGCATACAGGTCTTTTGTCTCCCTAGGTAGGTTTATTCCTAGTTGTTTTATTCTTTTTGTTCCAATGGTAAATGGGAGTGTTTCCATAATTTCTCTTTCAGATTTTTCATCATTAGTGTATAGGAATGCAAGAGATTTCTGTGCATTAATTTTGTATCCTGCAACTTTACCAAATTCATTGATTAGCTCTAGTAGTTTTCTGGTGGCAGTTTTAGGATTCTCTATGTATAATATCATGTCATCTGCAAACAGTGACAGTTTTACTTCTTCTTTTCCAATTTGTATTCCTTTTATTTCTTTTTCTTCTCTGATTGCTGTGGCTAGGACTTCCAAAACTATGTTGAATAATAGTGATGAGAGTGGACATCCTTGTCTCATTCCTGATCTTAGAGGAAATGGTTTCAGTTTTTCACCATTGAGAATGATGTTGGCTGTGCGTTTGTCATATATGGCCTTTATTATGTTGAGGTAAGTTCCCTCTATGCCTACTTTCTGAAGGATTTTTATCATACATGGGTGTTGAACTTTGTTAAAAGCTTTTACTGCATCTATTGAGATGATCATATGGTTTTTATTCTTCAATTTGTCAATATGGTGTATCACATTGATTGATTTGTGTATATTGAAGAATCCTTGCATCCCTGGGATAAACCCCACTTGATTGTGGTGTATGATCATTTTAATGTGTTGTTGGATTCTGTTTGCTAGTATTTTGTTGAGGATTTTTGCATCTATATTCATCAGTGATATTGGTCTGTAATTTTCTATTTTTGTAGTATCTTTGCCTGGTTTTGGTATCAGGGTGATGGTAGCCTCATAGAATGAGTTTGGGAGTGTTCCTTCTTCTGCAATTTTTTGGAAGAGTTTGAGAAGGATGAGTGTTAGCTCTTCTCTAGATGTTTGATAGAATTCACCTGTGAAGCCATCTGGTCCTGGACTTTTGTTTGTTGGAAGATTTTTAATCACAGTTTCAATTTCATTCCTTGTGATTGGTCTGTTCATATTTTCTATTTCTTCCTGGTTCAGTTTTGGAAGGTTATACCTTTCTAAGAATTTGTCCATTTCTTCCAGGTTGTCCATTTTATTGGCATAAAGTTGCTTGTAGTAGTCTCTCAGGATGCTTTGTATTTCTGCAGTGTCTGTTGTAACTTCTTCTTTTTCATTTCTAATTTTATTGATTTGAGTCCTCTCCCTCTTTTTCTTGATGAGTCTGGCTAATGGCTTATCAATTTTGTTTATCTTCTCAAAGAACCAGCTTTTAGTTTTATTGATCTTTGCTATTGTTTTCTTTGTTTCTATTTCATTTATTTCTGCTCTGATCTTTATGATTTCTTTCCTTCTGCTAACTTTGGGTTTTGTTTGTTCTTCTTTCTCTAGTTCCTTTAGGTGTAAAGTTAGATTGTTTACTTGAGATTTTTCTTGTTTCTTGAGGTAGGCTTGTGTAGCTATAAACTTCCCTCTTAGAACTGCTTTTGCTGCATCCCATAGGTTTTGGGTCGTCGTGTTTTCATTGTCATTTGTCTCTAGGTATTTTTTGATTTCCTCTTTGATTTCTTCAGTGATCTCTTGGTTATTTAGTAACATATTGTTTAGCCTCCATGTGTTTGTGTTTTTTATGTTTTTTTCCCTGTAATTCATTTCTAATCTCATAGCGTTGTGGTCAGAAAAGATGCTTGATATGATTTCAATATTCTTAAATTTACTGAGGCTTGATGTGACCCAAGATGTAATCTATCCTGGAGAATGTTCCATGCGCACTTGAGAAGAACGTGTAATCTGCTGTTTTTGGATGGAATGTCCTATAAATATCAATTAAATCTATCTGGTCTATTGTGTCATTTAAAGCTTCTGTTTCCTTATTTATTTTCATTTTGGATGATCTGTCCATTGGTGTAAGTGAGGTGTTAAATTCCCCCACTATGATTGTGTTACTGTCAATTTCCTCTTTTATAGCTGTTAGCAGTTGCCTTATGTATTGAGGTGCTCCTATGTTGGGTGCATATATATTTATAATTGTTATATCTTCTTCTTGGATTGATCCCTTGATCATTATGTAGTGTCCTTCCTTGTCTCTTGTAACATTCTTTCTTTTAAAGTCTATTTTATCTGATATGAGTATAGCTACTCCAGCTTTTTTTGATTTCCATTTGCATGGAATATCTTTTTCCATCCCCTCACTTTCAGTCTGTATGTGTCCCTAGGTCTAAAGTGGGTCTCTTGTAGACAGCATATATATGGGTCTTGTTTTTGTATCCATTCAGCAAGCCTGTGTCTTTTGGTTGGAGCATTTAATCCATTCACGTTTAAGGTAATTATCTATATGTATGTTCCTATGACCATTTTCTTAATTGTTTTGGGTTTGTTTTTGTAGGTCCTTTTCTTCTCTTGTGTTTCCCATTTAGAGAAGTTCCTTTAGCATTTGTTGTAGAGCTGGTTTGGTGGTGCTGAATTCTCTTAGCTTTTGCTTGTCTGTAAAGCTTTTGATTTCTCCATCGAATCTGAATGAGATCCTTGCCGGGTAGAGTAATCTTGGTTGTAGGTTCTTCCCTTTCATCACTTTAAGTATATCATGCCACTCCCTTCTGGCTTGTAGAGTTTCTGCTGAGAAATCAGCTGTTAACCTTATGGGAGTTCCCTTGTATATTATTTGTCATTTTTCCCTTGCTGCTTTCAATAATTTTTCTTTGTCTTTAATTTTTGCCACTTTGATTACTATGTGTCTCGGCATGTTTCTCCTTGGGTTTATCCTGTATGGGACTCTCTGCGCTTCCTGGACTTGGGTGGCTATTTCCTTTCCCATGTTAGGGAAGTTTTCGACTATAATCTCTTCAAATATTTTCTCTGGTCCTTTCTCTCTCTCTTCTCCTTCTGGGACCCCTATAATGCGAATGTTGTTGCATTTAATGTTGTCCCAGAGGTCCCTTAGGCTGTCTTCATTTCTTTTCATTCTTTTTTCTTTAGTCTGTTCCGCAGCAGTGAATTCCACCATTCTGTCTTCCAAGTCACTTATCCGTTCTTCTGCCTCAGTTAGTCTGCTATTGATTCCTTCTAGTGTAGTTTTCATTTTGGTTATTGTATTGGTCATCTCTGTTTGTTTGTTCTTTAATTCTTCTAGGTCTTTGTTAATCATTTCTTGAATCTTCTCGATCTTTGCCTCCATTCTTATTCCGAGGTCCTGGATCATCTTCACTATCATTATTCTGAATTCTTTTTCTGGAAGGTTGCCTATCTCCACTTCATTTAGTTGTTTTTCTAGGGTTTTTTCTTGTTCCTTCATCTGGTATATAGCCCTCTGCCTTTTCATCTTGACTATCTTTCTGTAAATGTGGTTTTTGTTCCACAGGCTGCAGGATTGTAGTTTTACTTGCTTCTGCTGTCTGCCCTCTGGTGGTTGAGGCTATCTAAGAGGCTTGATGGGAGGCTCTGGTGGTGGGGAGAGATGACTGTTGCTGTGGTGTCAGAGCTCCGTAAAACTTTAATCCACTTAACTGTTGATGGGTGGGGCTGGGTTACCTCCCTGTTGCTTGTTTTGCCTGAGGCAACCCAACACTGGAGCCTACCTGGGCTCTTTGGTGGGGCTAATGGCCGACTCTGGGACGGCTCACACCAAGGAGCACTTCCCAGATCCTCTGCTGCCACTGTCCTTGTCCCCATGGTGAAACAGAGCCAGCCCCCGCCTCTGCAGGAGACCCTCCAACACTAGCAGGTAGCTCTGGTTCAGTCTCCCCCAGGGTCACTGCTCCTTCCCCTGGGTCCCAATGTGTACACTATTCTGTGTGAGCCCTCCAAGAGTGGGGTCTCTGTTTCCCCCAGTCCTGTCAAAGTCCTGCAATCAATTCCCACTAGACTTCAGAGTCTGATTCTCTATGAATTCCTCCTCCCATTGCCGGACCCCCAGGTTGGGAAGCCTGACGTGGGGCTCAGAACCTTCACTCCAGTGGGTGGACTTCTGTGGTATAAGTGTTTGCCAGTCTGTGAGTCACCCACCCAGCAGTTATGGGATTTGATTTTACTCTGATTGCACCCCTCCTACCGTCTCACTGTGGCTTCTCCTCTGTCCTTGGACGTGGGGTATCCTCCTTGGTGAAGTCCAGTGTCTTCCTGTTGATGATTGTCCAGCAGCCAGTTGTGATTCTGGTGCTCTCACAAGAGGGAGTGAGAGCACGTCCTTCTACTCCGCCATCTTGGTTAATCTCCCCCTAGGATGTTTTTGAGAGTTGGAAAATTCCAGAATTCACAGAATTTAATTGATTATGCTGTAAGCAGTTTAGGTTTATTAGACAAATTAGGTTTATTTAAAACAAAACTCTGAAAAGATAAATGAAGGAGAAAATAATGAGAAGGTAAGAGAAGAAAACCTACTAGGTCTGCTGTGGTCTTAGAGAAATGATTTTTTTACGGCTCACATAAGGTTTTCTATTGTAAAAGGCTTTTGAGACCAGCATGCCTTACTCCATGTGGCCTGCTGATGTCATTAAAATATCCTAGTTTTCCAAGTTTCTACATGAGAATTGTTTTATTGTTTCACCATTCGTTGTGTCTCTCCTTGTAAGTTCTCTGTTTAAATTTGTCTTTTTTTCATTAGAGAATATAATGCTAAGAGAACCGAGGTTATCATTCTTATAAACTTTGCACCTCACCATGTGATGCTGACCACTGAATCTAAGTGAAGTGGGTGAAGAACACGTTTGGTTCTTTCTATTATTTCTGACAGAGGCTTCAAAAGCAGCTTCCCTGTAGAACGCCGGTTCTTATTTTTCCTTTTCTACATTTACTTTAGCGAAGAAGAAGATGATTATGTATATACACATCTATTGCTGTGTATTAGAAGAACCAGGTTCCTCTGCCAAAGGCAACATTTCGTAGATTCTTAAAACTGGTGAGGCAGACACAGATCTGCTCTCTCCTATCAACCTCCTAAACTCTAGTTCACTTCTACCTCGGTAAGAAGTGCTTTACCATAAGATGGTATTCTTCTAAATGTCTCTAGTCAATCTGTGCTTAAAATAGAAGGATGTTAAATAAAATAATATATTATTTATCGTCAAGCACCTGTAGGAGTTTGACAGAAAATAATAATGCCACCCTGTAGCCTCGCACAGTCCATTGCTGACTTAGAGTGACTGGAGTTAACTCACCCACACTAAGTGATAATTTGCACGCATTTGCTCTGAAAACAAACTGCCTACTTTAGGAGAGTTTTATAAAAACAAATGCATGTATATTTATGTGTGTATATATGTGTGTCTATGATGTTTCATCTTGATGATTATTACATAACAAAATCATCATGCCAGTTTCAAATTCAATTTTCATTATTAATTCTATATACAAGAAGCAATAGTAAAATTTGAAGTCTATTTTTCTAAGGTAATTTAACAATTTTTATTGGTGATTACTGTAAAACTGCAGCCTTGAGTTTTGTTTTATGTTTTTTGGAGGTTTGGTCTTGGAGAAACCCCATCAGTAGATTAGTGGGTTAATTTACCTAAATATTCCCATAAGTAGGAAGCAGTAAGTAAGGCTATTATGGGGAATAAGTACTCCTCTTAATGTAGGAATTAAGTAATTCAAAAAGATAAAGCAAAGCAACACCCTTCTTCCAAAGTGTTTGAGAGATCTTAGGGGAATCAGTAGGAAATTTGCACTGATACACTGAGAGAAATAAAAAGTGCAATATTAAGAACACCTACTCTGCCCCTTAGAGTTTGTATGGAGATAGTGGGAGGGAGAGAGAGAGAGGTGGAGCCATGCCAGATTGTATGAAATAGCAGTGGAGAGCACAGTGCTTCATGATGTCTGCACCACCGTGCTAAGCCCAACAGGTGAGGAATTAGAAATTTAGGTTGAAAGATTTGAGCACTTTGCTCTATTGTGAGATGGTTTTAAATAGTGGGCAGGGAGGAGTAACCCAGAATGTCCACTCTCCAGAGTGATATTCCCTTCTAGCTCCCTTCATATAACATGCTCCTGAGTGGTGCTAGGTGTAAACATTAATATTTGGGAGTGGGGTTTGATGAGTCCTGCCTGACACTCATATCAGAGTGGTTCATCTTCTCATCTTGAGGATGATTTTTGCCACTTGCTGCTATATTTTTTATTTTTTATTTTTATTTATTTATTTTTTAGGCCACAGCAACTGGCATGCAGGATCTTAGTTCCCCAACCAGTGATTGAACCTGGGCCCCCTGCATTGGGAGCGCTGAGTCTTAACCACTGGACTGTCAGGGAAGCCACTTACTGCTATAGAGAAAATCACATGAAGAAGACTTAGAAGAGTTCCTTAGCATCACCAGGCTTTCAGCGTTATTGGACTCTCATACACACATACAGAGAGAGTGGGCATATGTACACTTGATATGGAAATAAATTCTAGTCCCTGTCTTAGATTGGGCTGCTATAACAAAATACCATAAACAGGGTGACTTAAACATCACTCGTTTATTTCTCACAGTTCTAGAGCCTAAGGGGTTTCTATTGACACTTTATAATGGACTGGGCCAGGTTTCCTTCTTTCTCACACATCTAGGATTTTTATTGTGTCGAGGAAATTAGGGGTGATACATCGTTAGGAGTCTAAATGTTCTTGCTTTGTTGGGTGTGTCTATAGTAAGCCTTCTATTACAGCAGTGTTTCTCAGCCTTGAGAAAGAATCTTCCAGACCAATGACATTTTGGTCTAGAAGATTCTTCATTTTAGGGGCTGTCCTGTTCATTGTAGAATGTTTAACAGCATCTCAGACCTCTACACACTACATGCCAATAGCATCCTCCAAGTTGTGACAACCCCAAAATGTGTCCAGACTTTTCCAAATGTCTCCTGGGGGACATAATTTCCCTCCAGGGGCTAGCTTAGCCTTCCTCCTAAAGTATGGTATTTCTTGGGTCTCAGTTGAATGCCTGGTATGTTCTGTGAGGTCATTCCACTCTTGCTGGTCAGAATTCTAATTTCTCCCAGCTGTATTCATGCTCCTGAATCTCTGTTCATTCACAGGCCACTGGTAACAGTTTTCAGGCAGGACTCATAGGCCTGTGCATATGCGGCTTAATATTCAACAAAAGACAGGAGGAGATCCCGGTGCAGATTTCCTGAGCTGTTTCTTTGTGAAGTCTCCTTTCCACAGGACCCTGTCCTGAAAATTCCAGCTGCTTCATTAGCTCTGAACCCCTAACTCTGTTTTTTGACTAAGCTATGCTACGGCTCTCTAATCCCCTAATTAGGCTGTATTTATTTGCTCTCTATTTGGAAATTGACCCAGGCAGAAATCTGGAACTTCCCTCACACATTTTCCTTTTCTCAAGAATCATATTCCTGTGCTGAAAGTCATGCAGTGTTTGAACCTGGCCGCTGTGTTCTTAGGTTTTATAGTTGTTCATAGCAGAAGGGTAAGGCTGAGACACACTACTTCATCATGGTGGGAAACAGAACTATATGTAAATTTTAAATAATGCATACATTTTAAATAGAAACCAGGAAAATATTACATAACTGCATTTTTACTCTTATCTATTCTGCCATCCACTTTCTCCAGCCAAATTCCATACCCTCAAAATCCAAATAGTGCCAATGAAAACCAAAACCTTATTTAAAATATTTTTCCAGATTAGTTTTTATTCAACTAGCTAAACATTTCTTAAAAATAGCAAACCAGTATTTATAAGCAGCACATGAATTACTCTATAGTTAACAGCGTTCTTATACATTCATTACTCTATTGGATTTTTATAGTCATGTCAGCTATGACTCACAGTCATGAGTTAAATATAAGTATGTGATCATTGTTACAGTCACCTCATTCACTATGATTCATACTGTAAAGGAGGAAATCAAGACTTAAAATGGTAAGTTATTGGTTAAGTAGGAGCCTGTTCTTCTCATTGAATGTGTATGCAGCTCTTTATAGTAATCGTACATTGTAATCATCGTCTTTCTACAATCTAAGGTGCTGTAATAGTATATTACTCATAATCTACATCAGAGCAGAAGAGCTTAATAAATATTTTGATTAATTGAAGACATGTGAAAGAAATTGAACAGCACTGTGGATTACTCCCACATCTCACTCCTATCTAGCCCTCTTCCCCTTACTCCACGGCATCGTCTCCAGTCCTAGGGTGGTATAAATATTATCAGCTGAAACAAGCTCAGAAAGATAGAGAAATATTAGAGGGATTTCTGGAGGTTATCTTTTTTTTTTTTTTTTTTTTTTACACAAGAGTTAAATGAAAGGAGACCTCTTTAGAATACAATAGAATGGAGTTTCACTTCATTCTTAACAAGCCACGGTGACTACAGTGGATGAAAGATGGTGAGATCACAATTTACGACTGCTTGCTCTTTGGCAGACGGGGTACTAAATGGCTTCTATACATTAATTCGCTTCACGCTAGGTCATAGAAGGCACTTTTACAAGAGACAAACAAGTTTCGGCTGCTCTGTTTAATACATCTTTTCATTTATTTAATGGAAATTATCATATTGTGTAAATAAATGAGGGTTATCATGAAAATTAAATGTTATGTTGTAACTAATTCGTTTTGAAATAATTTAACAGTCATTGGATTTTACACTAATTGCTTTATGAGATTAATGAATTTACATAGTTATTTGAGTCTCGTTACTTGGCAGAGTATAGAAAAAAAAAAAAAAGAAGCTAATAAACGGGCCCAAGAACTGCATTTGGCATGAAACAAATGGACAATAAACCTCTGGTTTAAAGCAGCAGCAACTTGGTATAGAAGAAGAACTGATCATAAAATCCATTTCTCCTGTTTCAGCACTTTTCAGACTGGAATGAAATAAAGTCATGTATAGAAAGTATTTACCTATGTAAATGTAAATCATCAATATTAACTGCGGTAGAATGTTCTGTATCTGGGGCATAAGATCCAGGCAGAGAAAACAAGTACATAGAACTTTAGGCAAGTTACTCCAAGTTACAAATGCTGAAGGCCAGTGATGGTAGCGGGAGGACAGTAGTTGAATTTAGGATACAATTTGAAGGTGCTACCATTTTAAAGGTGTACAGACCCCTCTGTCCAACAAAAGAACGTTTTACAAGGATTCAAGCACAGTGTAGTGAAACCACCTAAAGAATAATGTAGGACGTGGTCCAGTCACATCAGGGAGGTGACCCCTAGACATGAAGAGGAAAGGAGAGGGGAGAGATGGCAAGCAAAACACTAAGAACTCTGACAAGCGGGCCACTTAAGCTAAGCCTTGGCATTCAGTGGAAGAATATAGCCCATATGTGGTGAACCTACAAGGGGGAGCTGACAGAATAACCACTTCAAGTTCACTCTCCAGTCCTGCTCAGAATCTCCTGTTGACACTCTCCAATGTGCTGATCCAAATAGAAGCTAAAGAAAAAGTGAGATGATTATTGGGCAGAGCTTTGGAAGGCAAAGGGGATGTTGGTGCTGAGAGAAGAGTGCATGGAAAATGTATATGGATGATATTCAGCCACCTGTGTATTAGCTTTCTGTTGCTTCTGGAACAAATTACCACAGGAGCTTAAAGCAATACATATTTATCCTAAAGTCTTGGAGGTCAGAAGTCTAAACGGTTTTCACTGGGCTAAAGTCAAGATGTCAGTATGGTTGCCTTCCTTCTGGAGGCTCTAAAGAAGAATCTGTTTCCTTGCCTTTTTCAGCTTCTGGAGGACACCACTATTTGTTGGCTCATGGCTCCATCCTCCATGTTCAAGGCCAACATCATAGCATCTTCAGATCTCTCCCTCTGAATATGACCTCCGCTTCCACCATCACAGCACCTTCCCTGACACTAATTCTCCTATGTCCCTCTTTCCCTTATAAGAACTCTTGTGGTTTCATTCGACCCACCTGGATAATCCAAGATGAACTTGCCATCTCAAAATCCTTACATTAATCACATCTGCAAAGTACTCTTGGCATTTAAGGCAGCATATTTACAGGTTCTAGGAGTTAGGTTTTTCTTCTATAATAGGCAACAAAAGAATAGTGTACTCTGGAGTAAAAGAAATCTGTAACCTAATTCTTATCCTAAGATATATTTGCTTTACAATTTGATAACACATTATTTTACTTTATAAATCTCTCTCATTATCATTGTTGTTATCCTTGCTTATGACTAAATATATTTATAATAACAGTAATAATATTAATATATATTTAGTCATAAGCAAGGATCATAATAGTAACAATAATGATAGTTATAATGATGATCAGAAAATAATAATAATTTGTGTCAGGTTACATAAAATCTTCAAATATATTCTTGTGTAGGTAAAGTACATACATACCTGAATTGTGTATGCAATACACATATAACCTTCAACAATGCATGCATTCTTTACCCATGTATGTGCTTTTTTTGTATAAATCTAACATAAATTATGCACTGAGTATTAATATAATCATGAATGCCACTCTTGTTATTTCCTCTGCTTATACATAATAGTTTACTAATATATGCACACATTAGACTTCTGTAATTTTACTTAGAATACTTTAGACTCATATTATTACTGTGCTCTTAGTACACATGCAGTGTGTACAAGACTAGTGATATTAAGAGGAAATAATTTTCTTACTGAGAAGTCATGTACATTGAAACTTCATTTTCAAAACCATTAGTAGTTCTTGCCTCCTAGACATACATACATACATACACAACTTCCATTCTGTTGGGGAAAAATGAAAAATAAAAATTTCTTCCAAAGCAGAAAAACCTCTCCACAAATATAGAGAAGAAAGAAACCATTTTTTATTCTTGAATAAGCCTTAAGCCAGACTATTACGTGCATCACAGGCAATCTGTTAATGAGATTGCAAAGATAGAGTGAAATCTCACTCCTGATTACAGCCAGGCAGATACAATCCATTACATGAATGTCCTCGAGATAAGTGATAACTCGTCCTCATGTGAGATGACTTGACAACACCATTTGCTTTATATAGTTCATCTGAATTTCACCTGATAATGGGATGGCCATCTGTGTTAGTTAATTGCTTTTACCTACAAAAACAAAAACAAAAACAAAAATTTCACCCGTCTTTATGACAAACAGATAGTTCCAATGTGGGGATGATCTCTATCTTCTTTAATGTTTACATTTCAAAGAGATGGCTCTGGAGTTGTAAAACTAACAAGAGGTTTGTTTAGCTTTCACAAAGTATTAAAGTATTACTTACATATCAACGAAACAGAAAAAACGTTTACAAGTACAAGTTTTCTCAAGGAAGTGCTCCAAGAAAAGGAAGAGAGGAAAAAGATCTCTTTTTTTAGCGCCAGGGAATATTCAATCTTTGTTTTTGAAAATTTATCTTTATAATATTAATATAAAGTAATGAATTAACTTTTCTTAAAATACTTTGCTAGTCTAGCAGAGTTAGAAGTTAGATTCCACAATATACAGAACCTATAGTAGACATTACACTGTCCTCACCAATATTTCCCACTATTTTTATTCCAGATGCCTAGGAGGACTGCCTCTCTCCTCCATATTTAAGTAAGGCACAGTCATGACACCTGCTTTAGCCAATAAACTATAAGCAGAAGCCTGTATGGGCCAGTTAGTGATTTAAAGAGTTTCCTTCCCCTGCTTCAGCAACAGCTGAGGTCCAGATGGTGGAGGTTTCTCTGTTTCCATCCCCAGTTGAACACTGCAAGGATTGCAGCCTCCAGCTGACATGGGATGGACATAGAGTATGAGTCAAAAATGAACTTTATTGTTTTAAGCCATTTAGATGTTGAGATACTTTATTAGAGTAATCTGCCTCATTCTGTCTGATACAGGATCATTTATGTTAATCTGTGTAGGAAATCACTTATCAGAACACCACGGAGTCTTTTGCTAGTTCCTTTGACCACATATTCATTTCCATCATTCTAATCAACAGCAGTGCCATCACAAGGCAAAGATGAGGCAGAATCGAACTTTATTTTGCACAGGCTACAACTGTGTATGTGTGTGTGTGTGTGTGTGGCTTTCACCAACATTCTTTCTTAAACCACTATGATTCAGGATTTAACATCCTTGCAAGTGGCCATGTAGCCAAACCTAACTGTTGGAATCAGAATGGCCTCCATTAAGCTTTGAAACAGCCAAAGGGCTCATGCATATATGTTTATATGTGTGTGTGTATTTGTGTATGAATGTGCAGTATGTAAGATATAAGAGAGAGAGAAAGGAGACATCATAACTGTGCCAGAGTTTTGAGAAAGAAACAATAAACTGCTGAGCCTATTAGAATGGATTTACGCTTTAAGAACAGGAAATCAACCAGTTGACTCAGATCCTCAGGACACCAGTCACTTCACTAATACTATAAAAATGTGATGAATAGAGTGTCCCAGCATCATAGAGAAGCTAAGTGTGAGCTGTAATTCGTTGGTCATCTGTCGATAATAAAGATTCTGCTGTAAGACAGAGCTTGGTGACAGTAGGATTCTGAAATGAAAGGAAAAGTGGTTGTATTGACCACAGTGGTCCACAAGGCCAGAGTCAGCAATGAGGTGTTGCTATTACCTGTATAACTTATGTATTTTCCTATATAACCAAAACAATCAAGAATGGGTGAACAGAAAGTCAACAGTGGCTTAGAAAAATCACATCCTTTGCCTAGCTTTCAGACACTGACCCTGTTCTCCAACCCAGATCTCATCTATTGAAAGAGAGGCCAAGTCTTCATGATTAAAAACTATGAAATTCCATCATATACAATAAATATCCCTTCATTCTTTCTCCAAAGAGATATGTAACTATTTACCTAAATATTACATAAAAGATAGTTTCAAAGGATATAGAATCTGAAGTGACAATGACTGTATATCAATTAAGGGCAAAAAATAACCATGTCTCCCCTTTTAGAGTGGTAGTATACTGATGCCAGATGATAAATATAGTCCTCACTGAAGTCAATCTCATAAAAATGCATAAAAGTGTGCATAAAAATACATGTATAAGTATAATCATATCAGTGTTCCTGATAGCAAAACATAAATAAAAGTTCATCAATTATATAGCAGTTTAAATAAAAATAAACCCTTCCATACATGGTTCAATGATATTTTACAGGAGTGCCAAGACCCTTGACATTGGATTTAATAACAGTGATTTCTTGGATATGGCACCAAAAGCACAGGCAACAAAAGTAAAAACAGATAAATTGGATTACATCAAAATTTAAAACTTCTGTGCATCAAAAGACACAACAATAAACAGAATAAAAATGCAACCTGTGGAATGGGAGAAAATATTTGGAAGTAATATATCTGATAAGGGATTACTATCCAGAATACATAATGACATTCTACAATTCAACAATAAAGTAATAATAATAATAACCTGGTTAAAATATGGGTGATGACACATGGATCAAAGGAGAAATCTCAAGAAAAATTTGAAAATATTTTGAATTAAATGAAAATGAAAACAACTTATTACGATGTGTGGAATGCAGCAAAACAGTGTTTAGAAGGAAATTTATAGCATTGAATGCATATATTAGAAAAGAAGAAAGATCTAAAATCAATAATCTAAGTTTCCAACTTAGGAACTAAAAAAGAAGGGCAAATTAATTTAAAAATAGCGGAAGAAAATAAGAATTTGAGCAGACATAAATGAAATTAAAAACAAGAAATCAACAGAGAATATTAATGAAATCAAAAGCTGGTTCTTTGAGAAGAGTCATGGATGTAGAAAACAAATTTATGGTTACTGGGGGTGGGGGTGAGTGGAAGGAGGGATAAATGGGGAGATTGGGATTGACATATATATACTACTATATATAAAATAGGTAACTAATAAGGACCTACTATATAGCACATGGAACTCTACTGAATACTCTGTAATGGCCTATATGGGAAAAGAATCTAAAAAAGAGTAGATATACGTGTATTTATGTCTGTTTCACTTTGCTGTACACCTGAAAATAACACAACATTGTAAATCAACTATACCGCAATAAATATTTTAAAAAAGAAAAGAAATTCTGGCACATGCTACAACGTGGATGATCCTTGAGGACATGACACCAGTGAAATAAGCTGGACACTAATGGAAAAATGTCGTATGATTTCACTTACATGAAGTTCCTAGAATAATTAAATACATAGAGACAGAAAGCAGAACTGAGGTTACTAAGGCCTGGGGGTAGGCAATACTTATTGTTTAATGTGTACAGAGTTTCAGTTTGGGATTATGAAGAGAATTCTGGAGATGGAGAGTGGTAATGATTATACAACAATGTGAGTATACTTCATTCCACTTACCTGTGCACTTAAAATGGTTAAAATGGTAAATCTTATGTTATGTATATTTTACCACAATTTTTAAAATGAGCAATTTAAGCATATAACTTAGAGACATAGAGGCAAATACTAAAAGAAATAGCATTAAGAGTTGAAAGTGTTTTCCTCTGAGGATGGGAAATAGTGGGGGAAGGGATGCTGTTTTTCAAACAAGCTTTGTAAAACTAACTTTAAACTATGTGCATGTAAACTTTTGATAATACTGTAATCAAAAAACATAAATTTGAAATAATTTTTAAAAAGCTGGCTCTTTGGGGCTTCCCTGGTGGCGCAGTGGTTGGGAGTCTGCCTGCCAATGCAGGGGGCGCGGGTTCGAGCCCTGGTCTGGGAAGATCCCACATGCCGCGGAGCAACTCGGCCCGTGAGCCACAATAACTGAGCCTGTGCGTCTGGAGCCTGTGCTCGGCAACGAGAGGCCGCGATAGTGAGAGGCCCACGCACCGCGATGAAGAGTGGCCCCCACACCGCGATGAAGAGTGGCCCCCACTTGCCACAACTAGAGAAAGCCCTCGCACAGAAACGAAGACCCAAAAAAGCCATACATACGTACATACATACATACATAAAAAGAATGTAAGCAGACAAGAATAGCATTAAAAAAAAAAAAAAAAAAAAAAAAAAGCTGGCTCTTTGAAAAGATCAATCAAATCTAAGTACCTGTAGCCAGGCTAAGAAAAAAGAGAGAGAAGACACAAATTACTAATATAAAAAAAATGAAAAAAGGGACAGCACAACAGATTTTATGGACATTGAAAGGATAATGAAAGAATACAATGAACAGCTCTATGCCCACTGATTTCATAACATAGATGAAATGCACCAATTCCTAGAAAGAGACAATTTGAAAAAATTAACACAGGAAGATATATACAGTCTAAATAGGCCAATACCTATTAAAGAAATTAATTTATCAAAACAGAAAGAACTAGGCACAGTTGCATTTATTGGTGAATTCTCCAAAACTTTTTTTTTCATTTTAGTCTCATTTTTATTTTTATTTTTTAACATCTTTATTGGAGTATAATTGCTTTACAATGGTTTGTCAGTTTCTGCTGTATAACAAAGTGAACCAGCTATACATATACATATATCTCCATACCTCCTCCCTCTTGCGTCTCCCTCCCACCATCCCTATCCCACCCCTCTAGGTGAACACAAAACATGGAGCTGATCTCCCTGTGCTATGCGGCTGCTTCCCTCTAGCTATCTATTTTACATTTGGTAGGGTATATATGTCCATGCCACTCTCTCACTTTGTCCCAGCTTATCCTCCCCCCTCCCCATGTCCTCAAGTCCATTCTCTACGTGTGCGTCTTTATTCCTGTCCTTCCCCTAGGTTCTTGAGAACCATTTTTTTTTTTTTTGTAGATTCCATATATGTGTGTTAGCATATGGTATTTGTTCTTCTTTTTCTGACTAACTTCACTCGGTATGACAATCTCTAGGTCCATCCACCTCACCACAAATGACTCAATTTCATTTCTTTTTATGGCTGAGTAATATTCCATTGTATATATGTGCCACATCTTCTTTATCCATTCATCTGTCGATGGACACTTAGGTTGCTTCCATGTCCTGGCTATTGTAAATAGAGCTGCAATGAACACTGTGATACTTGACTCTTCTTGAATTTTGGTTTTCTCTGGGTATATGCCCAGTAGTGGGATTGTTGGGTCATATGGTAGTTCTATTTTTAGGTTTTTAAGGAACCTCCATATTGTTCTCTGTAGTGGCTGTATCAATTTACATTCTGACCAACAGTGCAAGAGGGTTCCCTTTTCTCCACACCCTCTCCAGCATTTATTGTTTGTTGATTTTTTGATGATGCCATTCTAAATGGTGTGAGGTGATACCTCATTGTAGTTTTGATTTGCATTTCTCTAATGATTAGTGATGTTGAGCATCCTTTCTTGTGTTTGTTGGCAATCTGTATATCTTCGTTGGAGAAATGTCAATTCAGGTCTTCTGCCTATATTTAGATTGGGTTCTTTGTTTTATTGATATTGAACTTTATGAGCCGTTTGTGTATTTTGGAGATTAATCCTTTGCCAGTTGCTTCATTTGCAAATATTTTCTCCCACTCTGAGGGTTGTCTTTTTGTTTTGTTTATAGTTTCCTTGCTGTGCAAAAGCTTTTAAGTTTCATTAGGTCTCATTTGTTTATTTTTGTTTTTATTTCCATTTCTCTAGGAGGTGGGTCAAAAAGGATCTTGCTGTGATTTATGTCATAGAGTGTTCTGCCTATGTTTCCTCTAAGAGTTTTATAGTGTCTGGCCTTACATATAGGTCTTTAATCCATTTTGAGTTTATTTTTATATATGGTGTTAGGGAGTGTTCTAATTTCATTCTTAACATGTAGCTGTCCAGTTTTCCAGCACCACTTATTGAAGAGGCTGTCTTTTCTCCATTGTATATCCTTGCCTCCTTTGTCATAGATTAGTTGACCATAGGTGCGTGGCCTTATCTCTGGGCTTTCTATCCTGTTCCATTGATCTATATTTCTGTTTTTGTGCCAGTACCATACCGTCTTGATGATGGTAACTTTGAAGTATAGTCTGAAGTCAGGGAGCCTGATTCCTCCAGCACCATTTTTCTTTCTCAAGATTGCTTTGGCTTTTCGGGGTCTTTTGTGTTTCCATACAAATTGTGAAATTTTGTGTTCTAGTTCTGTGAAAAGTGGCTTTGGTAGTTTGATAGGGATTGCACCAATACTGTAGATTGCTTTGGGTAGTATAGTCATTTACACAATATTGATTCTTCCAATCCAAGAACATGGTATATCTATCTGTTTGTATCATCTTTAACTTCTTTCATCAGTCAGTGTCTTATAGTTTTCTGCATAGAGGTCTTTTGTGTCCTTAGGTAGGTTTATTGCTAGGTATTTTATTCTCTTTGTTGTAATGGTAAATGGGAGTGTTTCTTTAATTTCTCTTTCAAATTTCTTATCATTAGTGTATAGGAATGCAAGAGATTTCTGTGCATTAACTTTGTATCCTGCTACTTTATACCAAATTCATTGATTAGCTCTAGTAGTTTTCTGGTAGCATCTTTAGGATTCTCTATGTATAGTATCATGACATCTGCAAACAGTGACAATTTACTTCTTTTTTCCCTATTTGGATTCCTTTTATTTCTTTTCCTTCTCTGATTGCTGTGGGTAAAGCTTCCAAAACTATGTTGAATAATAGTGGTGAGAGTTGTCAGTCTTGTCTTTTTCCTGATCTTAGTGGAAACGGTTTCAGTTTTTCACCATTGAGAAAGATGTTGGCTGTGGGTTTGTCATATATGGCCTTTATTATGTTGAGGTAAGTTCCCTCGATGCCTACTTATTGGAGGGTTTTTATCATAAATGCGTATTGAATTTTGTCGAAAGCTTTTTCTGCATCTATTGAGATGATCATATGGTTTTTCTCCTTCAATTTGTTAATACGGTTTATCACATTGATTGATTTGCATATATTGAAGAATCCTTGCATTCGTGGGATAAACCCCACTTGATCATGGTGTATGATCCTTTTCATGTGCTGTTGGATTCTGTTTGCTAGTATTTTGTTGAGGATTTTTGCATCTATGTTCATCAGTGATATTGGCCTGTAGTTTTCTTTCTTTGTGACATCTTTGTCTGGTTTTGGTATCAGGGTGATGGTGGCCTCGTAGAATGAGTTTGGGAGTGTTCCTCCCTCTGCTACATTTTGGAACAGTTTGAGAAGGATGGGTGTTAGCTTTTCTCTAAATGTTTGGTAGAATTCACCTGTGAAACCATCTGGTCCTGGGCTTTTGTTTGTTGGAAGATTTTTAATCACAGTTTCAATTTCAGTGTTTGTGATCTGTCTGTTTATGTTTTTTATTTCTTCCTTGTTCAGTCTCAGAAGGTTGTGCTTTTCTAAGAATTTGTCCATTTCTTCCAGGTTGTCCATTTTATTGGCATATAGTTGCTTGTAGTAATCTCTCATGATCCTTTGTATTTCTGCTGTGTCAGTTGTTACTTCTCCTTTTTCATTTCTAATTCTGTTGATTTGAGTCTTTTCCCTTTTTTTGTTGATGAGTCTGGTTAATGGTTTATCAATTTTGTTTATCTTCTCAAAGAACACGGTTTTAGTTTTATTGATCTTTGCTATTGTTTCCTTCATTTCTTTTCCATTTACTTCTGATCTGATCTTTATGATTCTTTTCCTTCTGCTAACTTTGGGGGTTTTTTGTTCTTCTTTCTCTAATTGCTTTAGGTGTAAGATTAGGTTATTTATTTGAGATGATTCTTGTTTCTTGAGGTAGGATTTTATTGCTATAAAATTCCCTCTTAGAAGTGCTTTTGCTGCATCCCATAGGTTTTGGGTCATCGTGTTTTCATTGTCATTTGCTTTTGTGAGCAACTGTAGACTTGGGGTTTGCTTTCTCCATCTAATTTGTTTATGGTTTTATGTTTATCTTAGTTTAGATAATAAGCTCTAAATACTAAACTAAGATAAACATAAAACCATAAACAAATTAGATAGAGAAAGCAAACCCCAAGTCTCCAGTTGCTCCCAAAGTCCACTGCCTCAATTTTGGGATGATTCATTGTCTACTCAGGTATTCTACAGATGCAGGCTACATCAAGTTGATTGTGGAGATTTAATCCACTGCTTCTGAGGCTGCTGGGAGAAATTTCCCTTTCTCTTCTTTGTTCGCACAGCTCCTGGGGTTGCACTTTGGATTTGGCCCCCACCTCTGCATGTAGGTTGCCTGAGGGCATCTGTTCACCGCCCACATAGGAGGGGGTTAAAATAGCAGCTGGTTTATGGGCTCTGGCTCACTCAGGCCAGGGGGAGGGAGGGGTACGGAATGCGGGGAGAGCCTGCGGCAGCAGAGGCCAACATGAGGTTACAACAGCCTGTGGTGCCATGTGTTCTCCCGGGAAAGTTGTCCCTTGATCACAGGACCCTGGCAGTGGTGGGCTGCACAGGAGGGGAGGTGTGGACAGTGACCTGTGCTTGCACACAGGCTTCTTGGTGGCTGCAGCAGCCTTAGCATCTCATGCCTGTCTCTGGGGTCCGCGCTGATAACCATGGCTGGTGCCCATCTCTGGAGCTTGTTTAGGCGGTGTTCTGAATCCCCTCTCCTCACGCACTCCAAAACAATGGTCTCTTGCCTCTTAGGCAGGTCCAAACTTTTTCCCGGACTCCCTCCCAGCTAGCTGTGGTGCACTAGCCCCCTTCAGGCTGTGTTCAAGTAGCCAACCCCAGTCCTCTCCCTGGGATCTGAACTCCGAAGCCCGAGACTCAGTTCCCAGCCTGCCCCCCATCCCAGCGGGTGAGCAGACAAGCCTCTGAGGCTGGTGAGTGCTGGTCGGCACCGATCCTCTGTGCGGGAATCTCTCCGCTTTGCCCTCCGTACCCCTGTTGTTGTGCTCTCCTCCGTGGCTCCGAAGCTTCCCCCCTGCCACCCCCCATGTCTTCCAGTGAGTGGCTTCCTAGTGTGTGGAAACTTTTCCTCCTTCACAGCTCCCTCACAGAGGTGCAGGTCCCATCCCTATTCTTTTGTCTCTGTTTTTCCTTTTTTCTTTTGCCCCACCCAGGTACTTGGGGATTTTCTTGCCTTTTGGGAAGTCTGAGGTCTTCTGCCAGCGTTCAGTAGGTGTTCTGTAGGAGTTGTTCCACATGTAGATGTATTTTTGATGTATTTGTGGGGAGGAAGGTGATCTCCACATCTTACTTCTCCACCATCTTGAAGGTCCCCCCTCCAAACCTTTTAAGGAAGAAATTATAGCAATTCCATACTATCTCTTTCATAGGATAGAAACAGAGGGAATACTTCTTAACTCATTCTATGAGGCCAGCATTACCCTAATACCAAAATGAGACAGAGATATTCCAAGAAAAGAAAGCTACAGACCAATATTTCTTATGAACTAGGTGTAAAAATCCTCAACAAAATATTAGGAAATTGAATTCAATAAAATATAAAAAGAATTATACTCCATGACCAAGTGAGATTTATCCCATAATTGCAAGGCTGATTCAGTATTCAAAAATCGATTAACTGTAATCCATCACATCAACAGACTAAAAAAGAAAAATCACTTGATTTATCAATAGAGGCAGAAAAGTTATTTTAAAAAGTCAATACCCATTCCTAATAAAAACTCTCAGTAAACTAGCACTGATGGGAACTTCCTCATTTTGATAAAGAGTATCTAGAAAGTACCTACTGCTAATATCATACTTAATTATGAGTAACTTGAAGGTTTGTTTTTCCCTAAGATCAAATATAAAACAAGGATTTTCCTAATTTCTTTTCGATATGTATTTAAGTTCATCTAATGCAACATGAAAAGAAAGGGAAAGGAAAGGTGTGTCAATTGGGAAAGAAGAAGGAATACTATCTTTGTTCACAGATGACATGATTGTCCATGTAGAAAGTTTGAAAAGATCGACAAAAAAACCCCTCCTGGAACAAATCCTGTTTTCCACAGCAGCAGCACCATTTGACATCCCCATGTACCATGCACAAGTGTTCAGATTTTTCCAAATCCTTGCCAACACGTGTTATTTTCTGGTTTCTTAGGAGTAGATGTCTTACTTACAGATAGAATTACTGTATGCTTCAGCAATTCTACCTCTAGGTATACACCCATAAAAATAGAAATCAGAGTCTGATTGGACACCCATGTTCATAGAAACAGTAGCCACAATAGCCAAAATGCAGAAACAATTCAAGTGTCCATCTGATGAATGGCTAAACAAAATGTGATGGATATATAATGAAATATTATTTTCGCCTTAAAAAGGAAGAAAATTCTGATACGTGCTACAACATGGATGAACCTTGAGGACATTATACTAAGTGAAAGAAATCAGTCATAAAAAGACAAGTATAGTATGATTCCACTTATCTGAGGAACATGAGTAGTTAAATTCATAGGGACAGAAAGTAGAAGGATGGTTGCTAGAGACTATGGGCAGGGGAGAATGGAGAGTTGTTTAGTGGGCATAGAGTTTCAGTTTTGGAAACTGAAAAAAGTTCTGGCGGTTGGTTGTTCAAGAATCAATGAGTATGAATGTACTTATGAACTGAACACTTAAAAATGGTTAAAATTGTAAATTTTATAAGTGCACTTTACCACAATTAAAAATAACTTAAAAAGTGAAAAAGAAAAGAATCTTCCCAAAGATTCTCATGAAAATTCCTCTACAAAACTCATAGGAGCTGGATAAAGTTCTTCCTCTCAATTTGATTTTTGTGACAAAATTATTTGAAGTTATCATTATAGAAAGTATTTCTACTAGTAAAAAATGCCTTGGAAAATACATTTAATATTACTTTATATTTGTTGGTCTACTTTACCTCTATAAATCTTCCCTCATAATTCTTTTTTATTTTGTCCTATAAGCAGAAAAAATTCTAATTCATTATTTATTGCTTAGATGAAGCATTTAAAAACTTGTTGGAAACTTGGAAAATTTGTTTTTAATTAAAAATATCATTTTCATCAAAAACGCATTTCCCATATAGATGTATTGAGTTCTTTTCCTACTCATGTAACTACACATTCTGGCCCTTTCACTCAGGCAGGAAGCTTTGGCTTTGTGCAGTCACAGGCTCTAAATTATCAGTTCATCTCCTAAGAGTTTATATAAGAGGATAATGGCAATGCATGCTAGAAAATGCATCCAGCACTTAGACTGAAGTGATAAGTAATACACTGCAAGAATGAATCTTTAATACTGGCAGTACAGAAAACTGTGCAAAGCTTTGCTAGATTCACCAGTCTTGAAATATGTTTAGCTATGATGTGTATAGTGTAGCTGACAGTAGCTTTATTAAATTGTGTCCACAGCCAAAAAAAGAAAAGTAATGGCATTTATGTTATGTTATGGTTTCAATATTTGAGACATAGTGCCTCATCTGTGTCAGTACGTAGGTGAACAGTTTGTAAGATCATTAATGAAACTATACCTACCAGTACAATAAAATTCGACCTTGTCCTTTTCACTGTGAAAGTAAAATATTGTCAAAAAAATGGCCCAATAATAATGTTGATGTTTTTTCTCTCTTCTGCGTTTGCTGAATTATATTTGGTATAGGGAAAATAAAAGGCATTAAAGCTTTTTCTACTCCTCTAATTTCTTAGGATTTCGATATTTAAATATCAATTTTAAACTGGATAATCCATTAAAATAATTACCTTAAGTAAAAAGATATGAAACCAGTTAGCAGTTAGCCCTTCATTCTCTGATTTTTTTTTTCTTTGTGAAGAATTCCTTATTTTCCTTTTTTGAATAGTTTTGGTTATGGTTATTTTACATCCAAAGATGTGTTTATGTATTCTTTTATTTTTAGGGTGTAAGTAGACACTGGAATTCTTATTTTTCTTTTTGAAATGTTGAGTATGCGACACTTAAATATTGCCTTTTTCTTATCATGCCTGCAATAGGGAAACACAAATGCTATCTAAGCTGTATTCTATGGTACCATGATTTTGGAGTACACATCCATTAGGGCATTATCCAATGCCAATGGCTGGAGCTATACCCTATGACTCTTAAGAGTCTACATGAAGATGAAATAGTTGGTATAAATGTTTGTTAACAGTTAGCAAAAATCCCCTTCTAGGCTTCCCAATCATCATCTCCTAGAAAACCCCATCACTGGTTATTAAGAAGTATGGGCTTATGATGTTATGGGAGAAGCGAAAGCTATAAGGATTCAACAAAACAAATTTAATATAAAAAAGAGGCAGAAAAGATACAAATTTAAATTTTGTCAAAATTTACTCTAAGCGTGCCTTGAAATTTCACATGATGCCAGCAATTGTGGGGCTATGGGACATTGCTTTGTTTTGCTTGTTTGTTTGTTTTTAGTTCTTACAGTGTAGACTGCCATCTGTTCTTAATTCATTAACCTTAGAATCCGTGGAAGTTACAGCTAAAGGGGAGTCACGGGGTAGGAGATGAGGAAGGGAAGATGTCCTAGAAATAGTAACTACTTAGCTCTTAGTTTAGCTTGGTTGTGCTCTTAACCCCAGACCTGACTGTGTCCCTACAAAGAAAATTCTTGTAAGCTGATTTTCCAAGCAGAGAAGAAACAAAGGCATATATCCAAGCGATATTATATAATTTCTACTGTAGCACAAATATCATTTCCTCTCTTTATCTTTTTTTTTTTCTCCATTGGTATAACAATTTCATCTGTATCAAAGAAGATATGCTTTCCCAATCTTCCACAATAGCTGCTAACTTTCATTAACTTTTAATTGCTGCCTTTTTGACCTTTGGGTGAAAATTCGCCTCAAGTTAACAGTGTTTGGAGTCACTTCAAATTACTCAAAAATCTTTCTGAACAAGTACTGATGTTGCCAAACTGCCTACTTTCAAGGTCAGTGGATTTCCATTTGAAAGGCTCTAGTGGTCACTAAAAATTGCCTTGTGACAGGAGCCATATGTGTTGGCTGTCTAGAAGCAAAGATGGAGAATGCTTGGCTATTTCTGTAATCCTTTGGCTCCTGATGGTACTCAAAACCTCACATCCTCGTAACCTTGGACTCCAGGCTCCTGAGGGACTGAGCGCCTGGCTTTTGACATGATGAATTATATGTTTCAAGGTTGCAAATTGCCCAATGGGTTACTTCAAGGAGATACATTTTTTAGAAAGTTTGTATTCACAGGGTAGGTTAATGTGTCTACCTTGAAATGTTTATAAAAATAAATATTTTTAATGATGTATATTGTTGAAATGTATATGTCAAGAAAACCAAAAAAAATTAAACAATTAAACAAAAGCAATATAAAAAAATCCAAAATATTTAAAGTTTATAAAGTGGAATCGATTTAAGGTCACAGTGTTCATGAGATTCATAAAGGATTTGGTTTACCTTCCAGAAGAAAAATGATCTGCTTTTCCATTATTTATTAAAACCTCCATGTTCCTAGTTTGTATGTACATGTGTGTGTATCTGTTTATGTAAAATTTGTAATATAAAATGCACAGTTTTATGTTGTTTTGTTTTGGGTTCCTTTCTTTGAATCATGAGCATATAGTTTAATCCTTATAGAAAAGGATGGGTTAAACTTAACTTTGTAACACCTTTTGTTTACTATCAAGAACTATATTAAAATATTAATCTTATAAAAGTATTCCTGCACTCAGACATTTAATTTTCCTCCTCTGAATAGTACTTTTGTTAGATGTGTTCACATATATATTGCCTTTATACTCTTAACAACCCTTGAATTATTAATCATCATAGCAGATATATGAAAACTGAGGTTTAGGAAACTGAAGTAGTTTGCCCAAGGCCATACAAGTAGTAAGTGGCAGTGTTTTCTAATTCCAAGCTTCATGACTATTCTCATTCTCATCATTCCATGAATTAGATTGGCATATGTTTTTTAATCTATGGATATAATTAAAGGCTAAAAATCTCTTGACTACTAAGTCAAGGACAAGAAAATGCTTATATAAAAATCAATGGATAGGTCTGAATGGTAGAATTAACTCCATATTTCTTTTCGTTAATTGAAGAAAAATATAGGACAATGAAATTGAACACTCAATGGTGCTAATTCCAACTTAGCTTTAATATTCGGAAGATGATGGGACACTTGTGACTTTTTGGCTGATGTAATTATAACTGATGGTACATTTGTTCTCACTGATTGACATGTTTTATCCTTGACAGTTGAACAATTTAAGGACAAAGTCAATCATTGATTAGCTGTCATCTCATCTCCTTGTCCCATGAAAGACTGAATTATGTTTGCATTTTAAATGAGTTAATGTTGGCCAAAGGTATCACATAATAAAAGGGCTTTTAACTAATATACTAAATGAAAAAGCATTAATAATTAATTATTTTGATCCATTAATAATGAGAAGAAAAATTTTAATGGAATCATTACAAGTGAACAAGCAACTTCAAGAAGACAAATAATTAATATATTTGGGTACACAGAAATTCAATGATATCCTGGTAAATTACATTATGAGTTTTATCAAATTCCAGCACAGATGACTGACAAAGGGAAATAAAGAATTTCCCATAGATTTCATACTCAATTAAGAGATAAATTCTATATTTGCACATGAAAAATACATTTTGCATCTTATAAGAATAAGATTAGAAAATAAATGTAGGCTGTAATATATAATACATAAATTGGCATGAATTTGCATATGGTATTCACTAAATTGTTTTTTGATCCAAAGGCATAAATTGTCATTGTCAATATTTTAAGTAGTGACATGGTTTCATTAACTAATGTATTATGATGAAACAATTTATTTTTTTAAATGTCATTGACTTTTCAAAAATGATTTTTTCTGGGTTATGTTTCATTTAGTTTTTCAAGTAGACACTCTAAAATTATTTTCTAAAAATAAACAAATACCTATGTGTTGCATACCAGAATTCTTGTTAAGTTAAACTGAGAAAATCCCATGGTTTAGGTCACTTTTGTTACAATGGCCTGTTTTTATGTGTTCTTCTTTAAGAATGAACACCCAATCTTTATTTGTATGTTCCATGATATCTTAAGCTTGGTTCACCAAAATCTGACCCAGGAATGTGAATTCAAGTACAAGTCAATAATGAGAGTAGTAAGATTGTGTGAGAGCAGGACAGGGCAGAATCCAAACAAGGATGCAAATTCAGGCAAAGTCCCATCCAGAACCTGATGTCATGAGAAGCTCTGGGGCACACATTATATCTCAAAATTTGGCCTATCTGGAGAGAAGACAGCTGGGTTTTAGAGCTCACTAGTGTTGGGTTTGAGTAAATACAGTGAAGTATAAATATCCAGTCTAGTTCATCTCTCTGTTCATGTAAGCAACACAATTGCAATAGCCCAGAGGCAGTCTTCAGAAAGATGCTGTGGATACTAGATGAAAAACAGAGCAAAGATGGGGGATTATTGCACAGAAGCTATAGAAGGGATCTGAGGGGACTGGGTGCAGCACCAATAGGGTCCACCACACATGATATCGCCCCAATTTAAGACTGATGCATATTCTTTGCCACATATCCTAATACCTAATACAGTAATTATGAAAATGTAATTAGCTTTCTGCAACTCAGTCACTGGTGTTACCTATTAGAAGGCACATGGACAAACTTTAGAACTTTCATTTTGTTATTATGAGATGACTGTATCAGTTCACGTTCCATCAGAGATGCTAAATAAAACAACTGGTCAATAATACCTGATAGATAGATACATAGACAGACACATACATACATACATACATACACTACATTCATACTTGTATATCTATATAAATCTAGAGGTATACAGATTTATTATAAGGATTGGATTTTATGCAATTGTGGGAAATAATTGATCAGTTTATAAAAAACTATTACTTTGCATTTGATGTTGGCCCTGAATCAGCAGGGTAGATGGTGAGATAGTGGGGGAAGAAAAGATTGGTGAGGGCTAAAAAAAATAGAAACCCATGGGAATGATCTGGACTCATTTTGGTCACTCACTGCCTCTAAGTCTCCAACTTTAAAGATGTGTGGCCAACAGGAGGACAATTTGTCAAGAAACTAAGCATGCATCGGTCACTGGA
The DNA here is from genome assembly GCF_028023285.1 of Balaenoptera ricei. Lineage (NCBI taxonomy): Eukaryota > Metazoa > Chordata > Mammalia > Artiodactyla > Balaenopteridae > Balaenoptera > Balaenoptera ricei. The sequence goes on from NC_082639.1 coordinate 181,247,459, forward strand.
GTGGAAAACTTCCAGTAGGATCTGGAGGTGCAGTAGGTATGCCTGTTGCCCATGCCAGGAAGAAAAGCCAGAAGATTAAGGGGAAACAACCTTGAACTTCTGTAGCACATGATCTGGCACTGAACTTCCTGGTGTAAAAAGAATATTTCTGATGCTTCAGTGCCACAATTTACATATGGCATAAATCATTTCTGTGACCACAGCTAACACAAGGATAGAATTTTAAGGAATTTAAATCTATCCATCATAGCAAAATTATCACAGTGCAAATCCATGACTATTCTAAGGTATGCCAGTCTGAGCTTTAGAAAAATAATAATTTGCCATATAATCTAATATATTTTGAATACACTTTCTCACATTCTGATTAAAGAGAAATATCTTATGCAATTTAATATTGAGATTATTTATTTATTCAAAACATGGATACACATTAACTAGCACAGTAAAACAAAAGTAGGGATGGCTGAAGGTCAAGGACAGGTGTGCCCCAGAGATATGACATAATGCAGTATTGGAAGTCACGTTTGCAAAGACATTGTCTCCCTTTATTTTTGAGCAATTAATTCACACGTTATTCCTCTATTCTTACTTATAAATATTTTCTGTGGCTTTGTTGTTTGTGATGTAGGTATGCATGTGCTTTTATGACTTTTTCTCATGGAACTCACACCTATAAGCTCAAGGCCTGTGAGAACACTGCGGGGAGGCACCCTTGACAATGGAGAGTTTGAGGATTAATGAGGAAAAGTTAAGTTTACAAAGCAGAAATACTAGTACTTTTGACATCAGAAATATGTTAACTAATATTCCCAATAATCAATGAACAAAGTCTCCTTCAATGATGTGTAGTGCTCACATGTGGCCATTTTATCATAAATCATAAATATTTCCAGTCCTTTGTAGAGATAGTCAGAAAAAACTCCTTGGAAATGTAAAGCCTTTGATAATTTGCTTTATTTTATTATAGTTAATTTAGCAATATTTCCACAGTAGGTGAACATTTGTGTGTGTGTGTGTTTGTGTGTGTGTGTGTGTGCTTAAACATTTGTGCTTCAATAATGTGCTTATTAGTTACCATGATGCTTTCAGCTGAAAAATGAGAATGGAAATTAGTCATATGATTTATTTTAGCAAATGAAAATTAAAATAATAAACTAAGGAAAATATATGTAAGTTTAGATTTTTTTATATGTGACATTATGATACCACAGACATTATTGCCAAACTTTCATAAAGTACATTTAAGACTTTAAAAATTAGAAATGAAACAAAACTGGATTTGACTTTCTACTGCATTTATACATACAAAGAACATTATGATAAAACAATAATTTTGCTGAATACCACATGTTTTCAAGGAAAGCAAGATAACTTTTTTTAATCTTAGTTACCTAGCATCACATAGATATTCAAAACTGCTTTTTGAAACTTCTGAAACAGGAAATCTCTAAGGCCTCAGGATTCCTTTTTAACTAGTACGTTGATTCCATTAAAAGGGTTTCATATTTCTGCCAGTATTCAAGCAGACATGAATTTCAAGATACACTGAAACGAGCTCTTAGCAGATAATTAAAACATTCATTTCTAAAAAAATTTGTAAACATACAAAACTTAAGGTATGTATCTATTTTACATAATTAAAACATGAGTAATTATTTTTTCAAAAATCCGATGCAATGTGTAAAATGCTATCTGAATTGTCTGTCAGACCCTGTGTTTTTTTGTTTTTTTTTAAGTAAGCAGTACCTTATTTTATTTTATTTATTTATTTTTTATTTTTGGCTATGTTGGGTCTTCGTTTCTGTGCGAGGGCTTTCTCTAGTTGTGGCAAGCGGGGGCCACTCTTCATCGCGGTGCGCGAGCTTCTCACTATCGTGGCCTCTCTTGCGGAGCACAGGCTCCAGACGCGCAGGCTCAGTAGTTGTGGCTCACGGGCCTAGCTGCTCCGCGGCATATGGGATCCTCCCAGACCAGGGCTCGAACCCATGTCCCCTGCATTGGCAGGCAGATTCTTAACCACTGCGCCACGAGGGAAGCCGCCCTGTGATTTTTTTGATGTAGCTTATTTAACAGGAAACAATATGTCACTTAGACGCATTGTGTAGCTAAATCGTACCTGGAAGATCTGAGTCAATAATAATAAATATTGAATAGAGATAATGTGCTTTTATAAATACTTACATATATAATTGCAAAAAATATACAATATTCTTAAGTGTTTAAAAGAGTTCTTAGTTTAGAGGAACTTGGTTTAGAGTTGCTTGATATAATATATAACACGATATACACATTTTCAAAGTCTTTATCCTGTAAATTTAAATAAACAGAGGGGGAGGTGGCTCTTCAATGTGGGTTAATGGGATGGAGAAGGAAATACATACGTATACATTTTCAAATAGGGTAAATGTGAGATGGAACATTTCCCATAAATTAAAACAAAATTAATCACATCCCTCAATATTTTAAAACCTAATGTATTTTGCTACAATACTATGTACTCAGTATCCTTTTTATATTTGCAATATCAATACATCTCAAAATACAACACTAGGTTATCACCATTATTTGTGACCTGGTCAAAGCCTAATGGCCTATGTATGAGCTAATCCATTAAGTCACTGTGACTCAGATTTTTCTGCTGTGAAATAAGCAGATTGGTCCCGACGATGCCTACTGTCCATAATCTATGCCACATTTTACACAGCAGTTTCTAGAATGAGAAACAGGTTCTTGTGATTCTGAAATATGTTGAATTTGGCAAGTAGTTCAAACTCTGTGAGACTTGATTCATGATCCCTGAAATGGGAATAATAAAGGAGGTAATGAAATAGTAAAGACACATTGAATTTATCTTTAATGAATTATCATTTAGTCCTCACAGAAGCCTTAAAATGGAAATATGGTTAGCATAATTTTGACACTGAGATGTGAAAAGAGTATCTAATTTCCAAATTATTAAAAGTCTTAGTAATACACTAAAGTTTTCCCTGGCTCAAAGAAATTCTTTCACTAAAACACAAGATCCCTTACTTACCTAACAGGGTCAAATCAAGTGAAAGCATTTTAAAACTGTAATTCACTGTTCAAATATTAAAAATGATGATTTATTAGTAGAAGAGTTGAATCCACAGTACTAGATCTGTATCTAATGGTGCAATATTTTCAGCTTACAGTTTTCTGATAATAACATCAGGGTTCATAAATAATTAAAAGATATTTATCAAGGTTTGCTGGGTCAACGACATATTCTGTATATTAAAGTAATACACTACGACCCAGCAACCCCACTACTTGGCATATACCCTGAGAAAACCATAATTCAAAAAGAGTCATGTACTACAATGTTCATTGCAGCTCTATTTACAATAGCCAGGACATGGAAGCAACCTAAGTGTCCATCGACAGATGAATAGATAAAGAAGATGTGGCACATATATACAATGGAATATTACTCAGCCATAAAAGGAAATAAAATTGAGTTATTTATAGTGAGGTGGATGGACCTAGAATCTGTCATACAGAGTGAAGTTAAGTCAGAAAGAGAAAAATAAATACCATATGCTAACACATATATATGGAATCTAAAAAAAAAAAAAAAAGGCTCTGAAGAACCTAGGGGCAGGACAGGAATAAAGACGCAGACATAGAGAATGGACTTGAGGACACGGGGAGGGGGAAGGGTAAGCTGGGACGAAGTGAGAGAGTGGCATGGACATATATACACTACCAAATGTAAAATCGATAGCTAGTGGGAAGCAGCCGCATAGCACAGGGAGATCAGCTTGGTGCTTTGTGACCACCTAGAGGGGTGGGATAGGGATGGTGGGAGGGAGACGCAAGAGGGAGGAGATATGGGGATATATGTATATGTATGACTGATTCACTTTGTTATAAAGCAGAAACTAACACACCATTGTAGAGCAATTATACTCCAATAAAGATGTTAAAACAAATTAATTAAAAAAAGAACAACAAAAAATAATACACCACATGCTAGTTTCGAAACATCTATTTATAAAGTTCCTTTAAGATTATACTTCACAAGTAAATTATAAGTCAAAAATAAGATCATATAAGGGCTTCTGTAAGAGTTCCAAGTGCTTCAAAAAGGAATTATACTTTGGGAATTTTAAACTGTCTTCACATGATATGCTTTGTTCATGTCACATGCTGTTAGAGATGCGCCAGTGAATAAAATGATCCAGTAATATAAATGAAAAATATCAGCCTCAAATCAGCAAGTAGTAAGTAACCAATCTGGAATACCAGATGGAGAATTAACTGCAATTCAATTATCTATATTAAAATGACTCCTAGGTGCAATCGAAAAAAGATACAACATAAAAAAAGAGAAATTGACCATATGTAGCTGGTAAAAAAATGATTTATCAATGCAAAATGAATGATTGTTGTACATAAGGCATTTGTTTTGTCATGGGAGATATTTATGAGTGTGATTCTAGTTGCATTGTATTGCTGTTGTGAAAAAGACCTTTATTGTCCTGGTATATTTGTGATTTGTTCTTTCCTAATTTGAACAGTTAGACAAGGAGAAGACATTTTTTTTTTTTTTTTTTTTATAATGGGGTTTAGCTGCTTTTCACTGCTGTGTTTATGCTGCTTTACACCCACTTGACTCACTTACAGAGAGATATCAATACATAGGTTTTAAGATTCTTACTAGTCAGATATATTCTTGGGCGGTGAATAGGGGGTGTTGAGTCCAGTTCACTGAGCAAGGAGTAGGTCTTGTCTATTACATACTGGGTTTATGGAACGGTATCTGAGCTAATTTGAAACCCTTGTTTTATGCATCACCCCACCTCACCTTTCCCGTTAAGCAGCCATAGTGTGTTTTCTTTTTTTAAACATCTTTATTGAAGTATAATTGCCTTACAATGGTGTGTTAGCTTCTGCTTTATAACAAAGTTAATCAGTTATACATATACAATATGTTCCCATATCTCTTCCCTCTTGCATCTCCCTCCCTCCCACCCTCCCCATCCCACCCCTCTAGGTGGTCACAAAGCACCGAGCTGATCTCCCTGTGCTATGCGGCTGCTTCCCACTAGCTATCTATTTTACATTTGGTAGTGTATATATGTCCATGACACTCTCTCACCCTGTCACATCTCACCCCACCCCCTCCCCATATCCTCAAGTCCATTCTCTAGTAGGTCTGTGTCTTTATTCCCGTCTTGCCACTAGGTTCTTCATGGCCTTTTTTTTTTTTTTTTTTCCCTTAGATTCCGTATATATGTGTTAGCATACTGCATTTGTTTTTCTCTTTCTGACTTACTTCACTCTGTATGACAGACTCTAACTCCATCCACCTCATTACAAATACCTCCATTTCATTTCTTTTTATGGCTGAGTAATATTCCATTGTATATATGTGCCACATCTTCTTTATCCATTCATCTGTCAATGGACATTTAGGTTGCTTCCATGTCCTGGCTATTGTAAATAGAGCTGCAATGAACATTTTGGTACATGACTCTTTTTGAACTGTGGTTTTCTCAGGGTATATGCCCAGTAGTGGGATTGCTGGAACGTATGGTAGTTCTATTTGTAGTTTTTTAAGGAACCTCCATACTGTTCTCCATAGTGGCTATATCAATTTACATTCCCACCAACAGTGCAAGAGAGTTCCCTTTCCTCCACACCCTCTCCAGCATTTATTGTTTCTAGATTTTTTGATGATGGCCATTCTGACCGGTGTGAGATGATATCTCATTGTAGTTTTGATTTGCATTTCTCTAATGATTAATGATGTTGAGCATTCTTTCATGTGTCTGTAGGCCATCTGTATATCTTCTTTGGAGAAATGTCTATTTAGGTCTTCTGCCCATTTTTGGATTGGGTTGTTCGTTTTTTTGTTATTGAGCTGCATGAGCTGCTTGTAAATCTTGGAGATTAATCCTTTGTCAGTTGCTTCATTTGCAAATATTTTCTCCCATTCTGAGGGTTGTCTTTTCATCTTGTTTATGGTTTCCTTTGCTGTGCAAAAGCTTTTAAGTTTCATTAGGTCCCATTTGTTTATTTGTGTTCTTATTTCCATTTCTCTGGGAGCTGGGTCAAAAAGAATCTTGCTGTGATGTATGTCATAGAGTGTTCTGCCTATGTTTTCCTCTAAGAGTTTGATAGTGTCTGGTCTTACACTTAGGTCTTTAATCCATTTTGAGTTTATTTTTGTGCATGGTGTCAGGGAGTGTTCTAATTTCATACTTTTACATGTACCTGTCCAATTTTCCCAGCACCACTTATTGAAAAGGCTGTCTTTTCTCCACTGTATATGCTTGCCTCCTTTATCAAAGATAAGGTGACCATATGTGTGTGGGTTTATCTCTGGGCTTTCTATCCTGTTCCATTGATCTATATTTCTGTTTTTGTGCCAGTACCAAACTGTCTTGATTACTGTAGCTTTGTAATATAGTCTGAAGTCAGGGAGCCTGATTCCCCCAGCTCCATTTTTTGTTCTCAAGATTGCTTTGGCTATTCGGGGTCTTTTGTGTTTCCATACAAATTGTGAAATTTTTTTGTTCTAGTTCTGTGAAAAATGCCAGTGGTAGTTTGATAGGGATTGCATTGAATCTGTAGATTGCTTTGGGTAGTAGAGTCATTTTCACCATGTTGATTCTTCCAATCCAGGAACATGGTATATCTTTCCATCTATTTGTATCATCCTTAATTTCTTTCATCAGTGTCTTATAATTTTCTGCATGCAGGTCTTTTGTCTCCTTAGGTAGGTTTATTCCTAGATATTTTATTCTTTTTGTTGCAATGGTAAACGGGAGTGTTTTCTTAATTTCACTTTCAGATTTTTCGTCATTAGTGTATAGAAATGCAAGAGATTTCTGTGCATTAATTTTGTATCCTGCTACTTTACCAAATTCATTGATTAGCTCTAGGAATTTTCTGGTAGCATCTTTAGGATTCTCTATGTATAGTATCATGTCATCTGCAAACAGTGACAGCTTTACTTCTTCTTTTCCGATTTGGATTCCTTTTATTTCTTTGTCTTCTCTGATTGCTGTGGCTAACACTTCCAAAACTATGTTGAATAATAGTGGTGAGAGTGGGCAACCTTGTCTTGTTCCTGATCTTAGTGGAAATGGTTTCAGTTTTCCACCATTGAGGACAATGTTGGCTGTGGGTTTGTCATATATGGCCTTTATTATGTTGAGGAAAGTTCCCTCTATGCCTACTTTCTGCAGGGCTTTTATCATAAATGGGTGTTGAATTTTGTCGAAAGCTTTCTCTGCATCTATTGAGATGATCATATGGTTTTTCTCCTTCAACTTGTTAATATGGTGTATCACATTGATTGATTTGCGTATATTGAAGAATCCTTGCATTCCTGGGATAAACCCCACTTGATCATGGTGTATGATCCTTTTAATGTGCTGTTGGATTCTGTTTGCAAGTATTTTGTTGAGGATTTTTGCATCTATGTTCATCAGTGATATTGGCCTGTCGTTTTCTTTCTTTGTGACATCTTTGTCTGGTTTTGGTATCAGGGTGATGGTGGCCTCGTAGAATGAGTTTGGGAGTGTTCCTCCCTCTGCAATATTTTGGAAGAGTTTGAGAAGGATAGGTGTTAGCTCTTCTCTGAATGTTTGATAGAATTCACCTGTGAAGCCATCTGGTCCTGGGCTTTTGTTTGTTGGAAGGTTTTTAATCACAGTTTCAATTTCAGTGCTTGTGATTGGTCTGTTCATATTTTCTATTTCTTCCTGGTTCAGTCTCGGCAGTTTGTGCATTTCTAAGAATCTGTCCATTTCTTCCAGGTTGTCCATTTTATTGGCGTAGAGTTGCTTGTAGTAATCTCTCATGATCTTTTGTATTTCTGCAGTGTCAGTGGTTACTTCTCCTTTTTCATTTCTAATTCTATTGATCTGAGTCTTCTCCCTTTTTTTCTTGAGGAGTCTGGCTAATGGTTTATCAATTTTGTTTATCTTCTCAAAGAACCAGCTTTTAGTTTTATTGATTTTTGCTATTGTTTCCTTCATTTCTTTTTCATTTATTTCTGACCTGATCTTTATGATTTCTTTCCTTCTGCTAGCTTTGGGGTTTTTTTGTTCTTCTTTCTCTAATTGCTTTAGGTGCAAGGTTAGGTTGTTTATTCGAGATGTTTCCTGTTTCTTGAGGTAGGCTTGTATTGCTATAAACTTCCCTCTTAGCACTGCTTTTGCTGCGTCCCATAGGTTTTGGGTCGTCGTATCTCCATTGTCATTTGTTTCTAGGTATTTTTTGATTTCCCCTTTGATTTCTTCAGTGATCACTTCGTTATTAAGTAGTGTATTGTGTAGCCTCCATGTGTTTGTATTTTTTACAGATCTTTTCCTGTAATTGATATCTAGTCTCATAGCGTTGTGGTCGGAAAAGATACTTGATACGATTTCAATTTTCTTAAATTTACCAAGGCTTGATTTGTGACCCAAGATATGATCTATCCTGGAGAATGTTCCATGCGCACTTGAGAAAAATGTGTATTCTGTTGTTTTTGGGTGGAATGTCCTATAAATATCAATTAAGTCCATCTTGTTTAATGTATCATTTAAAGCTTGTGTTTCCTTATTTATTTTCATTTTGGATGATCTGTCCATTGGTGAAAGTGGGGTGTTAAAGTCCCCTACTATGATTGTGTTGCTGTCGATTTCCCCTTTTATGGCTGTTAGTATTTGCCTTATGTATTGAGGTGCTCCTATGTTGGGTGCATAAATATTTACAATTGTTATACCTTCCTCTTGGATCGATCCCTTGATCATTATATAGTGTCCTTCTTTGTCTCTTATAATATTCTTTATTTTAAAGTCTATTTTGTCTGATATGAGAATTGCTACTCCAGCTTTCTTTTGATTTCCATTTGCATGGAATATCTTTTTCCATCCCCTCACTTTCAGTCTGTATGTGTCTCTAGGTCTGAAGTGGGTCTCTTGTAGACAGCGTATATATGGGTCTTGTTTTTGTATCCATTCAGCCAGTCTGTGTCTTTTGGTGGGAGCATTTAATCCATTTACATTCAAGGTAATTATCGATATGTATGTTCCCATTCCCATTTTCTTAAATGTTTTGGGTTTGTTATTGTAGGTGTTTTCCTTCTCTTGTGTTTCTTGCCTAGAGAAGTTCCTTTAGCATTTGTTGTAAAGCTGGTTTGGTGGTGCTGAACTCTCTCAGCTTTTGCTTGTCTGTAAAGGTTTTAATTTCTCCATCACATCTGAATGAGATCCTTGCTGGGTAGAGTAACCTTGGTTGTAGGTTTTTCTCCTTCATTTCTTTAAGTATATCCTGCCACTCCCTTCTGGCTTGCAGAGTTTCTGCTGAAAGATCAGATGTTAACCTTATGGGGATTCCCTTGTGTGTTATTTGTTGTTTTTCCCTTGCTGCTTTTAATATGTTTTCTTTATATTTAATTTTTGACAGTTTGATTAATATGTGTCTTGGCGTGTTTCTCCTTGGGTTTATCCTGTATGGGACTCTCTGTGCTTCCTGGACTTGATTAACTATTTCCTTTCCCATATTAGGGAAGTTTTCAACTATAATCTCTTCAAATATTTTCTCAGTCCCTTTCTTTTTCTCTTCTTCTTCTGGGACCCCTATAATTCGAATGTTGGTGCGTTTAATGTTGTCCCAGAGGTCTCTGAGACTGTCCTCAGTTCTTTTCATTCTTTTTTCTTTATCCTGCTCTGCAGTAGTTATTTCCACCATTTTATCTTCCAGGTCACTTATCCTTTCTTCTGCCTCAGTTATTCTGCTATTGATCCCATCTAGAGTATTTTTAATTTCATTTATTGTGTTTTTCATCATTGCTTGGTTCCTCTTTAGTTCTTCTACGTCCTTGTTAAATGTTTCTTGCATTTTGTCTATTCTATTTCCAAGATTTTGGATCATCCTTACTATCATTATTCTGAATTCTTTTTCAGGTAGACTACCTATTTCCTCTTCATTTGTTAGGTCTGGTGTGTTTTGACCCTGCTCCTTCATCTGCTGTGTGTGTTTCTGTCGTCTCATTTTGCTTATCTTACTGTGTTTGGGGTCTCCTTTTCACAGGCTGCAGGTTCGTAGTTCCCGTTGTTTTTGGTATCTGTCCCCAGTGGTTAAGGTTGGTTCAGTGGGTTGTGTAGGCTTCCTGGTGGAGGGGACTATTGCCCGTGTTCTGGTGGATGAGGTTGAATCTTGTCTTTCTGGTGGGCACGTCCACGTCTGGTGGTGTGTTTTGGGGTGTCTGTGGCCTTATGATTTTAGGCAGCCTCCCTGCTAATGGATGGGGCTGTGTTCCTGTCTTGCTAGTTGTTTGGCATAGGGTGTCCAGCACTGTAGCTTGCTGGTCGTTGAGTGAAGCTGGTTCTTGATGTTGAGATGGAGATCTCTGAGAGATTTTTGCTGTTTGGTATTACATGGAGCTGGTAGGTCTCTTGTGGACCAGTGTTCTGAAGTTGGCTCTCCCACCTCAGATGCACAGCCCTGATGCCTGGCTGGAGCACCAAGAGCCTTTCATCCACACAGCTCAGAATATAAGGGAGAAAAAAATAGAAAGAAAGAAAGAGGATAAAATAAAATAAAGCTATTATAATAAAAAATAAGAAAAAAAATTATTAAGAGTAAATGTATTCAGAAAAAATTTTTTTTTAATTTTTAAAAATAGATTTATTAATTTTTTATAGTAAAAAATAAGAAAAAAATTTTTAAGAAAAAAATTTATTAAGAAAAAAATTTTAATTTTTTAAAATAAAAAATATGAAAAAACTTATTAAAAATTTTTTTAATTTCTAAAAATAGAAAATACGGAAAAAATTATTAAGAAAACATATATTAGGAAAAAAAAATTTTTTTAAGTAAAAAAAAAAAAAAAAATGGACGGACCTAACCCTAGGACTAATGGTGAAAGCAAAGCTATACAGACAAAATCTCACCCAGAAGCATACACATATACACTCACAAAAAAAGGAAAAGGGGAAATTAATATATCCTGCTCCTAAAGTCCACCTTTTGAATTTGGGATGATTCGTTGTCTATTCAGGTATTCAACAGATGCAGGCACATCAAGTTGTTTGTGGAGCTTTAATCCGCTGCTTCTAGAAGACATTTTTATATAAAGCAAATTTTGTTTCCTTCTCTATTCCGTTTGAATTTTGCAGCGATTTAATGAGGTTGGAAGTTGATTTCACAGAAAAAAGTAAATATAAACTATATAAATATGACAGGGAATATTTGTAACCACAGTAATCAGAAAATTCAGGTTGAAGAAGCAATGAACTACTTTCATTTCCTATCAGATACATAAGGATTAATTGAATTGATAGAGTCCAATCTTAGTGTGGGTATAGGCAAACAGGGACTGGTACTATTATATAAAATTAACGGAAGTACGAGTTTAACAGCATATCTAAGGGCAATTTGGATGTAATGATTGTATTTTAACATGTTCATTTATTTTGGATCAGCATTTCCAGTTCTGGGAAGCTATCTTTCAGAAGTATGCTTAATTACCCATGGTGATATAGTACAGAGGTGTTCATTGTAACATTATTTATAGTGGGTAAAGATTAGAAAAATCTGGGCTCTTTCTTAGTAGTGGTGAAGGTTTTAAAATAAAAACTAACAGAAAATAACACTTGAAAAGGGAAAAGAAATATATGTATATAATAAAGACATTAGTAAAGCCACTGTGGCCTAAAATTTGTAATAATTCTCACCTCCAAAATGTGTTGAGGATACTTAATAGTTTCATTGTGAATTCATTAAGTAATCTGTATAATTATGAATGTATTACACACTCATATAGAAATGAAAGGACAGGAACTATATAAACAAAATATAACTGATTCACTGTTCCGATTTTCAGTGTACTTTTTTATGTAGGAAATTTAGTTGAAGATTATGTGCATGTATTTTTTTAGTGCATTTTTTAAAATAATTTTTAAAATAAATTTATTTTATTAATTTTTTTTTTAGCTGTGTTGGGTCTTCATTGTGGTGTGCAGGGTTTTCATTGAGGTGGCCTCGCTTGCTGTGGAGCCCAGGCTCTAGCTGCAGGGGTTCAGTAGTTGTGACACACGGGTAGTTGTAGCTGGCAGGCTCAGTAGTTGTGGAACACGGGCTTAGTTGTTCCGTGGCATGTGGGATCTTCCCGGACCAGGGCTCGAACCCATGTCCCCAGGATTGGCAGGCAGATTCTTGACCATGGCACCACCAGGGAAGCACTTGTGCATTTTTTAAAAATAGATCTTTATTGGAGTATAATTGTTACACAATACTGTGTTAGTTTCTGTTGTACACCAAAGTGAATCAGCCATATGCATACATACGTCCCCATATCCCCTCCTTCTTGAGCCTCCCTCCCATTGTCCCTATCCCACCCTTCTAGGTCATTGCAAAGCACCGAGCTGATCTCCCTGTGCTAAGCTGTTGCTTCCCACTAGCTATTTTACATTCAGTAGTATATATATGTTGATGCTACTCTTACTTCGCCCCAGCTTCCTCCTCCCACCCCGTGTCCTCAAATCCATTCTCTATGTCTACATCTTTATTCTTACCCTGCAACTAGGTTCATCAGTGCCATTTTTTTTTTTTTTTTTTAGATTCAATATATATGTGTTAGCATATGGTATTTCTTTTTCTCTTTCTGACTTACTTCACTCTGGATGACAGACTCTAGGTCCATCCACTTCACTACAAATAACTCAATTTCATTTCTTTTTTATGGCTGAGTAATATTCCATTGTGTATATGTGCCACATCTTCTTTATCCAGTCTTCTGTTGATGGACACTTAGGTTGCTGCCATGTCTTGGCTATTGTAAATAGTGCTGCAATGAACATTGTGGTACATGTCTCTTTTTGAATAATGGTTTTCTTAGGGTACATGCCCAATAGTGGGATTGCTGGATCATATGGTAGTTCTGTTTTGTTTTTTAAGGAACCTCCATAATGTTTTCCATAGTCATTGTATCAATTTACGTTCCCACCAACAGTGCAGGAGGGTTCCCTTTCACCACACCCTTTCCAGCATTTATGTTTCTAGATTTTTCGATAATGGCCATTCTGATCAGTGTGAGGTGATACCTCATTGTAGTTTTGATTTGTATTGCTCTAATAACTTAGTGATGTCGACATCTTTTCATGTGCCTCTTGGCCATCTGTATGTCTTCCTTGGTGAAATGTCTATTTAGGTCTTCTGCCCATTTTTGGATTGGGTTGTTTGTTTTTTTGATATTGAGCTGCATGAGCTGCTAGTATATTTTCGAGATTAATCCTTTGTCTGTTGTTCATTTGCAAATATTTTCTCCCATTCTGAGGGTTGTCTTTTTGTCTTCTTTATGGTTTCATTTGCTGTGCAAACGGTTTTAAGTCCCATTTGTTTATTTTTGTTTTTATTTTCATTACTCTTGGAGGTAGGCCAAGAAAGATCTTTCTGTGGTTTATGTCAAAAAGTGTGTTTCCTATGTTTTCCTCTAAAAGTTTTACAATGTCTGGCCTTACATTTAAGTCTTTAATCCATTGGGAGTTTATTTTTGTGTATGGTGTTAGGTAGTGTTCTAATTTCATTCTTTTACATGTGCTGTCCAGTTTTCTCAGCACCACTTATTGAAGAGGCTGTCTTTTCTCCATTGTATGTTCTTGCCTCCTTTGTTGTAAATTAGGTGACTATATGTGCATGGGTTTATCTCTGGGCAGTCTATCCTATACAATTGATCTATATTTCTGTTTTTGTGCCAGTACCACACTGTCTTGATTACTGTAGCTTTGTGGTATAGTTTGAAGTCAGGGAGCCTGATTCCTCCAACTCCGTTTTTCTTTTTAAGATTGTTTTGGCTATTCGGGGTTTTTGTGTTTCCATAAGAATTGTAAAATTTTTTGTTCTAATTCTGTGAAGAATGTCATTGGTAGTTTGATAGGGATTGTATTGAACCTGTAGATTGCTTTGGGTAGTATAGTCATTTTCACAATATTCATTCTTCTAGTCCAAGAACATGGTATATTTCTCTATCTGTTTATGTCATCTTTGATTTCTTTCACTAGTGTTTTACAATTTTCTGACTACAAGTCTTTTGCTTCCTTAGGCAGGTTTATTCCTAGGTATTTTATTCTTTTTGTTGTGATGGTAAATGGGATTGCTTCCTTAATTTCCCTTTCTGATTTTTCGTTGTTGGTGTATAGGAATGCCAGAGATTTCTCTGCATTAATTTTGTATCCTGCAACCTGACCAAATTCATTGATTAGTTCTAGTAGTTTTCTGGTGGTACCTTTAGGATTTTCTATGTATAGTATCATGTCACCGGCAAACAGTGACAGCTTTACTTCTTCTTTTCCAATTTGTATTCCTTTTATTTCTTTTTCTTCTCTGATTGCTGTGGCTAGGACTTCCAAAACTACGTTGAATAATAGTGACGAAAGTGGACATCCTTGTTTTGTTCCTGATCTTAGTGGAAATGCTTTCAGTTTTTCACCATTGAGTATGATGTTTGCTGTGGGTTTGTCATATATGGCCTTTTTTACGTTGAGGTAAGTTCCCTCTATACCCATTTTCTGAGGGTTTTTCTCATAAATGGGTGTTGAATTTTGTCAAAAGCTTTTTCTGCATCTATTGAGATTATCATATGGTTTTTATTCTTTAATTTGTTAATATGGTGTATCACATTGATTGATTTGCATATATTGAAGAATCCTTGCAGCCCTGGGATAAATCCCACTCGATCACAGTGTATGATCCTTTTAATGTGCTGTTGGATTCTGTTTGCTAGTATTTTGTTCAGGATTTTTGCGTTTATGTTCATCAGTGATATTGGTCTATAATTTTCTTTTTTTGTGGTGTCTTTTTCTGGTTTTCGTATCAGGGTTTGTAGAATGAATTTGGGAGTGTTCCTTCCTCTGCAATTTTTTGGAAGAGTTTGAGAAGGATTGGTGTTAGTTCTTCTCTAAATGTTTGATAGAATTCAACTCTGAAGCCATCTGGTCCTGGACTTTTGTTTGTTGGAAGATTTTTTAATTATGGTTTCAATTACATTACTTGTGATAGGTCTGTTTATATTTTCTAATTCTTCCTGGTTCAGGCTTGGAAAAGTGTACCTTTCCAAGAATTTGTCCATTTCTTCATGGTTGTCCATTTTATTGGCATATAGTGTTTTGTAGTAGTCTCTTATAATCCTTTGTTTTTCTGCAGTGTCAGTTGTGATTTCTCCTTTTTCATTTCTAATTTTATTGATTTGCGTTCTCTCCCTTTTTTTCTTGATGAGTCTGGCTAAGGGTTTATCAGTTTTGTTTATCTTCTCAAAGACCAGCTTTTAGTTTTATTGATTTTTGCTATTGTTTTTTCATTTCTATTTCATTTATTTCTTATCTGATCTTTATGATTTCTTTCCTTCTACTGACTTTGGGTTTTCTTTTTTCTTTCTCTAGTTGCTTTAAGTGTAGTGTTAGATTGTTTATTTGTGACTTTTCTTGTTTCTTGAGGTGAGATTGAATTGCTATAAACTTCACTCTTAGAACTGCTTTTGCTACGTCCCATAGGTTTTGGGTCGCTGTCATTTGTTTCTATGTATTGTTTTATTTCTTCTTTGATTTCTTCAGTGATCTCTTGGTTATTTAATAGTGCACTGTTTAGCCTCCATATATTTGTGTTTTTTACAGTTTTTTTCTTGTAATTGATTTCCAATATCACAGTTTTGTGGTCAGAAAAGATGTTTGATATGATTTCAATTTTCTTAAATTTTCCAAGGCTTGATTTGAGACCCAAGAGGTGATCTGTCCTGGAGAATGTTCCATGTGCACTTAAGAAGAAAGCATATTCTGCCACTTTCAGGTGGAATGTTCTATAAATATCAATTAAATTTCCCATCTATTGTCATTTAAAACTTATGTTTCCTTATTTATTTTCATTTTGGATGATCTGTCCATTGGTGTAAGTGGGGTGTTAAACTCCCCTACTATTATTGTGTTATTGTCAGTTTCCCCTTTCATGGTTGTTAGCATTTGCCTTATGTATTAAGGAGGTGCTCCTATGTTGGGTTAATAAACATTTATAATTGTTATATCTTCTTCTTGGATTGATCCTTTGATCATTATGTAGTATCCCTCCTTATCGCTTGTAACAGTCTTTATTTTAAAGTCTATTTTATCTGAAACGTGTATTGCTACTCCAGCTTTCTTTTCATTTCCATTTGCATGGAATATCTTTTTCCATCCCTTCACTTTCAGTCTGTATGTGTCTCTAGGTCTGAAGTGTGTCTCTTGTAGATAGCACATATATGGGTCTTGTTGTTCTATACATTCAGCCAGTCTGTGTCTTTTGGTTGGGGCATTTAATCCATTTATATTTAAGATAGTTATCGATATGTATGATCCTATTACCATTTTCTTAATTGTTTTGGGTTTGCTTTTGTGGGTCTTTTTGTTCTCTTGTGTTTCCTGCCTAGAGAAGTTTCTTCAGCATTTGTTGTAAAGCTGGTTTGGTGGTGGTGAATTCTCTTAGCTTTTGCTTTTCTGAAAAACTTTGATTTCTCCATTGAATATGAATGAGATCCTTGTTGCATAGAGTAATGTTGGTTGTAGGTTTTTCTCTTTCATCACTTTAAGTGTATCCTGCCACTCCCTTCTGGCCTGCAGAGTTTCTGCTGAAAAATCAGCTGATAACCATTGGGGATTTCTTTGTATGTTATTTTTTGTTTTTCTCTTGCTGCTTTTAATATTTTTTCCTTGTATTTAATTTGTGTTAGTTTGATTAATATGTCTTGGTGTGTTTTTCCTAGGGTTTATCCTGTATGGGTCTCTCTGTGCTTCCTGGACTTGGGTGACTATTTCCTTTCCTATGTTATGGAAGTTTTTCACTATAATCTCTTCAAATATTTTCTCAGACCATTTCTTTTTCTCTTCTTCTTCTGGGATCCCTATAATTTGTATGTTGGTGCATTTAGTGTTGTCCCAGAGGTCTCTGAGATTGTCTTCAATTCTTTTCATTCTTTTTTCTTTATTCTGCTCCTCAGCAGAATAAATGCTCCACCATTTTGTCTTCCAGCTCACATATTCATTCTTCTGCCTCAGTTATTCTGTTATTGATTTCTTCTAGTGTATTTTTCATTTCATTTATTGTGTTGTTCATCTCTGTTTGTTTGTTCTTTAGTTCTAGATTTTTGTTAAACATTTCTTATATTTTCTCAATCCATACCTCCATTCTATTTTTGAGATTCTGGATCATCTTTACTATCATTACTATGAATTCTTTTTCAGGTAGATTGCTTATTTCATCTTCATTTATTTGGTCTTGTAGGTTTTCACCTTGCTTCTTCATCTGTGACATATTTTTTTGCCATCTAATTTTTTTGTTTTTAATGGGTGGGATTGTGTTCTTGTCTTACTGGTTGTTTGCCCTGAGGCCTCCAACTTTGGAGTTTGCAGGCTGTTGGGTAGCGCTGGGTCTTGGTGCCGATATGAGGAACTCTGTGCGACCTCACTCCAATGAATATTCACTGGGATCTGAGGTTCTCTGTTAGTCCCATTTTTCAGACTCAGAGCTCCCACCACAGGAGCTTTGGCCCGACCCCCGGCACATGAACCAAGATCCCACAAGCCCCGTCTGGTGGCAAAAAAAAAAAGAGAGAACAATAACAAAGTAATAAGTAAATTAGACTAGGAAACTAACAGATATGTTAGAAAGAATATAAAAATAAAAATATAGATTAATCAATGACAGGAAGGTACAATAGTACCACAATAGTAGAAAAAGGGGCAGAGGGAAAGAAAAAAATTTAAAAAAGGGTGGAAAAGTCCTCAGCTATGGAGGGTGGGACCTAAGCAAGGATGAGGTTTTGGCAGTGGGTGGGCCGTATGCTTAGGATTCACAGGGCTGGAAAAGGCCCTTGGGGCTGTTGGGGGTGGGGCTTAGGTTCAGTGGAGCAGAATGTCTCAGAGGGTGGGGGTCCTCACCTGGGAGCCCAGCAAGCACCCCAGACCCAATTGGATGGGGCAAACACCCTCTGCTCCTCTCCCGCTTCTCCTGGAAGGCCCCTCCCACCTGCCTCTCCTGATCTTCCTGGCCTCAGGGGCACTGATCCTGTCTGGCCTCCACTTTTCCTCCTCCCTCAGTCCCCCCACATCCTACTGGCTCACTTGGGGGTTCCTCCTGTCTCCTTGTGCATCAGGGTCCCCCACCAGCAGCTGGCAGGCACCTCAGTTGTGGGAAGAAGCTAACTCGGCATCTTCCCACACTGACATCTTGGCTCCACCACGTGCAAGCATGCATTTTTTTTAAAAATTAATTAATTAATTAAGTTTTGGCTGCGTTAGGTCTTCATTGCTGCACGCAGGCTTTCTTTAGTTGTGGCGAGCAGGGGCTACTCTTTGTTGTGGTGGCTTCTCTTGTTGTGGAGCACAGGATCTAGGCACGAGGGCTTCAGTAGTTGCAGCACATGGGCTCAGTAGTTGTGGTTCATGGGCTCTAGAGCACAGACTCAGTAGTTGTGGTGCATGGGCTTAGTTGCTCTGCGGAATGTGGGATCTTCCCGGACCAGGGCTCAAACCTGTGTCCCCTGCACTGGCAGGTGGATTCTTAACCACTGTGCCACCAGGGAAGCCCCACTGTGCATGCATTTTTAAACATGAATCAAGTCACATGTGTAAATTAATAAATTTACCTGGCCACTCTTCTTTAAATTATTTTATTTGCATTTTCCACTTCAGTTAACACAATGAAAAATACTATTTTTAATAGGTGCATACAAACAGGATTTGAATACACACTTATTGTTGGATATTTTGTCTTTCTAATATAAAGATATAGGGTTAACTTTGTGATGACAGTGTACAAATATGCTATATTTATATATCTCTGTCCGTGTTTCAGGTTTTCTCATCTTGGAATCTTGGAATAATAATTGAAGCATCAAAGTATATGAACATATTTTAAAGTTCTTAAAGAGTATCACCAATGTGTTTCCTAAGAGGATTGCAACCATTTGCAATATTTGCAATGTAGTGTATGGTGGTGGCTGCCTCTATTGAGCTTTGTTTTTGTGTGTTTTTCTTTTTCTGTTATTTTGACGTGTATAAACTAGTGCCTATTTGAGTTTACATTTATGACTACTGGTGGGAATATGTCAAACTTCAAATGTATGCAGGATATCTTTATAAATTTATTTATGGGTTTGTTTCTTCATTCATTCATTCATTTAGCTGGTAGTGAATCCCTGCCTTTTTTGCCCATTTCTCAGGAACTGGGTATCTGTAGGTGAATTTATATTTTAATCACATAATGTTAAAGAAAAGAAAAACAAACATGTAACCAGTGGGGTAAAAATTTGGATAGTTTAAAAGAACCAATATTTTGATTGACTTATCATAATTGGAGATTTTGTTTACTTTAGCTAAATGAACGTAATTGCATGTAGTCCTGGATATGCATTTATTTCTCCAAAGAAACTAAAATGAGTAATCCTAAGGACTAAGCTTTGTGCATGGCATGAATGATACAATAGTGAACAAAATAAGCAAATATCCTTACTCTCATGAATCTTACATTGTAGCATGAGGGGACAGAACATAGACAAACACATAGTTAAAATATATAAAGTTTTAGATAGCAAAATGGGTTATGGAGAAAAATCAGACAAGATATGGGGGATATTACATTATCAGTAAAAGTACCACTAATATTTGATATTTCAATAAAAACCTGAAGCAGATGAAGGAGAGAGTCACGTGGATATCTGTGGGAAGATGTTGGAGGAGTTCATTAAGAGGACATGATCACTGGTTGATCTTTGAGTTTGGAAATCTGAGGCTTCTCACCCATACCCTGTCCTTGGAATGTATATTCTGCCCACCGTTCCCACACCAGGAGCTGTTCCAAGGACACAGCCTTGAGAGAGTGAGGTGGTGTTGAGACCATCTAGTTGGTAGATGTGACTGAACCCAGTTAAGGCCTTTATATTATATTTAACATTATGGCAGGTGGGGATCTACTTGTCTGGTGACCCAAGACAAACCCTGTGAGTAAGTGCCCCTGCTTGTTAAACCTGCCACGTACCAACCCAGACTATCTGCCTTTTTTTTTGGTTTTTCCCCACCCTCCATATATGGGGGTCAGTTTGCAAACCAACAGAAGAACATTTCAGGCACAGAAAACTGTCATCTCAAAGCCCCTTGGTAGGAACATGTCTGGCATTTACCAGCATCATCTGAGTGAGAGAGGAACTGTGTGGATATACAGGCATACTTGGTTTTATTGCTCTTTGCCTTATTGCGCTTCACAGATATTGTGTGTGTGTGTGTGTGTGTGTGTGTGTGTGTGTGTGTTTCAAATCGAAGAATTGTGACAACTCTGCATCAAGCAAGTTGGCACCATTTTTACAATAACATTTGTTTACTTAGTGTCTCTGTGTCACATTTTGGTAATTCGCACAATATTTCAAACTTTTTCATTATCATTTTATGTGTTATGGTGATCTGTGATCAGTGATCTTTGATGTTACTACAAGACTCACTTAAGCTGAGATGATGGTTAGCATTTTTTTAGCAAGAGGGTATTTTTTATTTAAGGTATGTACATCATTTTTCTAGATATAATGCTATTGCACACTTAGAATACAGTATAGTGTAAACATAACTTTTATATGCACTGGAAAAACAAAACATTTGTGCACTTACTTTATTGCAATATTGATTTATTGAGGTGGTCTGGAACTGAACATTAGGATCAAGGATTACTCTAAGGATCATGCCCTAAGCAGCCAAAAGAATGATAATTATTTACTGAAAATAGGATGTCTATGGAAGGAGTAAGTTTTCTGAGGAAAATATTTGAAATGCCTCTTTTAAGAATGATTCACTTTGTTATAAACCAGACACTAACACACCATTGTAAAGCAATTATACTCCAATAAATGTGTTAAAAAAAAAAAAAAGGAATGCTAATCTTGACACACCTATTAGTTATCTATCTACCTGGAGATGTCGATTAAACAGTTGTTTTTATGAATCTAAATTTCGGAACAGAGGTCTGTGTTTGACATTTAAATTTTAGAGTTAACTTATAGGTGGCATTTAAAATCTTAAGAATGAATGAAATTGCCAAAGGAACAAGTAGAGAAACCATCCTAAGAATGATCCCTGGATTCTCTAATGTTTTATAGATCAGGGAGATAAGGGTTAGGTAGCACAGAAACCTGAGAAGTAGTAGCCAATTCAATCACAGGAAATGCCAAACTGAACACTGACTATTATATACCATTGAAGAGCGTTGGGGATTGTGCTGGTGCTCTGTTTATTGCCTCTAGCACCAAATCCATCCTTTGTGCCTGCTCTGTGAAAAGGTATCTGGGTTCTTGAAATAATTTTCCCTTTGTCTTTTGACCCTAAAACTTTGCCCCTGGAGAGTGCTAGAGAGACGTTGCAGGAGGAGAAGGTTTTGCTTCTGGTTCTGGTTCTTCTGCATGCCTGGTTTTCTCCAGCACCAGACTCCTGCTTGCTCACAGCTTTCCCAGGGCTCACTCCTGCAGTGCACGGCAGCCAGCAGGACCCAAGGGCAGGTGGCTGCCCTCAGTACTTCCTGTCATTCATGGTCATTCCTTATATTGTAACCAAAAGTGGGGTCCGGTTGCTTGCCACTCAAAAGCCAATAAAGAGGCAAGGTTGGTGGAAAGGAAAGTTTGCTTTATTTTGGATGCCAGCAACCAGCAGGGAGGGCGGACTCCTGTCCAAAGGCCAACTCCCTGCTACCCCGACAATCAATGGGCAAGAGCTGTTATAGATGGAGGGAGGGGACTACATGCAGAAACAAGAACAGTCAGCTCTGACAGTCATCTTGAACTTGGTCATGCGGTGGTCTAATCAGCGTCATCTTGATTGTTTTAAGTACAGTTAACCTTCAGTTAACTTTAGTTAATCTTCAGTTCCATTTCCTTGAGGCTAATTCTCAGAATTGTGGCAGCTTATGTCATGGTTACAGTCTGGTCATCATGTAGTTAACTTCTTCCACCTGGTGGGGGTTTCAGTATCTACAAGACAGCCCACAGAATATGGTTCAGAATATTATCTATAGCCCTAGAGAAGAAACTAAAGGTCCTTGAGTTTGCTTACTGACTAAACTATTATTGTTTTGTCCTGTTTGATTGCTATTCTTTGTTTCTGCATTTTCTCATTTCTTGGATTAAACTTATTCTTTGGTTAAAGTTTTCCCACAGACAAAAGGCAGGCTGAGGACACAGGGGGGACAAGGACCAAAAGGCCCTTCTCTGTTTCAATATGAGTGTCAGAGTGTCCCCAGTGAGGCACCTTCCCATGAATGCTTTTCTCAGCACCCTGGAGAGCTTTCTTCCAGCAAATTCCTGAAGACAGAATTTCAGCAAGTTCTGCCAATGTGGCATCATAGCAACTTCCCTGACATCCAATGAGCCAAGGTCCTGCCTTCTCCAACAAGGTGAAGATCTCAGTCCCAAGGGTGTGGTGGGGGGAGGAGATCTTGGGTGACCTGTCTCAGCTCTAGGGGTATTGGCTGCTCTTTATATCTGCTATTCCTCTATTCTTTAGAATTCTCTTACTTGTTAATAACCAGACCGTTGTTACTCCAATCCACTGTTATGGTTAATAATTTTTCAGTACATACTGTGTCATTTTAATCTCCTCATTGGAGCCAGATTGATAAGACACATTTTGTTTGAGTCTTAGGAGTTGAAGTCTGATTGATATGTCTTGAAGAAAGATTGGAGGATGAGGAATTGGAGAAATGAGTATAAATAACTCTTCTGGGAAAAAGTGTTTTGCTGTAAAGGGGAGCAAAGAAATATGGCATGAGACTCAAGGGAGTAATGGTGCAAATGACAGAATATTTTCTGAAGATGTGAGAAAATGACAGCACTTACCATGTGCTACAGTAAAGACCCACAACTATTTCTTAAATCATTCAAATATTTGCATTGGGACATTGACCTAGCAGGCAAAATAAAATTATATTTATTGAGATGGATGCATTATTCCTCATGTGAATGTAAGTAGAGTATGCATTCATATATGTCAGAAAAAGGTAAAATGTTTGGACACATCTCTATGCAGCTCAAGCAAAAAACTATGTATATTAAAACAATCTGGATAATAATTTAAAAGTGATACAATTGTCATGTGCTCACCATTAGTTTAATAAACAGAAGTTTGAGTTTTGATCAGAGTGACCCTGTTAATGAAAAGGGGAAACATATACTAAATGTTTCAATGCTAAATAAATGGCATTTGCTAATAAAGTCAATGGTCTTCACTATGTCAACCACAGAAGGAGATTAAGTAGCAATTGAATTTGGTTTCCTGAAACATAGGAACCATTATGTTAGAGGAGAGTTACTAAAAGCCACATCATATGTATCATCACCTTCTTCACTAAAGAGAGAGGGAATTACTTGTTCATTCATTTAGACACTTACTCTGAAGAAGAGGTATTTCTGAAAGCATAGCAACACAAACAAAATAATGTTAAGCTGAGAATGTAGGAATTTTTGGAATAAGGGTATTATATCTCTCCCTTTTTTTAAGGGTGAATACATGGCTTTGGAATAACTTCTAACAACATAAAATTTTCCAAGATCAGATTTTAACAAAATTAATAACCATATATTAAAATTCAAAAGCTGGCCAAAAATAGAAATTTTGTTGATATGAATGGAAACAAACTTGCTTGCTATAAAAAAGATGTGACTTCTGGTTAATATAGTTATATTTTACCCTTTAAGTTACCTGCTGCAGTTTAGTAACAATAATACATCCTGGTCAGGTTGCATTAACCTCTGTTTTCTGAAAGTTTACTCACTATAAGTTAGGTCTAACAATTCGTAATACAGTATAATAAGTGTCTCTATGGAGGTCTTAAAAAGTCTCCAAATATCATACACCATGAAGGAAAAGTCACTATTAGGACTCTCCATATTTATATATGGAGAGAGAGAGAGAGAGAGAAAGGAAATATAAGTACAAAAATAAAACCCTCCAGAAAGTAGGCATAGAGGGAACTAACCTAAACATAATAAAGGCCGTATATGACAAACCCACAGCCAACATCATTCTCAATGGTGAAAGACTGAAACCATTTCCACTAAGATCAGGAACAAGAAAAGGTTGCCCACTCTCATCACTATTATTCAACATAGTTTTGAAAGTTTTAGCCACAGCAATCAGAGAAGAAAAGAAACAAAAGGAATCCAAATCAGAAAAGAAGAAGTAACACTGTCACTGTTTGCAGATGACATGATACTGTACATAGAGAATCCTAAAGATGCTACCAGAAAACTACTAGAGCTAATCAATGAATTTGGTAAAGTAGTAGGATAAAAAATTAATGCACAGAAATCTCTTGCATTCCTATACACTAATGATGGAAAATCTGAAAGAGAAATTACTGAAACATTCCCATTTACCACTGCAACAAAGAGAATAAAATACCTAGGAATAAACCTACCTAAGGAGACAAAAGACCTGTATGCAGAAAACTATAAGACACTGACTGATGAAAGAAATTAAAGATGATACAAACAGATGGAGAGATATACCATATTCTTGGATTGGAAGAATCAACATTGTGAAAATGACTATACTACCCAAAGCAATCTACAGATTCAGTACAATCCCTATCAAACTATGAAAGACATTTTTCACAAAACTAGAACAAAAAATTTCACAATTTGTATGGAAACACAAAAGACCCCAAATAGCCAAAGCAATCTTGAGAAAGAAAAGTGGAGTTGGAGAAATCAGGCTCGCTGACTTAGGACTATACTACAAAGCTACAGTAATCAAGACAGTATGGTACTGGCACAAAAACAGAAATATAGATCAATGAAACAGGATAGAAAGCCCGGAGATAAACCCACACACATATGGTCACCTTATGTTTGATAAAGGAGGCAAGAATATACAATGGAGAAAAGACAGCCTCTTCAATAAGTGGTGCTGGAAAACTGGACAGCTACATGTAAAATAATGAAATTAGAACACTGCCTAATACCCTACACAAAAATAAACTCAAAATGGATTAAAGGCCTAAATGTAAGGCCAGACACTATTAAACTCTTAGAGTAAAACATAGGCAGAACACTCTATGACAGAAATCACAGCGAGATCCTTTTTGACCCACCTCCTAGAGAAAGGGAAAATAAAAAACAAAAATAAACAAATGGGACCTAATGAAACTTAAAAGCTTTTGCACAGCAAAGGAAACCATAAACAAGATGAAAAGACAACTCTCAACCCAGCGAAAGATGCTGGAGAGAGTGTGGAGGAATGGGAACCCTCTTGCACTGTTGGGGGGAATGTAAATTGATATAGCCACTATGGAGAACAGTATGGAGGTTCCTTAAAAAACTAAAAATAGAACTACCAGACACCCCAGCAATCCCACTATTGGGCATATACCCTGAAAAACTATAATTCAAAAAGAGTCATGTACCACAATGTTCATTGCAGCTCTATTTACAATAGCCAGGACATGGAAGCAACCTAAGTGTCCATTGACAGATGAATGGATAAAGAAGATGTGGCACATATATAATGGAATATTACTCAGCCATAAAAAGAAACGTAATTGAGTTATTTGTAGTGAGGTGGATGGACCTAGAGTCTGTCATACAGAGTGAAGTAAGTCAGAAAGAGGAAAACAAATACCATGTGCTAACACATACATATGAATCTAAAAAAAAGAAAAATGGTTCTGAAGAACCTAGTGGCAGGACAGGAATAAAGATGCAGACATAGAGAATGGACTTAAGGACCCGGGGAGGGGGAAGGGTAAGCTGAGACAAAGTGAGAGAGTGGCATGGACATTTATACACTACCAAATGTAAAATAGATTGCTAGTGGGAAGCAGCTGCATAGCGCAAGGAGATTAGCTCAATGCTTTGTGACCACCTAGAGGGATGGGGTAGGGAGGGTGGGAGGGAGACAGAAGAAGGAGGGTATATGGGGATATAAGTATACGTGTAGCTGATTCACTTTGTGTTACAGCAGAAACTAACACACCATTGTAAAGCAGTTATAGTCCAATAAAGATGTTAAAAAATATCTTTATACATTTTAACTATATTTTTAAAGATTGTTTCTAAGAGGTTATATATTTCTTTTGAGGTTTCAGAGAAATCTTACAAGCATGAAGCTATCTTGCAAATGTTCTCCTTGTCTATTGCATGCATTTATTTCTTCTCCACTAGCTTTGTTTCCTCTGACAAAAAAAGAAAAAGAAAAACAAACAAAAACAAAACCCTTGCTTTTCCTGTGGGAGCCGCCGGGTTGAGAGGAGCATGGCGTTCTCCTCTCCCCGCCATGGCGTGTGCTCATCCACTGATATCAGTGTACTCTGAAAAGGGGGAGTCATCTGGCAAAAATGTCACTTTGCCTGCTGTGTTCAAGGCTCCCATTCGACCAGATATTGTGAACTTTGTTCACACCAACTTGCGCAAAAACAACAGACAGCCCTATGCTGTCAGTGAATTAGCAGGTCATCAAACCAGTGCTGAGTCTTGGGGTACTGGCAGAGCTGTGGCTCGAATTCCCAGGGTTCGAGGTGGCAGCACTCACCGTTCTGGCCAGGGTGCTTTTGGAAATATGTGTCGTGGGGGCCGCATGTTTGCACCAACCAAGACCCGGCGACGTTGGCACCGCAGAGTGAATACAACGCAGAAACGATATGCCATCTGCTCTGCGTTGGCTGCCTCGGCTTTACCAGCGCTGGTCATGTCTAAAGGTCATTGTATAGAGGAAGTTCCTGAACTTCCTTTGGTGGTTGAAGATAAAGTTGAAGGCTACAAGAAGACCAAGGAGGCTGTTTTGCTCCTGAAGAAACTTAAGGCTTGGAATGATATCAAAAAGATCTACGCCTCGCAGCGAATGAGAGCTGGCAAAGGCAAAATGAGAAACTGTCGCCGTATCCAGCGCAGGGGACCCTGCATCATTTATAATGAGGACAATGGTATCATCAAGGCCTTCAGAAACATCCCTGGAATTACTCTGCTTAATGTAAGCAAACTGAACATTTTGAAACTTGCTCCTGGTGGGCATGTGGGACGTTTCTGCATTTGGACTGAAAGTGCTTTCCGCAAGTTAGATGAGCTGTATGGCACCTGGCGTAAACCTGCCTCCCTCAAGAGTAACTACAACCTCCCCATGCACAAGATGCTCAATACAGACCTTAGCAGAATCTTGAAAAGCCCAGAGATCCAAAGAGCCCTCCGAGCACCACGCAAGAAGATTCATCGCAGAGTCCTGAAGAAGAATCCACTGAAAAACCTGAGAATCATGTTGAAGCTAAACCCATATGCAAAGACCATGCGCCGGAACACCATTCTTCACCAGGCCAAGAACCACAAAATCTGGATGGATAGGGCAGCAGCAGCACTAGAAGCCAAATCAGATGATAAGGGGATCCCAGGCAAGAAGCCTGTGGTGGGAAAGAAGGGAAAAGAGGCTGTTCGCGTTAAGAAGCTGAAGAAGCCAAAGAAGCCAAAGAAGGCTTTGGTGGGAAAAAAGGCTGCAGTGACCAAGAAACCAGCAGCTGAAAAGAAGCCTGCTAAAAAGAAGCCCACAGAAAAGAAACCCACCGAAAAGAAACCCACCACAGAGGAAAAGAAGGCTGCTGCATAAACTTAAATTTGTTTATTTGGTAAAGGTAAAATCATTTTGGACAGCTAATTTTGAATAAAGACCTGATCAAAGAGGCAGTGAGAAACATGAAAACAAACAAACAAACAAACAAAAAAACAAAAAACAAACAAAACCCTTTACAACATGATGGCGAGAGAGAAGCATTTCCTTGACAGTGTTGACTCATTAAAATGCCATTTTTCCCTTTTCCTTCCTTCCTTCCTTTTTCTTTCTTTCCTTTCTTCTTTCTTTCTTTCTTTCTTTCTTTCTTTCTTTCTTTCTTTCTTTCTTTTCTCTCCCTTCCCTCCATTTCTTTTTTTTTTTAAACTATGCAGGAGTGTGAACAGGAGGAGAAACATAGATGTTATTTAAAGCTGTGAGAGAGATTGAGATCACCAAGTTAATGTAGACAGAGAGGAGGACTAAGAACTGACCTCTTGGTAGTCAGGGATAAGCTAAATTTCTGTTCATGCTAAACAATGCACAGAATATTCAGAACAAAAATTGAGGATACAGGGGATTCAGTTAATGACGGAACATGAATTCCAGCTGTCACACTACTAGAAGGGCTTAGTAGATGGGAAGATGTGGGGAGAAGAAGACCAAAGATTCTGGTGTACACTGGGATTGGGCAGGGGTGACTGAGAAACGTGGGGGCATACACAGTAAACAACATCAACAAGGAATAGGGGACATATTGAAATCGTCTTGGTGGACTTCAAAAATGTGATGTTGAGGCCATGATTGTGGGGTCATCCTGAGGATTTTTTTTTTTTTTTTTTGAATCTTGTTAGTGGCAGTGGGGAGGGTAATTCCTTCATGGGGAACTCCTTCTTCACTCTGTCAGTTGAAATGAGGACAGTCCTTGAAATTCTTTGTTCTCTCACTAAAATGCCTTTGCTTTTCTTTCTTTCTCCTCATTCTACTATTGGCAAGTTATCTTTCCCTTAACTGTGGGCACTCGCTAAGGTTCAGATCTTAGAATTCTATTTTTTTCCTTCTAACTACTCTTTTGAAAAAGTTTGCTATGTACCAGGTGTTGAACCAGTCATTAAAGGAACGACGGTGAAAAAGTTTCAGTATCAGATTTCAAGGACATTACTGTCTGCAGAAGTTTCCTTCTATTCCTATTTCACTGAGAGTTTATAAAGCATAAAAGATAGTTGAATTTTTTATCATAGGATTTTTCTGCGTCTATTGATTTAGCGATTTTTTATTCATTTATTCTCTTTACACAGTGAATTGAGGATTGATTTTCATGTTGAAAACAAACTTTCAATCCTAGAATAAAGATTGTGGATTTAGTTGAAACAATTTTGTTTAAGGAGTTGTTTTTTCCTAAATTCAGACTGAGAATGCTCTAGAATTTTCCTAGTTTATAATGTTCTCATCATGTTTAAGAATAAGTTTATGCTGATCTCTTAAAACTAGTGGAAATATGTTCCCTCTCTTTTAATTTTTTTTCCACCAATTCTCTGGAAAAGTGCGCCAAGCTGGTATTATGTATTCCTTAAATATCTGGAGAGTTTCTTTCCTTTCTGATATGTTTGTAATGCTACAATTTTTTCTCCTAATTCTTTTTTAGTTGTGCTTCACAAATTTCAATATGTTGTGTTTTAGTTTTCATTCCACAAAGTATTTTCTAATTTCCCTTGTGATTTTGAACTATGAGTTGCTTAGAATCCATTTATTTTCCAAATATTTGGTGATTTCCCCACGTATCTCTTTGTTATGAATGTTAGTTCAATTCCACTGTGCTCAGAAAACATACTCTGCATGATATCTACTCTTTTATATTTGTTGAAATTAGTTTTAAGCTTCAGAATATGGTTTATCGTGGTGACTATTCAGTGTGAAATTATAAGCTATGCACACTGTGCTGTTTTCAGGTGCAAGGTTGTACAAATGTCCATTAGATCACATGGGTTGACAGTTATTTCAATAAGATATTTTTTGCTGTTGTTCTTTGAATTTGCTGATTTTTTCCAATTTTTATTTCATATACATGGGGTTTTCAATTACCTTTTTATTTTTTGACTTCT
This sequence comes from Balaenoptera ricei, assembly GCF_028023285.1. Lineage (NCBI taxonomy): Eukaryota > Metazoa > Chordata > Mammalia > Artiodactyla > Balaenopteridae > Balaenoptera > Balaenoptera ricei. The sequence goes on from NC_082639.1 coordinate 181,277,112, forward strand.
AAATTATTTGTACTGTTTTCAGATAACTTACATTGTGCACTTGCAATCTTTGAAATATATTCAGATTTATTGGTAGCACAAGAAATGGTTATTTGTTGGTTAATAATTGTATATACTTTAAAAGAACTTTTTTTTTTTTTTTTGCCTTTTTATGAGGAAGGAGTGTCAAAGTGTTGCTATCTAATTGGGTGAATCTCCAATTTCTCCTGTAAGAGCCATAACTCTTTCAGCTTATTCTTCATATAGTATGTTGATTTGTTATTTGTATAAACATGTATGATTCTTTCTTTCTTAAATAGTTGTAGTTTTAATCAATACAAAATTTTCGAATTGTGCATCATAATGTTTTTTGATTGAATTTCATTTACCTGCTATCAGTATTATTACACCAAGGTATTTTATGTAAGAATAAATTCAACAAAATGCTTTCCGTATATTGACTATAGTTAACAATTTGTTATTGTACACTGAAATTTAAGAGGGTAGTTCTCATGTTAAGTATTCTTAACACACACACAGACACACACAAGTGGCTGGAGGAAATTTTTGGAGGTGAAGCACAGGCTTCTGCGATAGCCAGATGCTCCATGAAAAGTCACTGTGAGCTTACTTCCCATTATTAGAAATAGGACACATTATAATATGTCATACAGCAACATGAAAACTCCAGCAGATTTGCTAAACAATACTTAAAAGACAGTAAAATAGTCATATATAAACAATAATCAGCTATATTAGCATGTAAAATACTTAAAGCATCATTCACTAGCCACCAACATTTTTTTTTTAAATTTATTTATTTTTGGCTGTGTTGGGTCTTCGTTTCTGTGCGAGGGCTTTCTCCAGCTGTGGCGAGCGGGGGGCCACTCTTCCTCGCGGTGCGCGGGCCTCTCACTGTCGCGGCCTCTCCCGTTGCGGAGCACAGGCTCCAGATGCGCAGGCTCAGTAGTTGTGGCTCACCGGCTTAGTTGCTCCGCGGCATGTGGGATCTTCCCAGACCAGGTCTCGAACCCGTGTTCCCTTCATTGGCAGGCAGATTCTCAACCACTGCGCCACCAGGGAAGCCCTATACACCAACATTTTATGTTAAAAATAAAAACAAACGTTTTGAGTGCAGTAGAGTCAACTTCATCAAAAAGCCTGTGTACAAGGGCTTCCCTGGTGGCACAGTGGCTAAGAATCCGCCTGCCAATGCAGGAGACACAGGTTCAAGCCCTGGTCCGGGAAGATCCCACATGCTGTGGAGCAACTAAGCCCGTGTGCCACAACCACTGAGCCTGTGCTCTAGAGCCTGCGAGCCACAACTACTGAAGCCTGTGTGCCTAGAGCCTGTGCTCCGGAACAAGAGAAACCAATGCAATAAGAAGCCCTCATACCGCAGAGTAGCCCCGGCTCGCTGCAACTAGACAAAGCCTGCGCACAGCAACAAAGACCCAACGCAGCCAATAAATAAATAAATAAAATTAAAAAAAAAAAAGACCTGTGTACAAAATGCTGCAAACTGTATTTGGAGTGTAACACAATAGTGTTTCTGTCCATTGTTTTAAATTTTATATTAAAATTTTGACATATTAAAGTATTTTTCCCTATATAACATTAGTCTTTAAAAGTAGTAGAGAAACTATCTTTAATGAAGGTTAGGTATTAAAACTAATGACATTCTACTGAGAAAATATTATTAGAGGACGTAGCCTATATCCATAGGTCCCATTTTATTCCATTTTACATATGTATATGTGTATATAGTGGTACATATATAAGTATATCTATATACCTATATCTATCTATAACTTTACATGTTTACATGTATACAGAGAAGTTTCTATATTATGTTGAATTATTTATATGATAATTTGTTTAGTAGACTTTTAATTCTGAATAAATTCTTGCACTCTTTAAATGACTTCCATTTGCTCATGGAAAATTTGTATTTTTGTGTTCAGCTATATTCTACTGTGCTGTTTAGCATTTTGTTATCAATATTCATTACTGATATGTTCTTTTTTGTCTTTATGAGATAGCAGCATCATTGATATTTGGTCCCTAGATAATGCTGTTTCTTCCTACAAGTTCTGAATCAATCAAATTAAAATAAACCACATGTTAGAATATTTTAGCAGGGTGCTATTTTTGTGAGTTAGTCCCACTGATACTTTTTGAAACTCTCCAAAATATATTCATATTTTAAAATGTTTTCTACATTTTTTACATTATCTCTAATAATATTACAAATTACCAAATCTTCTCAGGTTCTCAATATTACTAGTATGATATTTGTTAATATACTCTCATTTAATGATTTTACTTTCTTCTTAATCCTGTTTTCCTTTTATAATTATTTTATGCATTATTATTATTTTTATTATATTGTCTTCCTATCTTTGTAATGGTTAGGGTATGGATTCTGAAGAGAGGCTGTTTGGCTTCAAGTTTCAATACTCAACTTACTAGCCATTTGGCTTTATGCAAATTACCTAAGTGCTTAATAATAATTTCATACTGAAAGCTTTGATATGATGATTAAATTCTTAAAAATATATGTAAGTTCTTAGAATACTGTTTGGCTAGTAAGAAATATAATAACTGTTAACATTTTTATTTAGCCTAAATTCTATGCATTTTAATTATTATATTGATTAAACTAGGTTACTATTTATATGTTTTATTTGTTTTTGTTTTCCTTATTTTTTAACAAATCTTCATCTATAAACTATTTCTTAAAGAATGGTTATACAATATATCTCACAGGCAATATTCTTAAAGAAAAATTAACAACTATAATGTTTGCCAATATTAATATAGCATCACAAGTACAAATAGATCAAATAATTCACATATAAAGTGTTTCAATTGATATGTAAATTCACAAAATTATGCCAATCCTTATGCTTATAGATAGGTCAGTCCATATCTCTACATCTTAATTTTTATAGCAATCCTGTGTTCTATGATCTGAGCTAGTGAAGACACCATACAATCATGTAAATATTGTTTGGATTTTATGTTATAGGGTAAACAAACACCTTCTGGGATTAACACAAGTCTAAGTGCTTAATACATGTTTCTTTTTTTTTTTTTTAAATTTTATAACTACTTTATTTATTTATTTATTTATTTTTTGGCTGTGTTGGGTCTTCGGTTCGTGCGAGGGCTTTCTCCAGTTGCGGCAAGCGGGGGCCACTCTTCATCGCGGTGCGGGGACCGCTCTTCATCGCGGTGCGCGGGCCTTTCACTATCGCGGCCCCTCCCGTTGCGGGGCACAGGCTCCAGACGCGCAGGCTCAGTAGTTGTGGCTCACGGGCCCAGCTACTCCGTGGCATGTGGGATCTTCCCAGACCAGGGCTCGAACCCGTGTCCCCTGCATTAAGCAGGCAGATTCTCAACCACTGCGCCACCAGGGAAGCCCAATACATGTTTCTATATCTTAGGAATCTATTATAATTCTTGCCATCTTTTAAATATCTGATCTCAAGAATCCAAGAAGAAAAATTATTAATCAGAAAGCCAAAATCTGCATGTTTATACATAAATCATCATTTACAAGTAACCATAAATGTCAAAAAATGGGATATTCTTAGACAGTAAAAGGTTGAATTTATTATCAATAAATATGTATTATTAATCACTTCATTATACAATCATCAGAATTCTCAAATATGTCATTACAAGTAAAAAATAATGCTTAAAAATAGACTGTTTTATAGTATGATATTTATATCATAAACATTAAATAGCACTGAGATTTAAAGACTCCAAATTCTGTAGTGTACTTGATACCCTGACCTCTATGATAGTACATTTACAAAATTTTACTGTACATTAATTGCAAATGTTCAGGTAACTTAAGAAGACCAATCATTTATGCTGCCTTTTTAAAGAAATAAAATTTCTGTTAATTTTGAAGAATTGTACTCCAGTTTTACTTTTGATATTATCATGAGTATTCAACAAAAATATTACAAATTATTTGCTATAGTGAGTAACAGTGAGCTAGTGCCTAAATTCTTGAAGAGAAGCCTGTAGGCGATTGCTACAAGTGCATTACATAATCGTATGGAATGAATTCCAAAAGACGTGTGTGTGTGTGTGTGTGTGTGTGTGTGTGTGTGTGTGTTTCATATATTTTAAGGTATAAATTTAATTAATGTTTGGCCCTACCTGAGTTTATTTCTTATAAATAGAGAAAGGAGAAGCAATTCCTGTTCTCATACACAAAAGGCATATATATTACTAGCATTTGGAAACTAGGCTTGTGTGCAAGTCATAATGAGAAACTTATGCATTCCCTTAAGTATGCCAGTTCTCCCACCTGCCTCATTCTCACTGTAACCAAGCATCCATTAATTGCCAGATTTCAGAGGCATTTCTCTAAGAGCTTTCATACAAAGTTTTATTGCTAAGTAAGTAAAGCCAGTAGTAATCATTATCCTCATCATGCAGGGGAAATATATTATTGATAATTTACTAGCCTCCCAACTAGGAGTCAAGCCAGGAGGCTATTTTTTAGTAACAATAAAATTAACAAGAAGTGTAATTTGGACAATACATCTGTGCCTCTTATATCACTTTGTGATCACCTAATCAGTCTCAAAGACTAGCTTTCTTTCTCAAAACCCAATTTTAAAGTCCTTTAACCTCACAATGTCTCCAGATGTCTATGTGCTTTACCCGTACAACTTTCAAACATTTCTTCAATAATATATAGTTATAGGACAATAACTTCATGGTAACCATGTCCAGTTAGAAAAGTGGTAATAAGCAATGTAATTTAGGGCAAACTTTGTTGTCCAGATTAGCCTTCTTATTTGAGACAACACATTTCAATGCATGGAGCATGTGAGCTCAAGGCAACTACTTGAAATCTGCTCTCTAAATACATAGTTACAAACTTAGCACTTCTTTAAGCACCTGCTGCAAAATATCATTCTGCCGTATAGATTCATTATGAATTGAATTCATCTCAATTAAAATAACTCTTGGACTAACTTCTATCACTTTTATGCCAGCTCCTAGATTTGGCATTTACAACTGTGGTATTAGAGCAACACCAGCCAAATAAATGTTGTACAGCTTTGAAAAGTCACCTAATACAGCTGACACAGTCAAGCTTCAGTTTAAACCATTGGGAATTAGAGATGAGGTGATATTAGTTGACATTTGGCCAGAAATTTATCTCAGTTTCTACTCTACCTATGCACCTGCCCTGGGTGAGTTTACAAAGACAGCAATACCTACATGAAACAATGGAATCTGAGGATCAATGTTGTACTCAATTATTAATTTAATAATAATTTAATAACAATATTATTATATGTTTATTTTTTAGCTAAAACATAGTGTAAAAGCACAAAACTCTGAAAAAGTTGGGGAAGATAATTTGTATATAATTAACAGAGCTAAAGAGGCGTTGGTATTTTCCATTAAGCCTGGATCTAAACTTTTGGATTTTATTCCTTTACTGCTGTTGTGTAGTATACAAACTTGAAGCAGTGCATACAATTTCTGGGTGCCTATGGTTGGGCAAGCAGTGAGGTCAAGTTAGGAGGGATAGAAGAAATGAAGAAAAGTGAAAGGAAATGAAAAGATGAGAGAAAGAGAAAGAGAGAGAGAGAGAAAGAGATTCAGCTTATAGATTCAGCAACATGAAGACAAATAAAAGTAAATGATTTTACCCTAGGTAATTGTCTGGACTCCAAACAGTTCTATCAGCAAATTTTCCCTCTAAGGATTAAGCTAGAAGTAAAAGGGCAGAAAGGCGCAGAGGCAAATTGATATTTTATCTACACTTTTCTGCGAGTTTCTTGAGAGTTTTGCAATGTAGTTAGTATACTGCCTATTAGCTGAGAATCAATACATACTTTAAAAATGAATGAATATATTTGCTGAGCTGTGTTTCTACTTTACACAGTATATTATATAATTTAATATTTCAATAACTCAAAGTGGTAGACATTATTATCTCTTTTTTACAGGGGAATAATCTGAAACTCATATACAAAATATCATAAAGAGCTGTTAAACAGTAGATGTAGATTTCAGACTCAGGTCTAATAGATTCCAAATCTGATGGCTTTCTCATTTCCTATTATTATTTACTCTGCAACTACTATGCACACTTGATAATAATCTTTATGATTTTCACCTACATTGTTTTACAACTATTTTTAATTTTCTTACACACATAATCCATTGAATAATAGATATATTATAAAATACAGATAATTAAAAAGGAAAAAACAAAATACCTGGCTTTTCCCCAACTCAGAGCCAACAATACTTGAGTAGGCACTAGAATATATGAAATAGAAGTGGCATGTGACCACAAATAAATATTACTATCAACAGTCAATGAAGAGACAGAATATTTCCCCGAGGAAATAATGAAATTAAGCATGAAAAGATATTTTCTATGCATGTAGTTGAGGCAGCTGGGGGTGTTGGGAAGTGACTACATCTAGAGGAAGGCCCGATGGTCCCTGATTCTAAGAAAAGCAAGGTAAATGCAAAAACTGATACACTCTCAGTGTGGAAAAAATGATAAGCCCAGATACATAGTTATAGGCCTTTTAAACTATGTTCAGAAATTTGGACAATATCCTGTGAAAAAAGGAAATTTTATAAAGTTTTACAGAAAGGAATGATATGATCAGTTAGGAATTTGCAAAATTACCCATATTCTAATGTGGAAACTGGATTGGGGAAGAGTGAGTCAATTCAAAGATACCAATGAGAGACAATGATAATCTATCCAAGAGATGACACCATCTTGAATCAAAGGGATTGAGAGATTGGGATATACTGAATGGACAGATTAGAAACATGTTGAGATTGACCATGAGGGTGAAAGATGGAGAACAGTAGAAGTTTCTGACACTAAATAATCTTAAAAACTTCTTACTGTATGATTGTATAATATTAAATTTTATGAATTAACCATCATTTGAATAAACTTTGTGATTTTTTATATTTTTTATTTTTCCCTACTATAATGATCACTAACATCTGCTACCATTTGTATGCATACTTTATTTTTTACATAATTTATTATATGCTCTTGGTTTATAGAGTACTTGAGATGTAAAATTAAAATGAAATACTTTAACAATTTTTCAACTTTTTAAATTAAGTATATTACTCTTCTCTGTACAATTCCTCATTTATATTATGACTCTGTCTCCACCATTGTGATAAAGTTACTTTGACCATACAGTTATCAGATCATTAAAAAAAAATTCTTCTTAAATAATAACTACATTTAAATAGAGTTATGGTAGATTTTGAATAAGGAAAAAAATGCAGTCTTCTGTAGTCATTGTAACCAGATATTTCACAGTTGGCATCATGAAATAATCATGTACAGAAATGCTTCAAAATTAAAATATACTAATTATTCACAATTTGCCATAAGGCATCAGGATGTGAGCTAGTTAAAAGTAAAAATATTTATAGGGACAAGGAAACACTCCCTATTCAAATACAAATGTTCACTGGGAAAACAAACAAGTTAATATTAAAAGTAAAGAAAAATTATGCAAACTTTCATGAATATCAATATTTAAAATCAATCAATTTAATATAGAGAGAATACAATTCTTGTGTTTTTACATTTTTTATCTAGATTACATATTATCACACACAATAGGTATAACAGGTATTGATGATTGTCATATAAGCCATTTCACTAATGATTTTATATGGAAGACAAAGTATTGTCTGTCTCAAGTGCTTTTGAAAGAAATATTTTGTCATGAAAATAGATGGCAGAGGAATTATGCATATTATCAATTTTCTATCCTTCATTAAATATTAGTTGTAGCTTGTAGTGAAGAAGTAAAATTGGAAATAAGACTATATTATTTCCTTAGCACACTTTAACTGGCAATATAATAAATAATTAGACATAATTTAAATAAACATGAAGTCTTTTTTCTTATGAATTTTATAGTTTATTATGTTAATGGGAAACACAAATTAGTATATTCATTGATTCAAAACAAACTAATAGACCTTTTTAGAGCACCAACTCATTTTATTTTGTGTTAAGGCACTGTAAAAGTTTTAAAAGAATGATTCTGGATTCCAAGTGCTCCAAATTAAATGTGGTCATTTTAGGAAAGATTGTAAACAAGAATTTACAATGGTGGTCTCAACAGAGAGATGATGGTCATTCATTCATTGTTCTGGCAACTTTCTCTCTTAATTTATAATCTAAAGACAACCAAATAGAAATATTATTCTCTTCTCCAAATATCTTATTCAAATTCCATCACAATAAATAGGAATACAATTTACCTGGTAGCTTAACTCCAAAATTCTTGAGTAATTCTTCATTACTGTCTGTAAAATAGTTCCCATATAGGCTAAATTGGTAATTCCTATCGACTTTTCCTCTGCAATATATACCAAATTTAACGATTTCTAATCATGTCTGGCCTCGAATACTGAAATAGTTTTTTAACTGATCTCCCTGCTACACATTTTAGTTCCTCAATGCCAATTCTACTCTAATCTTGAATCTTTCTTTTTAAAATGTAAATCATATTATATTCAACATGGTTTAAAAACCTCCATTGGTTTTCCATACCCTTCAAATAAAATCCAGCTCCCTAGTGCAGCATGAAAGACCTCTTTGGTTCTCTGCCCCTACATTTGATTTTATTTCCCATCCCTCTCTCCCTTCCTTACTCTGTCTCCAGAAATACAGTATTTCTTTCTGCTCCTTGCATAGGCTAAACTCAGTTTTAACCCAAAGTCTTAGCACTTGGCTGTTTCTTCTTACTGAAGTGTTCTCTCAGGCAGACTTCTCACTTTATTTAAGATTCTGCTTAACTATCACTCTTTCAGAGAAGACTTTTCTGCCCACCCTATCAAGATTAGTGTCCTTACTTTTAATCTCTAATCTTCTACCATACAGTATTTCTCTCTAGAGCAGTTATCACTATCTGAGTTTATATTATAGAATGCTTCCACCTCTGGTTAGTTTACCCATTAAAAAATAGGCTCCATGAAGCCAAAAGCTATTTATTATAAATGAAGAAGTGTTCAGAAAAGTGTTTATTAAATGCTTGTTAAATATAAAATGGATGGCTAGTGGGAAGCTGCTACATAGCACAGGAAGATTAGCTCAATGCTTTGTGATGACCTAGAGGGGTGGGTAGGGTGGGAGTGAGGCTCAAGAGGGAGGGGATATGGGGATGTATGTATACATATAGCTGATTCACTTTGTTGTACAGCAGAAACTAACACAACATTGTAAAGCAATTATACTCCAATAAAGATATAAAAGAATAAATAAATGCTTAGACAAATAATTAGTAGAACACAACCTGCTGGCAAATTACTTTTTTTCAGATGAATTAGATAAAATTTATATTGAACCAGTAATTATCCTTGTGTTTGCATAAATTCAGACCAATTAGTCCACTGCAAGAAAATGAAGGTAATCATATTGAATTTGCTTAAAAGCTAATGGAAACAAAGAAATACTTTTACACTATTTGAAAATTTTAATCTAATTGTGTTTCAAAATATATTTAAAAACAGCACTTTCTGACTTTTTGTTGTTTTTGTTGCTTAAGTAAAACCCAGATTTTGGGGATTTTGTGAAATGTTCAACAGTGATGATCTATGTTTGTTTGGAATTCTTTTGCCCAATGTAATTTTATTTAAGTGAAATAGAAAATTGACGTTAGGTTAAATTTTCTGAAAGTTCATCTGTCTTTAGCAGAAAATTGCTACTATAGTAGGAAGAAGTTTAAAACTTAGCTGTCTGAAAAACAATATAGAATATAGTGATTTCCATTTATGAAGAATTTGAAACTGTTAAAGGTTTTTTTTCTTTTAATTCTACTCACTTGCAAATAATCGAATACCCATACATTGACTTGTTCCTTAGAAAGATATCTTTTTATTAAAAAATATGAAAACAAAACGATCAAAACAAGAACAAAAAACCTTCATGAACAAAATTTATAATGGTGTCAATGAGCACAGAGTCCTCCTAGCAGGAAAGAAAGACATTTATAACTCCTATTTTATATAGATTTCTTTTCCACATAAATGTATTACTGCCTTTCTCTTTCAAAGGGAGTTTTGGGCATGAAGGATACAGTGAGATCTGAAAGGGCCTGGATTGATAGCACCTGCAGTGGTTTTTAGAATCTTTGTCAGTAGGACAAGGCAATAGATCAGCTGTCTCTGAACAAACCCTGCACTGTGCTTTGTGAAAGACTCCCACCTCCACAGCACAGCTACATTTTCTTGATCTTAACCTTTCCAGCCCTTGAAATGTATGCAACTTCTCTCAAATTCACCATGCTGTTCTTTGAGATTCAAGATGACACAGCACAGCAGCTTATGTTTTCAGGGAGTACAGATGATGGTAATGATCACAATGATAACAACATAGTTACTATCATGATCATTATAAATACAATAGACACTCCACTCTACTTCTGTATTTTTTTCCAATATGCCAGGAGCTTATAAAGGTGCTACACTGTTTATAATAAAACTTTGAAAGGAGCTTAATTTCAGCTCTGCAGTAAAATCTTGACATAATGATCATCTGTTAGTTTGTATATAATTTTAAACATTCTATAATATGTATTGTGAAGATTAGAACAGTACATTCACAGGGTTTTATTTTTACAATGTATATTTTTATATATTTTGATATGTTTTTTAAATTACAGGATTATAAGATTTTTGTGGTATACAGGTGTCTATGCTCAATTCCATGTTAAATTAAACACAATAAAATGATAGCTTGCTCTTCTAAGTATACTTTATTATATTGATGGCTTCTTAGCTCATGAATATTTCTTATTGCCTAATGTACATCTTTTGCAAAGCAATTACATTGGAATTTTCCTAGTCAAAATACTTTAAACTAGATTGAAACAGTAAAAACTGCTTTATTAATGTCCTTTTATTCTAAAACTATATTAAGTTCCAATTGTATCCTGATAAAATTGGCAAAGGAGCAGGTACAAATAGGAAGAAGAGTTTTCCTTGAGAAACTCTGAAAAAACTTTCTGTTTTTATGTGGGTTTGAAAGACATTTACGGATACATTATATTTTATCTTCAACATCAGCCAGAGTGTAAGGTGTTCTGTTGTGTGGTTAAAAGGACAGACTGAAGCGGATTGTCTATGGTCAAACTCTTACACTACCACCATGAGGCTTTCCATGTATGTCTTAATTTCTCTATGCCTCACTTTCTCACATTCTTTATCAAAAAAGAAAAAAAGAAAGAAAAAAAGAAAGAAAAGAGGAAGGAAGGAAAAAAGGTAGAAGAAAATTAAATAAGTGAATTCATCTAGTAGAAATACTTTGAGACAAAATGGATCAGGCTTAGCCCTGTGTCTTGTACGAAATATGTATTACATAAATGTATGCTACCACGACTACTACTGTAAGGCAGAGATGACCCTCACATTTTACAAATAAGCAATTTTATGATCATAGAAATTATAACTTATTAAAAGTCAAAATAGTTAATCCATTGCCAAGAAATCCTTGCGCTGTATTTATGTAAAGTCAGTTCTTATGGGGGGAATATTTTCTGCATTTAATGAGATACTGAAATTGCCAATACATTTCAATGACTTACCATAATAGTGATTTGCTATATTGTTGATCTCTTATAAAGAGTTTCATTTTAAATAATATCATAAAACATAATAATTATCATTATATACAATCACTGTTGAGTACAAGGGAGAAAGTTGAGACAACTTCACAGAAGTAGCACCAGGTTTATGTTGAACTACAGATTGATTGCAATTGGGCTTTAAATCAAATATATGTCTTTTTATGCTGTGCATCTGCCACTTCTTAATGAATGACTTTGGGCAAGATATTTAATTTCTCTAAATCTTGATTCCTTCAACTGAAAAATGAGAATAACAAAAACATCTTCTTCATGGTTTATTAACTAATCCAGTTGTCTTCCCCAGAAATACTTTCATAATTGGATATCAAAACATGCATGGGAATATTTATTGCAGCATTATTTATAATAGTAGAAAATGTCATTGAATATATAAATATATCTCCTTCGATAAAGGAATACATATAAATTATTTTGTTATTAAAAAACTCTAGCCAACTAGAAGGAATAGTTGCTACCTACAAAATAAAAACAAATTGATACTAAAATAAAATTGACCTAATTATCTTTTAAAATGAGAGACAGAAAATAATACTAATGCTCATCATCTTTATACAAAGTTACCCAGGAGAACACTGGAATTCTTAGCAAATGTAATAAGACAGAGATTGGGAGAGATGTGATAGACACATAGATATAAAAATATGTAACATCAGGAAATGTTTTTAAGAATCCATATTTCATAGTTTGTGGTTGTCTATGTAGAAAACTCCCCCCAAATATGTCAAAATTTTGTTATAATTAATAACATAGTTAAGTAATTTGCTGCATGCTAAGTACATGTAAAAACATAAATGGCATTTCTCAACATCAATAATAAGCAGATGGACAAATAAAATATATTTATGATAGCACAAAAAATTAAGTACTTAGACATAATCCAATAAAAATGTTCAAGACTTTTATGAAGAAAATTAAACGGTTTGGGGGGTGGGTATTTCTGCATGAGTTGCTTGGAACCCATGCGAAACGAAGAGAAGCACTGTTTTCTTAAATTGGCACACTTAATATTGTAAAGATACCATTCTTACTAAATTTAGCTACAAATTAAATGTAATTCCAATAACAATAACTCTTACCTTTTTGTCAAACTTAATCAGATGTTTCTAAAATACGTATGTCAGAGAAAAGAGTTGACAATTACTGAGACTCTTCCAAGGAACAGTTTCTATCTCTAAACTGAAAACAATGCATGTATGTGACGTTTAATCCATGACACAATTTCCTTTACTATTACATGGAGAATCAGGTTATCTAAGTTTATAGTAAAACATTAAATGCTTGTATTAGTGATCTATTGTTGCATAACAATTGCTCCACAACTTATCAGGAAAAATTTATTAGTATTCTTTTTATTTTTTAATTTTATTTATTTATTTATTTTTAAAATTTATTTATTTATTTATTTATTTTTGGCTGTGTTGGGTCTTCGTTTCTGTGCGAGGGCTTTCTCCAGTTGCGGTGCGCGGGCCTCTCACTATCGCGGTCTCTCTTGTTGCAGAGCACAGTCTCCAGACGCGCAGGCTCAGTAATTGTGGCTCACAGGCCCAGTTGCTCCGCGGCATGTGGGATTTTCCCAGACCAGGGCTCGAACCTGCGTCCCCTGCACTGGCAGGCAGACTCCCAACCACTGCGCCACCAGGGAAGCCCAGTATTCTTTTTTAAACTGCAAAAAAAAAAAAAAAAAAAAATATATATATATATATATAGAAATACATTAATCCAGCAGGTAGGTCTGAGAAAGCACAGAATCAGTTGGTTAGGGCAATTAGAACCTCTGCCGTGTTTTCTGATTTTCCTCAAACTTCATTCTGCTGCTGTTCCTGAGATCTCTCTCTGTCATCATCAGCCCTACATCTTCCTTCTTGATGGTGACTTTAATATTCCTTCTCCCACCCCTGTTTGGTTTTCTGCTCCCAGGACTGTGCAACTCCAATCACAGACATGGAGCACTCCAGGTTGGAGCTCTGCATCCCCTCCATTTCTGTGTAGTCAGTGACTTGCTCCAGGTACCAGCACCACTTGGCAGGAGGCTTCAGTTCCTCACCGTGTGGGTCTCTCCATAGGGCTGCTTACAACATGACTTTCTCCAGAGCAATGATAGAAGGGAGACAGAAAGAGTGGGCCAAAGAGTGAGTGTCCAAGAAGGAACTACCCAAGGAGACTACAAAAGAATGTGAATTTCAGGAATGGCAGAGGGCATGGTAATTGGTGGCTATCTTGGAGACTGGCAATCATCACATTGCTTAACAAAAAAGAAATGTGAATTGGGTTGTTAAAACATTTCTAAACAAGTTTTACAGGAGAAAATTCTGTTCCATTGTGTATTGGTGTATCATGAAAAGAATCACCCAGAAAATAGTTTATTTTGCTATATAACCCTCAAGGTTGAAATATATAGAAAAATATTTCCAAGAAATGCATTTTGATTTCTTTCAGTCTACTCACTAACTTATAATAGGACAATAATGAGTAAAAATTTATATGATGTATTAATTCCTATTAATTAGTTGGAATTCTAGAAATAATACAAATAATTTTCTTCAGTTTTTGGCTTCTGAGCCATTAAACTATATAGCAAAAAATAAACAAAAATTTTATATATCACCTTGATTACTGATTATGCTAATATTGGAAAATCTATGTTAGCAAGTAGATTTACAATTCTTAACTCTGTAACTAAACACATTTACCCGTCAACTACTGGCCTCACTCTACCACTGCAGTCTTCCACACTTGGGGTGGGGTTTGCGATTTTCTTCGCAAGGATTGGAACAGCAGAGAAAATGTGTGATTCTTATGGATATTTCCTTCTATGACAAAAGGGATTACTATATAGAGAATGGTAGATTTTCTCTTCAACTGCCCAATGAATTGTCTACCACTGTCTCAGTAAAGGCTATGTCCTACTATTTTATTAATGAGTATACTCTCAGAGAATGTAAGAGACAAAGGAGTGGTAACAACAGTGAAATTGAGACTATTTAAAGATACGTTTTCAAGCTGGCCCCAACTAAGTATGACTGATTGCTGGATCTTGCAAGGTAGTCCTGACATAAGACAATTAATTAACTTTGTCTCAGGAAAAATAATTTGTGGAGAAAAGGGAAAGAATGTAACTATGGGTTCATTGATTGTTGGTTAACCTATGGGTTCTAGTATTCTACTTATCAAGGGTCAAGCCCACAGGGTGTTAAATCTCCTGCCCTTCCTGAGTATGCATGCATGGCTCCTGACCAGTGCCCCATGCCTAGGTGTGAATGGGAAAGCTCCAGGTCGAAGGGAAGAGACATACTGGGCAGACATGGGACAGGTTTACAGTCCTTCCCACCTGTGTGTTATTCCTAACCCACCTTTGGTAAGCAACCCAGCACCTGGATTTATAATGTGTGTCTGTTATCATCATAATTGGCATTAAAATTGTTCTGTCTTCCTTCTTCAATTAATTGTCCAGATTCCTGTATGACTCATTAGAACTTTTCTAAAAATTTGGGGCAATTAAATAATTTTAAATTTCAAAATTTTTATGATGTCGTCTTAAGGGTATATCAAATCACAGCACTTTAAATCTTTTCATATATTTTGGGCAATTTTTTTGGTAGAAAGAAAGTGTTTAGAATCTGTGGTTCTTTGTTTTTCTACATACAATAAATGGTTATAATCAAGAATAAACAAATTAAAATGCTGGCAACACTGTAGAGAAACTGGAACCCTCACATATTGCTTGTGGAAATGTAAAATGATGCAGACAATATGTACAATAGTTTGGCATTTCCTCTTAAAGATAAAAATACAATTGCAGTTTGGTTCAAGAACTCCACTCCTAGATATATGCCATAAAGAATTGAAAACAGGTGTTCAAACAAAAACTTGTACACAAATATTCATAGCAGCATTGTTGACATTGACCCAATTGTAGAAACAATTTGAACATCCATCAGTGGATAAATGGATAAGCAAAAGAGGGTAGATCTATAAAGTTCCATATTATTCTGCTATATACAGAAATAGAGTAAAATGGTGCAATCCACTATGGAAAACAGTATGGCAGTTCGTCTAAAACTTACACATATATTAACGAATTATCCATCAATTCCATTTCAGGGTATATACCCAAAGATCTGAAAACAAGGAGTGAAACATATTTGTACACCCGTATTCAAAGCAGCATTACTCACACTGGCCAAAAGGTATAAGCAACCCAAGTGTCCATGAATAGATGAATCAATAAACAAAATGTGATACATACACAAATGGATATTATTCAGTCTTAAAAACTAAGGAAATTGAGGCACATGCTACGACATATATGAGCCTTAAAGTCTTTATGCTAAGTGAAATAACCTGGTCACAAAAGGATGAATATTATATGGTTCCACTTCTATGAGGTATCCAGAGAAGTGAAATTCAGAGACAGAAGATAGAATGTGGTTGACAAATGTTGAAGAAAGTTAGTGTTTATTGGATGCAGTTTCACTTCGCAAAAATGAAAAAGTATGAGAGATGGATGGTGAGGGTATTTGTACAACAATGTGAATGTAGCTAATGCCATAGAACTATATACTTTAAATGGCTTAAATAGTAAATGTTATGTTCAATAGATTTAATCACCATAGAAAACATGAATGAAGTACTGATACATGTCACAACATACATGAACATTGAAAACAACCTAAGTGAGAGAAGCCATACAGAAAAGGCCACCCAGATCATACTCATATTGTATGCCTTAAATCCACCAAGGTTGTGAAAATGAGGGAAAGTCTCCAGAACACTCAGAATGAAAAAAGACATTTGGGCAGGTGGTGAAAAAGTAGAAGTGGACCTGTGAATTGGATTAGAAGGCAAAAACCATAATGATTTCACATTTGGGGGCTATTTGGGTATTCCTTGGGAAAGTGTCCCTTTTTGGGCTAAAACACAATGGAAGTTGTCATTGAAATTGGCATATGTGGTAAATCAGTGATAACTGGGGAATCTGAATTTACAGATAAAGAGTACATTGTACTGCTACTGCAAGTTTTCAGTATGTTTGAAATTACTAGAAAGTAAATTACTTCAAAATGAACATGTCAAGACCATGCCAGCAAAGTAGATAAAACATCACACTTTATGATAGGGCCAAGCCCTACCCAGATTCAGTTCATCCCAAATGGTTAAGCTAATTGCTCTTGTAGGAATCCACATATTATTAAGAGGTATTGTGAGAAGATTATAATAGTAGTCACTATGTCTTGGGTATTGTAGATGACTTTGGATATGGTAGAAACAATGGCATTTTTGAACTACAGTTTTCCATCTCAAACCACCAAAAGGTACAAGTAATACATGAATTTAGTAAAGTTGCATGATACAAAAGTAATACACAAAAATCAATTGAGTTTCTATACACTAAGAAAGAAGAAGTATCAGAAAGAAAAATTAAGAAAACAATCCCATTTACAATTGCATCAAAAAGAACAAAATACCTAGGTATAAATTTAACCAATGATGTGAAAGACCTGCACAATTAAAACTGGAAGACACTAATAAAGAAACTAATAAATAGAAAACCAACTGTGATCAGGCATTGGAAGAATATTGTTAAAACATTCATGCTGCCAAAGCAGTGTACACATTCAATTCAATCTCTAACAATTAAAATGGCATTTTTCACAGAAACTGAATAATCACATTATTTGTGTGGAACCATAAAGGACCCCAAAAAGTCAAAGCACAGCTAAGAATGGAGAGAACAGCTGGAGTCCTAATAAGGGAGAGCACAGCTGGAGTCAACTTGTTCCCTGACTTCACACTATACTACAAAGCTACAGGAACCAAGACAGTGTGGAACTGGCACAAAAACAGGCACATGCACCAGAGGAACAGAACAGAGAACCCAGAAAGAAACCATGTGTATGGTTAACCATGTGTATGTAGTTAATTTATGGCAAGGCTGTCAAGGACACACACTGGGGAAATCCCCTCAATAAATCATGCCAAGGAAACTAGATACCACACACCAAAGAAAGACACTGGAAACTGTCTATGCCACACACAAAACTACCTAAAATCCACAATTTTCCACATCAAGACTTTCCCCTGCTGACTCCTCTGAAAATGGACCCCCCTCAGCAGTCAGCCACATACAGGCAGCTTCTCCCCACTTTTTCTTCACTTTTCACTCCCTCAGTGGCGTCTCCCAGAGGATCCAGAAGACCCTGGGCTCCTGTCTGCATGGATGGGACCCAGCATTGTCCAGAAGCTGAAGCTCCAGTATGTCCTGAGGAGACTGACCTCCTGTCTGTGTTGACCTGACCAGGCATTGTCTGGAAGCCAAAGCCATGGCGAATCCCAGATCCAGTTCAACCAAAGTAGTGATGCTAATTGACCGTGTAGGAGTCCACATGTTATTAAGAGGCACTGTGAGAAGATTGCATTAGAAGCTGCCACATCTTGGGTGCTGTGGAGGACCTGGCGCCCAGCTCCAAGGGTGGACAGGGCCTAGGCTGGCGAAGTCCCAATGAGTGCGGCTGCGCAGTGCTGCCCTGGGCGGGGTCGGAGGTTGTGGGTTGCACTGCTCTCCCCTTGGGCTCCAGGGAGATGCCCAAACTGGGAGTCAAGGCTCTGCAGAACCCTTGCTCCATTCTGGTCCGGGGGGGTTGGGCTGCTTGGCCCCTAGTCACGCGGCCAACCTTATCATCATCTGTGGTTCTTCGTATAGGAATCTTATAACTGAATAAACATTTACCTTAAATTAGGTTATTTTTTAACATTTAGTAAACACTAAAATCTAATCTGGAAAACCTCAAGATCAGAGAGATTACGCAAGAGAACTTTTTAAAGGGTTATTCTAAATCATGTGGAAGATATTATTCATTTAACTTTACACATTCAACTTCCATCTAGGGAATTCAAATGATTCCTTTTTAAAATGAATGTCTCCTCTGTGGCAGATAAAAGCTAATAATATAGTGCTCATATAGGAGCATCTCTTCTTCCTTTGGTTGACCTGGAGCATTCTCTAGGTGATTGGGCACTGATTCAGTTTTTCTGGCTCCACTAAGAAGCTATTGCACTTTTCTAAATTTGGTTGATGTTTAGTCATTTGAAATAATAAAGATCATTCGTCGGGATGCAACTAGGACCTCATATAGGAGGACTGAGATTTCAAGGGTTTGTTGTCTACAATTACACTCTGCTACAGACATCATATACACACACATTGCCTCTATTGTTTCTGTTCTTTTGATTTAATCTCTCAAATTCCTAATTGTAAAATATTTATCAAATGCATAGGATGCTCCTAGGATACAAAAATGCATAACCTACCATCATCGAAGACAAATAATTTACCAACTATCAGTAAGACACATATGATAAAATAAAACACATATGGACAAATTCATAAATATAATACAGTAATTGAGGTGGCAGGGATTTCTACAAGATAGTGGACAGCCAAGGTTCAGCTCATCTTTGAGATGCAGTGAGTGAAGTTTTGGGGAATGTTCAGGGACTTCTTTGTAGAAATAAAAATATGAATTTGTTTTTGAAAGTTGAGTAGGAATTCACAAAGCAGAAAACTTGAGAAAATCCAATTATTGCAGAAAGAAATAACAATTTTAACCAGGGACATTCAATCTGTTTTTTTTTTTTTAAACTTTTTTTTTTTAATTTTTTATTTATTTATTTATTTATTTTTAATTTATGGCTATGTTGGGTCTTCGTTTCTGTGCGAGGGCTTTCACTAGTTGTGGCAAGTGGGGGCCACTCTTCATCGCTGTGCGCGGGCCTCTCACTATCGCGGCCTCTCTTGTTGCGGAGCACAGGCTCCAGACACGCAGGCTCAGTAATTGTGGCTCACGGGCCCAGCCGCTCCGCGGAATGTGGGATCCTCCCAGACCAGGGCTCGAACCCGTGTTCCCTGCATTAGCAGGCAGATTCTCAACCACTGCGCCACCAGGGAAGCCCCTCAATCTGTTTTATATGGCTGGAATGAAAACTTGCTTAGTTTTTTTTTTTAATCTCATATTTTTTAAATATTAGCTTCAGTTAATCTCTGCAAATTAGATGTCATTATGATACTATTAAAAATGTGAATCACAGATATGACTAGAAAAGCTGCAGGTGTAAAGGAATATACAATAATAGTTGGATTAAAAATAGCCTAGATTTTACACATACATGCAGAATTTCATTCTCCTTTTTGCCTCTTTTCTTACATCTGAATTAAAAAATAATAATATTTTAAAAATACTTTTATTTCCAAAAGTTCTCAAAATATAAATAATTAGGAACATATATTTCTATTTCCTACTTTATTACACAAATGAGTTCAAGCAATCCTCAGTAAGTCTCATAACTCTGAGAAGTTTCATCCAAGCTTAATTAAAATATCTCATCTTTTCATTTTTCTTTCTTACCCCTTTATTCTGACTACACTTGTGCTTTAACCTCATTTTTAAAAATATTGAACCTTTACTTTATGTCAAATTATCAATCAACTTTCACTTCAGTACCGGTCAACAGAGCCCTAATGATTCTTGACTGTAATTACTCTGTCATTGGTACCCTCAGACGACTCGCCCTTGTGCTTCTGGAGAAATGACCTATCGCTCACCAACCACAGGGCGTTTCTGTCTGCTCTCCTTTCAATTCCAAGAAGGATGCTGAGCACTTCTGAGAATTCATCTGAAGTGCACAAATCGGTGCCACTACAAATTTATGCTCTTGAATTCAAAATGAGCTCTCTATCCTCTTCTATACTTTACTAATAGCGTAGAATAGGACAGTTTGATATCCTAATGTAGGGTTTTAACCAAGAGCGTGTGATTTGGAGTCAGAAGGGCATGCGATAGAAACTCACCTTTTACCTAATAAGTGGTGTATCTGTAGACCTCAGTTTGCAGCTGGAAATGAAAAATAAAATAATAGGAGAATGTGGATTAAATAAAAGTGGAGGGTGTTTTTAACACTCTCTCTCTATATATACATATATATATATATATATATATATGTATATGTATATATATATATATATATATATATATGTATGTATATATATATATTACTCTTATTATTTCCCACAGTGGCTGTTCAAAAACTTTCTCACTCTTCAAATGTGCTTTACACCATCAATTCCATGTTTACGCTTGTCATTTGAATATCCCTAATAATTTTATGAGAAAATAGAAGACATCATAAGGGAACTCTGTGAACTTTCTTCCCCTTTGTGTACCTCACCTGTACCCAGAATTTTTATTTCTATCTAAATGGGTAAATACACGTGATTTTTTTCTAGCTAACTTCTTCATTTGTGCTTTACATCCCATACCTAGTTCATTTTTAGGGAACTGCTCCATTACATCCTTGCTACCTTTTTTTGGGGGTGGGGGTGGTATTTCAATATCTTTTAAATTTGATCAAGTCTATAAAAAGGCTGTATTTTTTAAAAAACAATACTAAAACCTCCTATAGGGCTACATCTTACTAGCTGTCACCTTTACCTAGTCTCTTCCTTAGCACTCTACCTGTATACATTATTTTTTTTTTCATTCTGATCTCTCTTCCTCCACTGCATTCAATCTTCTGTACTTATTCCATTAAAATGGCTTAAACCAACAACACAGGTGATTCTTTTACTGCTAAATTTGATGGAATTTTAAAACACCTACCTTTATTAAAGTTCTCCTCTTTATTTCACATATACTAAATTTCAGGTGCTTTAGGTTTTTTGTTGTTTTTTTTTTTTCTATTTTCACATCTTTATTGGAGTATAAATGCTTTACAATGTTGTGTTAGTTTCTGCTGTGCAACAAAGTGAATCAGCTAATGTTTACATATTTCCCCATATCCCCTCCCTCTTGAGCCTCCCTTCCACACTCCCTATCCCACACCTCTGGGTCCTCACAAAGTATCTAGTTGATCTCCTTGCACTATGCAGCAGCTTCCCACTAGCCATCCATTTTACATTTGGTAGTATATAAATGTCAGTGCTACTTTCTCACTTCATCCCAGTTTCCCCTTCCCATCCTGTGTCCTCAAATCCATTCTCCACGTCTGCATCTTTATTCCTGCCCTGCCACTAGGTTCATCAGTACCACTTTAAAAAATTCCATATATATGCGTTAGCATGCGGTATTTTTTTTTCTCTTTCTGACTTACTTCACCCTGTATGACAGAGTCTAGGTCCATCCAACTCACTACAAATAACAAAATTTCATTCCTTTTTATGGCTGAGTAATATTCCATTGTATATATGTGCCACATCTTCTTCATCCATTCATCTGTTGATGGACATTTAGGTTGCTTCCATGTCCTGGCTATTGTAAAGAGTGCTGCAGTGAACATTGTGGTACATGTATCTTTCTGAATTATGGTTTTCTCAGGGTATATGCCCAGTAGTGAGATTGATGGGTCATAAGGTAGTTCTATTTTTAGTTTTTAAAGGAACTTTCATACTGTTCTCCATAGAGGCTGTATCAATTTATATTCCCACCAACAGTGCAGGAGGGTTCCCTTTTCTCCACACCATCTCCAGCATTTACTGTTTCCAGATTTTTTGATGATCGCCATTCTGACCAGTGTGAGGTGAAACATCGTGGTTTTGATTTGCACTTGTCTAATGATTAGTGACGTTGAGCATCTTCTCATGTATTTTTTGGCCATCTGCATGTCTTCTGTGGAGAAATGTCTATTTAGGTCTTCCACCCCTTTGTGGTTTTGGTTGTTTGTTTTTGTGATATTGAGCTGCTTGTATATTTTGGAGATTAGTCCTGTGTTGGTTGCTTCATTTGCAAACATTTTCTCCCATTCTGAGGGTTGTCTTTTCATCTTGTTTATGGTTTCTTTTGCTTTGCAGAAGCTTTTAAGTTTCATTAGGTCCCATTTGTTTATTTTTGTTTTTGTTTCCATTTCTCTAGGAGGTGGGTCAAAAAGGATCTTGCTGTGATTTATATCACAGAGTGTTCTGCCTATGTTTTCCTCTAAGAGTTTTATAGTGACTGGCCTTACATTTAGGTCTTTAATCCATTTTGAGTTTACTTTTGTATACGGTGTTAGGGAGTGTTCTAATTTCATTCTTTTACATGTAGCTGTCCAGTTTTCCCAGTACCACTTATTGAAGAGGCTGTCTTTTCTCCATTGTATATTCTTGCCTCCTTTGTCAAAGATAAGGTGATCATACGTGTATGGTTTTATCTCTGGGTTTTTTATCCTGTTCTATTGATCTGTATTTCTGTTTTTGTGCCAGTACCATACTGTCTTGATTACTGTAGCTTTGTAGTACAGTCTGAAGTCAGGGAGTCCAATTCCTTCAGCTCCGTTTTCCTTTCTCAAGATTGCTTTGGGTATTCAGGGTCTTTTGTATTTCCACACAAATTGTAAAATTTCTTGTTCTAGTTCTGTAAAAAATGCCATCGGTAATTTGATAAGGATTGCATTGAACCTGTAGATTGCTTTGGGAAGTATAGTCATTTTCACAATATTGATTCTTCCAGTCCAGGAGCATGGTATATCTCTCCATCTGTTTATGTTACCTTTGATTTCTTTCATCAGTGTTTTATAGTTTTCTGAGTACAAGTCTTTTGCCTCCTTAGGTAGGTTTATTCCTAGGTATTTTTTTCTTTTTGTTGTGATGGTAAATGTGATTGTTTCCTTAATTTCTCTTTCTGATCTTTTGTTGTTAGTGTATAGGAATGCAAGAGATTTCTGTGCATTAATTTTGTATCCTGCAACCTTACCAAATTCATTGATTAGTTCTAGTAGTTTTCTGGTGGCATCTTTAGGATTTTCTATGTATAGTATCATGTCACTGGCAAACAGTGACAGATTTACTTCTTCTTTTCCAATTTGTATTCCTTTTATTTCTTTTTCTTCTCTGATTGCTGTGGCTAGGACTTCCAATACTATGTTGAATAATAGTGATGAGAGTGGACATCCTTGTTTTGTTCCTGATCTTAGAGGAAATGCTTTCAGTTTTTCACCACTGAGAATGATGTTTACTGTGGGTTTGTCATATATAGCTTTTATTATGTTGAGGTAGGTTCCCTCTATGCCCACTTTCTGGAGACTTTTGATCATAAATGGGTGTTGAATTTTGTCAAAAGCTTTTTCTGCATCTATTGAGATGATCATATGGTTTTTATTCTTTAATTTGTTAATATGGTGTATCAGATTGACTGTTTTGTATATTGAAGAATCCTTGCAGCTGTGGGATAAATCCCACTTGATCATGGTGTATGATCTTTTTAATGTGTTGCTGGATTCTGTTTGCTAGTATTTTGTTCAGGATTTTTGCGTCTATGTTCATCAGTGATATTGGTCTATAATTTTCTTTTTTGGTAATATCTTTGTCTGGTTTGGTATCCGGGTGATAGTGACCTGTAGAGTGAGTTTTGGAGTGTTCCTCCCTCCCCAATTTTTTGGAAGAGTTTGAGAAGGATAGGTGTTAACTCTTGTCTGAATGTTTGATAAGATTCTCCTGTGAAGCCATCTGGTCTTGGACTTTGTTTGTTGGAAGATTTTTAATTACAGTTTCAATTTCATTACCTGTGATTCATCTGTTTATATTTTCTAATTCTTCCTGGTTCAATCTTGGAAGATTGTACTTTTCCAGGAATTGGTCCATTTCTTCCAGGTTGTCCATTTTATTGGCATATAGTTGCTGGTAGTAGTCTCTTATGGTCTTTTGTATTTCTGTGGTGTCATTTGGAATCTCCTTTTACATTTCTAATTTTATTCATTTGAGTCCTCTCCCTTTTTTTCTTGATGAATCTGGCTACAGGTTTATCAATTTTGTTTATCTTTTCAAAGAACCAACTTTTAGTTTTATTGATCTTTGCTATTGTTTTCTTCATTTCTATTTCATTTATTTCTGCTCTGATCTTTATGATTTCTTTCCTTCTACGAACTTCGGGTTTTCTTTGTTCTTCTTTTTCTAGTTGCTTTAGGTGTAAGGTTAGATTCTTTATTTGAGATTTTTCTTGTTTCTTGAGATGAGCTTGAATTGCCTTGAACTTCCCCTTAGAAATTCTTTTGATGCATCCCATAGGCTTTGAATCATCTTGTTTTCATTGTCATTTGTTTCTAGTTATTTTTAAACTTCTTCTTCAATTTCTTCAATGATCTCTTGGTTATTTAGCAGTGCACTGTTTAACCTCCATGTGTTAGTATATTTTACAGTTTTTTTCTGGTAATTGATATCCAGTCTCATAGCATTGTGGTTGGAAAAGATGCTTGATATGATTTCAGTTTTCTTAAATTTACCAAGGCTTGATTTGTGACCCAAGATGTGATCTATTCTGGAGAACGTCCAGTGTGCACTGGAGAAGAGAGTATATTCTTCCGCTTTTGGGTGGAATGTCCTTAAAATATCAGTTAAGTCTATCTGGTCTATTGTGTCATTTAAAGCTTTTGTTTCCGTATTTATTTTCTGTCTGGATGATCTGTCTGTTGGTGTAAGTGGGGTGTTAAAGTCCCCTACTATTATTGTATTACTGTCAATTTCCCTTTTTATGGCTGTTAGCATTTGCCTTATGTATTGAGGTTTTCCTATGCTGGGTGCATAAATATTTATAATTGTTATGTTTTCTTCTTGGAATTATCCCTTGATCATTATGCAGTGTCCTTCCTTATCTCTTGTAACAGTCTTTATTTTAAAGTCTATTTTATCTGATATGAGTATTGCTACTCCAGGTTTCTTGTCATTTCCATTTGCATGGAATATCTTTTTCCATCCCCTCACTTTCAGTCTGTGTGTGTCCCTAGGTCTGAAGTAGGTCTCTTATAGACAGCATATGTATGGGTCTTGTTTTTGTATCCATTCAGCCAGTCTATTTCTTTTGGTTGGAGCATTTAATCCATTTACATTTAAGTTAGTTATTGATATGTATGTTCCTATATTACCATTTTCTTAATTGTTTCGGGTTTTTATTGTAAGTCTTTTCCTTCTCTTGTGTTTCCTGCCTAGAGAAGTTCCTTTAGCATTTGTTGTAAAGCTGGTTTGATGGTGCTGAATTCTCTTAGCTTTTGCTTGTCTGTAAAGGTTTTAATTTCTCCATCAAATCTGAATGAGATCCTTGCTGGGTTGAGTAATCTTGGCTGTAGGTTTTTCCCTTTCATCACTTTAGATATGTCCTGCCACTCCCTTCTGGCTTGCAGAGTTTCTGCTGAAAGATCAGCTGTTAACCTTATGGGGATTCTCTTATATGTTATTTGTTGCTTTTCCCTTGCTGCTTTTAATTTTTTTCTTTGTATTTAATTTTTGATAGTTTGATTAATATATGTCTCAGCATGTTTCTCTTTGAGTTTATCCTGTATGGGACTCTCTGCACTTCTTGGACTTGATTGACTCTTTCCTTTCCCATGTTAGGGAAGTTTTCAACTATAATCTCTTTACATATTTTCTTAGACCCTTTCTTTTTCTCTTCTTCTTCTGGGACCCCTATAATTCGAATGTTGGTGGGTTTAATGTTGTCCCAGATGTCTCTGAGACTGTTCTCAATTCTTTTCATTCTTTTTTCTTTATTCTGCTCCCTGGCAGTTTTTTCCACCATTTTATCTTTCAGATCACATATCCGTTCTTCTGCCTCAGTTATTGTGCTATTGATTCCTTCTAGAGAATTTTTAATTTCATTTATTCATTACCGTTTGTTTACTCTTTAGTTCTTCTAGATCTTTGTTAAACGTTTCTTGTATTTTCTCCATGTTATTTCCAAGGTTTTGGATCATCTTTATTATCTTTACTCTGAATTCTTTTTCAGGTAGGTTGCCTATTTCATCTTCATTTATTTGGTCTTGTAGGTTTTTACCTTGCTCCTTCATCTGTAACATATTTTTCTGTCATTTCATTTTTTTTGTTTTTGATGGCTGGGTCTGTGTTCCTTTCTTACTGTTTGTTTGGCCTGAGGCATCCAGCACTGGAGTTTGCAGACAGTTTGGTAGAGCCAAGTCTTGGTGCCAAGATGAGGACCTCCAGGAGGCCTCACTCTGCTTTATATTCCCTGGGGTCTGAGGTTCTCTGTTCGTCCAGTGGTTTGGACTTGACGCTCCCAGCACAGGAGCTCGGGCCTTATCTCCAGCCTGGGAACCAAGATCCCACAAGCTGTGTGGCATGGCAAAAAAAGAAAAAAAGAGAAAAAGGACAATAACAAAGCATGAAAAGTAAAATAAAATTAGAAAGGTAAAAAATATATTTGGAAAAACAAAAATATAATTGAAACAACTGCAACAAGGTAAAACAAAACCACAACAGAATAAAGAAAAAAAAAAGAAAGGAGGAGAATAAGCCAAAAGGAGCAGAGCAATTACAAAGTGCAAAGAAATAAATAAAATTAGAAAAATAAAAGATTTATTAGAAAAAATAAAAATATAAATGAATCAACAACAACAAGGTAAAACAGAATGTCAACCCCATCACTTGGGGTTCTTCCTGTCCCCTTAGGTGTCCGTGGTCCCCCACCGGTGCCTGGTGTGTGCCCTTGTTGTTTGGAGACGTGAATTCTGTGTCCTTCTAGTCCACCATCTTACCGCCCCCCAGGTGCTTTAGTTTTTTAGAAAACCCATGGATTCCTCAAGAAGAGCAGATTTATTTTTTTTAGACATATTATTAATTTTTAATGCCACCATTTATTTCACTGCGTGTCAATAAGTGTTGACTATATAGGTTAAGAAAGGACTATTTTAAGTACTATAATACCAGTATCAGACCACTGAAACTAAGAAAAGAAGTATAGAAAATTCACTCAATAATTAGTATTTCTAATGCTTATTCTTAATAGTATAAAGAGTTTAAATTATGTTCCAGTCATACCAAAATGTAATAAACATGTGGAGTGCACTTGAGGGGAACATATAATTTTAAAAATTAGTACAGATCGAAAAGTAATCATCTATTATCTCTGACCATCCTTGAAACCACTGTCTTTTCTTCCTGTTCAAGTCATCAACTTCATTTAATTTCCATCCCTCACCCTTCTTTGGAAGTCTTTTTTCAGAAACAATTTTTCCTACTTTTAAGTGTTATTTCTAATGACCAGAAATATCCAACTGTCTAATGCAAATTTGAGCAGCCTACAAAGCTGTCTCAAGCTGAGTATGTAACCATGCCACATGCCTTGAACACACTCAGTGCCTTCCTGTCTCAAGGCATTTTCACTTCCCCATTGATGTTCCAACCAGTGGAATTCTCTTACCTCTACATTATAGATTGTGTTTATGTTCAAAGCATTCCCTTTCTTTTTTATCTGGCCTATCTTTATAGGGCATTATCCTTATTTCATCGAATACTGTAACCAAAAGTGGGGGTATGGCTGCTCGCCTCTCTATGGCTTTGGGAAAAAGTTACTAAAAATCCCTATGCCTCAGTTTCCACATCCTAAAATAGTGCACGTTTGCTTATATCAGTACTGATCATATCTCTAATTTCATTCTTACCCATACACTTCTCTGTCATCATCACCCTGAATTAGCTAGGTTTCCACTTTAAATATTAAATTGTTTATTTTCTTATTTCTTTCTTTATTTTTATTGAGGTAACATTGGTTTATAGCATGATATAATTTCATATTTGCAACATTATATATTTACTTCTGTATATACTACAGCATGCTCACCATCAGTTACACTCAGAAACCTTATTGGTCTTCTTCAATCCATCACCTCACTGTAAAAATAATGTTTCTAAAACACAATGCTGATTATATTACTTTTTCCCTTAAAATATTAGAAGAGAGAGTCCAAAATCATGAAGTTATATAGAGAGAACTTTATATTCTACACATACAGAGAGAATAGTCTAATGTGCCTTTAATACAGTATCTATAATCTCTTTTTCTGAGAAATTTAAAGCAGGTATACTGTTTAGTAGTAAATTTAACATGTTTGCTGACCATGTATTTCCCTTTATCCCTCTGCAATAAATTAAATAAATAGTTATTTAAAGTAAATTATGCATAATATATGTATATTTTAATGCTGAACTACAGCAATCCATATACACCCATAGAATCAATATGCCCTAAGATAAAATTACAGTTTACCCTACGACATACAGCATGTCTTTATACACTGATATTTTATGTTCAAGTTCACAGATTATGTTTGGCTTTTATTTTTATATCAGCCTGAGGTTTAGTCGGTGTGCCTTTTCAAAACAATTTTACCTTTACCTTTTTAAAAATTAATTCTTTTAATTATATTGGATTGAAATAATTATATATTATTATATATGGACTGAAAGTGGAATAAAGCACTTAAATCACTTGATTATTTGAAATAAAATTGATGTGATTAAATTGGATTGTTTAATCTAATAATAACTTTTAAATAAACAACTAGAAGACATGATAGTTATTTTTCCTTCCTTCTATGAATCTGAGGATATTATTTGAAAACATCTTTTTGAGTTTCCAATGGGGCACAGCATGAAATTTTTAAAAAGAGAAATAAGTAAACCCTAAAAATTCATTGGGACTCAATTTTATAATTGCTTTATTTTGCTATAATTCATGTAGCTTTCTGTTTTTCAAACAATAGATGGAAAAGAAGCTTGTATGTTATTTATAATTGGAATTGAGATGAATTTACCTCCTACTGTTCATTGTCAGTGTCTTATCCAAAAGCAGTAGGAAGAAATCTGCCTTCTACTAATATTCAATTTGTGAACATTCATATCCTTATTTCAGCAGGAAACTCACTTTATGAACTACAGAAACAGCTGCATATCACCAGGCAATAAGAGGTTTACTCATTTTAAGATGCTGTGAGAAGCTGTTATTTTATCAGCTAAGAACATCTTCTTCACCTCAACATAAAAATTCGTTTCATCACACAAAATCCTTCTGGAAATTTCAGTAAATGAATGGTATCAGATCTAAAAATCTATAATCACCGAGTGAGCTTAAAATTAGACAAGGAAAAAAGAAAAGTTTACACCTGAAAGAAAATATGATCTTAGAAAGAACTTCACAGGTGTTGTAGATGATATTGTGATATCCAGCTTGCTCATTCATGGGATTATTCAATATTAGAATTTGGGGAAGTACTGAAGTTAGAGATGCGACTGATCTTAATTCTAGCATTAATTACACAAAAATTCTAAGTTAAAGGATGATATACAGAATGTTTTGAGGAGTAAGTGGTATTAATTTTGTAAACTTTGATATTCCTTATCATAAAAGATAGGTGCTTACATATACACCTTATGCTGTTTGAAAAGCGTGTGCAGTTCTGTTCTACTTTTTATTGGTGTCTTCCACTTTTAAAAGCTACCTATATGGAAGGAGAACTTGGCTAGGAAATAAGGAAGTTCTGAATTCTAGACTTGTGTTTATCACTGACTCACCCTTGTGGATTTTATTTTTCTCATATTTTGGATGAATTGTTCACGCATTAATATCTATGCTACTTTTCCACTCTCAATTTTAGTAGGTGCAGCCATTAATGAATGCTTCACGCTGGTATTGCATTTCCATTTTTTGATAAAATAGTCACTGAATTTTCAAGAATCAGTAAGGTATAAAATTTCCTGTCAACTTAAAAATTTTGCCAAACTTTTCTACATTATATAAAACATTATAGAAATCATTTGTCTTCTAGTATCAAGAATAAGTTATTCAAAGAATTACAGTCTTTAGCAATAGGTTACAATTTAAATTTAAGTAGTCCTAGAAAATAATTTATTCCAGTCCCAGAATGCAGAAGCCTATGCTAATTTTCTTGATTGAATTCTATATTATACACATTTTCTTACTGTTTTCCCTGTAAAATGTAACCAATGAAATGTTGTAACTATCACACATTTTAGTTTTCTTCATGCTAAATGTACTTGTTAATTCATTCATTTAAAAGTTTTCCATTTTAATAGATTTGTAAGCAAATTCTGGAGAACTATTTCTCACCAAAGTAGTTGGACATAAAATAAAATTTTTATTAACATTTCAATGAACGAATTCAGTGAAGCTCATTTGCAAGGATGCTGCAAGTGATGAGAACTTTAATATACAACAAAAATTTAAATGTTTTGTAGTATGAGTGATGTAAAGGAAGCCAGGGTTCTTTACTTAGAACTACAGACTATGAGAAGGAACAGTTATCTTGATTTATTCTGATCCTCTCACTCCCTCCAGCAATGCTGGACAATTTCTGCCAGTGTTCTGTGGGATCTACTCAGGTTTAGAAATGAGAAATGAGACAAACTTAGAACATATAAAAAAGTAAAAAACAATATATGTTTTTCCTAGAAGTGCAGCTATCATTCACATTAATTTCATGATACTTGTGAAATCAGTAAGAAGTGAAGTAAGAAGTTGAAGTAAGAAGAAGGTAGGAGAATTTTAAAACTCATATTTAAACTCTTCCAGGAATCCCCTTCACATTTTTCCTGAAATGTCTTTTATTTAAAATGTACCCTGTGATTATTTATTTTAACAGCTTATAATATATACATAATATATATGAGAAAAATATATATCTATATATTTTCTCATGTTTGCTCACAGCATCACAGATTAATAAAAATTATTTTGAACATGAACTAAACATTTCTCAAAACAATATAATACTCTCTGTGCCCTCAGTATAGTAATAAATATAAGCTGAAGAAATAGCGCAAGGTCTCAACTTCATTCTACTCTCATTGGAATATTGCAGGTCTACTCTATTCTTCTGAAGTTTTCTGACAGAGAAACAGCTAAGATCACTTCTTCAGAACTGAAATGTTTCCTAGAAGAAGACAATTCTAACTTTATATAAATGATTCTGGTTCATTGAAAATGTGGAATAGCACAACTAATATTAATAAGTAAAGATCAGCATGAGGACAAAACCAAAGAAAGTTCTAGAAAAGTCAATTTTGTGGTTCTCACAAAAATATTTCAAGAATTCTAAATAAAATAGTAGCAATGAAGATCCAAAAGTGTATTGAATTTTACTTTACTTAAGCCAATTTGTCTCATGTATGCGATGGTTAACATTAGAAACATTAGAACATTAGAAACATAGAAAACTTTTATACATAATATGATAAATAATAAATATATTATTTTGTTCATAGCATAAAAATAAAGATAGAGTTATCTTTCACTGCTGAAATAGATTATGATAATAAAGGAACTGAAAGGTGATTAGAGAAACAATCCTATGTATATGTGTAAATTTGATATGCAATAGTTGTGCCATCCAAGACCAGTGGGGAAAAGAACAAGTATCCAAACAGTGGATAGAACCCTTTTCCTCTTCACATGCTAAATAAAAATATCAGACTGCCAAACACCAGAACATACAAATAACCCATATAAAGCTGGAAAACAGAAACATTGTAAACACTAAAGAAAAATATAGATGAAAGTGCTTAAAATTTTGGGGTTGGGGGA
This sequence comes from Balaenoptera ricei, assembly GCF_028023285.1. NCBI lineage: Eukaryota > Metazoa > Chordata > Mammalia > Artiodactyla > Balaenopteridae > Balaenoptera > Balaenoptera ricei. The sequence goes on from NC_082639.1 coordinate 181,309,141, forward strand.
TGGAAGGCTCTTTGAGTAACATTCAAAAGATAAAAACCATAAAGGAAATATTGAAATATTATTTACCTTTAAAAAACAATTTTATATTATAATAAATCCACACAATAATAAGCAGATGACAGTCTAAGAAACAATATTTGAAACATATAACAATGACAAATGTTTATTATCCAGACTATATAATAATTTTGACAAATCAGAAAAGAAAATACAATGTATTGCATATCATATCATATTGCATATGATATAAAAATTATTAGAAAATTTTTAAAAAGTGAAAACAGCACCTAGTCAATATAAGTATGAACAGACTCTTAACATTACTAGTAATCAGGGAAATGCAAACAGAGTACAAACAGTACAGAGAAAGACAGGACATGGAGCAAATGCATTTATTAGGATCCATGTGTGGAGTGATTTGGTATTCCCAGGCTAAGGCCAGACTGATCAATTTAAATCAAAAGAGCATTAGTTATCTGTTTTATGTATAGTACTGTGTATATGTCAATCCCAGTCTCTCAATTTATCCCTCCTTACCCCCAACTGGTAACCATTAGTTTATTTTCTACATCTGTGACTCTGTTTTGTAAATAAGTTTTTTTGTACCATTTTTTTTTTTAGATTCCAACATATAAGTGATATCATATGATATTTATCTTTTTCTGTCTGACTTAACTTCACTCAGTATGACAATCTCTAGGTCCATCCATGTCACTCCAAATGGCATTATTTTGTTCTTTTTGCGATTGAGTAGTATTCCATTGTATATATGTACCACATCTTCTTTATCCATTCATCTGTCCATGGACATTTAGTTTGCTTCCATGGCTTGGCTATCGTAAATAGTGCTGCAATGAACATTGGGGTGCATGTCTCCTTTAGGACCATGTTTTTCTCTGGACATATTCCCAGGAGTGGGATTGCTGGATCATATGGTAGCTCTATTTTTAGTCTTTTAAGGAACCTCCCTACTGTTCTCCATAGTAGCTGCACCAATTTACATTCCCACCAACAGTGTAAGAGGGTTCCCTTTTCTCCATGCTCTCTCCAGCATTTATTATTTATAGATTTTTTGATAATGGCTATTCTGACTGGTGTGAGGTGATACCTCATTGTAGTTTTGATTTGCATTTCTCTAATAGTGAGGTTGAACACCTTTTCACAGGGAACTCTACTAAACTCTACTCTACTCATTACTCATACTCTGTAATGACCTATATGGGAAAAGAATCTAAAAAAGAGTGGATATATGTATATGTATTACTTATTCACTTTGCTGTACAGCAAAAACTAACACGGCATTGTAAATAACTACACTCCAATAAAAAGTGATTTAAAAATTAAAAAGGGGAAAAAAAGAATGATTTGGGGGAAATTGACATCTTAATAATATTGATTCTTCCAAGCAATAAATGCAATTTATCTCTTCCAAAAAAAAATCAAGAGTAGGGTCTTATCTACAAGATGTGTTAGGGGGAGGTGGGGGAGAGTGTTGATTATGAGGGCTGTTGGGGAAATCACATCAGGAACTTACACTTGCTGTGAATCTGCAGGGTGCTATCTAGGGCATGCACCACTTGCCTGAGGAGCTAGTGTCAGTTTAAGGTCACTGCGGTCCACTTGTCCCAACAAAATGTATGCCGAGACAGCAAGTCCATGAGTAGCTTAGCTAACCTCTTCACAGCCTGGACAGTACATTACAGTTAATTTCAGTCATATATAAACAAATATAGGATAGGCTTGGAGTTACCTCTGTACGGCTGAGAGAAATAATGTTATACTATTCAGGTTGAGATAAGAAAGTTAGTGGAAAAGAGTGAAAATTCAATTCACATAGAGAAAGGTATTTAAGAGATATATAGGAAAGCAGAATATTATGGAATTACAAACATATGACAGAGATACTAGCAATGCTGGTGTTCATTGGAAAGGAGATAAGGACAAGTAGGGATATAACTTTAGGGACATTAAGAGGAGTGACACTGAGATTGTTAATTTTCAAAAACTTCCATTTTCTCCTTAAAATAATAAGCTGTGTAACATCTAGAATTTTGCAAATTTAATTTAATTAATGATATTTTGAAGACTCAGGTAATTATAAATTACATCTCACAGCTGTCTAGTTATTAGTGAGCGATGAGACTGTATATTATTATACAGGACAGCTAAATCTATCAATATATTTCTTCCTACAGGATAACTTTATATATACAAATCTAACCATGAATCAACAAAACAAACTGACTCTAAATACTGGATAATACTCAGGGATCAGAGCAGGGCAGGAAAGCAATACGTGGTTGAATGCATGCATGAAGATCAGATTTTAAGGTCAAGTTCCACACAGAAAATAGGGCCAATAAGTAAGACCTTGATAATACATTAAAATATGAATATGAATATATGTTCATATGAATATGCATATTCAAATATATGAACTATGAATATATGTGTATAGTTAATGCTAAGGTATTATTTTAATAATAAATAATGAAAAATTACGATAATGAGATCACTTTACACGAACATTGTATTTTTATGTTGCACATATTTATAAAGCCATTTCATGAAAAATATTTTTCCCAGTAGACCGAGCAAAAATTTAATTATTGGTTTTTATTATGCTGGATTTAGCCAAATTTAACTAACAATAGTAAGTAAAATTATGGGCTGCACAGCACACAGAAACATGGAATATAATTTTTTGCTTGAGGTAAAAATTAAAGGAAGTTTGGAACAATTGTATAGCTTATGTCCAATTCCCTTTTATTCCCATAAAACTGTTAGACATTACAAATTTAATTTTCATTGTTCCCTTTGATACTTCACTGCAGATGTGAACAAGTTATGAACTTTAGACAAAGTACTATGAGCAGCATGATTTAATTCAGTGTATAAATCTTTCTCACTGTCCTCATTTCTTTGCCTGCTATCAGCTTTATAAAGGGATCTAGACAAGTTTCACACATTCCATTTTGTTTTTAGGTACATTAATTTCTTTTCATCTTTAACAGTCTCGCCATTAAAAAACATTACATGTTTATATTACATTCACCTTTTGAAGAGATTAGGTCAGTTTTCTTAGGACTTTTTCACATTTTGGACTTCTCTGGTTGTTTTTAAAAAGTTGTTTATATTCAGGTTAGACATCCTTGGTGAGTTCCCACATAGGGGAGATACCATGTTCTATATATTACAGCACATCAGGAATTAGGACACACAGAATGTTACTGCCCCAGTCATTAATGATACTTGGTTAAAGCAGTTACTGCCAAATCATTTCCTTGTAAATATGGTCCTCTCTGTCTCCCCCCACCCAAAAAAAATAAAATTGCTACTAATCTGTACAGTGATATTTTGACATCTAACAAATTTCCTATTTGTCAATAATCCTTTACTATGTAATGGTTTTAACATTGAATCATCTTGATTCTATAATTACATGGAAATTGCAAAATGGCAATTTTCTAATTTCATCATTTCTTTTATATCTATTAGCTGATATTCTTCTATTAAGAAGAGTTTTCTTTATTAACTTGAGATAGGCTGAGGTTCCAACTAAAACATGTAAATGCTACACTTTTCTTTAAATTAAATTCACTTAAATTTGTTAATGGTATCTTTATATAAATGAGACAAAGTTCTTACATCTGAAATACGAAATTGACTAAAAGTTTCTTTAAGTTTTCTTGCCAGAGTATGTTTTACATTGTGTAGTTCACAAACTTATGGGAAATCTTATGGTCATCTCTCCCATGGCAACCACATAAGAAATCACAGTTTAGTCTTATCAACTGAACCCAGGTAAGCCCCACAGAATCTTCCTCAGGAGAGGAGTCACAGAAGCCTTTTTCATCAACCAGAATTGCTACTAATGATCCATTACTCCTATAATATAAAAACACAGCCTTAGTATCAGAAGGTTGTAGTTGTGATCACCATTGTGTTACCAGTTGTGTGACGCTGAGTGGGTCCCATAGAAGTGTTCTAGGGCTAATTTTATATTTGTAGGTAATAATGATGAAATTACATACCTCATAGGGATACTGGTAAAGACACAATATATATGTGCAAGACTCTCACAGTTTCCTGCTGAGACTGTAAAGCAAAGTCACTTTGAATACAGTTTGGTAGCATTGAATAAAGCTGAGTGTATACATAACCTAGAACACTGCAATTAACTGCAGGGTATATAGTCATCAGAAATGCACATATAGTCACGGTAGTGTATGTATAAGGATATTGATAATAGCACTATTCATGATAGTCAGAAACTGGAATTAGCCGAATGCCCAGGAACAGCAGAATAAGAAAATTAGATCATGATATATTCACTAATGGAATATTATTATATATAACAAAATCATCTACATACAATTTTACCAAAAGCTCACAAATATATTAGAGAAAAAAGGCACAGACACAAAAGAATACATACTGTGTGATCCCTTTTATACAAATTTTAAAAACAGTGACGATTCATCTGTGGTGTTAGAAGGTTTCCCTTTGGGGACCAGTGACTAGAAGGAAACTTATGAATTAGAATTACAATTAGGGTTATTCTACTTCTTAAAATTAATCATAGGTCTGTTCACTTTTTTAAAATTAGTTGAGCTCCACAAACATTGTACTTTTTGTATTTATGTTGTAATTTTTTAAATGTTAAAAACTTTATGTAAAACATCTAATAGTGTTTGACACAGAATATACTGGGTAAATATTTGTTCCTTTCCTATTTTCTTATAAATAATGAGGCTGTGGGAATGACAAACTGAGACAATCTCTTTTGCCAAAGCTCTGCCACTTTTTAGAAGCACAATTGGTTTCATTTTCCTCTACTTTTGTGTTTAAAAAGCAAACTGTAATTTATTGGTATACTGTATTCCAGTAGGATTGTCTACGAATACATCTTGTGAATAATGTTCAAGTATAGAACACACACTTTACAACAGAGAAATGATATTTCAAAGTCCAAGAGGAATTACATAGACACCATTCTTTCTATTACCCACTAGAAATGAGACATCTGGTCTGAAACAGATTGGTTTTGAAATTCTTTGTGATGTTGTATTGTCAAGTTTTAAGAGATATGTTGTGTTTTCAGCTTCTAAAGTTTTTAAAGTGCAGTGGTCCACCTCAACATTGTATGGTTAAAATCAAGAGTGATAATTAAAAAATGACCCATGCTAATTTTCAGCAAAATTTGTAAATTTTATTTGTAAATGTAATTAACATAGAGGAATTTACATAATAATTACATCCCTGAAAAATGCATGTGTATATGTTGAATAACTGATTTCCTCCATTTATATACACATATATGATGAAAACATTTAGAATAAAAATTTGGACTTTAGTAAATTTAAATTATAAAGTCACAAGAGCTCACATATTATATAAATGTATATATATATATACATATATATGTTTTGTCATTATTCATAGAAATCAAAATCTTTTGATATTTTAAATCCAGTTAGAGTAGGTCTACATAATATCAACATAATTTGGCTTGAAAATTACTTTTAAAAAATTCTGGTGATAAAAATAAACATTACAGTTTCCCTGACTGAACTGATTTATTATTGAACTGAATTAATTTTTAAAAAGATCTGTAAGGGCCATAGGCAATACACAAAGTTATATTTTGTGGGAACATGTTTATTTAAGTTTTTAAGTAATTAGTGACGATAGAAGTGATGATAAGGAAAAATATAGGAGTTTTAAAAAATCCACTTCCATGATCTCCATTAGGGCATGGGTATGGATAAATAGTTTTATCACATAAATATAGAATATACTGTATAAATTAATAAATATAAAAAACCTCATTGCAACGCAGAAAATAGAGACATCTGTATTAACACATTTTGTAGGATACAAGTAAATCAGTTGGGGCAGGCTTACATTAAACAACAACATGAAAAATGAGATCTCAGAATTATATATTTTGTTTTACAAGGCACTGGCAATTTTAATTACAAATACTTGATATTGACCTAATTTTACACTAATCCCCATGATATTTAACTTATGAATTGGCAGTGTGCATCATTTTATGCTGTTTAAATGTCACATAATGTGATCTAACTGCGTGTAAAAATTGGTCCCTCTTGGCAGCAAAAAGTAGACTATTAGTGAGAAAAATGTTCTTAATTCCTTCAGAATTTCTGCTTTACCGTGTTTGCCAATCAAAGAGGCTCAATTTTAAATACTCATCAACATGAAGACCATACATTATAAATGATTTCCAAGAGAGATTAGATAAAATGTAAGTAGTAAAGTTTTTAATGGTAATAAATGAGAAGTAGTAAAAACTATCCTTCAAACAAAGATACAATATTTCTGGACTTTCTTAATTTTCATGAACCAGCAAGGAAAAAAAAAAGGTATTCATTACAGTTACTCAATTCCATCACGGACCCTTTCTCCTTTCTTCTTTCCCCTCCTTCGTTTCTTTCACATCTCAATCTTCTTATTCTTCATCTTCTTATGCTACTTTAATTTCCTATTCCTATTCCTGCTTCTTTTCCTTTTCCTCCTCCTCCTGCTCTTTCCTTTTCTCTTCCCCAAGTAATGGCATTAACAAAGATCAAGAGCAAAGCAAAACTGACTTAAAACTGAACTACACTTATCAATGTATTATCTTATATTTAATAACAATTTGTCAATTAAAGTGTTTTAGAGGTGTGAATAAAAGTTGAATAATTAATTGTTAACAGAAAAATTGTGCTTTTGTAAGACCTATAGTGTTGTAAGCAGTTAAGGAACAAAACAAAGAATCAAGTAAAGTTAACATCACATATAATATGTAAGTAGCACAAAGCTGTTTTATCTCAAAAATAAAAAGAATTTTCATATAAAAAAATAAATAATGCAATTGATGTACAAGAACAATTATCGTGAGATTATTGTATTTGTCTAAATGTTATTTGAAAATTTTCAATTCACACAACTAATTTCAGAATTAGCTTTAATAGTAGTATTTTTATATATGATGAATCATATACTATATGACTCAGACTAAAATGACGCTCATTGCAGAAAATAAATCAAAGCAATACTCCTTAACACTTTGGGTTATATATTCCTTTAAAATTTGTTGAAACTTTGGGTTTTGTCTAGGAAATAAAAATGCATTCATTATATGTGCAGTTTATTTTTTATCTGTTATACCTAACACTGTTAAAAATTAATCTATCTTGACTGAATTGTTGCCTCATATTTACTTTGATCTCTGTAGGGATTATATTATTTTTGGTGCTGATATTTCACCAACCACAAGTTGTTAAAATGGAGTCAATTAATTAGTCATTTACTAAACAAGATAATATATATTTAGTGTTATTGTTGAGATTAATTTGATTTATGAATGTTTAAGTTAAATTAATTTGTCTCTTTCTGCTGTAATGATACAGTGGCTTAGCACTGGTCATTGAATGTCTGAGTTCAATCTGCTATCACATGAGAAGGTCTTCCAAGCATATATAAAAAGAAAGAAAAAAAAGAGAAAGTATGGGTATGATTAGGAAAAAAACAAAACTACTCCTCAGCTAAAAACTCATAAATTGTCAGAGAACAACATAAGTATTGAAAACCATAACAAAATTTTTAAAAAGGCTTTTCATTAAAATGTATATGATAAACTAAAAGAAATCTTACCAACTGGGTATAAAATAATTATAGAACCTTTAGAAACAGAAAGTGAGAAAAGGGCACAAAACACAAATGAAAAATTTCAAATTTCACAAAACTCATAGACAAAATATTTAACCTCACTATCACAAAAAATGGTAACTGTGCTCCCTTTTGCCTAAGCAATTGGCAAAGTTTTTAAAAGACAGATTTGAGGAAAAAAATGGGTTTAGGATTAGAACTGTCACACAGAGTGGACGTGAAAGTTGATACAAACTTTCTAGAAGACAATTTTTTAATGTAATTAAGAACTATATTAATTAGTTTAAGCTGCTTTAAAAAGAGACATAGAATACTCTGGCTCAGAAAAGTAAAAAGAAATAAAATACTGTGACTCAAACAAAATAGAAAAACATTTTTTTCACATAACAGTCTGATGATGTGTAATGGTTAAGGCAGGTAGTCACTTTCAATTCATGAGATCATTCAGTGAGGGATATTCCTTCCTTTTTATATCTCTGCCACCATGTCCAAGAGGATTGCTGTCATCTGCATGAATAACTTGGGTTAACACCTCATCTGCACAACAGAAAGAGGAAAAGGTGAGAGGATCACATGTCTACTGTGTTAAGGCCAAGATCCAGCCACATAATTATGATTTCCACTTATATCCTATTGCTGCAAACTTAGACACATAACCATAGCTATCTGAAAGTAGCACTGGTCAATGAGTTCTCTAGCTGGCTGACTAATTAGCATAACTTTATTTTATTTATTTATTTTTTAAATTATTTATTTATTTATGGCTGTGTTGGGTCTTCGTTTCCGTGCGAGGGCTTTCTCTAGTTGCGGCGAGCGGGGGCCACTCTTCATCGCGGTGCGCGGGCCTCTCACTATCGCGGCCTCTCTTGTTGCGGAGCACAGGCTCCAGACGCGCAGGCTCAGTAGTTGTGGCGCACGGGCCTAGTTGCTCCGCGGCATGTGGGATCTTCCCAGACCAGGGCTCGAACCCGTGTCCTCTGCATTGGCAGGCGGATTCTCAACCACTGCACCACCAGGGAAGCCCTGCATAACTTTAGAATTAGTAATATTTTCTTGCTTTCAATCAGCTCTACGTGAAAGTTACCATATCCAAAAGACTTTTCTTGTCATAGTTCTCAAACTTATGAAATTTCCTCCTATTATTAATGTTGCCTATGTTCTGCTCAACTTTCTCTGTCATCATCAATTCAATGGTAATTAATTCTATGCCATCTGAACACTCTTACTTTGATCCATGCAGCTGGGCTGGCAACCATCGTGCACATAAATAAAAATAATGCAATGTATTTCAAAAAGATTCTGGGTGACATATCTCCTACTTCTGCTTGTAGACAAATCTGCTTTCAGCAGTAGACAAACAATTGTTTTTTTCTGATACTGAATTTTCAAATTCTGTATTCTCACAAAATTGTTAATTCATGTTGCAGGGAGAACATTTTTTTTCTTTTTTTAGCAAACTCTATTTCTTTCCAGTTATGCCTGCAAACTTTCATTCTGACTCCTTTCTGTAGAGTCATGGTCTCCATAGGCATGCAGTCTGCTTTACAAGTTATCACAGGTGGCAGTTACATCAACTTTTTTCAATAGTATAACAAAGATCATAAGTCATCAAGTCTGCATTCATTTTTTCCTTGTTGTCCGATGCTCAAATAGCAAGTTATTGACATATATTTTAGGTTTTGTTTGAGCATCTCTCCAATTTCAAAATTCCACTAATACTTTATGCATTATCTAGGTGAAAGGCTATGCTGCTATAACAAAGATACCACAAAATAGAGTTATTTACATAATAGAAATTTAATTATGTTTTCACACAATAGCCCCATGAAAGGCTCGTGGTGGTTGTAGTAGGGGTAGAATCCAGGGCAGGCAATGACTCTATAATAATTTTAGTCATGCCATCATGCCACTTCTAACTCTGCTTTCACTAAGATTGTTTTCATTATTCAGACAATGAAAATAGACAAAGAGATAATCCAAGCAATGAACTTGGTAATATACTCAAGGAACAAAAGGATAGAAAACAAAGAAATCAAAATTAGTAAATGAGGTCTCAGTAGTAGTATAACTAATGATAAAAATCACTATTAGAACTCATAGTTTATTGTGGGAAGATATTTGTTTGTAATTGAGTATTCATATGCTCCTCCATATATCTTAGCATCTTTGTAGATACATTTGTCTATGGGAATAGTTATGACCAATAGGAAAATTAGAAATAATTCTGTTTCATCCATGGAGAAGCATCTAGGGGACTATACTTGAAATTATAATTTGCTTCGCTGCTGGTGTATTGACCATGAGAGATTGACACTGAGATGACAAAGTACCCAAAAAAATCCAAGCAGTCCTGATCGATTGAGTCATCACATGAGTCATTCATGCCATGGAGAGTCATCAGAATTTGCATGAGTGTAATATAAATCTCTGTTGATATTTAAGCACTTTTTGTACCACCACATACTTTTGCATATTCTAGGACCTGAATTGGAACAGGAAGTGAGTTATTGTGATATTTTTTAAAAATATGCAACATTGACTTAATGGGTAAATTGTACACTATGATAATAGAAATGTAGAAATTCTAATAGAGGCTAAAAAAGATAGAGATTGATGTTATACAAGGGCTGCCACCTATGAATACCTGGAAGGCCAGCTCTTTGTAATGAATTTGTAGTTTCAGGGAAAGAGATGGAAAATAAGAAATTTAGTAGCGTATCCTTCTGACCATCTTGCCTCTTACAGTAGAAATTCTGCAGTGGTCTCTCCAGATTCTTGACCTCTCATCTGAAGCTGAGAATTGGCAAATTCCTAAGAGAAAATAACAGCAACAGAACACCAGATTACGTTCTCTGAAATTCACCCCTCGCTGGGATATTGGCCCTATAAGTTCTATTTTCCTGACACACAAATATATGTGTGCTTTTGTGTATGTTTGTGTTGTGTGTGTTCCATCTTTTTTAGCTGTTCATTGCTGGAGCCCTGGTATACCAAAAGTTCACCTATCTTAGGAGAACTAGAAGCTTCAAAAGTAAAATATTTTATAATGTGGTAATCAATCAAATAATTAAGTGATGAATATAAATCAGGACTTTAAAAATATTTTTCCTGTTCTTTTCCTAAAAGTAATCTACTGATGGCACTAAAAACACTTTGAGTTCACCAGTTACTTTCATGAACACTACCTCAAATGTATTCTCTTACTAAGGCCCCCACTAGAAGGAACAAAGACTCCATGAAGTCGTGCTGTGTCCTGCCTCAAGAGGCACTGACACACTCTTAACATTTAAGTCTTCTCCTCCTTGATGATTAGACCCATCAAGGCAGCAGTACCATCTTGGTGGAGTTTCTAGTACTGTCTTGGCGGGGTTCCTAGTGACTGGGTGGAGCGGGGTTCCATCCCAATTCCCCTCCTTCAGGGCACGTTCTAAACCATTTTCCCACATCCCAACCAAATGCCCACAGAAGTTCTAGTGTTTGCATATATGATGTCACCCCAGAGTATTGTGACCAACCCCATTTCCAAGAAGGTGGCCTAATCAGTGGATCAGTACTGATGGCTCAGCTCTTCCCTGGATTGTATGAGATTAAGACACCAAAATACTGACATGCTAAGTAGGGGTGATTCAAATTTCATAATAGAAGGGGCCCAGCCAAAATGAATTGTCTCTAAACATAACTCAAATGGGCAGTACTGCCTGGTAGGATAAGGCCTTAATCATATTTTTAATTTTCAGAAATGGCTTGTCTTGTCTTCACTATGTTAATACATATGAATTTTGGAGTCAGCTTTTCCAAATTCAAAGCCTTTGGTCATTTTGATTGGAAATTCATTCACTATCAAGATCAACAATAAATAATTTTTAAATGTGGTAATATGAGAGTGTTGCCTGATTTACTTAGGACTTATTTAATGTTATTCAAAAGTTTTATAAATTTCATTTTAAATAGAGGCTGAAATATATTTAAAGATTTTTATATGCATCTATTAAAAAATCGTATGGGTTTGCTTAAAGTAATTTAAGGTGTCAACCATTGAATTTTTAAATTTTAAAGCAACCTTAATATCCTGAATATTTTAAGATATTAAGGTAGAGACCTCTCTATTCATATTCCATTTTTCTTTGTAAGATCCTCTATTTTATTCCAAATTTTGTTTCATCAGTTTTTCCTTTTATATTCTTCTTCATTCTAAAATCTTTGGGAGTAATTCTGTTCAGAATTTAACTTATTAAGACCAATCCTTAGATCAGTTTTTGTTCTTGAATTTTTCTTAACATGAGCCGTTAAAAAATTTTTTAAAATATGTATGTAACTTTCAGTATTCCTCTATCTCAATGAATTCCATACGTAATGTTTTGGTAATTTTCTAAAGATTTTCTAAATACCATTATGATTTCTTTCTTTCTCATGAGTCATTAAGAAATGTGTTTCTTCCTTTCTTTGTTCTTTTAAGTCCATTACTTTTAAACAATATGTATCTGGATTTTGTAAATATTTCAGTCTAAAAGGACAGTCTGCATTTTAACTAGACAGTTGTTTAGTCAATTCATATTTTGTCATATCTGATATATTTGTGTTGATTTCTTTGGCATTTTTTATTTAATTCTCTTTTTCTATGTTTTTTTCTTTGTGTTTTGCCTTTGATTGGACTGATGTTTTATCTTACTTTTTTCCTGTATACTGCTGTGAATTTGTGTGTTTCACATCTATTTTTAAAGGTTATGATAGGAATTTTCACAAGAATATTGAACCAAATAAAATCTAAAGTAAATCAATATTTTAACCCTCCTCCTGAACATTTTTGAGTACCTTAAAATATTTTAATTCCAGTGAACTTTCCTACAAATTAGATGTTATAATCTTCTCGTATTTTGTCATATTTTAATCCTCAAACTATTTTTAACTATTTTTTATGCAGTCAAAGTTTATGCAACTTCAAAGTATCTCTAAATTTTTCCTTGGTTACAATTTATTCTTGCCTATCAGACATTCCTTCTTTCTGGTATTATGTTCCTTCTTCTTAAAGTTTAACCTTTAAATTATCCATTAGTTAAGGTCATTTGGTAATAAACTATCTCTAGCCCTTATTTTTATTTGCCTGAATATATCTTTATTTCAACCTCATCTCAAAATAAAATTCCCTGAGGTTAAACCATTAGGTTAAAATATATTTTCTATCATCATTAAACTTATTTTTCTTTTTGCTTTGTCCCTCATTTTTCATCTTTTACTAATTTCATTTGTTTCCTATCCATAACCTTTCAGCTCTTTCTGCTTGTCTGATCTGTTGTGTTTCCCCCATTTGGGGTTTTTAATTCAGTTGCTTTATGTATGCATACTGTGAGAAGTTTTATTTGATTATTTTCTCCTATGCCTTATGAGCTTTATAGTCTATTTTTCCTTTACTTCCTATTCTATCCACACATATATGGTCAACTGATCTTTAACAAGTGTACCAGGTACACACAACTGTAAAAGGGTAGTCTCTTCAATAAGTGGCACTAGGAAAACTGGATTGCCACATGCAGAAGAAAGAAATTTGATTCTTGTCTCACACCATATACAGAAATAAACTTAAAATAGGTTAACAATTTAAGCATAAGATCTGAAATTATAAAACTAGAAGAAAACATTGGGAAGATACAGCCATTTTTCCATGCAAACTATTTTTCCTGTTTTTTGTTATAGTCTACTTAGTGTTAAACATGCTTCCATTATTCTGTTACTTTGTAATGAGAGACATTTTACTTCTCATTACAAAATCTCTATAAACAATTGAATATTTGATCATAACAATGGGGACACAATTTTATAAGTGTGGCAATTCATTTTACAGAGTTAGCAAATACAATTAGTGTGGAAATATTTTGAGAATAATTCAACTACTGTCAGCATGATTTGTGTTGCCTGTTTTTAGTTGCACAGCCTTTTGTTTAGAAGTGTTTAGTGACTATATATTATGAGCATATATCATGCATTGTGGGATGAATTTTAATTAATATAAAAAAGTCTTGTCCAAATTCTCCACTCAAAAGGCTTAAAAAATAAGGACATGGAATTAGTAATTATATTACACAATAAAAATGAACAGTATAAAATGGACAAAGATAAATAGGAAAAATTTGAAATATAGGATAAATTAGTGAGAGTTTATATAGACAATAAAAAAGAAGGACATAGCATCAATAGCATGTGCCTTGGAATCCAGGTGGGATTTGAACAAGTGTTGTGCAGAGGAGAGAATGAACTACTTCGAGTTAAAAAAGGTGGGAAATAAACAAAGACTGTTCAAGGAAAATGTTGGATTTATGTGACGATAAATGATGAAACAACCTAATAATTCAGGGAAGGATGGTGAGTATGTAGATAGAGCCATGCATGACTTGAACAAATGCACAATGGATGTAAAAATGAGGAGCAATTAAATTAAACATGTGTCAATTGAGTGACTGCTTTGTGCCAAACATTTTACTAGGTTCAGAGTTTAGACTGATGAATGGAAAAATCCATACCCTCCAAGGGGTGGAAATCTAAACCATGAGCTAAAGAAGTAAATTGCCAATTACAAAACAGCACGATAAATGTTCTACAAAATTTCGGTAAGTAGTTGCTTAGGAACCATAGAAGAAAGTGCATACTTCCATACGTAGGCTTAAGTATATATGATTATATGCTATTTTCTATTTTTGTTAATTTAGCATGCTATAATTTGTATTCAATACTTTTTTAAGACCACTGATATTTGGAGCTTATGTTTCTCAGGATAACAGTATATCTCAGAGTGTTTGGCATTATATTAATAGTAAGTGTTCAGTGTATACCAAGGATGTTAATGATTTTAGAATAGAGATACCTGAGACAAGAGGGGGTCAGAGAATAAAAGGAAGAGAAAGAAAAATAAGAGAATATGCAGTGCACTCTACAGAATATAAAATGTAGCTAAAATAAATAAGACGGGTATATTTATCCCTTCCTGCTATTCTGTAATAACTCATAATATTTATTAATAAATTAAACCATTTATCCACACATACACATGCAGATTGTACCTGTTTGCATGTGAGTGTGTGTCTCTGTGTGTGTGCAGGCATGTACTCATGCTGAAACTCATGCATATGTACCTGAATCCTCCATTCATACATTATTCTAAGTTATTACTTTATCCATACATTCAATCATTCATTCATAGAGCTTGTATTATACTAAGGAGCTTTCCTTATTTATTTGTGCTGTTTTTTAACTTTATTAAAGTATGAATGTATTGACCTTAACAAAAGAGCCAGTTATTTTACCACCAAAAGTAGTTTATTCCAGAATAGCAGAGAATTGCAATTCAGGACAAGCAAACTATGGTGAACCATAGGTAACTCCCAAGAACAGAGGAAAGAGGCTTGCTTTATAGGGCAAAGGAAGAAACTGAGGAAGGCTTTGGTTGTTCATTGGCTGCAGATGCTGGGGAGCTTGTTGGTATGGGGTCAGAAGGAAATTTTTCTTTCTGCTGGTGTCTGTAAGCTGTGGTGAGCGACACGCGCATAAGAGCTCTCATTTCCTTTATTCACTTTCACAAATGACTGATAACAATTGTGTATATTTAGGTTGTGTAAAGTAATTTTATTAAGGTATACAATGTTATGATTTAACATATGTATACACTGTGAAATGATCATCACCATCAAGTTAATCAACACATCAGTCTCCCCACAGAGTTAACATTCTTTGTTTATGGTGAGAATACTTAAGAGCTACTCTCAGTAAATTTGAAGTAGACAATACAATATTATTTACTATTTTGCCCATTCTGTATGTTAGATCCCCAGAACTTATTCATTTCATAACTGAAACTTTGTTGCCTTTGACAGATATCTTCCCATTTCCCCCACCTCCCAGCCCCTGGCAACTCTGGTTATATGAGTTTGCTCTAGATTCTATATATAAGTGAGATCATACCGTATGTATTTTTGTCTGGCTTATTTAACTTATCATAATGTCCTCCAGGTTTGTCCATGTCATCACAAATGACAGAATTTCTTTCATTTTTATGGCTGAATAAAGTTCCATTGCATATATACCACAATTTCTTTATCTATTCATCTGTTGATGGACACTTACTTAAGTTGTTCTGTATCTTGACTCTTGTGAATAATGCTGCAAGGAAGATGGGAGGACACATATCACTTCAAGATACTGATTTTACTTCCTTTGGATATATACCAAAAGGTGGGATTGCTGGATCATATGGTTGTTCTATTTTAATTCTTTGAGGACCTCCGTACTCTTTTCCATAATGGTTATACCAATTACACTACCATTGACAGTGTATCAGGGCTCCCTTTTCTTCACATCCTCACCAACACTTGTTATCTCTTGTCTTTTTTTTTAATAAATTTATTTATTTATTTATTTTTGGCTGTGTTGGGTCTTCGTTTCTGTGCGAGGGCTTTCTCTAGTTGCGGCAGGCGGGGGTCACTCTTCATCGCGGTGCGCAGGGCTCTCACTACCGTGGCCTCTCTTGTTGCGGAGCACAGGCTCCAGACGCGCAGGCTCAGTAGTTGTGGCTCACAGGACTAGTTGCTCCGCGGCATGTGGGATCTTCCCAGACCAGGGCTCGAACCCGTGTCCCCTGCATTAGCAGGCAGATTCTCAACCACTGCACCACTGGGGAAGCCCCTCTTGTCTTTTTAATAATAGCTATTCTAACAATTGTGAGGTGATATCTCATTATGGTTTTGATTTATATTTCCCAGGTTATTAGTGATGTTTTCATGTACCTGCTGGCCATTTGGATGTCTTCTGTGGAAACTTGTCTATTCAGGTCCTTTGCCCATTTTAAAAATTAGCTTATTTATTTATTTATATTTTTGCTATTGAGTTTTATGCAATATTTACATATTTTGGATGTTAACCCCTTATCAGATGTAAGGCTTGTAAATATTTTCTCCTATTCCAGAAATTGTCGTTTCATTTTGTTGATTGTTTTCTTTGCTGTATTTTGGTATGAGTGTTACATTGGCCTCATGAAATGAGTTTGGAAATACTCCCTTCTCATCATTGTTTTGGAAGAATTTAAGAAGAATTGGTTTTCATTCTTTAAGAGTTTGACAGCATTCACCTGTGAAACAATTAGGTCCTTGACTTTTCTTCATTGGGAGACTTTAATTACTATTTCAATCTCCTTACTCATTATCTGTATGTTCAGATTTTCTGTTTCTTGAAGATTCAGTCTTGGTAGGTTGTATGTTTCTAGGAATGTATCTATTTTTTTGTTATTCAATTTTTTGGTTTATACTTGTTCATAGTAGTATTTTTTTGACCCTTTATATTTCTGTGGTATCATTGTAATGTTTCTTCTTTCACATATACTTTTATTTAAATTATTCTCCCTCTTTTTTCCTTAGTCTAGATAAAAGTTTGTAAATTTTGCTTATATATTAAAAAACAAATTTTAGTTGTGTTGTTCTTTTCTATTGTCTTTTAAATTTCTATTTAACTTATTTCTACTTATTTTTAAATTTTTCTTTAGTCTGCTAACTATGAACTCAATTTGTTCTTATTCTAGTTCCTTAAGTTATAAAGTTAGATTTTTTGAGAGCTTCTTTTTTCTTTTTCTCTTAATGTATGCATTTATCTCTATAAACTTCCCTCTTTGTACTGCTTTTGCTGCATCCCATATGTTTCCATATGTTGTATTTCCATTTTTGTTTGTCTCAAGATTTTCCTTTTGGCTTCTTTTGTGATCCATTGCGTGTTCAAAAATGTGTTGTTTAATTTCCACATATTTGTGATGTTTCCAATTTTCTCTTTTTTATTGCTTTCTAATTTTATAACATCATAGCCAGAAAAGTTACTTGATATGATTTCAATTTTCTTAAAATTTTTAAGACTTGTTTTGTGTCCCAATTTATGATCTTTTCTTGAGAATGTCCTATGTGCTCTAGAGAAGAACATGTAAAGAGACCAGGGCATTTACCCCTAGAAACCTCTGAAATCTGCTGAATGTGTTCTTTCTTACAGGACTTTGGTAGATTGTATTTTTTCTCAAAATTCTTTCTCCTCCATTCATATAATTTTTTATTATCCTCTGGGCTCTTTGCCAGTGGAATGTGATAATGCTGTGTATTAAAACAAAAGGAAAAAAGACAAATAGTAATCTACTGACTATATGTAGATAGCAGATGTGTTTTGTTTGACCTTGCAATCTTGATTCACAGAGTGTTTTCAGGATGATTAATGGTCAACATGTAAAACCAAGAGATTTTAAAGTAGATACCCAGAAGACTCACTTTCCTTGAAAAATCAGATATGTCAGCAAATAGCAGCAATGGACACCCTGCTTTAGATTGTCATGCTCTGTTTTATTTGCCATGTTCCCCATTGCTCCTTAACAATTGTCAACATCCAGGTCAGTGTCAGTTGCCCCTTATTATCTTGCTTGTCCTGTTTCTTTTCTTATGCTCAGTTGATTTATGTTAAATGATTACTTCATGGAGGCATTTCAGCATCTTGCGTTGTTTGGGAAACATAAAATCTTAAAGGTATTAGAATGAATTCCTTTTAGAGGAATAAAATTTTACAATTGCTTACTGGATTTATTGTCATGTTTTCTGAGACCAAAGAAGCCTCTTTTAATTTTGAAAATTTTCTCTGCATCTACTTGAAATATTTTGTTATTTATAATACTTGTGTTAAATATAACCAGTCTTTCAGCTCCTCGACTGAACCCTTAATAGCAGTCAGTATCACCTGAAATGATAAATTAAAAACAGAACGTCAAGCTGCTCTTTAATGTCAAGGCTCATTTAATATAGCTGATCACTATGAAAGCAAACAATGAACAATTAAAAAGAGATCCCATCCATATAATGTATATCAAGTATTTTAATTGTCTTCATTAGGGATGCATGAAAAAGCCAAGGTGTGTTTTGGTTGTGGAAAGTAATGATCCAAGATAAAAATATATCAACATGGGAGAAAAATAGCACATAAAACTATTTCTGATTTGTCACCTGCAATTAGAAGCACCTTTCCATGACACAAAATTGTCAGACCTTTGAATCAGTTGTTAAATGTGCAGATGATTAAAATACAGGCTGGTCAAAGAAATCCAATTAACAGTGTAGATTATTCTCACAAGTGAGCTGCTACTTTACACATAGTGTGAGCAACTTAAAATGCTTCACACCAAGAGAAGTTTTCATGAAAAGGAAATTGCAGACAGTAGGCATCATAATCCAAAGCATGTCATTAAGATTTATGTTTCAAATTGGGCAATACTTTTAATACTGGATTTTTCAACCTCTGCATTATTGACATTTAGGTCCAGATAAGGTGTTTTGTTTTTGTTTTTGAGAAGTTGTCCTGTTCATTGTAGGATGTTTAGTAGCACGACTGATTTAACCAATTTGATGCCAGTAGCAATCCTCCAGTTGTGACAACTAAAAATGTATCTAGATATTGTAAATATCCACTATAAGGTAAGATTATATCTAGTTGAGAAACATAGTTTAATGTTATATATTCTTACATATTAGAACACACACTCTATGGGCATTCAAAAGTAGCAGGAAATATAAACATGCACAATAAAGTTATTTAACTAAAGAAAATTTGGATTTTAAGGAATCACTTACTTAAAATTGAAAGTATTAGAATATGAATCATGAGGTACACATCCAAAAGTATGATACTAACCTTAGTAAAATCTATTTACTCAATTTTATTGTACAATGACTTGTGAAGATCTTGCTATGTACAAGCACTGTGCTAGATATCAAGATGTTTAAGAACACTAAGACAACATTCTACTTGCAAATTGATTTTGGTCTTATTTATTTATGATTAATTCACATGCACTATTTTTCATTTTAATATTAAGAAATGTCTACTGTTTTTCAGGTTTAAAGAGGTTAAATAGACAAAAATATTACATATTTAAGGTGTCCAAAATTGATGTTTTCATATATATATATATATACACACACACACACACACACACATTGTGAAATGACCACCACAATCAAGCTAATTAACTTATGTATAACTCACAGGTATCATTTTCTTTTTTCTTTTTTTTCTTTGTGGTGAGGACACTTAAGATCTACCCTCTTAGCAAATCACAAATACAAGGTACAGGGTTGTTAACTATAGTCGCTCTGCTGTAAATTACATCTCCAGAAATTATTCACCTTTATAACTGAAACATTGTAGCCTTTGAGCAAATCTCCACATTTGTCCATCCCCCTGGCCCCTGGTAACCACCATTCTACTCTCTTTTTCTGTAAGATTATTTTATTATTAAGTGAGATCATTAACTATTTGTCTTTTTCATGTTTGGCTTATTTCACTTAGAATAATATCCTCTAGGTTCACCAATGTTATCACAAATGGCAAGATCTTCTTCTTTATAATAAAATAAACTATATGTCATTATATAGTGCATTTTCTTTATACCTTCATCTATCGTCAGGCATTTTGGTTGTTTTCATGTCTTGGCTATTGTGAATAATGCTGCAGTGAACATGGGAGTGCAGATGTCTCTTAGAGATCATGACTTTAATTCCTTTGGATACAACTTAGCAGTGGGATTACTGGATCATATGGTAGTTCTATTTTTAATTTTTTGAGACCCCTCCAATGCCTGCACCAAATTACATTCCCACCAACAATATACAAGGACAAGTGTTCTTTTTTCTCTACATCCTCTCCAACACGTGCTATCTTTCGTATTTTTGATAATAGTCATCCTGGGTGCGAGATGATAGCTCATTGTCATTTTGATTTGCTTTTTCCTGATGATTAGTAATGTCGAGCACCTTTTCATATGTGTGTTGGCCATTTGTATGTCTTCTTTTGAGAAATGTTTATTCAGGCTCTTTGCCAATTTTTAATCAGGTTATTTGCTTTTCTGCTACTGAGTTGTATGAGTTTGCATATGTTTTGGATATTAACCTATCATCAGATATATGGTTTGAAATTATTTTCTCCCCTCCCATAGATTGCCTTTTCACTCTGTTGATTATTTTCTTTGCTGTTCAGAAGCTTTTAAGTTTGTTGTAGCCCTACTCATCTGTTTTTGTTTTTGTTTCCTCTGTTTTTGGTGTCATAATAAAAAAATCCATTGCTAATACCAATGTCAGGAAGCTGTTTCTCTAAGTTTTCTCCTAGTAGTTTTACACTTTCAGGTCTTATACTTAAGTCTTTATCCATTTTGAGTTGATTTTTGTGTATGGTTATGATAAAGGTACAAATTCATTCTTTTGTATATGGATATCTGATTATCCCAGTACTATTTGTTGAACAAACATGCTTTACCCACTTGTATTCTTGGCACTCTTGTCAAAGATCTATTAACCATATTTGCATGTCCTATCCATTATTGACTGTGAAGTAGTAAAGTCTCTTACTATTACTGTATTTCTGTCAATTTCTCCCTTCAAATTTGTCTATATTACCTTTATATATTTTGGTGCTCAGTGTTGGATGAATGTATATTTACAGATGAGCTGGTATCACTTTTTTAATATACATCATTCACAATGCTCCACTAATATCTATACTTGGTAGATTTATTTAAATCATAATGACAGGTGCCAGTATTTTGGAAAAGTTGTGTTAGTTTCTAAAACCATTAAACATATGACCATCTATGGCCTAGAAATTTATTTTTAAAGACATAAATTCGTATGCCACAAAAAAAACTTGTACAAGGATGTTCATAGCAGCCTTATTTCACATATTAGTAAAATAACAATCAACAGGATCATGGAGAACTAGTTGTGGTATATTCATGTAAAAGAAAAATACTTATCAATGAAAGAGAACACATTACTGGAATATTCAACAGCAGAAATGAATTTGAAAAACATCATAAAAAGTCAAACATAAAAGAATATATATTATAAATTTCCTATTCTATGGAGTTTGATAGTTCATCTGTGGCAATGAAAGTTAGAATCATGTTACCTCTGTGTGTGTTTGGGGGGGTTGTTTGACTAGATCTAGATGATATGAAACTGTATTAATCTAGGTGGTTTTACATAGGCAAAAATTTATTGAGCTGTATATAAAAGATTTCAACATTTTATTGCATATAATGATCATCAGTAAAAATTTCTAACAAGAAAAACTCAATTCAAACTAGCATTCAACACTGAGATGTATTGCTTTATGCAGCTGGAAACTAAAACAATGATCTGAGTATTGGTGCTGCTGGTATCAGGAAGTGTACATGAGTTTTAGTGTTCTATCCCTCTCTCTATTTCTGAGCTCTGATTGCTCTGCTTAGCACCACTATCATAATTCTTCTCTATAGGATATAGAATAATCACTATGGGATTGGAATTACATTGTAACATCTTATTTATCCTAACTGAAAGAAAGTCTCCAATATCTGAAGAACATAATTCCAAGGAGAGATCTAATTATCTAGGCTTAGATCATAAGATTATTATAAGATTATTTTATATAGAGTGTTGGAAATTGCAATTGGCACTTAATCAGTCATGTACCATTTGGGGTCAAATTAGCTCCATCAGGCCAAATGCAATCACTTCCCATAGGGAAGAGTTCTCTGCAGGAGAGGAAAGGAAAGGGAAGGAAAGGAAACGAAAGGAAACGAAAGAAAAGAAAAGAAAAGAAGTGATATCAACAAAGAATTGATTTTAATGTCACTTGGGATGGAAATGAACACTATGAGATGTGTACCAACATTTTCAATTAAATATGGAGAATAACAAAAATATAATTACTCAGGGTGGAAATTAGGAGGATTAGACACTGGCATTACTCAAAGTCTACAGGAAATATTTTTTTTCTTTTACATACGTGTTCAATTCAGGAACTTTGATTTAGAAATGTCATTGAACACTGAGATGAAACCCAAAATTACCTCTAGAATCTGTGAAAATATGTGGTTTCCATTTAAAAGAGCTTGGGAACTGTAGCAGTATTAGAGAGCTGAGTTTCAGTTGACACCAGGAGGTAGAGAGAACAGTTTATAATGAAACTAGGAAAGAAAGTGTTTTTACTATTGATTTTGGTTTGGAGAATTCCAGAGAAATAGAGAAGGATAAGGATAATTCTAGGATACATCAAGAAAGAGAAACATAGCAATCTGAGAATAAACATGCAGAGAAAATGGATAATAAAGGCATCAACAAAATGACAAAGATTTAGAGCTAAGGAGATGTGATGGCATGAAGATATGAAGTGGAAAAAGAGTGTGGTTTCATTGAAATTGCAGGCTATGTTTAAAAACTGTGTGGGAAGATTTAGGAAGAAAACCCTGCCAGTTCTGTGGACACTGATGTTCATCATCACATTTTTACATAGAAATTAGGGGAAAAGCTTAAATTCAAACAACAAAAAGAACAATGTAAAGTCAAGGTCAATAAGTTCTCCACAGAAACAGAACCAGTAGGAAGTGTAGGACATGTGTGTAAGAGAGAGAGATTTTAAGAAATTGGCTTACACAGTTGTGGGGCTGCAAATCCAAAATCTACAACACAGACCAGTACACTGGAGAACCAATGAAAAATTAATGTTAAAATCTTGAGTCAAAGGGCTATTTGGTGGCACAAGTTCTTCTTCCTAGGGGAACCGCAGTCTCTTCTCCAAGACCTTCAGCTGATTAAATGAGGCCCACCCACATCATGGAGGCAAATCTGCTTTACTTAAAGCCTATTGATTTAAATGATAATCACAGGGGAGCCTTCATGATAGTGGAGGAGTAAGATGCGGAGATCAACTTCCTCCCAACAAATATATCAAAAATATATCTACAAGCGAAACAACTCCTACAGATCACCTACTGAATGGTGGCAGAAGACCTCAGACTTCTCAAAAGGCAAGAAACTCCCCACACACCTGGCCATGTGGCAGATAAGGTCTTGGTGCTCTGGGCAGGTGTCAGGCCTGAGCCTCTGAGGTGGGACAGCTGAGTTCAGGACATTGGACCAACAGAGACGTCCTGGCCCCATGTGATATCAATCAGTGAGTGCTCTCCCAGAGATCTCTGTCTCAACGCTAAGACCCAGCTCCACCCAACAGCCAGCAAGCTCCCATGCTGGATGCACCATGCTAAATAACTAGCAGTACAGGAACACAACCTCACCCATTAGCAGAGAGGCTGCTTAAAATCATAATAAGGCCACAGACACCCCAAAACACACCACCAGACACGGTCTTGACCACCAGAAAGACAAGGTCCAGCCCCAACCATCAGAACACAGGCACCAGTCCCCTCCATCAGGAAGCCTACACAACCCACTGAACCAACCTTACCAACTGGGGAGGACACCAAAAAAAAAAAAAAAGGGGAACTATAAACCTGCAGCCTGTGAAAAGGAGACTCCAAACACGTAAGTTAAGTAAAATGAGAAGACAGAGAAATACACAGCAGATGAAAGGATGAGGTAAAAACCCACTAGACCAAACAAATGAAGAGGAAATAGGCAGTCTACCTGAAGAAGAATTCAGAGTAATGATAGTAAAGATGATCCAAAATCTTGGAAATAGAATGGAGAAAATACAAGAAAAGTTTAACAAGGACCTAGAAGAACTAAACAGCAAACAAACAATGATGAACAACACAATAAATGAAATTAAAAATTCTCTAGAAGGAATCAATAGCATAATAAATGCAGCAGAAGAAGGGATAAGTGACCTGGAAGATAAAATAGTAGAAATAACTACCACAGAGCAGAATAAAGAAAAAAGAATGAAAAAAATTGACACAGTCTCAGAGACCTCTGGAACAACATTAAAAGCATCAACATTTCAATTATAGGGGTGCCAGAAGAAGGAGAGAAAAAGAAAGGTACTGAGAAAATATTTGAAGGGATTATAGTTGAAAACTTCCCTAATATGGGAAAGGAAATAGTTCATCAAATTCAGGAAAGGCAGAGAGTCCCATACAGGATAAATCTAAGGAGAAACACGCCAAGACACATATTAATCAAACTATCAAAAATTAAATACAAAGAAAAAATATTAAAAGCAGCAAGGGAAAAACAACAAATAACATACAAGGGAACCACCATAAGGTTAACAGCTGATCTTTCAGCAGAAACTCTGCAAGCCAGAAGGGAGTGGCAGGACATATTTAAAGTGATGAAAGGGAAAAACCTACAAGCAAGATTACCCTACCCAGCAAGGATCTCATTCAGATTCGATGGAGAAATTAAAAGCTTTACAGACAAGCAAAAGCTAAGAGAATTTAGCACCACCAAACCAGCTTTACAACAAATGCTAAAGGAACTTCTCTAGGCAGGAAGCACAAGAGAAGGAAAAGACCTACAAAAACAAACCCAAAACAATTAAGAAAATGATAATAGGAACACACATATCAATAATTACCTTAAATGTAAATGGATTAAATGCTCCAACCAAAAGACATAGACTGGCTGAATGGATACAAAAACAAAACCATTATATATGTTGTCTACAAGAGACCCACTTCAGACCTAGGGATACACACACAGACTGAAAGTGAGGGGATGGAAAAAGATATTCCATGCAAAGGAAATCAAAAGAAAGCTGGAGTAACAATTCTCGTTTCAGACAAAATAGACTTTATATAAAGACTATTACAAGAGACATAGAAGGACACTACATAATGATCAAGGGATCAATCCAAGAAGAAGATATAACAATGGTAAATATTTATGCACCCAACATAGGAGCACCTCAATATATAAGGCAAATGCTAACAGCCATAAAAGGGGAAACCGACAGTAACACAATCATAGTAGGGGACTTTAACACCCCACTTTCACCAATGGACAGATCATCCAAAATGAAAATAAATAAGGAAACACAAGCTTTAAATGATACATTAAACAAGATGGACTTACTTGATATTTATAGGACATTCCATCCAAAAACAACAGAATACACTTTGGAGTGCTCATGGAACATTCTACAGGATAGACCATACACTGGGTCACAAATCAAGCCTTGGTAAATTTAAGAAAATTGAAATTGTATCAAGTATCTTTTCTGACCACAATGCTATGAGACTAGATATCAATTGCAGGAAAAAAACTGTAAAAAATACAAACACATGGAGGGTAAATAATACACTACTAGATAACCAAGAGATCACTGAAGAAATCAAAGAGGAAATAAAAAAAATACCTAGAAGCAAATGACAATGATATCGCAATGAACCAAAATCTATGGGATGCAGCAAAAGCAGTTTTAAGAGGGAAGTTTATAGCAATACAAACCTACCTCAGGAAACAAGAAAAATCTCAAATAAACAACCTAACCTTACACCTAAAGCAATTAGAGAAAGAACAACAAAAAAACCCCAAAGTTAGCAGAAGGAAAGAAATCATAAAGATCAGATCAGAAATAAATGGAAAAGAAATGAAGGAATCAGTAGCAAAGATCAATAAAACTAAAAGCCGGTTCTTTGAGAAGATAAACAAAATTGATAAACCACTAGCCAGACTCATCAAGAAAAAATGGGAGAAGACTCAAATCAACAGAATTAGAAATAAAAAAGCAGAACACTGAAAAAATGCAAAGAATCATGAGGGGTTACTACATGCAACTATCTGCCAATAAAATGGACAACCTGGAAGAAATGGAGAAATTCTTAGAAAAGCACGACCTTCTGAGACTGAGCCAGGATGAAATAGAAAATATAAACAGACCAATCACAAGCACTGAAATTGAAACCGTGATTAAAAATCTTCCAACAAACAAAAGCCCCGGACCAGATGGCATCACAGACAAATTCTATCAAACATTTAGAGAAGACCTAACACCTATCCTTTTCAAATTCTTCCAAAATATAGCAGAGGGAGGAACACTCCCAAACTCATTCTACG
Source organism: Balaenoptera ricei (assembly GCF_028023285.1). Taxonomy (NCBI): domain Eukaryota; kingdom Metazoa; phylum Chordata; class Mammalia; order Artiodactyla; family Balaenopteridae; genus Balaenoptera; species Balaenoptera ricei. Next base: position 181,335,654 of record NC_082639.1, read on the forward strand.
AGGCCACCATCACCCTGATACCAAAACCAGACAAAGATGTCACAAAGAAAGAAATCTACAGGCCGAAATCACTCATGAACATAGATGCAAATATCCTCGACAAAATACTAGCAAACAGAATTCAACAGCACATTAAAAGGATCATACACCACGATCAAGTGAGGTTTATCCTGGGAATGCAAGGATTCTTCAATATATGCAAATCAATCAACGTGATACACCACATTAACAAACTAAAGTATAAAAAACAAACGATAATCTCAATAGATGCAGAAAAATCTCTCAACAAAATTCAACACCCATGTATGATAAAAACCCTCCAGAAAGTAGGCATAGAGGTAACTTACCTCAACATAATAAAGGCCATATATGACAAACCCACAGCCAACATCATTCTCTTTTTTTTGTTGTTTTAATTAATTAATTAATTAATTAATTATTTTTTTACATCTCACCCCTCCCCCTCCCCATATCCTCAAGTCCATTCTCTAGTAGGTCTGTGTCTTTATTCATTCTCAATGGTGAAAAACTGCAACCATTTCCTCTAAAATCAGGAACAAGACAAGGATGGCCACTCTCACCACTATTATTCAACATAGTTTTGGAAGTTTTACCCACAGCAAACAGAGAAGAAAAAGAAATAAAAGGAATCCAAATCGGAAAAGAAGAAGTAATGCTGTCACTGTTTGCTGATGACATGATACTCTGCATAGAGAATCCTAAAGATGCTACCAGAAAACTACTAGAGCTAATCAATGAATTTGGTAAAGTAGCAGGATACAAAATTAATGCACAGAAATCTCTTGCATTCCTATACACTAATGATGAAAAATCTGAAAGAGAAATTAAGGAAACATTCCCATTTACCACTGAAACAAAAAGAATAAAATACCTAGGAATAAACCTACCTAAGGAGACAAAAAACCTGTATGCAGAAAACTATAAGACACTGATGAAAGAAATTAAAGATGATACAAACAGATGGGGAGATATACCATGTTCTTGGATTGAAAGAATCAACATTGTGTAAATGACTATACTACCCAAAGCAATCTACAGATTCAATACAATCCCTATCAAACTACCAAAGGCATTTTTCTCAGAGCTAGAACAAAAAATTGCACTATTTGTGTGGAAACACAAAAGACCCCAAATAGCCAAAGCAATCTTGAGAAAGAAAAACGGAGGTGGAGGAATCAGGCTCCCTGACCTCAGACTCTACTACAAAGCTACAGTAATCAAGACAGTATGGTACTGGCACAAAAACAGGAATAAATATCAATGGTACAGGGTAGAAAGCCCAGAGATAAACCCACACACATATGGTCACCTTATCTTTGATAAAGGAGGCAAGAACATACAATGAAGAAAAGACAGCCTCTTCAATAAGTGTTGCTGGGAAAACTGGACAGCTACATGTAAAAGAATGAAATTAGAACATTCCTAACACCATACACAAAAATAAACTCAAAATGGAGTAAAGACCTAAATGTAAGGCCAGACACTATCAAACTCTTAGAGGAAAACATAGGCAGAACACTCTATGACCTAAATCACCATAAGACCTTTTTTGACCGACCTCCTAGAGAAAGGGAAATAAAACCAAAAATAAACAAATGGGACCTAATGAAACTTAAAACTTTTGCACAGCAAAGAAAACCATAAGCAAGACAAAAAGACAACCCTCAGAATGGGTGAAAATACTTGCAAATGAAGCAACTGACAAGGGATTAATCTCCAAAATATACAAACCGCTCATGCAGCTCCATATCAAAAAAGCAAACAACCCAATCAAAAAATGGGCAGAAGATCTAAGTAAACATTTATCCAAAAAAGAAATACAGATTGCCAACAAACACATGAAAGGATGTTCAACATCACTAATCATTAGAGAAATGCAAATCAAAACTACAATGAGGTATCACCTCACACTGGTCAGAATGGCCATCATCAAAAAATCTACAAACAATAAATGCTGGAGAGGGTGTGGAGAAAGGGGAACCTTCTTGCGCTGTTGGTGGAAATGTAAATTGATACAGCCACTATGGAGAACAGTATGGAGGTTCCTTAAAAAACTAAAAATAGAACTACCATACAACCCAGCAATCCCACTACTGGGCATATACCCTAAGAAAACCAAAATTCAAAAAGAGTCATGTACCACAATGTTCATTGCAGCTGTATTTACAATAGCCAGGACATGGAAGCAACCTAAGTGTCCATCGACAGACGAATGGATAAAGAAGATGTGACACATATATACAATGGAATATTGCTCAGCCATAAAAAGAAACAAAATTGGGTTATTTGTAGTGAGGTAGGTGGACATAGAGTCTGTCATACAGAGTGAAGTAAGTCAGAAAGAGTAAAACAAATACTGTATGTAAGACATATTTATGAAATCTAAAAAAACAAAAATTAAAGGTTCTGAAGAACCTAAGGGCAGGACAGGAACAAAGATACAGACATAGATAATGGACCTAAGGCCATGGGGAGGGAGATGGGTAAGCTGGGAAGAAGTGAGAGAGTAACATTGACATACATACACCACCAAATGTAAAATGTATGGCTAGTGGGAAGCTGCTGCATATCACAGGGAGATCAGCTCGGTGCTTTGTGACCACCTAGAGGGGTGGGATAGGGAAGGTGGGAGGGAGACGCAAGAGGGAGGGAATATGGGGATATATGTATACATATAGCTGATTCACTTTGTTGTACAGCAGAAACTAACACAACATTGTAAAGCAATTATACTCCAATAATGATGTTAAAAAATTTTTTTTAATTAAAAAAATAAAAATAAATGTTAATCACATTTAAAACATATGTTCACCTCAAAATCTGTACTGGGATTTGACAAACATGGCACCATGACCTAGCCAGGTTGACACATACAATTAAAATTAACCATCTCACTACTCAAAATATTATGTAGTCATTAAAATTTCAATAATCTGATAATAGAAGGGAAACTGTTTCCAGTACACTGGTAAATACAAAAGTAATGGAAATAATATACAAAACCTGATACTTATGTGAATTGTTTCTATTTTAAAAGTTTTCATGATAGAAACAAATGGAATTTTTTCTGTCTTATAACACCTTTGAGTTTTGTACATTTTCTAAAATGAGTATTTATTATTTTTTGGAGAAAGATAAATGTTAGATTCAAAATTGGTTCAAACATCATTAAACCAAAGGGGAAAAAATGATTCATACCCTATATTTAAAGCATTTAAAAGCAGCACTGTGCAGCTCACCTTCTTCTCTGTGCCTTTCTTGCTCAGTGTGGTGTGCTGAATTATGCCAACCCCAGTTTTATAGGTAGAAGTCCTAACCCCCAGTACCTCAGAAAGTGACTACATTTGGAAAGAGGCTCTTTAGAGAGGTAATTAAGTTGAAAGTATGTCATTAGGGTGGATCCTAATCCAATCTAACTGGTGTCCTTATAAGAAGGGGAAATCTGGGGACAGGCCATGTGAAGACATAGGGAGAGGACAGCCAACAAAAAGTCAGGGAGAGAGGCATGAGAAGAAACCAATCCTGCCATCACCTTGACCTTGAATTTCCAGCCTCCAGAACTGTGACAAAAATACTTCTATTGTTTAAGCCATATGGTCTGCAGTACTTTCTTACGGCAGCCCTAGCAATGGAATACACTCATACTCAGCATGAATCCTGCAGGAGACTGCTATACTGCTCTTTGTTACACAGGTAGCGTGGGAATTCAGGCAGCCTCCTTGCTTTTTTTATATCCAAGAATGTTTTTTACTTTTAAAAGTTGCCTCTATAGGGTTTGGAGATGAATCCGTGAAAATATTTTGCAAGGAAACACCAGCAAGCCCACATGCTCCACACAGGTTGTCCTCCCCTGGCATGTGCTCCTGTGATATTCAGTGTTTGATTCCCTCTGCAAGTGTAGCAGTGCTGTGGTAGGATTTATGGTTTCTGTACAGCATTGTGTGTATTGATGGATTGTTTGGCTAGGTGTTTTGCAGTATTTTCTTTGTTTCCATAGGTATATTTAACCACACTGTTAGCTGCTCACCATTGTTCAACTTAGCTCCCTAACAATGGAATCTACTCTTTTTGATATATGACATCTTTGAGGAGCAATTTGTAAAGCACTGTGTCCTCAATGTTCGCAAACTTCCTAAAAGAAAAATGTTACTCTGGATATATTGAACGACCTTGGGGAAATCATAAAAGTGATCTGTGAGAAATGACGTCATGAGTCATCCTTTCACCTTAACTTAGAATTATGAAAAACATTCTGGATCAAGATTCTAATAAAATCTGTCCCATATACTTCCATAGATGTTACAAAATTGTCTATATTGGCATTGGCCCCTGCAGTGTTTTACACACAATACTGTATTTTGAGTCAAAATGATCCTATCTCAGAAATAAAAGTAAGTTTGAGAGTAACAATGTAGCTGGAAAAGGGTAGCTCTAACACTGGTCATTGGAGTTCTTATCTGATTTACATTCTATATTCTACTTAGCACATATGCTTACAGGAGTTCCTGAGCAGGTTTACTAAACTTCATCACACATTCAATAAATCACTCTATCTTTCTCTCCATTTTTTTTTTTTTGGCCTTTACAGATTTTATAAAAGTGAAATAAAAACAAAGCATTTTGATTTGTAAAATTTTAAAGCAGAAAACAAGGCTAATTGCAAAGTTATATATATATCCCTTCCAACTTTATATGTATATATATATATAAGCTTTCCCAACGCCCACCAAGTTTTACAATACAACTGTTAACATAGGTGATATACAATTAAGGAAATTAAATACATAGAGGCATCACCATTGCAAAAAAATAAGGACAAATTTCACTTACTTATGGGAAACAGAGTTTTAGAAGTGGCTTAAAGTCACTAAATAGCCACTAAAGTAACCCTAAGACAAGGGATTTGGAACCTGCAGAATCAGACAGCAGCCCTCAGAGTTTTATACTGTTCTCTTTCTGTCTGCTTTTTCTGACAGAAATGTGCATTTTACTATTCTGTAGTAAAATTCTGTTGTTTGAATATTTTTCCAATTCTCATACACTTTAATTATGATACAAATAAAATGATTATACATAACCCTCAAGTGATATTTTAAACTAGTGGAATATTCCTTATCTAGTTTTAAGGAATTTTAAGAAAGTTTTTTTTTGTTTTTTGTTGTTTTTTGCTTATAAAAATTATTTCTAAGGGTTCTGATTCACCAAAAGCATTTGGTTTGTGTGTGTGTGTGTGTGTGTGTGTGTTAGTTATTGGACATTATAACGTATGTCTAGATCAATAGCAGCATGAATTTATTAGATAGTTCACTCTTGGGATGACAAGGACCTTAGTAATAAATGGGAAGTTGGTTGATTGGTTCTAGACCTAGGGATTGAGTTTCCCTGGGTGCCATGCTCTGCAGCCTATGTTTTAACCATGTATTTATATCCATTATACACTATTTAGCAATAACTGAAAATGCTATTAATCTAAAATTAAATCTATAGGTTTCTCATTAAAAACATGTCTCTAATTGCACAAAAATAACATTTCTGATATATATTTTCACTTATTGTCATCACATTATTTGTATGAGGATAAAATTCTTGACATTTTATTTTCTTTCATCCTCCATTTGAATTAATCACTGATTCCTGGCATTTCCACCTTATAAATATCCTTCCAAACCATTCACTAGTACCAACTAATTACTAATTACTACTATCTGTTACCTGACCTAAACATAAAAACCCCTGACTGGTTTACAAGCATGTACTGTCCTTACTCAAATCTGTTTGCTATAAATTGATCACCCATCTGCTTTAAAATGCTGAAATGGTCATCTTTAGTGCTTCCAACAAAGACCGTTTCCTTTCCTTTAGCATGATTTTCAAAGTTCTATGCCCAGAATACCTCTTCTCTATCACCATATACACGCTCCTGTAGATCTATACCTTCTAGCGACACTAGACTGTCTGTTCTATAACTGATCATGCCCCTACTGTCCAGGACACCTGCATGCTATTTCTCTCCCTGCACGACTCTTGATTTAGGAATACTTTCAGTTCTCTAGCACTGATATTGCAGTAGATCAGACACAAATACATGGGCTTATTTCCTAGGTTTCCTTTCTATCCAAACCAAGAGTCAACACATTTGTGTTCTTTGGTGACTGTAAATTTAAAATAAAGTAAAAGTCTCAATTAAGTGGTGAATCAATTTATTAGAAGCCAGTAGTTTCTTTTGGGGACACCCTCCCATAAATACTTCCTCCAAAAATCTCTGCAGTAAATCCATGAAAAAACATTCAGATGATTTTAACTTTCTACCTGGAATCAGAGACCCCAGCTAACATTTACTGACTTTACAGTTCAAGAGAATTCCCTGTAATTCCTAGTTATAAAGTCTCCACCCAAATTTTCTCAGTTTTGAGTTACTCTCATTAAGAATTATTATTCTCATCTTAATAAAGCTACTTAGAATTATCCATGCATGCAGTGATATGCAGGGCATAGGACTTTGATAGAAATGGCTTGCTGAAAATAAGAAAAATGTATCCAACATAATTTCAAATTATTTTGTATATAAGTATGGTTTAGTTCAAGTTTAGATATAATGAGAGATAGTTCTTCTCTATCTCCCTCATATATATATATATATATATATATATATTATAATTTTACTTTTCTCACTTTATTAATTCTAGGGTATAATCTTAAAATAGAATAGCTACTTGTTTGGATAACTTTTTCAATCCTTTTGAAGTTGTGCTACAGCACAGGAAGCACAGATGGACAATCTTAGAATAGTGTATGTTAGTAGTACAAATGTAAATTTTATCTACAATCCAAATCTACTGTTTTATGGTTGTTTTATTACTTCAATTATTTTTTCCCAAAATTCAAAGCTCCAGTGAAATTTTTGGTTCCCAGGATAAATATGATGTCTATAAGCTGGCAGCTACCAGTAGACACCAACAATTCCAAACTCATATGTTTTCCTTTGTTATATTTTAGAATAAAGACAAAAGTGCAAACATGTTGACTTTGCTATTTTTATTAGCTGTGACAAAAATATGTATATAGTTTTGATTATTGCATGCTATAAAAACAATAACAACATATTGATGATGTGAAATAATATAAATTTCAAAATTGAAAATTACATTCAAAATACACATTTTTTATAAAAATTAAAATTATTTTTGATGTTTTTAAAAATGTATTTTTCACCTATGTCAGTGTTTTCTCTTTTCTTTGTTTTTAATCGTTTAAAATATCTTTTCATTTGATAAAACGTGTGAATATTTAAATTAATTACTGCTAAGTGTAAGTGGTCTCTTATTGAAACTCTTTTCTATCTTCATTATATTCACTGTTCCATTCTCCCAGTCAACTCTTTTATATCGTCTCTCTTTTCCTTAAATTTGAATATCTCCTCTTTCATTACCCCTTTCAGCTTATTTCTACTTATTTGAGAAAAGAGAAACAAAAGAGATCGTCCACGTGCTTTTGCCACCGCATTTACCATTCTAGTTGCACTTGTGTTTATATTCTCGGTTCTTTTGCTTGTGTCTAATAAGGAATGGATTAAGACTAGTCATTCCACTTGTTGGTATTGCAGGAGATCTCATTTCTCCTTGTTTATGACAGGACAATTCCAGCAATTTTTCTCATTCACCTGACTCTCTTTTCAGTAAATTGAATTAAAATGAGTATGTCTCTATTGTTTTCTGTGCAATCCAGTTAAATCCAGCTTTCCCCAAAAACAAATTTTATTCAAGGCTAATCCTTACCTCCAAGTTGCTGTTTCCAATGGCCAATACTCAGTCTTAATCTTACTTGATCTAGCTGCAATGCTCCTGCCTTAGAGGAACATTTTCTTCTTCCCCCTGCCCTCCATTGTCTCTTACTTCTTCTCTTACTTACCTGGATGTTCCAAGTGTTTACTTTCCCCTTTGCTGATTTCTCTTAGTCTCTTCACATGTAAGAGTTTGAATGATACAGGACTGCTTCTCTATCAACACTTTCTCTAACAATTATTCACAATATCGTATGGGCTTAAAAGCCAATCTGTATGTTGATGTCTTCATTAAAATTCAAACTCCAATATATAAATGCCTCTTAACATCTCCACCTGCATTTATCTAAAATCTAACAAGTTCTAAACCAAAATCATGTCTCCAAACCCCCAAATAGCCCCTCCTACAGTGTTCTCAGCTGGCTAAATGTTAGCTCAAGCTACAATCTAAGAGGCACTTAGGATTTCTTCTGGACCACTCACATCCACAGCTCACCATCAGCAGTGCCATTAGTTCTACCTTCAAGGTATGTACAGAAAATGTCACTTCTTCCTGTACACACTGGTCCTAGTCATTATTACCTGTCACCCGGGATTATTGTAATAACCTCCGGACTGTGCTGTCTCACCTTTGCCTTTTTTTCTCTCTATAGTTTGCTCTCCACACAATGGCCAGAGTGAACTTTTTAAAACCTCTTAAGTTGTGCTCTTTTCAAAACCCTGCAGTGGCTACCCAGGTCACTTAGAGAAAAACAAATCTTCAAGAAACTGTCTTCCCAGAATCCATTGCCAGGGAGCTGGCCTCCTTGAATTGGCCAGATACACTTCTGATTCAGCTTGTTTGCACTGCTTTATTATAGAAGCCTTCCCAGACCACTCTGTGTAAAACAAGCCCTCCCCAACCATTCTTTTTTTTTCCCCTTGCTTTATATTTTTTTACATCATTTGTCACCATATGACCTACTAATAACCTACCTACTTATTTATAAATCTTTCCCTTAAACAAAAAATGACAGCTCTCTGAGAGAAGCCATTGTCTTGTGTATGTATGTGTGTGTATACACATATATGAATATAAAATAAATAATGAATATTTGAATAAAATATATATACCATACAATGGTTAATTTATTACATTTTATTTTTGTTTTAGTTGTATTTTGAATGAGAGTCAAATAGGTAGTTTTGAAAATTACATTTCTAATATATCATAAAAAATAAAAAGAAATGATTGTGACTTCCAAAATATTGTTTGAGCAAAATAAAATGCATTGAGAAAATAATTTAAGTTATTCTTTCTTCCTGGATGGTATGGAAATCTGGCTCCTAAAATATCACCACCTAAATCTGTTGATAAGATGAAGCTGAGATTATTGATTAAGCGAAAATACCACCTTACAAAACTTTGGAGGTGTCTTCGGGGGTGGGGTGGGGGAGGAGGTCGGAATTTATTAAGAATTGTAAGGTTGGCTTAAGACAGTCTTTAAATGTGGGGACTTATAAGGATTGGGTAAGACTCACATCCAACAGTCCAGAACTGATGGAAACAGCCAGGAAAGGATTTTGAGAAAAGTATTCAAATAACCTTAAGGTGTAAATTGTTTGTTGAAACTTTCCATTAAAGAGTTGATGGTTTTCCAGGAAGTTCCTAATGAACCATGGAACCATTGCTGGGGCAGAACAGTTCTGGAAGAGTAAAGAAATACTAATAATGACAGTGGGATTGCAAAATTATGTTAATGCAGACATTAAGGTGTGATTTAGATTTCCAGTGTTCAGTCTGAGTGTGGGCTAGACAATTTTGAGGCATTCTTGATGGGATAAGTCTAGTTCACAAAGTAATGTTTTTACCTAATTATTGAAATGTTACCCAGTTCACAGGATTATTACTCTTTTAATCAGTCCAACTCTCATCTCTTTGTGCTTCTAATTCCCTGGGAGTTTTTCTCCATATTCCCAAAATAGTTTTATTTAACACTAAACTGTGTCTATTTTCCAAATAAGCATTTGTAGCCTATTGCTTAAAAGAAATCTGAATTTTTACAGTATGGTTAAATACTTTTGAATCAACAAAAAATTACAATTATAAAACAATTATCCATTTCTTCTTGACAATGTATCAAAATATGTTTTCTATTTTATTGGTAATGTTTCTCAATACATATTCATTTATCAATGAATTTGTCATGTTTATATAGAGTTAATGTAAGAGTTGGAATAATTATCTCTGAAGTTGAGACAAATTTTAAGACAAGAGTGCTTTTAAAACATATATTTTTTCTATTTTTAAATTTGTCTATGTGGGAAAAATAAGATGCTCCATGGTACCAACACTGCTATCTCTCTTCTTCCTGTGATCCTTCTCCTAGGTTGTAGAAAATTTTAACATCTTTGACATCTTGGAAGAGGGAGAGTTGAATCAACTTTGAAATGTTTTCCATATTCTTGAATCATTAAGGGCAGGAATTTTATTGCTTCCTTCAGATCTGGTGGTACCCCTGATGCATTTGTTAAGTGAAGGCATGGTGCTGAAATTAACTATGGTATTTGAGCTGGAGAACCACTTAACCTCTCTGAAATTTACAGCAAATAAAATTCAACTCCCTCTGATTGTATAGTAAGAAAAACAAGTTCTTCCTACTTCACTGGCTTTGTAATGGTCAAATTGAATAGATCTGTAATAGTTTTGTACTTCATGAAAATATTTCCAAATATTTATCCCTCTTCTCTCTCGTACAGATTGCACCTCATACAAAGCAATCTCCACATCTCTACTCTTTAGGGTTTGGCCTGTCTTATCGTGAGTCTTATTTTTCATCTAGTTGTTTCTCCAACACTAAACCTCTCCGTTAACTGAATGTATCTGATCCTCTAGGACACTTCAGAAAGCTACTGACCTTGTGAGAATCAACTCTATACAGTAGTGCAGGGAGATAGTGGAAAGCACTACTCTCCTAAAAACCACCACTTTACCCATTAGGATGCTGCATTTTGTTTTTGTTTTATTGTTTTGTCGGTAATTCTTTATTCTTTCCTACCATCCCAAGACCTATTTTTCTCCTCAAAGTATCAGTTCCATATTTCTTCCTTAGTTGAAGGATTACAGGTGTCCCAGTTTCACAAAGTTATACAATTATAGTGCAGAATCCATTTACTTCCCAGTAATTGGAGTACAGCCATCACAGTGGGGGTAAAAGCAAGGCTTACAGTTCAGAGTAAAAAACACAGTCCTATCATACAGCTTGTTGTAAAAAGGGTAGAAAGCGACTTGGCCTCAGTGCCTCTATGAACTTCAGTGTAGAATTTAATTGCAGTTTGTCTTGCAATAAAAGAGCATGTGCTGAACACTTTTGAATAGAACTAATTCTGAAACCAAATTGTCTCCACATTATGATTTAAATTGATATAGCTTGTGCTTCATGCCAGAAAAAGGAGGCAATCTACAGGTAATATTGTGTAGTTAGGTAGTAAGCGTAGTTACTGAAATCACAGGCAATGTTGAAATCAATTCAATTTCATTGTGAAACTTTCCTGTTATAATTCATGATGACAAACAACACAAATAATGTGTTGTCTGACCTATTGTTTCTTCTTATAGCCTCATACTTCTTTTAAATGATGAGGGATGTACCTACACTGGTTAATACCACTACCACAATCCCATCTAACAGTCCTAAATTGTAATTAATTATTTTTCTTAAGAATGGGCAATTACCTATAACATCTCTCCAACAGAAGGAAGCATTTATTGTTTGTGGTGAATACTATATTCAAACAAAGACTACCGTTTTTGTGCTGGGCATTCATTTAAATATATATCATTCTAAAATTCACACAGATAGATAACAAGTCAAACTCTATAATTTCCTCCTTAAAAATTTCTCCTCAATATTACTTCCTAAATGTAAGATAGTTATCAGTCTGTAAACAGTTTACCTACCAACTGTGACATCACTTTTCTACCTATAAAATTCTTAGATCTGTATTTTCATCTCTATTTCCCTAACCTCTAAGGCATTCAGATTCACATATACAAACATGTAAGCCATTGCAGTCAGTTACTCAGCTCCGGCAACAGTAGTCTGGATATGATCTACCTGATTTATTTCCATAATTCTTTTTAAGCATTTTTAGGTCAATTTCCTAGTTAAGGATCCATTTATTCATTCTAGCACCTACAATGTTTCAAGCCTATTAATAACCTCTGATTGTTTTTTCAGACTGGTGCCAGTCATTTCAAAGACAAACTCCTAACTGCAGGCAATCCCCTACTTGTCTCCTCAATCTAAATGGTCAGCTTGTCAGTGCATATAAATTTATTGATCTCTTCTTATGCCTGGCTTATTTCCACCCCTGTACTTCCACTGCAGATTACTATATGGTAATTGATGCTCTTGGAAATAATTCCTGGCTCCACAGTGTAAAGAAGTGCATCTTAGGTATGTTGTTTCCTTTTTCATGACATAAAATTATCTATATCCTGTTGTCTTTCCAGAAAGATTTCGTCATAATAAACTGCTTCATAAAGTATCATTCTTTCCACCCTCATCATTTTTGTTATCTTGACTGGAAATTTTTCACTGCATAAAATGCTATTGACTAGAACTGCATAAAATATTCCAGGGGATGAGATATAATAATTTTTTTAGAAAGAAGTAAAACCAACTTATTCTGAATTATTATACATGCAAATGAACTTTCAATGTATCATTATGTTCAAATGTATGTATATTACACACACAAGTTGGTTTCCAAATTATACTAATTATCTTTGTTTCAAATGAAGTGAAGTTGAAAATGAGAGTTTAAAAGGGAAGGAAATATCTCAAATACCTACTTTGATTAACTGAATGATATCTTTGCCTATATGGAATTAAAATAATGACCCAATTTAATATGTTAACTTAAGCAGTCATTTGATAAGGGCAATTCATTTAAAGCAGTTTCTTACCATCATGTAGCTGTTCTAATTGCCAGATTATTTAACGGAGTAGGGTTTATAGAAATAGACACAACAGATTTATCTATAATCAAAAACACCTGTATATTTCAATTGTTTTGAAAGTATGACTTCAATTGTATGAATACATTTAAGTATTACACAATAATGCATTTCTTTACATTCATTTGAACATTATCCCATGCCCTTTTCCAAGTTAATTCAAAGTATGACTTATAAACTCAAATTAGTTATTTCCCTTAACCAGAGAATTGTTCAATATATTGCAGATAATTAAGTGCAAAAAATTAGCTGGTACAATTTAGCAGTTGATTTCTCTTATCTCCCATAATTCTGTCTTGCCCTTTGTCACATTTTAGAAATCAATCAATTATAATAATTAATAATGTATATTTTAACTATTATAGTTTTTCTTTCAGAGTAAGGTTTTACTTTTAGACAAAGTACTACAATATATCTGTATTATTTGTAAATGGAAAGAAAAGTACCCCAACACAACAACAAAAACAGAGACAGTAAATAATTCTTATTTTTTAAAATGAAAGAAAAATTGTTTAAATATTAGGAGTTAAATTGTATTTCCAAGATATTTGGATACGATTGTTGTGACTGGCTGCCTAATAATAGTGATCTCTTAAATGATATAAAATATGTATGAGATTCTTGAGCCCAATTCCAACTTTATGGAAGAACACAGACATATATATATTTTTAATTAATTTTTAAATTTATTTATTTTTGGTTGCATTTGGGTGTTCGTTGCTGCACCCGGGCTTTCTCTAGTTGCGGCGAGCAGGAGCTACTCTTTGCTGCGGTGCACGGGCTTCTCGCTGCGGTGGCTTCTCTTGTTGCGGAGCATGGGCTTTAGGCGCATGGGCTTCAGTAGTTGTGGTGCACGGGCTTAGTTGCCCCACGGCATGTGGGATCTTCCCGGACCAGGGCTTGAACCCGTGTCCGCTGCATTGACAGGCAGATTCTTAACTACTGCGCCACCAGGGAAGCCCTACAGATATATTAATTTGATAAAATCTCCTTGCCCGTATGTTCTGATAAAATCTCCTTGCCTATATGTTCATATTTCCCAAATGTGGTAATTCCCCAGCAGATAGATATCACTGTTGTTCAGTATAATCCTTTAATTCTACACAGTATACTACTAGAAATAGAGAAGTAACTATACCAAGAGACAAGTAACTCATCCTAATTCATTATATGAAGCCAGTAAAATCTTGATATCAAAATCAGACAAAACTATTACAAGAAGTGAAAACCACAAACCCAGATATTCATAAATATATGAGTATATATAAATAAATATAAATATAAAGCAAAATATTAGCAAATTAAATCTGGCAATATGTAACAGACAGCAATACATCATGACCACTTTGGGTTTATCCTAGTATATAAATATATTTTAAGGTTTAAAAAGCAGTTCATATAACCTCTTATACTTACAGTTGAAAAAAACATAAGATCTTTTGGATAGATATAGAAAAGGCAATAAACAAAATCAAGATGACTTCTAATGAAGTGCTAACAACATTCAGCAAACTAGAAATAGAAAATTGACAGCATGCTTGTGGATAATAGATATCTTTTAAAAAATACCATTAAATTCATATCTAAAGGTCCAAAATCAGGAACAAAACTAGATGTCCATTCTCACCACTTTCATTCATTGTTATCCCCCTACACCTACACATTCTCACTACTTTCATTCATTGTTATGCCCCTACACCTACACATTCTCACCACTTTCATTCATTGTTATACCCCTACACCTACACATTCTCACCACTTTCATTCATTTTTAGCAAAATGTTATGGCACCATTGCTGCTCTATCCCCTAGCCAGGTACAATCTAAACACTCACAGAAATTAAAATAAACAAGTAATGTGTGCCATTGTCACATACTGGGATACACTTAAATAACAAATATTAAAAGTTACAACTACACACATTGACTTCAATAAATCTCTCAATCATAAAGTTCAACAAAGAATAAATATAGCTTGGTTTAATTGTAATGAAGTTCAAATGCGGGTGAAGTCAAAGTATATATTTTATATAGCCTATTATAACATAATTTGTACAACTGTAGAAAAAAAGTAAAAGTCACAATGATGATTATTGCTAGACAAGACAGGGGATGTGATTAAGGAGTTATATTCCACAGGGTGAAGGGCAATTCTAAGATATTCTAGTTTGTAACCTTGGAGAAGATTGCATAATTTTTTTTAATTTTTAATTTTTTCCTATTCTTTTTTTTTAACATCTTTATTGGAGTATAATTACTTTACATTGTTGTGTTCATTTCTGCTGTATAACAAAGTGAATCAGCTATATGTATACATATATCCCCATAATGGTTTTTAAACTGTATTATTTAATTTGAAAATATATTTATAGTCTGCACAAAGATCTATTATATATTTTATGCTTCATGTTTCAAGGTTTAACAATGATAAAACAGAAATACGAACCAGTCATTGTCAATACATTCTCCTGCATTCAAGTGAGTATTGTATAAGTAAGAACTCTTATACAGTATCCTCATGCAAGAACAAGAGGTGGCATAATCAGGTAGGTTTTATCTAATAAGAACCCTGTTCACAAAGGAGTAGAATGGCACTTAAAGTAGGGAAATGATTAAATGTCACAGTAGGAGGGGATTTCATGGAAAGAGACTCTACCACATACAGGCATTGTAGACTTTGTACATTGTACCAAGCACAGGAGGTTCAGAAGTAACTGTGTGAGTTATTAGTGAAAAATAACTTGCTTTAGCATCTATTTCCCCCATCTTATACCAGGAAAGATAAGATGTCATTCTTCCTAAAGGTTAGAATAAGGCTCAAAACTCCATATGTATGTTCTGTCTGCTGAAAGGGAGAAATTAAGAAGATGTGTGTTTAATAATTACTCTAGAAAATTAAGCTAAGTGGCTAAATGAGAAATAAGGGAAGGATCCAGGGTTTTGGAGGGACAAATGAAGAAAATTACCTTAGACGATTAGGAGGAATCTTGGACCATTATTCAGAAGCTGGGACCCATGCTTGCAAACAGAGCCACTGATGGAGAAATGGCAATGTGATAATAAATACAAATTCACCATGGAGATTGCTTGGATAGGTACGTTAAGCCCATCTACAACACAAACATCCCAGAACCAGATACGATGATGGAGATAAATGCTTAATAGCCATTTTCTCCAAAGGAGTAACAGCAAAGATAGTGAGTAAAATGGGTCATTGTCCCCTCGCATTTGTTTCCACTTAGGTCAGAAGTGATGATATGATCTCATGAAATATTTAAGAGTAGTCCCCAAAATTAGTGAAAATATGTTCCCTTTGAACTTGTGATTAAGAATAGAAAAAAATGAAATTTAATTTGGAGAAATATTTAAATGTAAACTGTCTTACAACCCAACTCTATAAACAATAGTTTGTAAGAACATAGTTGCTAACCGTGAAAAATGATATTCTAGTGGGGTCAAATTCGTGCAAAAATAATTACAATATAACATGCATGCTACATTAGAAATAACAATAATTCAATGTGAAGATTTAGAAGAGGAGCAACTGACTACATTGCTTGAAGGACTGGGAAAGAGTGAGAGAGATGATTTGCAAAACAGAAGATTGAGAAGAATATGTAGAAATTTTTCAAGATAAGAGATGGAGAAAAGACACTCCTGACTGAGTCAACAGTGTTTTCAAAAAGGCCATGAAATATCTTTAAATCATGAGCATCATTTTGACAGGGAGTTCCAGCTTCACTATGTGGAAAGAGAAAAGAAAGACTGTAACTTCAATTGTTGATAAATGTGAACTTCACAGATAGATAATATAGATTCATTAGATTCTAGATAGATAATATAGATTCATTAATATAGATTCATATAGATTCATTGAACTCACATTGATTTAGAAAACTGATTTAGAAAAATGTATTAAATAATACATTTCAAGAAATTATTTTCTTAACTAAGTAGTTATTATTATGATGTTATTATAGACATTTTCCATCACATAAAAATGTGTGTAAAGAAAAAAATAAAGCTCTAGAAAAAATATTCAGTGAATTATTTATCTTAGTCAGCTTGGGCTGCTCTATCAAATTACCATAGGCTGGTTGGCTGAAACCACATTTATTTCTCACAGTTCTGAAGACTGAGAAGTATAAGATCAATGGGCTGGTAGATTTTTTTTCCTGGTTTCTAGATGACCATCTTCTTGCTGTACCGTCACATTTTTTCTTTTTAAAGGTGAAATATTTAACAGAGGTATTAAAAAGTACTTGAAAAATAAATGTCCAGAGAATTCTGTTTCAAGACTGCAAAAGTCTCTCTATGCCCACCTCCTTCACAAATGCTTAGGGATAACCAATTTCCTTTCACTTAAACTTCTCTGTGTTGTTGCCTGTTACTATCGTTTTTCTGTTTTCTTTGTTATCGAGTATCTCTTTCTATGAAACATTCAATTATCAAGTTCTTAATGAACTTGTGAGATGATTCTTGACTTTGCCTAAAATTAATAATGCTACCATGTCAATCCTCAGGACCTGTGGGTTTCTTTAGGTTATATACCTGGGGTTAAGATTGCTTTGTCACATTTTAACCCCACTACAAAACATCAAAATGCTTGCTAAAATTGTTGTTCCATTCATACATTTTGCATTCTTCACCACTGTAAATCTAAGAAAAAATCCCCTGTCCCTGCGTGCTCATTATACCCATTTCTTTGCCAATATCATGGAACTGCTTGCAGATGATAATCTTCTTTTTGTTGATGACAAGCCTCTGCTAAGAATTTATTTCTCATCATGGTTTACAACTTGTTTGTTTTGGCTGGTCTAGTCTGAGCACAAGAGGCACTTGACTCTATGCTGCATGTTGAGTTCAGATCTCTGATAGCTGTCTCTCAGATCTGAGATAGGGTTTTCTCAGAGGTCAAGAAGGCAGTCCAGGGGGGCTTCCTGGTGGTTCAGTGGTCAAGAATCCGCCTGCCAATGCAGGGGACACAGGTTTGAGCCCTTGTCCGGGAAGATGCCACATGCCACGGAGGAACTAAGCCCGTGTGCCACATCTACTGAGCCTGCGCTCTAGAGCCCACGAGCCACAACTACTGAGCCCGTGTTCCACAACTACTGAAGCCTGTGGTCTAGAGCCCGAGCTCCGCAACAGGAGAAGCCACCTCAATGAGAAACCCGCACACCGCAATGAAGAGTGGCCCCCGCTCGATGCAACTAGAGAAAAGCCCGCACCCAGCAACAAAGAGCCAATGCAGCCAAAAATAAATAAAATAATATAAATAAGTTTATAAAAAGAAAAAAGAAGGCAGTCCAAGCACATAAGCGCATTTGAAGCCTCTGTTTCACATCCATCAACATTAAATTGACCAAAACAAATAATATGGTCAAGCCAAAGTCAAGAGGAAGTACATTCTGCCACCTTCAGGCCCTGGCAAGTGTTTAGATGGATGATGCTTACTATAAAGTAAAAAATTAGGATCAATAATTCCGTCAACCACATGTTGAACATAAGCTAGAAAGAAAAATTGCCATTTTTTATTTCTAGCCAAATACAGTACTTTCATAATCATGAATTTTTCATTCATTTTTTAAAAATCATGGATATCACATCTGAAAAATCAATCTGTTTATTAAACAATGAGTTGGGAAGCATAACTATAAGTTTTAACTAAAGCAAACATAAACATTTCTCTTCGGTTGAACCAAAGAAGACTTTAGACACTGAAAATTCAATTCGGACACTTCAGAAAACAAATTTATAAATACTTGACAATGACAAAATTTAAGATACAAGGAAAAAATCAAGTGTCATATATTATTTCCCAACTTATATTATAAATAGTCTATCTACAGTTCCTAAAAACATAAATGTGTTTATTTTTGACATGCATTATTTTAGCATAATTATCATATTTCAGCTCAGATATATAAAAATTAATTTTAACTAAAATTACCAAATACCCTTTTATAATCTTGTTAATTAAGATTGGTTACAAGAAAGGACTAATGAAAGAAACTTAAATAGAATGATAAATTAAGTCTCTGGCAACTATATTCTCTTAAAGCTAAAAAATTATCTATTGTACCTATAGCAATCCTGTTTTTGTATCTATGACACTTCCATAAAAATTGTGTGAGTTTAACAATATCTGTCTTTTTAATCCACATTTTAGAAAACATATTGGATCATTACTACAACTTTTTGTTGTTGATACCACAACTGGGTCTCGGTTGTATACTATAATTATCTCTACGAAAATATTTTCTGAGTATAGAAATGATTAAACCACTTTGCTTTCCTTAATGATTGCAAAAATAATTACCTTCAAAAATATGTAGGCTACTTATTTACATATATGTATGTGTATATATATGTGTATATATATATGCACCAGAAAGAAAGAAAAATGAAATATATTCTATTTTGCACAATTTCCTATGAGCTTTGCAGAAAACTCAGCATTGTATGTATACAATTTTTTTAAAATTAATAACATGCTCCACAGAGTAGAATGAATCAAAAAGTCCCTATTTTTTATTTTATTAACCAAAAAAAAAAAACCCAGAATTTTGAATAAAATAGTTGATAAATGAAAAACCACAAGATCATTTCAAAAAAAGTACATTTTTAAATAAGAAAAAAACCCACCAGCATCACATAAAAAAAAAAAAAGGACAAGAAACTAACTAAATGCATAAATATATACCAAGTAAAATTATTCTTTTTAGATATATATTTTAGAGTAAGATAATGTATATGGAACAGTTTTAGAAAGACTTAAATAAATTTATTATTTTTATTAAGAAAAATTTTTAAAAGAGACCTTTTAGGTCCATGGCAAAATTGAGGAAAAGGTACAGAGATTTCCCATATACCCCCTGCCCTACACATTCATAACATTCCCCATTATCAACATCCTCCATTAACCTACGAAAGGGCATCTTGGTTGCCTCCAAATTTGGGCAATTAAAAATAAAGCTGCTATAAACATCCATGTGCAGGTTTTTGTGTGCACCTACATTTTCAACTCCGTTGGGTAATTACCAAGGAGCATGATTGCTGGATCGTATGGTAGTATGTATAGTTTTATAAGAAACTGCTAAACTGTTTTGGCTGTACCATTTGTGCATTCCCACCAGCAAGTTATATGAGTTCCTGTTGCTCCATATCCTCTACAGAATTTGTTGTTGTCAGTGTTCCGAATTTTGGCCATCCTTAAGGGTCTCGGTTCTACAACGACAGCACCCTTTTCCAAATTTCTAAGTTCTAATAAGTACAAGTCACACTTGGTTTTTCTCCTAGCCAGACCATAACTTAATTTCCAGCAGTGACTATTTCCATGTTATTTCAATGTTCAGTTTTCAGTATTTCTTTCAGTTATCCAAAACCCAGTAAACAAGTCTTAACATTCAGTTCTCTCTCTTAAAATGCCTAGTGTGGTTTCTGTTTTCTACATGGACCCTGTATACTATAATGTTTTGCTTTTTCCATATTTCTCAAGGTCATAGCATCTTTGAGTGGAAGAATTGAATTGAAACTTAGGCACTGTGGCCAAAGAGCTCTTGCACCTAACATGTACTCTTTTGTTATGAGTTGTTTTGTATGATTTTCTCAAAATTATTAGTTTTAGATATTCTGCACTTAAAAATAATATGTTTTTGATTTGAGATAAATCAGATTCATAAGAAACAGAAATTTTACCCAATATCATGTGTTACTAATAATTTTGAGGACACAAGCATCTGTAAAGTAAAGGAAAAAATAGAAATAAGTCAGAACAGCCAACTCAGCTTACCCATGCCTCACTTGCCATGTTAGTATATGCTGTGGCCCAGCATTTACATACCAGGTTGACAAATGATATTTTACACAATAGGGAAATAAAGAAACCTCTCCCATTTTACACTCTAGTAATTGAATTATTTAATAATATTTTGCAAAGAGTCAACAGATAAACCAATAAATCCCATATTTGCTTACCATAAGAGTTCTAGAGAGAATAGGTATATTCAAATAAAAACATTCCATAGATAAGGAATCTTTCACTTTTAAATATCATTACTGTATTTATTGTGAGATCTGTCAATAACATGTTTTTAAGGGAGTTTTATGGACCACATTTTTCCCTGGTAAGTCTCCAAGGAAAAGGAAAAGGTCCACTGCTAATCTTTTCTTTCTCTAATAGTTGCTTAGACATTTTGTTGTTTTTGTGGTATGCTTGCTTTTTATAATTTCAAGTGTATGGGATTTGGAGTTATTATACTTTCAGTGAAGCATAATTCTTCTTTTGTTCAATTAAAATTTGAGATATAATCTATGCTCATTTAAACTATTGTTTTAAATTGTTGATATTTGGGGGTCTTTGATAACCTTAGTAAGATATTTTAAATTCTGAAATATGTATAAGATTTACATACACATGTATATATGTGTGTATACACATACATATTAATATACAAAAATTAGTGGTAAGAAAACAATGAGCTCAAATAGAGTTAGACAGAATATTGCTCGTGGCACAGAAGAGAACATGAACTTCATGTTCATGTTAGATTCCTTTGTTCTCCAAGTCTGGCGGGAACAATGCAGAGTATGTCTGGATGCATAGTTAGTACACTCACAGTTGAGGAATACTCAGCTTAGGGACCCCCGATCTTACCAGAGACTCTTGACAAACCTGACCACACTTTGAGCATAAGGAACATTTCATATTTTTCCCCCTGGAATATAAGCAGACCTCCTCTAGAAGCAACTCCTTTGGGTAATTGCTCCTCTAGAAGAAGCAAGAAGACTTGACCTGAAATATCACCACATACAAATACCTTCACTGCCCCACGTGGAGACAGTGTTTCTAGCTTTTAAGACTGAATGTCTAGACTTGTAGAAGTGCCAGAGAGACATGGAGAATGAATCTCCCAGCAGAGATACAGGATTATGATACATAATGTGGAAAAGTGATACAGGGGCATCTTCTGTCTTCTGGAGCATCAATGACCCTGACGTCTATCCCTACAAATACACAGTGTGCTTGAATATAATGATCAATGTAATTTTTTTTTCTTTCTTTTCAGAGCATATATTGAGGATCAGTTTCATCCTAGACTTCATTTTAAACAATATTACAATCACAGAAAGCATAAGGATACTCAATCGACACAGAGTAAAATTAAAATCTTCATTCTATATCCACATATCTCATTGATTAAGAAATTTGCTAAGTAAACCACTCAGAAAATGACTGGCTTTGATATTTGATTTTGATATGGAGAGGAAGCACTTTACCATCAGAAATGGTCCTTGGAGATCAGCTTGCTGGCTTCCCATGAATTTACTTATCCTATGTATCTCCTGTGTTTTACCAGTAAAACTTCTTATCTCTTAAAAATAATTCACATAACAACTAAATTTATGTTGGGCAAATATTATATGTTCTCCAGACTTAATGATTCTGGCATTTTCTTCAAAAGGCAGTAAAATATGCAAATGGATCCACAGTCCTACACATCTATGGCATCCCCTAGCAACAATGTGGTTGTACTTTCTGAAATGCAAATCCCAGATGTCATTAAATACAACAAACCACATTTCTTTTACTCGGTTAAGAGAAACCTGAAATGTGAGATCTAGCACAAATATAGCATGGTTAATATCCCTGAATGAGAAATAAAAAGCATAATGAATTAAAGTGTAATGTAACTGAGGGAAACCACATTAAGAATGCATTGGACTAACATCGGAATTGGGATATTTACTGAAAAATACAAAACTAATGGTGCATTCACATCTCATATTTCTGCTTTTTACTTTTTCCTCCTTTTTATGACATTACATTTCTGGGGAAAAAAACCCTAAAAATATTTCTACTGTATGTGAATAAACTTGGAAATTTCTTTTCTTTTTTTTTTTTTTAAATATTTATTTATTTATTTATTTATTTTTGGCTGTGTTGGGTCTTCGTTTCTGTGCGAGGGCTTCCTCCAGTTGCGGCGAGCGGGGGCCACTCTTCATCGCGGTGCGCGGACCTCTCACTATCGCGGCCTCTCTTGTTGCGGAGCACAGGCTCCAGACGCGCAGGCTCAGCTGTTGTGGCTCACGGGCCTAGTTGCTCCGTGGCATGCGGGATCTTCCCAGACCAGGGATCGAACCTGTGTCCCCTGCATTGGCAGGCAGATTCTCAACCACTGCGCCACCAGGGAAGCCCAAATTTGGAAATTTCCTGACTCCCAAATTCTTAATTCTAAAACTACTCTTTAATGATGAATTATCTGGTCTGATTATTTATTTTCAAATCACATAAGACTTTTACTCGTAGTAGCTTAGAACATTCATTCATTGAGAGCAATGACAGGATCTAAGCTGGAGGAACTGGGCATGAGGTAAAGGTGATCTTCATTAATTCCTGTTCACATTCTTCTTGTCTGTTTCTCTCTAAGGTCTGTGTTAGATAGTAGCTCCCTGGTGGTAAACTCCAGTAATTTCCCCTGTCTCATAATGAGTAAGATAATTTCTGTAAGTGTTGGTCCAATGTCTGGCATATACTGAAAACATTAATACAAATGTCAATTTATTTTCTCTTCATTCCATTCTGTTCCCTCTCAAGAATGTGGAATCCAGTGTCTTTTTTTCTTCCTTATGTGCATAAAATATAATGGATTGGACATGTTCATATTCAAGTATTACTAGATTTCTTTTGTACGAAACTTGTGACTCTTCAGGTAATATTAAGCCCTTTTCCTAAGCACCTTTGAAAATATATCATGGGGAAAATAATTTGGTTCTTGCAAACACTGTTTAATCATTGTCATATGAGCTTTAACAGAAAAATATATTTAAACAATGAAATCACTAAGAAATCAGAGATTTTGAAAACTAAGGAAAATATTTCAATTCCCCTGAAAATGAACAGATTTTTAAAAAAATTATAATTGTGGTTTCTTATTATTTTGATATCAGCAGAACCAGAGTTGAGTAATAGATTTGCATGTTAAAGCTTAATATATTTACAGACTCTTATTGTGATAATCTCTTGGCTGTGGTTTCCAGTGTTTTGCTTATGATGTAGGATTTTATATACAAGTTTGTTTACATAGCCCAATGCCTGTCTCTTGGCTAGTGTGAAATTTCTTAGAAGCTTTGGGTAGCCCTGAGAGATGGGACTTCTTTCTCTTGTGTTGTTAGTTGAAGAGCCATTGTAGGAGCAGTAGCAAATCCCAGCTCAGGGAGTTGTGCCATACTGGGGTCAAAACTCAAATTTCCTATTCAAGTAAGAATAAAGACAAACTGAAGGTTTGAAAGAAGCATAAAATGGAGAATGAAAACAGCTACGTATGAACATATTTGAAGCAAAATCTGTGGTAAAAGTGTTCCTAAGTCAAAAAAGAACCGCCCCAGAAGTTGTTTTGTAGTACTGATACATACTGAAACTCTAAGAGTAATTGAGGAAATCCATGAAGCACTCATCTCCTGCTTTACTAGTGACCCCACGTTAAATAAACTTTGATGTAGCAAAGACAACTTTTTGATCTTCCTTAGTACTGCTTTACTTCCCAACTCTCTTTCAATACCCCACAATCTCTAGAAATAAAAATCATGAAGTGATAAGCAAAATTGATATCTTCCTAGATATTTTAAAATACAGTTCTCAGAAGCTGCTCTTCCAGAAGAATCATTGGACTGGAACCTACTTCCCAATGCATTCCCCTAGAGAAGGATTATTATCTACAATAAAGTCTGGTACATGGGACATATAATTTCCAACTAGGACCAAAGATTGCATTTCATGTCTGACAGAATACTTGGTTACACGAACTAGAAACTGACTTTAGATATCTGAAGCAAGGTAATACAATTTATTAGAAAAATATTGAGAGAATCCAGAATTTGTTGAGACTAATGAGGCCAATCTTATAAGTCAGATATCTGTAGTTCCAAAACTCAAAAATTACAGCACTTTTAAGGAGGACCAGATTGCTGAAAACACTCTCTCCACTGCTATAGGACATAGCTGCTACCTGACATCACTATTGGTGCAATTAAACACTCTTTCAGTTATTGAAAATGATGGATAACTAGTTTTTCTTTAAAATATTTTACGGCTTTATTAAAGCATAACTGATATTCAATAAACTGCACATAGTTAATGTATACAGTTTGATGAGTTTGGACATATGCACATACCCATGATACCATCACCACAATCAAGGTACTGAAGATATTCATCACCTCTAAAAATTTTCTTATATCCCTCTGTGTTTTGTTTGTTTTGTTTAAGACCACATAACATAAGCTCTACCTTCTTAACAAAATGTTGGGTGCACAATACCATCTTGTTTATTACAGGCATGGTGTTGTACAGTAGGTCTCTAGGGCTTATTCATCTTGTATGATTGTAACTTTATACCCGTTGAACAGCATCTCCCCATTTCCCCTTCCCCCCATCCCTTAGCAATCACCATTCTGTTCTATAAATTTAATTATTTCGGGTAACTGGTTCTTTATTTTTGTATCACTCATTCCAGATATATAGCTGAAGGCTCTCAAATCCCATCTTATAGGTGAAGAAATAGGGACACAAGAAGTAAAGGCCCTTTCTACATTTACACAGCTAGAAGTGTCAGGGGTAGGACTGAAAAACAAGATTCTGGTTTCAGACTCCAACTTCCTAAAAAATTGCACGATAAGTATTGAATCACACTATACATTAAATGTTCCATTATCGGTAAAATGTATTTTCAATGTGTGAATTTCATCAATTGGATATGAATAGGAAGTGCACACATCAGGAAATAAAAATATTCTCTTCCTGAAGTATATCCCAAGGACCAACTGCAATAAAATTCTCTAGAGATTGGTAACCTATGGATTTCAGTGATCCATTCAAGATTACTTAATCAAAAATCATATGATTAAGATGTAAGTTTAGCAAGTACTTCAAGAAGTAGTAACAAATGTAAATCTTGAAAACACCAAATTTCCCTTTGTCACTTAGTAGGTCAAAATTGGAATAAAAACAAAACATATTTTTATTACTTTAAAATAAACTGGCAGCATAGCTGCTAAGATATTTTATAATACTCATCAATAATAGGATTGTTTAAAAATTGTTATAGAAAATCACCATGATAAAATCAACTTCTTTTGCATCTAATAATTTATGCTTGATATGCATTATGAGTGTAATATTAATATGCAAGATCATTCAAGCAGCCTGACTGATCTCATTAATTAGTCATCAAATTAACTTTAAATTCATGGGATCATTACTGGTTCTTTGTTTTTCTGTTTTCTTTTGCTTATCTTATTATTTCTCTTAGAAAGAGCAATACAAATATAGGAGAATGAACACACACACACACACACACACACACAGAAAGATTTCTAAGGTAAGACCTTGGCGACAAACCTTCAGGTGTGTGTGCAATTTTTTCTTCAGCACCATGTTTGCTAAAGAGGTCCCCAAAGAAATCAAATCTCCCGGTTTGTTAAAAATATATTTTTTCTTGGAAAGATAACATTTGAGCAAAGTAACACATTTTATTTGTAAAACCGAAACAAAAACAGTAGAAATATTAAGTAACAATATCAAGTGACAAATAGTTACACTAAATATTTTATGTTTATCTAGTGTCTCCTTTTACCATTTAAAAAAATTTTTGATTTGAATTTTATCCCATTATATATGCATACAGCATTTTAGAGGATCTATTTTTTGTTTTGCCAAAATTGAAAAACTTCAATTTTTGATCAGAAAGTTTTACCCTTTTACCTTTACCTTGATCATCATTATACTATTATATAAGATTAACTATCTTATTTGTATTTTCTATTAATCATACTTTATTTCTTTGTTCTTTTCTGAATTTAGCCTGTTAATGTGGTTTCTTTCCTATTATTGCTGTAACATATGACCCCAAACTTAGCGTTAAAAAAACAATTTTGTGTTTAAAAAAAAACACAAATTAATCTTCTTATAGTCCTGGAAGTTAGAAATCTGAAATGGATCTCATTTGCCTAAAATCAAAGTGTTGGTAGGACTTTGTTCCTCTGGAGTCTCTATGGGTGAGTTTGTTTCTTTGTCTTTTCCAGCTTCTAAAGACTGCCTTCATTACCTTGGCTCACTGCCACTTCCTCCATTTTCAAGACCTGGAAAAGACTGCTGAGTCCTTCTTATACTGCATGACTCTGGCACTCCTCTTCCGAGTTAAATCTCTCTCTACGTCTCTCTTATAAGGACACTTGTAATTAAATTTAGGGGCCCCCTGGATAATTCACCATAGTCTTCCCATCTCATGATGCTTAGTAACATCTGCGAAGTCCCTTTGACCATGTATGTTAACATATTCACAGGTTCCAGGAATTCAGACACTGACATTTTGATGGGAAATTATTCAGCCAACGATAAACTTAAATAGTTGGGTTTTTGTTTAGTTTTTTTCTCATATGATAAACCAACCTTGCATTCCTGGGAAAACACCACTTGGTAATGATATATTATCCATCTTGCATATTGCTGGATTTGAAATGTTAGAAAATCAAATTAAACACATTTGCATCTATGTTCATGAAGGTATTAGTCTATAGTTTTATTTTAAAGACTCTGGTTTTAATATCAGGATAATGCTTTCCTTGTCAAATGAGGCAGGAAATACTCCATCCTCTTTGAATTCAAGAGTTTATGTAGAATTTCTTTATATATATTTAGGAGAATTTGGCACAATATACAAAGTATAATACAACATGACCATGTATGATTTATATCTGGAATGCAGAATTTATTCAATATTCAAAATTAAGTCAATCAATGAAATTCCCTTTATTAGACAAAGATTTTTTATCTCAGTAGATGCAGTAAAATCACTTGAAAAAATTCAACCCCTATTCATAATAATAAAAAAAACTTAGCAAATTAGAAAATAAATTCTCAACTGGTGAGGGGGTAAACATATTGTTGAATATTATACAATGGAATAAATCTAGTGATTCTCACAACATTGATTATTCTCAAAATCATTATGTGAGAGTAAATAGACTGACATGTCAAGAATATATGCTGCATAATTCTATTTATGGAAGTTGATGTGTAAGCAAGATCTGATAGAAATAGTAACAGCATTTGCCTCTGGATAATAGAGACTAACTTGAAGAAATTTTCCAAGGGGTAGAACATGTTCTATATCTTGATTGTATTTTTGGTTGCAGACTTCTTGAAATTTGTTAAAATGTCAAATTTTACACATACGATCTGTTTCTTTCACTGTACATATATTTACCTGAATAAAAAATATAAGCACATAAACAAAAGTTAGCAAGTGAAAAATAACATCAACTATCTTTGATTTACAAGCATGTTGGGAAGTAAACATGATTAAATTTTAAACTCTTTGTAGCATGGGTTAATATTTCTTATGTGTACATATTTATTTCATGTGCATTTATATAAGTGAACTGCTCAAACATAATCACAAAATGATGTGTAGCTTTTTTATATAGATCACCAATAGCTCTTTTTATTATAGAGATATTAAGGAAGGAGAATAGATTTAATAAAAACATCTTGTTCCCATATTCTCAAATACATGGCTCTGCTATAAATAGGTTTCCACAGAAACACCTACTGCTTATCAAAGTTTGAGCCAAGAAAATCTCAAATGTACTTTTTTTGAATCCAACTGAAACTTTGTGATTGAAAAGTTTTCTTTCATCATGTTTTTCAATATTCTTTTAAGTTACCCAATTCCTCTGAATCTTCACCAAAAAGCTCTATATTTTGGGGAAAATGCCTAGTGTTCAGTTCCCTCGAACCTTACTTTTCATTCTCTTGACTTCATACCGCAACTAAAGCTTTAAAAAATCATTTTAAACTATAGTGTAATATACTAACCCTGTATATTACAATAAAAGTATTGTAGCCCTAACTAAATTGTACTAAAAATATTTCTGTACTAAGGTGCTCTTTCCATGTTTCTATTTCAATGATTTTGCCATAGTTGTTAATTTGTTGAAGATGAAACTAGTTGTGCTTATGACTCACCTTATCTAGGTCTTAGTTTTTTATTCATGAGATATCATGTAGGTTAATGACAAATAATTCAACATGTTCTACCTAATAACATAAAATGGAATAAATATTACAGAAGATGCAGGCACATTATTATTCATAGAATTTTGCCAATTAGAAACTTGAAAAAAAATCTTTCTCTCCAGTCCCCAAATCCAGTTATACAGAAAGCTTGCTTAATTCTGTGTCCTAAATCTTTCTAATATTCATCATATAATTTAAATATACTTCAGGTCCAATTATCTATTTCTTTACATTTACTTTCTTCTGATGAAACCCTGAGTTTTCATATCTCTCCCTGCATACATTCTACTGTACAATAAATTTCCCTACATCTTCAAATTCTTCAGTGATTGTTTCTTATTTTCCTTTACTTAATCACTTTCCTCCTAAGCTGTTCAAATGATAATTAGGAACTGATAATCTTATAAAGCTAGAACAGACTGTAACATGATTTACTGTTATAATAACAGTAGGTATGGAAATAGTCTGCTGGTAATTAACAGATGTTGATAACATATATGAAGGCCTAACAAGCCAGGTTCTTTTAGGCTATAATTGTTTGTTATTACAAAAGTGTCAGACTGATAACCCATTAATTTAAGAAGGGAAATTAATCCAGTGATTTGTTTGCCATGTGAAAAGTTTAAAAATACAATTTGCACATGGCTGGCTTTGTCTGAAAAACTTCGCACCAGAACTTTAAAATATGTATGTACAGGACTTCCCTGGTGGTGCAGTGGTTAAGAATCTGCCTGCCAAGGCAGGGGACATGGGTTGGAGCCCTGGTCCGGGAAGATACCACATGCCGTGGAGCAACTAAGCCCATGCACCACAACTACTGAAGCCCACACACCTAGAAGCCAGTGCTCTGTAACAAGAGAAGCCACTGCAATGAGAAGCCTGCACACCGCAACAAAGAGTAGCCCCCTCTCGCCACAACTAGAGAAAGCCCACGTGCAGCAACAAAGACCCAACACAGCCAAAAAATTAATTAATTAATTAACTAATTTTTTAAAATGTGTGTATATAATTTAAATTGTTCACAGTCTTTTATTTATGAATTAATAGACTACTGTGCCATACTACTGTATATATCTATACAACCGTACATGTATAGTGCTCTATTTTTGGTACTTTATACTTAATAATAAACAATAGTTTTAATTGCAGTCAAATAATTGCCATTGCATATTCTCATAGATACAATGTTGTGTGGCCATTTATTAATTTGTTTGATAAATACAAAATATGTATTTTAAAGTTTATTTTATCAATACAATGCACCTGTGCAAAGCATCTGAAAAGAGGGAGGGAGAGAGACAGACAGAGAGAGACACAGAGAGAGAAATAGAGAGAGAGAAACTCGCCAAATTTGTGCTTCTAGAAAGGAAATAAAAACACCACACCTACCTATTCCATTGTACCCCCGCCCCCAATCTCCAATCCTTTGTCTTTTTGCTCGGTTCTTGCTCTGTGGGGCACAGTAGGAGTCAATCAAAACAGCATCCCAAAAGGAAGTGGACTATATCCGTCTCTGGCTGAGAGTTCTACCTTGCTTCTCCTAAACCAGGGGTTCTCAAGCTGAGCTGCCCCTTGAAATTGCTTAGTAAGCTCTAAAAAATTATGGATGTCCATCCCAGTTCCAGAACAATTAAATCACCAATGTCACTGGTGATGATATATTGATAATTTAAAAACTTGCAAATTATTCTACTGGACACCCAGGATAAGAACACTTGTCTCAAACATCCTTCCTTCTTCCTCCCCTGCCCTTTAGGACAACATCTGCTGCTATGTCTCTCTTCAGTAATGTTGGTACATCTAAAACCGGCTTACACCAAACATACTGATTTTTTTTTTTTTCTTCAAAGGCCTAATCATAACTCTAGAAGTTTAATGATTCTTACCTCAATTACCACATCAGTCTTATGAAGGCAGAGTTGGGTAATTGTGAGGAAACAAGCATTCTTTTAGCCAAGTCACGTTGGCCTGTAGGAAACTATTTTCGATCTATTGTATATTTTAAAACAAAGCATGCACAGGATTTAATATAACACATAATACTACTTTCTCTTCCCAGCCCTGAAGGGAAGGATATCATGATATGACCTGTCAAAACTCCTTTGATTAGACTGATAAAGATGTTAACTTTTTCTCATCTGGTGAAATAATCACAAATAAATCACTAAGATGTTTACATAAAATCATTTCTCATTTAGGATAAGAATGGTATTAATCATATTCAATCACCAAAGCAGTAAACTCACATTAACTTATGGAATATTTTAAAGATATTTCTTTGAAGTAAAATAGCTTCAAATTGTTAATATTGCCTGTTAAAACAACATATCTGGTATCTTCCTTTATCAAGTAAAGTTACCAAATGCATTCATGTGGTTATCTTAAGATTGTTATAAACCTTGTTTATCTCTCAAAATTATTTTTTCTTTATAATTATTTTCCTTATAATTTTTTCTTCATAATTCTACTTATTTTCTCTTTCAGCTATCAAAGAAACACAATTAACAGCCTTCTCTGTGCCAGACACTGCAGTTATAACAATGTTTTTCTCTTGAGGAGAGCTGCCTACTTGTGGATTCAGCCATGGAAGGTAAAACATTATTTTATAATTTGGTAAGCATGTTAAAGAGAAATAGTATGTTATGACATGATGGGGGTGAAGATTCTTAGAAAGAGGGTATTGGAAAGGCTTATTGCTGAGCTGACATTGCGCTAACTCTATTTAAGTAGACATCCAGGCTAGCAGATTATGTGTACTGTTTTTTACAAACTGGGAAAGCAACTATTATGGAAATATCTATTAGGATTATGGCAAAGATAATAGTCTACATGTTAATAATTTTCTAATATATAATTAATAAATTATTTTAAAATGAATCTACACTAAGATATTTTAGCTTGGTACAACAAGCTTTTATAAAAAGCTTAGTACAAAGTATAAAAGCTTAGTACAACAAGCTTTTAATGAGTATCAGCTACGTATCAGGCATTGCAGTTGAAATCTGGGGATTCAAAAACATGAGCTTTGAAGATCAAAAATAGAAAGGAAGCAGTATTTTTAAGTTCCTAGGCTGTACCATGCACTTCAAGTATAACAACTCCTTTTTGTATTCAAAACAATTTTCTTATGTGAATTATTAAATCTATATTACAGATGTGGAAGCAGAGGGTATATGATGTTAGACAAATTGCCAAATATCACAGGGTATGTGTGAAAGCCTGATTTACACCAAAATCTTTCTATTCCAAAGCAGATTTTGTTTGTTTATTTTGCGCCTGAATCCTAAATTCACTAGAGATGCTGAAAGTAGCTGAGACGCTTTCATACAACGTATGGCTGCCAGTTGAGAACACATATTCTCTTACATACTTTTCACTTTTAAATTGTACTTATTAGAAAAAAAGGATGGATGCTATGTTGCCTGTGAAATTTCATTTTAACTTTTGTCCAGGCTGAAAGAAGACAGAGTAAGGTCTAATTGCAAGGATGACAGAGCAGAAGAGAGTGAAAGAGTGACAGAGCAGAGGCAGTGAAAGATGTGATTAGTGTAATTTCATCAAGAGATTATAAGTGGTCAAATATTTTGACAATTATCATAGCAATTTCCAAAGCAGCCCTAATTGCCCTTTGATGAAAACATATTTGAGCCACAACTTAGGATATACATTTGCAGGAGAGGACATCTGAGGAAATTGCCTTAGGATAACTTCTAGGTAGAAATATGCTGAAATAAGCTGCAATCTGAAATTGGCTTTCTTAAGTCTATCATTACATGAAGTTTGCACATATGCAGACTACAAAAAGACTATGGCTTTTTAGGATTCACTATCTTTGGTAAAATTAAAGAACCAGAGTTCCTAGGGGCTAACGGATACCTCTGTAGAAGTGATCCTTATTGTGTAAAATGGTATCTTCTCATATGCCTAGAAAATTAATGGAAGGAAATTTATTGAAATGCTAAGTGTAGGCAACTCTGATTGGTGGGATGACAAGTGACTTTAATTTCTTCTTTATATTTTTTGGGACTGGTCAAAACCTTGGCTGTTCCGTTTTTCAAATACAGTTCACAACTATAATAACAGCTGCAATGAAGTTTCAAGCTGCACACTCCCCAAGCTGTAACATGCCAGAGCAGACCACATGGATATTCTAGTAGAGACATTTCATTTTCACATGACTTTGGTCATGTTTTCCTTTCTCTCTAGAAACTTCTTTTTCTCCACTAATCTGACTATTCTCTGCCCATCAAAACACGCATATGAATAATCTGCACTTTCCCAGAAATGATTCTCACAGGCCCTCTCCAACTCCTCATCATGGGCTACCCTGCAGCTATAAACTTTTCTTAGCGCAGCACGGTAGCTCTGATGTTGGAACCATCTATTCTGTCTAGAATCATCTGACATCCCCACTCCTTAGCAACATAAACCATTCCAATCACATGAGTCTCAGGGTAGTATTTATTCTCCCTGACTCTTGTTATTTATTTTTTTAATATCTTTATTAGAGTATAATTGCTTTACAATGTTGTGTTAATTTCTGCTGTACAACAAAGTGAATCAGCTATACGTATACCTATATCCCCATATCCCCTCCCTCTTGAGCCGCCCTTCCACCCTCCCTATCCCACCCCTCTAGGTCATCACAAAGCATCAAGCTGATCTCCCTGTGCTATGTGGCTGCTTCCCACTAGCTATCTATTTTACATTTGGTAGTGTATATATGTGCATGCCACTCTCTCAATTCGTCCCAACTTACCCTTCCCCCTCCCCGTGTCCTCAAGTCCATTCTCTATGTCTGTGTCTTTATTCCTGTCCTTCCCTTAGGTTCTTCAGAACAAATTTTTTTTTTTTTTAGATTCCATATATATGTGTTAGCATACGGTATTTGTTTTTCTCTTTCTGACTTACTTCACTCTGTATGACAGACTCTAGGTCCATCCACCTCATTACAAATAACTTAATTTTGTTCCTTTTTATGGCTGAGTAATATTCCATTGTGTATATGTGCCACATCTTCTTTATCTATTCATCTGTCGATGGACATTTAGTTTGCTTCCACATCCTGGCTATTGTAAATAGTGTTGCAATGAACATTTTGGAACATGTATCTTTTTGAATTATGGTTTTCTCAGGGTATATGCCCAGTAGTGGGATTGCTGGGTCATATGGTAGCTCTATTTTTACTTTTTTAAGGAACCTCCTTACTGTTCTCCATAGTGGTTCTATCAATTTACAATTCCCACCAACAGTGCAGGAGGGTTCCCTTTTCTCCACACCCTTTCCAGCATTTATTGTTTGTAGATTTTTTGATGATGGCCATTCTCCCAGGCAGACTTTAAATTGATATTAATTTACAAAAGTGATTTCAGCTCAACTGAAACCATATCAAATCATTGGCTAGTAATAGAACATATCAAGAATTGTAGTCCAGGAACAAGAGTTAATTCAGTAAAAATGCCTGTGTTTCATGGCAGTAACATGTTTCCAGAGTATACTAATTGATATGTCCACCTATCCGATTTGGGGAGGATTATCCTAAATTCAGTACTGTACATTTAACAATGCCCTAATTTTATTTTCTAAAAATCTTATTTCTAAAAATAATGCCAAAACAATTTATATTATGTCTGTAGCCAAAAGTTTTAATTTAATTATTTATTATGTAATGTAAGGTACTACCCATGGATTTACAGTCAAAATTCTGTTACTTTATTTTTTTTTTTAATTCAACCAATCTCTATTCTGATTTTATTAAATACTCACAAATTTAGAGAACTAATTATAGAGGATGTCTTTTTTAACATGAAAAAGATGGGTCGCTTCAACAGTAATTAATTCAAGAATAAGTCAGGGATGCCAACAATCATTATCATTATTTAACATTAATCTAGAGGTTCTGGTTAATGCAATGGGACAAGAAAATAAAAAGATTTCGTTGTAACTAACACAACATTGTACAACAACTATACTCCAATAAAAATTAATTTAAAAAAAAAAGCTAATCTGAAGAAAGGGAAAAAAAGAGCAAAATTCTAAGTTATTTTAAAGAGGCTGTGTAATTATGCATATTTGTAGAGATGAGCTAATTGTCTTGATTTGCCAAGGCACATAGTTTATTACAGGAATTGTAGAAGAAGATTATGATACTGTTTTAAAGTTGCTATGATGAAAACAGTTGGATACGGTTTCATAGACGTTTTCAGACCTCGTGGTGAGAAAAAATAACACTCTACTGTATGATTTTAAAGGTAAAATAAGATATCTAGATGGTTCAAAGCTCTGATTCAGATAACACAATTTGTGGAGTTGGGAAAGTCTCCTGGTGTTTGTCCTATTTGCTCTGGGCTGAGAAAGCTTCTTGAACACTCAATGGCTCTTTAGAAAAATGTATATAGATGTTCATTTCTTTACCAGAAAAGAGTGGGTAAGAACGCAAATGTTTCAGTCCGTCTAATCTGTGGTTGCTATACTTCGCTGGGTTATATTGACTGTAATTT
Organism: Balaenoptera ricei; assembly: GCF_028023285.1. Taxonomy (NCBI): domain Eukaryota; kingdom Metazoa; phylum Chordata; class Mammalia; order Artiodactyla; family Balaenopteridae; genus Balaenoptera; species Balaenoptera ricei. Next base: position 181,371,035 of record NC_082639.1, read on the forward strand.
GATATCTTGGATCAAAATTTGGTGGAAAAATTAAGATACCCTATAAAAGCAACCAGTGAACCTTTATTCTCTCCTAAATATTATTCGAGGAGTTGTTCAGATACCGCCTCCGCTACTTTGGTCTGCGGTCAAAACGTGGGAAATTTTCAGAGTCCAAAATGCCCAGGACTCCTGGTGCAGCTTTCTTGGTAAAGGTGGTGAATAATAGGGTATATTTTCTATAAAAGTGGTGTTATTTTGACCTCTTTTATTCCTTTTCCTGGAGCAGAAATTACGAGTCCATGGTAACATCCAATTATTTTCTTTAACCTTATTTAGGGGATACAAACAAATAACTTTCTTTACATTTCACTTATGGAAATTTTCATCAAGAGAACAATGAAGCAGAGTTTTTTAAACAAAAATGCATCCATCAGGGAATATGTAAATAGTACACGTTCTCTCCATGTTAACACAAGCCTGTCTTTTTTCTGTCACGTACAGAAAAAGTAACATACATATATCTGTTATACAGAACTTTAAGAGGCCCTGCTTTGTTCCTTGGCCTAAATATTAGTTCCTTGATATCCCTGTTCCTTTAGAAAAGAGGCCTTTATCCAGGTACACACCATATGAACCACTTTGGCAGTTTTCTAGGCATATTTGTTTATTTTATTCTTTTGTATTTTATCAGTGCTTTGTACTAACCTAGGAGTGTGTGTGTGTGTGTGTGTGTGTGTGTGTTTGTGTGTGTGTGTGTGTTTCCCCATGTCTATGCCTGGTATCCTCTTAAGACCCATAAACTTATTCAGAGAATAAGATGTTCTAACTATAACAATATTTAAAAATAGATGAATGGGATTTTAACTTGAAATAGTGCCTTTAGCCACTAGATTAGTCTTCAGAGCAACCTCGAGACAGACACTATTAGTGTACCTATTTTACAAGTGGGGAGTTGAGGGATAGAAGTTTAGCAGCTTGCACTTGGTCACACAGGCCAAGCTCTTTGCTAGGCAGCGATGAAGAGACTTCCTTCCCTACTCTTGGAGTCTGTGATGAGGATGAGTACAGTACTGACCCTTGCCCAGTTCTGCTCACAACCCTTAAATTTACCTTCCATTTTCCCTTTCGACAAGCAAGTTTCAGAAAAATATTATATGAGATACATTTGGGAAATGGATATAGAGGGCTGGGTCACAGACTCTTTAGTAACATGGGTCACAAATATGTGTTAATGTTAACAGTTAAAACAGGGAATTCCCTGGTGGTCTGGTTGTTGGGACTTGGCACTTTCACTGCCAAGGCCCGGGTTTGATTCCTGGTTGGGGAACTGGGATCCCGCAGGCTGTGCTATGGGGTCAAAACAATAAATAAAGATTATGGTTTCTCAGTCTTTCTTCCTAGATGAGTTTTCTGCAGTCCTCTGTTAAATACGGATGTTCTTAAGGTTCTATCTTTGACCCGCTTCTCTAAAAAAAAAAAAAATTAAAACAGAATGTACGGTGTGTGTGTGTGTAGTGAGAAGTTTCAAAAATCTACTCTTTCAGCAACTTGCAAATATACAATATGGTGGTGAATGTGTTAATTAGACTTATTTTGGTAATGATGTTGCAATCATTTTGCAATATAGACATATAACCAATTACAATGTATACCTTAAACTTACACAATGTTATATGTCAATTATATCTCAACAAAGGTGGGAAAAATGTTTTCAAAAGATATCAGCAAACACAAATTACATTTATTTATAATTTTATAGTTCTTTACAGCAGTCTTTCAGTAGCCCATGTATTTAATGTAAACCACATTTTAAAAATTAAAGTTATTGATGGGAAAAAAACAGAATGTACAAGAATTCATGAGGAAAGTAGTCACCTAATATCAGCAAATGACTGAAGTAAAAATGGTGTAATTGTCATAGTAATATGTTTTATTTTATTTTGAGTAGATAACTTTAGTAACTATCAGAAATTGTCTAAAATGTTGAAAGTAGACATGCAGATAATTGCAGTATGAATGAAAACAGTATTCTTGTAGAAAAATTCTTCTTTTTGATATGTAAAGGCTGTGTAGTCAGGTGATGGTACACTAACATAAAGATTTAAGAATCAGAGATGTATCTCTAAGGAACCTTTATGAAGCTCATTTGTAAAATTGTGTGAGGTACACCGAACAAGTAAGAAGATGAAACTAAAAATGGATTTGCCCCGTTTAATCCTCACTTATAGACTTTTGAAGCATCGGCTATTTATGAACTAGTTTATTATAATGGCACTGTATCAAAATTTCCAAAATATAGACCTATTATCTTTAATTGACACCCAAGCATAAAAATTCACATTGCTTTAAATTTACACATTAATCTGTATATTTTAACTGAAAATGTGTTCATTATACATAAAGGTGTCCTTAAATTTTAAACCTATGTAGGTCAAGAAACAATGATTCTCTATATTGTCATTTCTACACATCAAATTTTAGTTAATTTTTGAGCTGAAAATATTTGACAATCTATTGAAGTGGTAAGAATATACAAAATATGCCTGTGGGTTTTTTCTTTTTTATTGATTTTGATCTTAAAGAACTATAGGGTTAATTTGAATATTTTAGTCTGTTTGTCTTTTGAAGCTCTCAATAGGACTTTTTTTCTGCTACCTATGTTATTTCTTTTCATACTAATATGTTTAACAGATATTGGGTGTTTATTATAATAAGAATATCTGCCATTTTCAAGCTCTTTTCCATGTGTTAACATTTCAAATTCTCATAAAGTGTGAGATTAATAAAGCAGACACTTGTAAGTAGGAAAACAAGGAAACAAAACAAGGACACAGAATATTAGCAAACAGTAGGCTCCTTATTTTCAAGTAGTTTTTAATTTAAAATATTAATAACAAAAACAATAACAAAAAAGAACAATAACAGTAACAACAACCATTGTGGAGCCTCATTGTGTGCATGGCACTTTAAAGACATAATCCAAAAACATCTCCTCAGCCATGGATGTTACTATTGTTGTATTTTTTTTTTTTTTTTTTTTGGGCTTCAAGAGGGCAAGTTCCTTGTCAAATATCACATAGCTAATAAGTATCAGAGTCAGGCAAATATCTTTATCATGTAACAACCCAAACCTATGTTCTTCCCATTGTACCATGCTAAATCTCATTTAATTATTTTAATTGAATTATTAAACTAGCATACTTTTACAAATAAGGAAACAATTTATAAAGTCTCAATATCAGCTTACATCAGTTAAAGTTAGAATTTAAATCAAACTCTCTGATACCAACACATAGAGTCTTTCTACCTAAATGACACAGTGCAAGTGCTCTAAGGAAATAGATGGAGAGAATCACTTCTATCAGACACTTCTCATTAGGGGATGGGCAACCATCAGATGACCTAAAATGTATGAGGCGAAATGGAAGAAAAATCATAGTGATATATTATGTGTTTTGAAAAAAATAGCTTAATCTAATTTCATTTTTGCAGATCATTACTGGTGCTGTAAAATCTGCAGAATCATGATCATACTTCTTGGATCAAATAAGCTTCTCCAAACACCATAACTCTGAATTCCACAAGCCCAGAGATATTATTCCTGCCTTTGCTCCCTTCCTTTCCCATAGCTTCCTGAGGTTTATGTCCTCACATGAACCATGCTACACAATTTTCAGGTACATGTAGAACATTTAAAGTCATGAGTGGGTCAGGTGTTTAAAAGCTCATGAAAGGCTAAAAGAAATGTACTAGGTCAATATTTAAGTTATAAAGACAAAGAAGGAGCCTATCTCAAGGAAAGGAATACTAAATTCACAGGTAGACTTAGTAGATATTTACTGTAATAAAATATACTTTGCAAAAATACTAACCTTGTTTCAGGCAGTATGCTTAAAAGAACTTGGGTGTATAACTGCCTTGTGTATCAGAAGTTGCAAACAGTTGTGTTTACCTGGACCATAAATTTCAAGAGAAAGCATAGGATCATAGCATTAGCATTGTTATATAACCCTGTAAAACATGCACACGTGCACACACACACACACACACACACACACACGAAAGTATGTTTCCTCTAGTTCAAATACTAAGGGATAAACATGCATGGACAATGCTTCTCAGAAATTCTCCAAAGGATGTAGCAAAGGCCAATGAGTTTCAATCAGAAAATCATAAAGGCACAATACAGCAACTCTCTAGTAAATATAGCAGCTGAAAGAAATGCTAAAATATTCACAACTAATGTTGAAGTTAAAATATGTTATTTAAATCAATGAGAAAAGGTAAAATTAACTATCTTAAAATATTGAGAGCTATTGTGGAATATTTCTCTAGATGATTTCTCAATTTCCTAATTATTTATCTTCATATTAAGAAAGAAAACAATATGAGAACACCTGGAATCAATTTTACATGTACAGATCAATCTAATATACTGAATTTTTAAAAAGTCTTTAGCATTTTTCTTGTATATTCCAGTGGATAAGATTTCTTTGAAGTGCAAGACTTTGCAGTTTGGAAGTCCAGCTGTAATTCTTTGCTTATTATAAGAAAAACAATCTTTTGAAATGTTTTCAAACTTAGTCTATAAAAACTGTCAGGATAAAGAAATTATTATGGAGGCATAGTATTAAAAAAGCAATTAGTGACACGGTATAAATAAAAATGCAAGCTTTTATGAAAGTGTCAAATTCAATATTCATATAATATGCCAGTTTAGAAAAATGTTGCCAAAATGTGGTATCCAGTTCCTTTCTCTTGATAAAGCTACATCTTGTGAATGACTTGAGATGATTCGTATGGATATTTTTATCTTAGTTGTATATATATATTTTTACCTTTAATTCCTGTCACTGAATTAAAGGCCAAACTGTTTATTCCATACATGTCCAAGCTGTGGGCATTCACCCCACTCACATCCCAATCCTAAACGTTGCGTATTTCCAGACAGTAGAGTTTAGTGCAATCAAATCTTTAAAACATATTATGTAAATTCCTTAAATTATGGTTTAGACATTATATGCTTTAAATTTCAGCATCTGAAATAATGTAAAACCTACTTAAGGGTGATTTTAGTCTGTCTTTTCTATGATATATTTTCTGCCAGAGAGAAGAGCATACATCTTTGACTTAAGTAAAGGTATTCCAATACAAGCCTGCCTAAGCATGACACAGTGCTCAGATGACTTTTATTTTGGCCTATAAAGCTATTTAATACAAATACACTACTTGTGCTTGCTGGCCTTAATAAAAATTCATTATATGTTTATTTACACTAACCAAACCACTTTCCAACCTTTTGCAAAACAACTGAGTTATTAGTACTTTTCTGGAGCTCAGTAATTTTTTCAGTTCCTTATACATATTTCCATTACTAGACTGAGATTTTTCTATCTCTACCCAAAGGGGCCTCTGGCTGTCCTGAGATCTGTGAGTCTCCTTCAAGGTGTGGTAGGTACAATTTTCATTTAGACTTAAGAGCAAAAGGGTCCTAAAAGTTTCAATGTTTATGATTTAACAATTTCATTTATTTACTCACATATGCAACCAGTGTTTGTTGTTTGACTGTTTTTGTCAATTCCTATCTCTGTATTGACAACAGTACATAAGGTATCAGTAGCCTCACTTCCCAAACACAACGGCTTAATATTATTTGTTTCTTGGCAGTTTAACTGTATAGTTTCATAAGATGTATTTTGAAATTATGTATTTCATGTAAGAATTGGCAAATTAATTATTTTAAAGTATTTACAAATTTATTTATCTCTAATTATATGAAACAAGTATTTTCTTAAAAGTGTTTTATATTTTTCTTCTTAAAGTATAAACACAGTTCATAAGTGGCATTTGTACTCAGCATTTCTGAACTTCAAAGAAAATGCTGATGTGTAGCAAAATTTCTATCTAAACTTTGTTTTTGCTCTAAAGTCACTTAAGTTCCAATGATTAAAAATGCTCAAGGATGCACTTCATATTAATCTTAGGAGGAGCATAGATTGACTGACCTCAGCTGAAATTAAATATACTTCAAAAAGCTGCATCATACTTAAAAGCAGCTTTATTAGAAATGCTCATCCTCAAGTTATTTTTCATCTCATTACTCTTTTATGTATTTCTTGTTTTGGTGTAATACATTATGTCCTACCAAAAAAGCATTGATAAATGTATTCAAACTGAAAATAGTTCCATAACAGTAACAGGAAAAACTAATAGCCTCAATCCATATGGTTCCTCCTCTAAGTTTTGAAACATGCTTTGGCAATAGTTTTTCTAATCTGCAAAATATCCCTGAAAACATTGCATTGTTTTACTGATGAGGTTATTACACCAAGGTCACAGAGCAAGGAGGAGCAGGGTTTTATTTTAATATATTCCTACACATACTTTTCTTCTTAAGCTATACTTTCTTCAGTCAAGTCAGAATCTAGTAAAAACGTCTTGAGCATGTATTTAAAAGCAAATACCTTTGCTAGCTATTAACTAAAGCACAATGAAGCTAAAACTAGGCTCCTGAATGTTCTAGTTTAAAAAAAAGAGAAAGAAAATCGTGCTTGAGTAAGAGAAATGCCTGCCAACTCAGACTAATAGCTGGTTTCCGGATTTTCTTGGAAGCATTAATATAAAGTGATTTTTCATGCTACTTCACTCATGTATCTTATTAAGCTCTGTAAGAGAAAAATTTAACATGATCCTGATGCTCTAAATGTTGTCATCTCTAATGTCTACATCTAGACAATGTTGAGAAACAGGTGCTGAAATGTTTGTTTTTTTTTAAAAGGAATTCCTTTATTTTTATTATTTATTTATTTATTTATTTATTTATTTATTTATTTATGGCTGTGTTGGGTCTTCGTTTCTGTGCGAGGGCTTTCTCTAGTTGCGGCAAGCGGGGGCCACTCTTCATCGCGATGCACGGGCCTCTCACTATCGCGGCCTCTCTTGTTGCGGAGCACAGGCTCCAGACGCGCAGGCTCAGTAGTTGTGGCTCATGGGCCCAGTTGCTCCGCGGCACGTGGGATCTTCCCAGACCAGGGCTCGAACCTGTGTCCCCTGCATCGGCAGGCAGACCCTCAACCACTGCGCCACCAGGGAAGCCCTGAAATGTTTTAATATATTACTTTGACAAAAATTTAGACCATACAGGTTTGTTGTTTTGTTTTCAGAGCCTTATTGGACACTTTTGCTTACAGGTTTCACGTGGGCAAACTTTCCCAAGAAAATATGTGAGATATCTGAGTTAAGACAAAGACACTTTCTGTGAACTATTAACCAGCTGTGTTTGATGAAAAATGCTACTGAATACCTGGTTGAGTGGGATTGTCAATTAGATTACAGCTCTTGATATGATTCGAAGGATTTGTGAGGCCAGTCACTGTTTGCTTTAGTAAAAACTCAACGTGATTCTGGTACACCTTTGTGAAGCTGTTGGACATCATTCTGCGTCTCTGTTTCTTCATTTATAAAGTGGGTCCAAAAATATAAAATTCATTGTTTTAATTTATTAATTTAATACATGAATTACATGAATTTATGAAATTAAATATGCAAAATAAAATAATCTTTCAAGAAATGTAATTTATTTCTCCTCACTCACATTATATTTCATATTCCTTTTCAGACAGGACTACGTATTGTATTTATGAAAGCACAAGGTTGATACTCCTTTAACTAGTTTATTTTCAAAGATAATATAAACTAGTTAAGCGTTTCAACACCCTGCCAGGAAACCAAGTAATTTTGGGAACCCAGAAACCATAAGTTGTTCTTTTAGACTATTACAGAGACACTGAACAACAACTCAGTCAACCGTTTTCTGGTTCAGAGAATGTTTTACATGCTGAATAGCCATCTAAAATCATCTGTTGTCAAAAAAGTAAGATAAACCTTAAGCATTTTTAGCACTTACATCGATTCAATTATTAATATGTATGCTGTATCTCTAACAAAAATGAGCAATAAAAACAAGACCACACACCTTTTTCATGTGTATTATATCATAATGACCAAAATTTCCCACCATTGGAAATAGCCCATGAACAAGAAATACATGGTAGGGACTTCCCTGGTGGCGCAGTGGTTAAGAATCCTCCTGCCAATGCAGGGGACACAGGTTTGATCGCTGGATCCGGAAGATCCCACATGCCGTGCAGCAAGTAAGCCCGTGTGCCACAACTACTAAGCCTGCGCTCTGGAGCCCACAAGCCTACTGAGCCCACATGCCACAACTACTGAAGCCCATGCACCTAGAGCCCATGCTCCACAACAAGAGAAGCCACCGCAATGGGAAGCCTGCGCACTGCAATGAAGAGCAGCTCCCGCTCGCCGCAACTAGAGAAAGCCCATGTGCAGCAACGAAGACCCAACGCAGCCATAAATAAATAAAATTAGAAAAAAGAAAAGAAATACATGGTAGAAAAACTGTTATTCTATGGGCCAGTATAGTACTTTGGCAGATATTGTATTGGTTAATGACACTTATCTGACTCTCAGTCTCTAACTGTATTTCTGCACTGAGTGTATATAAGTAATCCATAAAATAAGCTTTTGTTGAGATTAATTGGTTTCTGTTATCTCCATCTGTGTACATGACGGCCAGTTATGAAGCAGAACATATTTCCCCCCAAAAGAGTGATGTAAAATATCCTCTTCACTACATTTGAAATCCATTTACATTTTTACAGTGAAAAGGCACCATCGTAGGTTGGTTACCTGAGATAAGATTTCACATTTAGGAATGCTTTTGTGGTCACAGCGTATTGAAGGGAAAGGAGAGCATGATGGTTGGGTGGAAGAAGAGGTGTTGGCGAGATGCAGTCACAATGAAGAACACACCACCACCACCACCACCCCTATTTAAAGGAGATTTCTGAGGCTGTGATGGCAGTGTGGACTGCCAGCAGCAAAATCCCATTCCAGAGTCTGTTTAGTCAAGCCACGCCTGGAACTAACTGCCTGCAGATTTGGTTCCTAGGACAGCCAACGCTGAGATTGAGATAAGCATGCAGGAAATTTATTAGCGAGTGTGTTAAAATTAACACCTGCCGGAGGAAGGGAAAAAAGCTCAGGCAGAAGTTGAGCTGCATTACAGACTTAATAGAGGCCTAAGGAAGTTCCAAAATTTGGAGGACACTCTAAAATTGTCCTAAGGTTGGGCACAGAGGCTGGGCGTTTTTGACCCAACATTGATTCATCGCTGGAAATGAGCGTTACAGTTGTCTTCCCTATCTGCAGGTTCTGCATCCGCAGATTCCACCCACCTCTGGATCCGAGGTTGTTTGAATCTGCGGATGTGGAATCGGTGGATACGAAGGACCGGTAGTAATACGGCATTTTACACGAAGGACGTTGAGAGTCCTTGGGCTTGGGTATCTGTGGATTCAGGTATGGGCTGGGGCGGGAGTTCTGCAACCAATCCCCTGCGGATACGGAGGGACGACTGTACTGGACAATGCAGGTCTCTTCAGTTGAGGCAAATCCTTTGAAGTGCTGAAAAATGAGGACTTTCTGCCGAGGAGAAGGTAGGGAGTAAACCTTCATTTTGGTGAGGAATTTGTGTGATCCATCCTGGCATCCTCTGCACGGTTCTTAGAAGCCATCAAAGTAACTTCTCACACGATGTAGGCCGCTGTTTTTCAATAATTCAGAAGGCTCGTGTAGTCTTTTGACATTTAACTACACTAAAATTTTAGTTTGCCGTCTAGTATACTATTTACAATGAAATTCAGAACTTTAAAACTTGGAACTTTGCCAACTGAAAAGTGAAAGTTTGATATCTATGCCATTTTAATTTGTCTTTTGTTAAACCCACTAGATGATACAATTCTTTTATATCCTAACCGATCAATATGGAGAGAATAAAGTTAACAAACAGATGACAACAGTGAGGTCCCAATTCCAGAAGGACATTTTGGTGAAGTCCATTTATTTCCTGCAAATTCACTGGAAGTGCTCACACTCAACACACACACACACAACACTCACACACACTCAGGTAGAGCGTAGGAGTCAGGGAAACAGTTGCCTTTCTGTTCTCTAGCGCTCATCTTGTGTCGGTGGCATTTGAATCTTCTCTTCCATATAATCTGCCAACGCGAGGCATTTGCTATATTCTGTATGAGGGAGTATATCCTTGAGAGAGTATAATTCTGTTAATTCAAGTCCAACACAATTAAAAAGCTCCCCATGACAATTCCTATTATGATTTTGTTTTTAATAATGTATCTTTTGCTACGTTTATATATTATATAATTTTTGCTCATATGAGTGAGATTGGTCTATAGTCATTTTTCTTTAATTGTATTCATCAAGTTTGGGTATATAAGATAGCTAGCATCACAAGTAAGCTGTGAAATGTTTATACTTCTATCTAGAATAGTTTTATATATTCTTAGATGTTAGATAGAATTAGGCTGTGGAATCATCTATTCTGTTAACGTTTTAAAAATGTCTCCAGTCTTTTCTAAGGAAATTGGTCTATTCAAATAGAATTTGTCTTCTGGTCATATTTTTAAACTATAATTTTTATGGGAAATCATACATTCCCTCTAACATTCCAAATTTATTACATGTAGAATTATCATAAAATTATTTTCATCTTTATCTGTCTATGGCTGTGTCTTTTGCATTCTTAATTTTCTTCATTTTCATATGTTTTGTTTTAAAACTCTCATAAGAGATTAGCGTCTGTGTGTATTTTCAAAATAGTCTGCCTTTATCTTTCTCTCTCCAGTTCTCTGTTCTTTGTGTATCTTTCATTTTGTTAATTTCTGCCTTTTTCCTTTATGAATTTACCTACACTACATTAGCTTACACTGTTCTTTTCCCATCATCTTTTAATATACAGTAAACACTTTCATATTAAATATGTTTTATGTAATAATGAAGACAGAAAATTGTAAAGGATTACTGTTTTGTCTAGCAAAAGGGCAATATTTGTATTATTCCACTTTGGGCAAAATCTTAAATTTTTTTCCAGTCATGAGTATGTAAGAAGCTTAATCTAATTTCATTCTTTTTATACTCACACATACACATTCACACTCACACAGAGAAACACAAATGCACTAATGGCCATCTTTTTTAAGAAAGTAACTTTATCTTTCTGTGTTGCATTTTTCTATGCTAGCAGTGACTAATTATGAAACAAATGCCAATATGTGTTGCTTTTATAACTTTTAATGTCTAGGAGAAATGACTATGGATAGTTCTTAAGATTTAAAGTTTTTATTCAGTCTTTAATATTGCAAATAAAAATTTTCTTACACTTAACTTAGATGTTTTTATACATATATACAAAATTATATCTTAAAAAACTCTTTCCATTTAATTTGCATAATATTTTATTAATTTAATGGAGTAAATGCTCTTAAACTCTGTTCCATTTGCAACCTAATTATTAGATTTACTTACCATCTAACAATTTACTTATAGATATAAGGCAGGCAATTAATTATGGGTAAATAAAATGCATTTCTGTAATACAAAGTAGAGGAATAAAGAGAATATAAAATTCACTTTCAAATTGCATATAATGTATTACATATAATATTGATTAATAGGGAATATATACATTTATTCATATGAGTATATATGTATATTATATATTTTTATGTATTATATATTCATGTTTATATATACTTTAAATAAAATATAAACATATTACATACTAATATGTGCATCCGTATATATCAATATTTGTATAGTTTAAATAGATATTATATTTGTATTTGTGTAGTTTAAATAAATACTGTGTCAACATAATATATTTAAATACTTCAACATCTTAATTGCCAAAATTTACAAACTTGGAAAAACCAAAACTTCCTGAGCATTTAACCACAATATAATTCAAATGCTACATCTCACATTCATGATGGAGTAAATTGTCTCTAACATGAAAATATTTTATACATTTAGTCAAACTCTTTCAGCTTCCCATTTAAAACCATAAGATCATTATGTGAGTTTAACTTTTGCATTTTATATAACTCATAGAAATATTTCTCTTAATTTAGCACAAATTTATCAAAATTAAGGGTTTTTTTTTTCACCATTTCTGTATTTATTTATAGAAATGCATTTACCCAATGAAGAGTATAGGTTTACCAATTATGTCAGAGCCGAGGTCAGTGAATTAAAATTTCAAGATGACAACATTGTCACTTAGAGACTTGAGACAAGTATGGGGGACCCAAGGGCTGTAAGTATGTACAGAATTCTAGCCCAGCCCCACAATTTTCTAGTGACATTCGCCCAATTTCCTGTCCCTAATTTGGTATTTGGATTCCCGAGTCCCTTAAGAGTGTTGTTCCAAGTTGCTGCATTGCTTGTTTGCCTTCTGCCTTCATTTCATATTTTTCTTGATGAGTTCACACTCTAGTCATTTTAATGAAATAAGATAATGTTTTTATAATTGGTTCTACCTCTTGGCCACCAGAGAGTACTTCTTCTGAAACCACAGAGATGAGTCTTGTGGGGGGCTCTGAGGAGCTCCAGTTTTTTTATGTCTCAGTGCTGAAAGGATTCAGGAACAGGCAAAGTGATAGATACGAAGTGATTGATTAGAGGAGGAAGCTTGGGAGGCTTACAAGTGGGTGGGCATGTTTCTTTATTTCTTTTATATTTTCTGACATTAATATAAAAAAATAGAGTACTGTTATCTTTATTTGTGTTTTCCTGATAATCTTTTCGTGTACCCCTTCATCCTGTCTTCTCTCTCTGCCTCTCAATTTTTACTCTTTAAAAGTACATGTCTATACCCAATTTTGTTTAACATGTGCAGTGTCTGTGTTGTAATTGGACATTGTTGTGAATAAGAGATTTATTCTATTTATTTTAAATGAACACTTCAATATATTTTCATGATCTGACTTTCTATTTGTTATTTATTTTTCTTCATGGTTTTCCTTTTATATATTTATTTATTTTTATTTTTCTCATATATTATTTTGATCATGATGTCATTTATCCCTCTATTTCTCTTGTTAATCCATTAATTCTATTACTGTTTTCCAGGTCTTTATTTATAATTTTACCTTTCCTGAGTCTCAAAATTAAACATATTTCTCTACAATTTTATGAATGAGTGATAAAAATTCCCCCCATCTGGATAGATAAATTTTTTAATTCCTGTACTATTTTCTCTCTCCAATAAAATGAAACTTTAAGGATATTTTATTTTCCTACTTTTCTTTTTTTTTGAACTCTCAAACTCCTCTCTCAGACAGTACCATACTTAAATTTTGCTGAGAGAGGGCAATATATTTAATTCTGGATCTATTTTAGACTCTACATGCAAATGGCTCTTATTAAAAATATTCTTATTTAAAATGTAAGATACACATTCCCATCCCAGAGTTTGTGATTATCCTCTTTGATTGAATTCTGTATTTTAGAGTAGAAATGTGTATACTTATAAATATATTTCAAAATTCATTTTTTGCAGCATTTTTTCTACTTTCTTTAACTATGTTGAAATCTTCAGTTCTGACTAGTGGTTGTTAGATTAGATTTTTTTCTGATACTTCTCCTCAGATAATATATGTGGGTGATATATTCTCTGAATCCGTGAATCTTATCATCATCTTTCTTACAACCTGTCAGTAGGATGTGAGCTTAGCTTAGCATCCTTGAATTTCAGGACTGTTCTCCTTGTAGATGATCTTGCTTGTGCTGTCATCACCTTGTTTCCCATGTGAATAAACTGTTCTTTCTCTCTTTAGGCTTAGAAGATTATGTATAAAGTTCTGATTTTTTGTTTTTTGTTTTTTGAAATTACTTTATATATTGTATATTAGAACTCCTATATGTATCACTCAAGGTTCTTTTCTTGTTTTTTTGTTTTATTCATTATCATTTTTTTCTTTACATTTTTGGCTCTGTATTTTTAGATAGTTCTTCTGTTATTATCTAAGCCTTTAGCATCTTAACAGTGGCTATTTTCTCAGTTAATCTGAAGAGTTTTTTTATATTAAATTTCATTATGTCAGTTCGATACTTTACATGTATCTCCTTGAGGGATTTTATAATTCTTTTTATCTTGCCATTTTTTCATCTCTGTTTATAAGCATATGTTTTGTTCTTCTTCCCTCTAGCTTCTAGCTCCTGTTAATTATGTCCTAATTTGTATTTATCTTCACTGTGGTTCAGTTCCAACTGGTTGGTTACTTCAAATGGTGGCAAACCAGTGCAGGATGATCTTTACCCTTGGGGGTAATAATGAGTCTGATTTTCCAACCCATTTTCATTTAAGCATCAATGACTCTGATATAAAAGGGCTCTGAACTACATCATATCACACATATACTGGAGTATATGTATGTACATATGTATATAAAAACACTGCAGTATATATTATTATCCTAGATGCAGCAGTCAGCCACTTAACTATTTCTTATCTCCTACCCCTGTAAGTACCTCCTTTGGATGCACCAAAATATAAAAAAAAAAAAAAAAGAAAAAGAAAAGGAAAGTGATGAATTATAATAAAACATACTTTTAAATAACTTGCTTTATATAAGAATATATAGGTATTTTGTTGGTGTTTCACTGAAACAAGTAATTAAGTTTCACAATAATAATCTGGTGGTGAGCAATTGAATAAATGGATGTGGGAGCCAAAATTGTTCTTCCCTAATCATAACAAAATTCTTTGCGTCGGTGCAGCTTGGGCCATGTAAGTGTTAAAAGCTAATTTCTTGAAGTACCCTGTTGTAATCTTTCATAATAAAAGGAGGATCATTTTGGCATGCTGAGCTAAAAGGAAAATTCAAGACTTGAAAAGTGGAACGGACGATAACTGGATTTTCCTCCCACTGCTATTATGGTAAAGTAAATAGGCCAGCTTAATGTCTTGAAGCCGTTGATGACATTTTTTCTGAGTACTTGAACTTTAAATATCTGTCTGGTAATACCCTAAGGAATAGTTTTAAATGCAGTGACCTCTCAAAAGATCATCATCAAAATTATTCTTAATTAGGTTTTGGAAATCAATTTAAGTATCTATGTAAATCAAATTTTATGTAATGCCATGTTGAATGCATGGCCAGGTAAGTCTCAGGAAATAATATATGTATATTATGTTCCTAAGCAGCATCCATAACCACTAAGAATTAAAATTGATTTTTACAAAAAGGAGAATATTGATTTCAAGTGTCTCAGTATTTAAGTTAAGAGACATGTACCACAATGTTCATTGCAACACTATTTACAATAGCCAGGACATGGAAGCAACCTAAGTGTCCATCGACAGAAGAATGGATAAAGAAGATGTGGTACATATATACAATAGAATATTACTCAGCCATAAAAAGAAACAAATTGAGTTATTTGCAGTGAGGTGGATGGACCTAGAGTCTATCATACAGAGCGAAGTAAGTCAGAAGGAGAAAAACAAATACCGTAAGCTAACGCATATATATGGAATCTGGAAAAAAAAAAAAAAAGTTACTGATGAACCTAGTTGCAAGGCAGGAATAAAGAGGCAGACATAGAAAATGGACTTGAGGACATGGGGTGGGAGGGCGAAGCTGGAGCAAAGTGAGAGTAGCATCAACATATATACACTACGGAATGTAAAATAGTTGGCTGGTGCGAAGCAACAGCGTAGCACAGGGATATCGGTTCAGTGTTTTGCGATGACCTAGAGGGGTGGGATAGGGAGGATGGGAGGGAGGCTCTAGGGGGAGGGGATATGGGGACATACATGCATATGGGTGATTAGCTTTGTTGTGCAACAGAAATTAACACAGTATTGTGAAGCAATTATATTCCGATAAAGATCTATTTTTTAAAAAAAGAGTCATAGCTATATGATTTGACATCATTACAAATATCAAGGGCATAATTATTGTGATTTTAAAACTACAGGCAATAAAGGGAAAAACCCTTTAGAAAGAGCCCAGAATTACAATGTTACAAGTATAAACATGATACTTAAATATAGTTATAATGTAATTCAGGAGCATACTTTGTTCCCTAAGAGCTCCCTAGATTACCTGGGTCATTCAAAGGACAAAGGCCAGAATGCCTCAGGGAACCTCGGCAACTTTTGTTTACGTTAGGATGTTTTATTTCACAATGACGATGTTCAAAACTGTTTCAAGAAAACTACTGATATTTTACAGTCTTCTTCAAGTTCAGTGTCTATCAGGACAGGAGGAATGTGTTACTGGGAAAGATAAGATAATCAAGGGAGTGTAGCTTTCACTGCTAAACAGGAACTGCTTGTTAATTCAATTATTTTATGTCTTTTTGTGGGTTGTTATTATTTGATAACTTCTATCACTATTTAACACTACATATTAATAAATATGGTCTGTGGACACATGTATACACCCCAAATTAATCCTAAGGGGTTATTGTTATCGCTATATTTTATGTGAAGAAACTGATAGAGATATCAGGAAATTTTGATTTTACTGGTATATTTTAATTTCATTTGTTACTATCCCTCTATCCTATAAAAACTCTTCCACAAAAAAACTCTAAAGTTTCCTGGTCCTACCTTATTTTACATTCTACTTATTTCATTCCTCTTTCTCTCTTTTATTTAGAATTACCTTTTCTTTATTTTTAATTTTTCATTGTCTTTAAACCTGTTTTATAAAAGGGGGTAGAAACATGGCTCCTTTAGATTCATGGACAATTGCAAGTTTACTTTGTGTGTGTTGGTGCGCATGACAGCCTATAACTTCACTTTTATATTCGTGTGTGTGTCTATCTAAATCATTCTTCCTGCCAATATAGACAAAATCCCTAATTTGGAAGTATAAAACTGTTTTCTAAATAGTACTAGCTCATCCAAAAATGTTCAGATGCTCTCCAAAAATAAAATGTATCTCAACACTTAAGTTATAAATATTTAATTAATGCTTACTTCCTTCCAGGTTCCATTCTTAGTACTTAAAATGCAAACAAACATAAAAAATGAATACATAGGAATCCCTTTCTTCAAGGAGACTGTAGTTTAATATTAGATCAAATAAGTACAAAATATATGACTAGCATCGCATTTAAATTAATGATAAATTACAGAAGCCAAATGGAAGAAAAAATTAATTTAAACTATATGAAGTAAATAGTACTTCCCAGAAGATGTGTTTTTACATTGGATTTAGGGTAATTAATGAAGTTTTCATAGGTAGAAATTAGTCAAGTAAGTATTCCATCATTTTATGAATTGGCAATTGTAAGAAAAGATTTTAAATGTGTCATCATGTACCCAGTAAAGATAATGACTTCCAATGTAGGTGGAAAAAAAGGAGGCAGAGGATGCTTGTTTATGAAAACAAGTTAATTTGTCAAATAGAAAAGTCATCTTTAGAGACTTTAATAAAGAATACCTGGGCATGGGGGCTACTCTTTGTGCATCCTTCAACCTTGCAGGTGAGTCTGGCAGCCCTTTCCTGCTACTGAGTCATCCTGGGCTGGGGCCATTTTATACAATCCATTGTGAATCTCTGCATGCCACACTGTATAACTTGTTTTGTTTGAATACATGTAAGTTTTTGATTTACATTAGTCTCTGTGAAATCTTTCTTATTAGATTTGGCTCAGCCTCCAAACTGTCAAATTATTTTTGGATTCTGATCCTGCCACCCAGTAACTTCTTGTTACTATGACTAGGTTCAGACCAGTTGTAAATTTGAGTAATATGCAATGATGTCCTCACTTGGGTGTACTGGAAAGAAAAACTGCTATTTAAAGCAAAAACTGCTTTTTTATCATAGAGAAGAAAGGTGTTATATTTAATCTTAGGGGAAGTAGCTCTTTTTTTTTTTTTTTTTTTTTTAATATTTTTTTGGCTGCGCTGCACATCAAGTGGGATCTTAGTTCCCTGACCAGGGATTGAACCCACGTCCCTTGCATTGGAAGCTCAGAGTCCTAACCACTGGACCACCAGGGAAGTCCCAGGAAGTAGCTCTTTAAAACCCTTTTTATTATGGAAAATTTCAAGCAAATATGAAAACAGAGTAGTGTAAACAGTGCTTCTGTACCCATCACTCAGCTCGACAGTCAACTCATTATCTTGTTTTATCTCTATTCTGCTCACTCCTCTTACCCCCCCGATTGTGTTGAAGCAAATCCCAGATGTCATATCATTTTATTGATAATTTTTTGGTAAGTTCTCTAAAAGGTAAGGCCTCTTTATTTTTATTTATTTATTTATTTGGCCGTGTAGCATGTGGAATCTTAGTTCCCCAACCAGGGATGGAACCCGTGCCCCCTGCATTGGAAGCACGGAGCCTTAACCACTGGACAACCAGGGAAGTCCCAAGGACTCTTTAAGTAATACAACCATAATAACATTATGACCCCTAACAGGATAAACACTAATTCTTTAATATGATCCAATATCCAGTCCAAGTTCACATTTCCCATAATGTTTCATTAATGTTTTCATTAAAATTGCATATTTGAAAATAAAAATACCTGGCTTTTCTACACAAAGCATTATCATCCCCCTTTTGTCCTCAGGTATGAACGTGCCTCTCAACATGAAATGAAATAGCTTGATATCAGTTACTAAACATAATAGCCAAGAAGTAGACATTACGGGGGTAAAAGTGAGATGTTACCCATTATGAGAATCATCAATTCAACTATGAACCCACAGTGCTACTACACTAGCTAACTTATCTATGTACTAAACAGTCCAAAATACACAAAGCAGGCAAGTTCAAATTATGTTATTGCCATCATGAAAGTAGTTCATCTTGAAGGAACATTCTGTCTCCACTGGATGCTGTGACCTCTGTGTGACACACTATTAGCTACTTCTTTATGAGTCATAGGGAAAAGAAGCACTTCAGTGCTGGTTGGGTGGCTTTGAGGTGCTTGCTGTTTATTCTTTTCTCCCACTGCCTGTTCACTCTTCCCAGTTATGAAGCAGACACCACCAGTCACTGAGAGTAGTTAAGTTGATAAATAAAGGATGGTGACAAAATAAACCATGGAACCAGCCCAAAACTGCAGAAAGAAGTGCGTGTGTTGGAAATGCAAAAGTTAGTGGGAAGCTGATGTTCCCTTTGAGAAATAATCAATTCACTTCGTTGGAAATGCATGGCAAAAAACAAAACAAAAAAGCCCACGAACCTGAATCGTCAGGTGCTGGGAGTCTAATATTCGTCACCCATATCCTAACTTGGGTTCACCAGGGAGGTTTTCTGGAGAGTGTCAAGACCACACAAAAAGTGTAATACAAGAAAAAAAATCCTCTGACGGCATGCAAAATTGAGGAAGGATACTGAAAGTTTTAAATCTAGTTTTGTAATCAATACCATCTGTGTAAAGAGTAAAAAATAAATATTACCCTACACTGTAGAAAAAAGGAAATATAATTTTCTTACCAGGTTTTCTTTTTTCTCTTCTCATCTTAGGCCTTGCCATGTAAAATTATATGTCAATAGAAAGTGACATGACCTTAAGATTTGGGGAAACAGTTTATGTGGGAGGCATCTTGGGTTCTGCTGGGCTAGGAAAGGTAGGGGAAGGTGGGGATCAATTAGAATGAGACCTAGAGGAAGAGAAATAAAGAACCAATAGATTGCAGAGGGCTTGCTCTAGATTCTAGGTTTAAGGGGAAAAGAGGTATAGGCACTACCTATACAAGGCACAATAACGCAGCTCAAATGGCTTAAAAGAGTTTCATTCTTGGCTCACACTAGTGTTTGATCCAAGTGCCACTCCTGACATAATGCCCATTGGCATCTCGGAGATCAATGGTGTTTTCAGGACTATATCTTATTTCTCTAGCTCCCCTGTTCCTGCTTTTGTCCCTTTTTGTTTCATTCCCAAATAGGCTCTCTCCGCGTTGTATCAAAGTCACGCTAGTAAATGTTCCAGACTTGCAGGCGGCTTCTAGTTAGAGCTTCAACATATGGGGTGGGTATGGCTAGTATGGTGCCAAGAACAAAGACTCTCTTCGCACCATACCAGCCATACCCACCCATATATATCATCCAATTCCTAATCTGCTGTGTCCACGTGAATGGAGCAACCTCACTTTTCACTCATGGGTCCTACTTTGTTCCTGTGGAGAGTATGGGAAGATATTTGATCCTGAATGCTATCAGAATTGAATAGAGTAGAAGGGGGTCAGGTCCTAAAGCAAAACTCTACCAAAAGAATGGATGGTCACTATTTGCAACCTCTTTATTTTCTTCAAGAATATCTAACATTGTTCGCCATGATAAAGCTACAGAAAAGATTCAGAGGTAGGTTTGTCTAGGAGGAAAATTTCCACGGGACCTTGAGAATGAATATAAGGTAGATGGATTAAAGCCAGGAAAGGAATTGGAAACAGTCATTATAAAATTAAATAGTTTGAGGTGATAATGATCTTCAGGGACTTAGAAAGTTATATATTTTGCTACATTATTTTAATATGTTGGGAAATAAACACACTCTACTTAATAGTGACAAGTAAAAGTAGTAATTCCCTGTTTTAAACCAGTTTAGATAAGAAAACAATTTTTATTTTGGATTTATAGGGATAAATTGATTGCATTTTAGAATTATTTGAGCTTATTTTTTCCAATACTCAGAGTACAAATTGGCTATGTGTAAATATTTCAACATTGGGTGTTCTCTGTGAATGAAAAGCAGGCATCCAGGTTCAACTGTTGAGTGAGACAAAGTAAAAAAAAAATTGTTTCACAAAATATCACTGTTTATACAAGTATAGAATAAGCCATTTTAAAAAATTAAGAATAGAGATTATTAGTGATTTAAATTCTAAAATACCACCATACATAAGGATAATTCCATTTTCTTCATTATCAGGACGCGCTATTTTCATCAAGTTTCAGGTAGTCTGCTTATCACACCTTATTGTTTTGAAAATATTTCCATAAATTAACCTAAAATACATCCCTTTATATTTCCAACTATATCTTCAATCTGTTCGATCATCCTATGAAATGATACAGAAAAAGCCTAAAAAATTTCAGTCTCCTAGTTAATGAAGTCAATATTTTCTCCTAAAGTTTTCATTTTTCTAGGGTAAATGACTCAGTTTTTTCAAATGTAGCTCCTTCTTTTCTTTCTCCCTTTTCTCCTTTTCCTTCTGTTCTTGTTCTTGTCATTCATCTTTCTTCTTCTTTTTAACATCAAGTTTTTCAGATCCTTCATCAATCTGGACACAAAGCATATTTTAAATGTGCTGCCCAGATCTGAACTCAGTACTCCATATTGGGTCTGATGGTGAAAACTGTGACATGATATTTACTCTCTTGATTTCAATTAATATTTTAAGCAACATATTTCATTAATGTTTTAAACCTTTTCCATTTATTATTTTTTTAACATCTTTATTGGAGTATAATTGCTTTAAAATGGTATGTTAGTTTCTGCTTTATAACAAAGTGAATCAGTTATACATATACATATATCCTCATATCTCTTCCCGCTTGCGTCTCCCTCCCTCTCACCCTCCCTATCCCACCCCTCTAGGTGGTCACAAAGCACCGAGCTGATCTCCCTGTGCTATGCAGCTGATTCCCACTAGCTATCTGTTTTACATTTGGTAGTGTATATATGTCCATGCCACTCTCTCCCTTCGTCCCAGCTTACCCTACCCCCTCCCCGTGTCCTCAAGTCCATTCTCTAGTAGGTCTGTGTCTTTATTCCCATCTTGCCCCTAGGTTCTTCATGACCTTTTTTTTTTTTTTTAGATTCCATATATACGTATTAGCATACGGTATTTGTTTTTCTCTTTCTGACTTACTTCACTCTGTATGACAGACTCTAGGTCCATCCACCTCACAACAAATAACTCAGTTTCATTTCTTTTTATGGCTGAGTAATATTCCACTGTATATATGTGCCACATCTTGTTTATCTATTCCTCTGTCGATGGACACTTAGGTTGCTTCCATGTCCTGGCTATTGTAAATAGAGCTGAAATGAACATTGTGGTGCATGACTCTTTTTGAGTTATGGTTTTCTCAGGGTATATGCCAGGTAGTGGGTTTGCTGGGTCGTATGGTAGTTCTATTTTTAGTTTTTTAAGGAACCTCCATACTGTTCCCCATAGTGGCTGTATCAATTTACATTCCCACCAACAGTGCAAAAGGGATCCCTTTTCTCCACACCCTCTCCAGCATTTATTGTTTGTAGATTTTTTGATGTTGGCCATTATGACTGTTGTGAGATGATAACTCATTGTAGTTTTGATTTACATTTCTCTAATGATTAATGGTGTTGAGCATTCTTTCATGTGTTTGTTGGCAATCTGTATATCTTCTTTGGAGAAATGTCTATGTCTTCTGCCCATTTTTGGATTGTGTTTTTTTGTTTTTTGATATTGAGCTGCATGAGCTGCTTGTAAATTTTGGAGATTAATCCTTTGTCAGTTGCTTCATTTGCAAATATTTTCTACCACTCTGAGGGTTGTCTTTTCGTTTTCTTTATGGTTTCCTTTGCTGTGCAAAAGCTTTTAAGTTTCATGAGGTTCCATTTGTTTATTTTTGTTTTTATTTCCATTACTCTAGGAGGTGGGTCAAAAAGGATCTTGCTGTGATTTATGTCATAGAGTGTTCTGCCTATGTTTCATCTAAGAGTTTGATAGTGTCTGGCCTTACATTTAGGTCTTTAATCCATTTTGAGTTTATTTTTGTGTATGGTGTTAGGAAGTGTTCTAATTTCATTCTTTTACATGTAGCTGTCCAGTTTTCCCAGCACCACTTATTGAAGAGGCTGTCTTCTCTTCATTGTATATTCTTGCCTCCTTTATCAAAGATAAGGTGACCATATGTGCGTGGGTTTATCTCTGGCCTTTCTATCCTGTTCCATTGATCTATATCTCTGTTTTTGTGCCAGTACCATACTGTCTTGATTACAGTAGCTTGGTAGTATAGTCTGAAGTCAGAGAGCCTGATTCCTCCCACTCTGTTGTTCTTTCTCAAGATTGCTTTGGCTATTCGGGGTCTTTATTGTTTCCATAAAAATTGTGAAATTTTTTGTTCTAGTTCTGAGAAAAATGCCAGTGATAGTTTGATAGGGATTGCATTGAATCTGTAGATAGCTTTGGGTAGTATAGTCATTTTCACACTGTTGATTCTTCCAATCCAAGAACATGGTATATCTCTCCATTTGTTTGTATCATCTTTAATTTGTTTCATCAGTGTCTTATAGTTTTCTGCATACAGGTCTTTTGTCTCCTTAGGTAGGCTTATTCCTAGGTATTTTATTCTTTTTGTTGCAATGGTAAATGGGAGTGTTTTCTTAATTTCACTTTCAGATTTTTCCTCATTAGTGTATAAGAATGCAAGAGATTTCTGTGCATTAATTTTTTATCCTGCTACTTTATCAAATTCACTGATTAGCTCTAGTGGTTTTCTGGTACCATCTTTAGGATTCTCTATGTATAGTATCATGTCATCTGCAAACAGTGACAGCGTTACTTCTTCTTTTCCGATTTGGATTCCTTTTACTTCTTTTTCTTCTCTGATTGCTGTGGCTAACACTTCCAAAACTATGTTGAATCATAGTGGTGAGAGTGGGCAAACTTGTCTTGTTCCTGATCTTAGTGGCAATGGTTTCAGGTTTTCACCATTAAGAATGATGTTGGCTGTGGGTTTGTCATATATGACCTTTATTATGTTGAGGTAAGTTCCTGCTATGCCTACTTTCTGGAATGTTTTTATCATAAATGGGTGTTGAATTTTGTCGAAAGCTTTCTCTGCATCTATTGAGATGATCATATGACTTTTCTCCTTCAATTTGTTAATATGGTGTATCACATTGATTGATTTGCGTATATTGAAGAATCCTTGCATTCCTGGGATAAACCCCACTTGATCATGGTGTATGGTCCTTTTAATGTGCTGTTGGATTCTCTTTGCTAGTATTTTGTTGAGGATTTTTGCATCTATGTTCATCAGTGATATTGGCCTGTAGTTTTCTTTCTTTGTGACACCTCTGTCTGGCTTTGGTATCAAGGTGATGGTGGCCTCGTAGAATGAGTTTGGGAGTGTTCCTCCCTCTGCTATATTTTGGAAGAGTTTGAGAAGGATAGGTGTTAGCTCTTCCCTAAATGTTTGATAGAAATCGCCTGTGAATCCATCTGGTCCTGGGCTTTTTTTTGTTGGAAAATTCTTAATCACAGTTTCAATTTCAGTGCTTGTGACTGGTCTGTTCATATTTTCTATTTTTTCCTGGTTCAGTCTCGGAAGGTTGTGCATTTCTAATAATTTGTCCATTTTTTCCAGGTTGTCCATTTTATTGGCTTGTAGTAATCTCTCATGATCCTTTGTATTTCTGCAGTGTCAGTTGTGACTTCTCCTTTTTCATTTCGAATTCTATTGATCTGTGTCTTCTCCCTTTTTTTCTTGATGAGTCTGGCTAATGGTTTATCAATTTTGTTTATCTTCTCAAAGAACCAGCTTTTAGTTTTATTGACCTTTGCTATCGTTTCCTTCATTTCTTTTTTATTTATTTCCACTCTGATCTTTATGATTTCTTCCCTTCTGCTAACTTTGGGGTTTTTTTGTTCTTCTTTCTGTAATTGCTTTAGGTGTAAGGTTAGGTTGTTTATTTGAGATGTTTCTTGTTTCTTAAGTAGGACTGTATTGCTATAAACTTCCCTCTTAGAACTGCTTTTGCTGCATCCCATAGGTTTTGGGTCATCGTGTTTTCATTGTCATTGGTTTCTAGGTATTTTTTGATTTCCTCTTTGATATCTTTAGTGATCTCTTGGTTATTAAGTAGTGTATTGTTAACCTCCATGTGTTTGTATTTTTTCCAGATTTTTTCCTGTAATTGATATCTAGTCTTATAGCGTTGTGGTCAGAAAAGATACTTGATACGATTTCAATTTTCTTAAATTTACCAAGGGTTGATTTGTGACCCAAGATATGATCTATCCTGGAGAATGTTCCATGAGCACTTGAGAAGAAAATTTATTCTGTTGTTTTTGGATGGAATGTCCTATAAACATCAATTAAGTCCATCTTGTTTAATGTAACATTTAAAGTTTGTGTTTCCTTATTTATTTTCATTTTAGATGATCTGTCCATTGGTGAAAGTGGGGTGTTAAAGTCCCCTACTATGATTGTGTTACTGTCGATATCCCCTTTTAAGGCTGTCAGTATTTGCCTCATGTATTGAGGTGCTTCTATGTTGGGTGCATAAATATTTACCATTGTTATATCTTCTTCTTGGATTGATCCCTTGATCATTATGTAGTGTCCTTCTTTGTCTCTTGTAGTAGCCTTTTGTTTTTGAAGTCTATATTGTCTGATATGAGAATTGCTACTCTAGCTTTCTTTTGATTTCCATTTGCATGGAATATCTTTTTCCATCCCCTCACTTTCAGTCTGTATGTGTCCCTAGGTCTGAAGTGGGTCTCTTCTAGACAGCATATATTGAGGTCTTGTTTTTGTATCCATTCAGCCACTCTATGTCTTTTGGTTGGAGCATTTAATCCATTTACATTTAAGGTAATTATCAATATGTAGGTTCCTATTACCATTTTATTAATTGTTTGGGGTTTGTTATTGTAGGTCTTCTCCTTCTCTTGTGTTCCTGTGTTCCTCTTGAAGTTCTTTTAGCATTTGTTGTAAAGCTGACTCGGTGGTGCTGAATTCTTTTAGCTTTTGCTTGTCTGTAAAGGTTTTAATTTCTCCGTCAAATCTGAACCAGATCCTTGCTGGGTAAAGTAATGTTGGTTGTAGGTTTTTCCCTTTCATCAGTTTAAATATGTCCTGCCAGTCCCTTTTGGCTTGCAGAGTTTCTGCTGAAAGATCAGCTGTTAACCTTATGGGGAATCCCTTGTATGTTATTTGTTGTTTTTCCCTTTCTGCTTTTAATAATTTTTCTTTGTATTTAATTTTTGATAGTTTGATTAATATGTGTCTTGGCATTTTTCTCCTTGGATTTATCCTGTATGGGACTCTCTGCCTTTCCTGGACTTGATTAACTATTTCCTTTCCCATGTTAGGAGAGTTTTCAACTATAATCTCTTCAGATATTTTCTCAGTACCTTTCTTTTTCTCTTCTTCTGGGCCCCCTATAATTCAAATGTTGGTGCGTTTAATGTTGTCCCAGAGGTCTCTGTGACTGTCCTCATTTCTTTTCATTCTTTTTTCTTTATTCTGCTCTGCAGTAGTTAATTCCACTATTTTATCTTCCATGTCACTTATCCGTTCTTCTGCCTCTGTTATTCTGCTCTTGATCTCTTCTAGAAAATTTTTAATTTCATTTATTGTGTTGTTCACCATTGTTTGTTTGCTCTTTAGTTCTTCTAGGTCTTTGTTAAATGTTTCTTGAATTTATTCTATTTCCACGATTTTGGATCATCTTTACTATCATTATTCTGAATTCTTTTTTTCAGTTAGACTGCCTATTTCCTCTTCATTTGTTAAGTCTGGTGGGTTTTTACCTTGCTCCTTCATCTGCTGTGTATTTCCCTGTCTTCTCATTTTGCTTAACGTACTGTGTTTTGGGTCTCCTTTTTGCAGGCTGCTGGTTCGTAGTTCCCGTTGTTTTTGGTGTCTGCCCCCAGTGGGTAAGGTTGGTTCAGTGGGTTGTGTAGGCTTCCTGGTGGAGGGGACTAGTGCCTGTGTTCTGATGCATGAGGCTAGATCTTGTCTTTCTGGTGAGCAGGTCCACGTCTGGTGGTGTGTTTTGGGGTGTCTTTGACCTTATTATGATTTTAGGCAGCGTCTCTGCTAATGGGTGGGGTTTTGTTCCTGTCTTGCTAGTTGTTTGGCGTAGCATGTCCAGCACCAGTAGCTTGCTGGTCATTGAGTGGAGTTGGGTCTTGGCGTTGAGATGGAGATCTCTGGGAGATATTCGCTGTTTGATATTACATGAAGCTGGGAGGTCTCTGGTGGACCAATGTCCTGAACTTGGCTCTCCCACCTCAGAGGCACAGCCCTGATGCCTGGCTGGAGCACCAAGAGCCTGTCATCTGCTTGGATCAAAATAAAAGGGAGAAAAAAAGAAAGAATAACTGAAAATGGTAAAATAAAATAAAATAAAATAGCTATTAAAATAAAAAATAAGTATTAAAAAAATTAAAAATTAATAAAAAGAAGAAGGAAAGAAGAGAGCAACCAAACCAAAAATTAAATCCACTAATGATAACCAGTGCTAAAAACTATATTAAAAACAAAAAACAAAAAACGGACAGACAGAACCCTAGGACAAATGGTAAAAGCAAAGCTATACAGACAAAATCACACACAGAAGCATACACATACACACTCACAAAAAGAGAAAAAGGGAAAATATATATATATATCATTGCTCCCAAAGTCCACCTCCTCAATTTGGGATGATTCGTTGTCTATTCAGGTATTCCACAGATGCAGGCACATTAAGTTGATGGTGGAGATTTAATCCGCTGCTCCTGAGGCTGCTGGGAGAGATTTCCCTTTCTCTTCTTTGTTCACACAGCTCCAGGGGGTCAGCTTTGGATTTGGACCCGCCTCTGCGTGTAGGTCGCCTGAAGGCGTCTGTTCTTCGTTCAGACAGGACGGGGTTAAAGGAGCAGCTGCTTCAGGGGCTCTGGCTCACTCAGGCCGGGGGGAGGGAGGGGTACGGAGGAGGCGGGGCGAGCCTGCGGCGTCAGAGGCGTCATGACGTTGCAGCAGCCTGAGGCGTGCCGTGCGTTCTCCCGGAGAAGTTGTCCCCGGATCACGGGAGCCTGGCAGTGGCGGGCTGCACCGGCTCCCGGGAGGGGCGGTGTGGAGAGTGACCTGTGCTCGCACACAGGCTTCTTGGTGGCGACATCAGCAGCCTTAGCGTCTCATACCCGTCTCTGGGGTCTGCGCTGATAGCCGCGGCTCACGCCCATCTCTGGAGCTCGTTTATGCGGCGCTCTGAATCCCCTCTCCTCACGCACCAGGAAACAAAGAGGCAAGAAAAAGTTTCTTGCTTCTTAGGCAGGTCCAGACTCTTTCCCGGACTCCCTCCTGGCTAGCTGTAGCGCACTAGCCCCCTTCAGGCTGTGTTCACGCCGCCAACCCCAGTCCTCTCCCTGCGATCCGACCGAAGCCTGAGCCTCAGCTCCCAGCCCCGCCCGCCCCAGCGGGTGAGCAGACAAGCCTCTCGGGCTGGTGAGTGCCTGTTGGCACCGCTTCTCTGTGCGGGAATCTCTCCGCTTTGCCCTCTGCACCCCTGTGGCTGCGCTCTCCTCCGTGGCTCCGAAGCTTCCCCCCTGCCATCCCCGTCTCCACCAGTGAAGGGACTTCCTAGTGTGTGGAAACCTTTCCTCCTTCACAGCTCCCTCCCACTGGCACAGGTCCCGTCCCTATTCTTTTGTCTCTGTTTTTTCTTTTTTCTTTTACCCTTCCCAGGTACTTGGGGAGTTTCTTTCCTTTGGGGAGGTCTGAGGTCTTCTGCCAGCGTTCAGTAGGTGTTCTGTAGGAGTTGTTCCACATGTAGATGTATTTCTGATATATTTGTGGGGAGGAAGGTGATCTCCACCTCTTACTCTTCCACCATCTTGAAGCTCCTTCCATTTATTATTTTAAGTGGAACTTGGAGTCATCTACTTTCTCTAGGTCCCCATTTAAAAAAAAATATGAGCAGTCATTAACCTAAATAAAAAAGAATTTCAAAAGAATCATCATCTTTTTCCCATGGTTGCACCCAAATTCCAGGTTCAACCTACTCAACAAGCATTTATGGAGTGTGCAGTTGACAGGGACCATGTCAGGTTTTACAAATGGATGCAAGGATAATTTCTTGTTTGTGTTTTGCCACTCGTTTTTATGAGCCTAGACAAGGTTTTTCCTTTGAGTTACTTAAATTTGAGATGTACTTACCTGAGCCCACTCCTCCTGGGGCTTTTTTCTTTTTGTTTACCTCATTGCTCCTTGCTGTCCTTCTATTCTGTAGAAATTATGTTCTATCTCCAACGAGCATCCTGATGTGGATTTCTTTTTCTGAAATGTTATTTCTATTCTTATACCTTATGAAATTTGGCTTGAACTCTCTCCAGTGGAGCCTGCTGTTTCTTTTTCTCCTCCATACCTGAGGGTTTAGGAACAGTAATTGCCTTCTCTCTGCTGTTCATTGTTGATTCCAAGTAATTATTCAGCTACTATTGATACTCTTCCTTCCTCCCTTGGAAGCGATCATATTTGCCCAGGTTGCCTCTCCCAAACATAAAACAAATATGTGGGATTTCTAACTTTCTTGAGGACTCCAGAATCTAGTTTACTGTGTTCCTTGTAAAATACCTGTTATTAATACTGATGACTTCAATGTAAACATTCAAAATATGTTCACTCTTTTTCCCCACTGTTTCTTGCCTTATCAACACCAATCATCTTATTCTATATCCTGGGTTTACCGTCCTTTAAGATGATTCTATCATATACTGTTATCAACTTGAAATTATTTACTTTCAATACTTTAAACCTAAAATCAGCTTTCTAATTTCCGTTCCTTTATTTTTTTCCAGCTTTCTTAGAAAACGTCTTTATTACAAATGTTCTTAAATATTTTCCACATACATGTGTTACACACTGGGTATAACTTTCTTTTTTATTGAAATATATTTGACACACAACATTGTGTAAATGTAAGGTTCCAACATGTTAATTTGATATATTTATACATTGTCATATGATTGCTTTGTAGCAATAATTAGCATCTCTATTAGATACATTATATAATTATCATTTCTTTGCAGTGCTTGGAATAATTACGTTCTAGTCTCTTAGCAAGTTAGATGATTATAATACAGTATTATTGTCTGTATTCACTAGAGTGTGCATTAGAACTCTAGGGCTTATTTACTACTCATTGCAAGTTTGTACCCTTAAATGGCATCTGTCCTATCCCTCCACCCCACTACCACCACCATTTTACTCTCTGTTTTTATGAGTTTGTTTTTTTTAGATTCCACATATAGTGATATCATAAGGACTTGTCTTTGTCTGATTTATCTCACTTAGCAAAATTTTCTCAATGTCCATCTATGTTGTTGCAAACAGGAGGATGTTCTTCCTCCTTATAACTGAAATATGTACACACACACACACACACACACACACACACATATACCACATCTTAGGTTTCTAATTTTTTTTTTTTTCTAATTTTTAATTCTGGCTACCAATGCTTATCTTTTCTCATATCCTCTTTTATTTTTATAGCAACTCTATTACACTTTAATAGACCAAATCACATAGCTTCAACCTACATTTAATCCACTGATTTCTTTGTAGTTCCACTTGATCATGCATTGTAACCCTGAAATCCTTTTATTCACATGGAGTCAAATTTGCAGACAAAAGTAGAATTTAGAATCACCATTTGTTTTCTGTTTGAATCTAGGTTAGTTACAAAGGATTCAGTGCGACATACCTATCCTTCACCTCCAATTCTCTCCCAATTAAATTTATAGCAGTTGTCGCAGAAATTTCACTTTTTACAAGCCCTGTTTTCAGGTGATCTTAACTTCTATTTTACTGAAACAATTTAGGCCTACAAAACTAAGTTAGCTGAAATTGCTTATTCCCAATGTCAGCATTTTTCTATATCTTCACCCTTATTCTTCTCTTTTTTATCTCAAGATGAAATATTTGGTCTTTCTTTCCAAGGCTAATTCTCATGATGGAATGTCATAATGGAAAGAGCAGTGTAGTTAAAGTCAGAAGCTTTGCTTTCAAGCCGGCCATTTTTATTATTTTGAATAAGTCGTAAGTTATTACTTTCTGGGACATTATATATTTAGTTTAATATAGTCTCATGTAATTCTCATATTTAGTACTTTTACTTTATTGCTTGGTATAGAATTTAGAAAAAAAATGTGTTATACTCTAAATAACATTTATTTGAAAGCCTTTTAAATGAAGAGAATTTTTGTAGCTATAGAAGTAATAAATTTAAGAATAGCAGCCTTAAAGCATTTTGTTTAATTGCATTTATCTCTATTATGTCTTAAGAATCTCATCGATTTTGAGGACTACAAAAATATCATTAAGTTATCTGGCTCAATTCGATATAGTAAACATTCCCATTTAAGCCAATCTTTTGCACAGTGAAATATTAAATTGTAAAATTTATGCAATATACATTAATTGGACAATGCATATCCCAAAATGCTGGTAAATCTTTAACCCTGTGTTATTCTATAGAATTATTTTTATATGCTATAAATATATCCAACCCATACTTATTTGAAAATTATAAAATTGGATATCCAGCATACACATTTCTCTCTTGTTGACTTTATGAGATTACTGTGAAACTGAACCCCATAATAGTAATTTCTTAGTAAATATTTGTATTCTTTATTCACGCTGACTTGACAACTCTGAATGACCCCCTTATAATACCTTAATTCTTGTGTAATTTACTTTTTCTCAACAGGCACATATACTCCATACTCTAATAAAGAAGACTGATCATAGTAAAGCCCAACACCATAGCAGTAAGTACAATAGAATATAATGTTTTCTGTGAACATTTAAACATACTTACTAATTTTAATGCTACTTAGGTAGGACCATATCATTTTATAAATAATTATGATCATTGAATTGTGAGCAGCAGCAAAGCCTTGAAGCAGCTCCCCCTGCTCCTCATGATATGAAATCATTCTAATCATTTTAGAAGCAAAATCCTGGTTATTTCTTTCCTCTTCTAATGTTATAGTTTACTTCTGGATATGCCCCTAAGTTTTCTTAGTCTACTAAAAACCATTGTCAATTTTTCTTTTATCATTACACCTTCAACCCATTCTTAATATTTGTTTCTTTTTTTTATCTCCTATTGTCCCTGCCTGTGTCTCTCGGAAACTGACACTCAACCCATGTATTCAAACATTTAAGCTCCCATTCACAGTTTTAGAAAGAAAAAGATTCTGCCTCATTCCCTATTCACTCAGATTCATCTCCGTGTGAACTGTTTTCACCCGCATCTCTTCTAGAAAGCTTTTCACTTATTATCTCTGGGACTTCGAACTGAAATTTTCCCACAGTTTACATTTTTTCCTCTTTCCAGTATATGTGAGCATTACTGTCATTATTGTAAAATATTGATTTTTACGTGTACGCTAAAGTACTGTTAACATTTTCCCTCCTGCAAAATCAATATTTCACAATTTACTACCCAAAGAAGCTGAAATCCCTTAGCATAGCTAGGCAGAGTTTACAAGACCCATCACAATTTGATGTAATCTTAGCAAAATGGTTTCTCACTCACTTTGTAATGAACACTTCCTTAAAATTCTACTGCTTTTTTTCTCTTTTACACTTTGCAGAGGATTTTTTCTTTCTTTAAAAAATCTATCCAAGTTCATTTTTATACTTGCATCTAAAAATCATGACTTTTATTAAAGCTTTCCCGATCAGTACAAGTTATTGAGAAATGCATCACTCATTATCTGTGACAATCATTTAGCAGTAAGTCTTTTTCTGATTCCTGAATTTTTATATATTTTGCCTCATGTGATAATAAAATTATTGACAATTAAAATCATCATTTGTTCAACAACTAAAATCCCAAGAAAGACAACATTTTAAGAGTGAGTTTATGTCTCATATTTGTCTTTAATCCCTCAAAGAGACTGTATCTGTATTATTTTCTTCTCTTTCTCTGCCATCTCCAGTTTTAGTTGAGCATCTCATTACTCCATTTTCTCCCCTTTCTTAGCATATTTCCCGTCTTTAATTTAATTTTTCACGGTTGCAGTAGTACTTCCCAGGTACTGCAGGCACCTTATAGTAGAGTATTCCCAATTCCTCCCTCAAAACTCTGTGATACTGTTGTCATTAATATCATTTATCCATATATCATTATCACCCAATACATTGTTTCTTATTATTATTTTGAGCAAATAGTTATCAATTAAGTCATTATTATAAGAATAAGAAAAATTAAATATTTTGTTTACTTTTTTATCTGAAAAAGTTTTATTTCTTCTTGGCTTTTGAAGGATAATTTTGCTTAATATAGAATTCTACATTGGTGGGAATTCTGTGGCAGTCCAGTGGTTAGGATTCTGCACCTTCACTGCTGAGAGCCTGGGTTTGATCCCTGATCGGGGAACTAAGATCCCACAAGCTGCATGGCAGCACAGCCAAAAAAAGAAAAAAAAAAAGAATTCTACAGTGGTGATACTTTTCTTTCAATGCATCAACAATTTCATTTCACTCTATTCCTGTTTGCATGTTTTCTCAGGAGGCATTCAGTGTAATTGTTTTCCTTGCTTCTGTATAGGTAAGGTCCTTTTTCTCTAGCTTTCTTCAAGATTTTCTTTATGTCTTTGGGTTTCTGCAGTTTACCCTGTGACCTCAATTCTCTGATGAATCTAAAAAAAGTCATTGACTTTCAATTTGTTCAGAAGATTTCTTGTGAAGATGGGAGTGGTGACTTTCAAGCACTTTATATGTCAGAGCTAAAACCTCTCTTTGCTTATATCACTGTTCTTTAAAAAATTATTTTATTTTTTTTAAACTTAGCAAATATTATTATGACATAATAATGCTGTAGGAAATAATATTTGATTTACCACGACCTTATTAAGACTTTCATGTAAACATAGTCATTTAGCATGCCTTAAACATTTACATAATATTTTTCAATATTCAGGTCTCTCCTGTATCGAGAAGGAAGATATAAATAATGAAAATATGCATTTCACTTTATGCAAATCTGATGTCACATAGACTTCATACATTTATATGTACTGTGCATTAATTAAGCCAGGAAAGGAGTTAATTTGAAAATTGTATTGATTCTCAAGAGAGTGCTTAAATATTTAAGGATTATTGATGTCTCATTTCTAGTATATGTTTAAATATTACCAAAATGCTCCACTGAAGGTCCTATGAATATTTGCAGTAAATGTGAATTCTATGATAGTCTTCTTTTTCAGTAGCCCTTTGGACCTAAATTTTTATTTCTACAGATTACAAACATGGAAAGGAACAATATAAAGAGGAATTAACTCATCACATGCGTGATATAAAATATTTAGATTCTCATCTTAAATATCTCATTAATTATTTTTTTTAAAGGTTATTTCTTTGTTGTTGTTTTCTTTATATATATTTTTCTTACCCATATTTGCTTATTTATTTATTTATTATTATTTTTTTATTTTATGGCTCTGTTGGGTCTTCATTTCTGTGCGAGGGCTTTCTCTAGTTGCGGCAAGTGGGGCCACTCTTCATCGCGGCGCGTGGGCTTCTCACCATTGTGGCCTCTCTTGTTGCGGAGCACAGGCTCCAGACGCGCAGGCTCAGTAATTGTGGCTCACGGGCCTAGTTGCTCCGCGGCATGTGGGATCTTCCCAGACCAAGGCTTGAACCCGTGTCCCCTGCATTGGCAGGCAGATTCTCAACCACTGCGCCACCAGGGAAGCCCCTCTTATTAATTATTTATAAAACTTTTTTGGGCCTATTGTTTCTAAGATGAAAAATTTCTGAGAGCATTCAGTAAATGTGTAAATATGTAACCTTTTGAAAGCATAGACAAGCAGCTGTAGTAATTCTACATTCAGTGAGAAAAACATAAGCACTTTGAACTTAGAACAAGATAGTCTAGAATGCATTCTATATATAGGATATATTTTTCAAGCATCTATAGCAAATTGTATATGGTAGAAGATTTATGTCACAATATCTAATGTAGCTTTAATATATGTAGAGGAAATGTTTATGACAATTGCATTATAAGTTGGGAAAGGTCAAGGGACATAGAGAGGTAAGATTTTTACGTTTACCTCAAACTGGTAAAATGTCAACATCAGTACACTTTGCTAAGTTATGTATTTATAAAGTAAAACCTAAAGCAAAGAATAAAGAATAGCATTACAAATAATACATTCATAAACAGTATAGATAAATCAATTTCAATTTTTGTTAAAGTTCAAATTATTCATATGAAAGCTAGAAAGGGAAAATAGAAAAAAATGAAAAATAAAACAAACAGAAAACAAAAAAGAAAACATCAGACATAAGTTTACACATTTAAAAATTACATTAGGGAGCACCTTCAAGATGGTGGAGGAGTAAGACATGGAGATCAATTTCCTCCCCATAAATACATCAAAACTACATCTACATGTGGAACCACTCCTACAGAACACTTACTGAATGCTGGCAGAAGACCTCAGACTTCCCAAAAGGCAAGAAACTCACCACATACCTGGGTAGGGCAAAAGAAAAAAGAAAAAACAGAGACAAAAGAATAAGGAGGGAACCTGCACCTCAGGGAGGGAGCTATGAAGGAGGAAAAGTTTCCACACACTAGGAAGCCCCTTCACTGGTGGAGATGGGGGTGGCAGGGGGGAGCTTCAGAGCTACGGAGGAGAGCACAGCAACAGGGGTGCGGAGGGCAAAGCAGAGAGATTCCTGCACAGAGGATCACTGCCGGTGAGCACTCAACAGACTGAGAGGCTTGTCTGCTCACCCGCCGGGGCGGGCAGGGTCTGGGAGCTGAGGCTCGGGCTTCGGAGGTCAGATCCCAGGGAGAGGACTGGTGTTGGCTGCATGAACACAGCCTGAAGGGGGCTAGTGCACCACTGCTAGCTGGAGGAAGTCCAGGAAAAAGTCTGGACCTGCCTAAGAGGCAAGAGACCATTGTTTCCTGGTGCACGAGGAGAGGGGATTCAGAACACCACCTAAACGAGCTCCAGAGATGGGCGTGAGCCACGGCTATCAGCATGGACACCAGAGACGGGAATGAAACACTAAGGCTGCTGCTGCAGCCACCAAGAAGCCTGGGTGGAAGCACAGGTCACTCTCCACACCTGCCCTCCTGGAAGCCTGTGCAGCCCACCACTGCCAGAGTCCCGTGATCCAGGGACAACTTCCCTGGAAGAACACACGGTGTGCCTCAGGCTGTTGCAACGTCACACTGTCCTCTGCCACCGTAGGCTTGCCCTGTATTCTGTACCCCTCCCTCCTCCCGGCCTGAGTGAGCCAGAGCCCCCTAATCAGCTACTACTTTAACCCTGTCCTGTCTGAGCATGGGAACAGATGCCCTCAGGCGACCTACATGCAGAAGCAGGGCCAAATCCAAAGCAGAAACCCAGGAGCTGTGTGAACAAAGAAGAGAAAGGGAAATCTCTCCCAGCAGCCTCAGGAACAGCAGATTAAATCTCCACAATCAACTTGATGTACCCCATATCTCTGGAATACCTGAATAGACAACGAATCATCCCAAAACTGAGGTGGTGGACTGCTGGGAGCAACTGTAGACTTGGGGTTTGCCTTCTTCATATAATTTGTTTCTGGTTTTATGTTTATCTTAGTTTCTTATTTAGAGCTTATTATCAGTGGTAGATTTGTTTATTGATTTTGTTGCTCTCTTCATTTTTTAAATTTTAAATATGTATATATATTTTTCTTTTTCTCTTTTTGTGACTGTGTATGTCTATGCTTCATTGTGTGATTTTGTCTGCATAGCTTTGCTTTTGCCATTTGTCCTAGGGTTCTGACTGTCCAAAATTCTCTAGAAGGAATCATAGTAAAATAACTGAGGCAGAAGAATGGATAAGTGACCTGAAAGATAAAATAGTGGAAATAACTACCGCAGAGCAGAATAAAGATAAAAGAATGAAAAGAATTGAGGACAGTCTCAGAGACTTCTGGGGCAACATTAAACACACCAAAATTCGAATTATAGGGGTCCCAGAAGAAGAAGAGACAAAGAAAGGGACTGAGAAAATATCTGAAGAGACTATAGTTGAAACTTCCCTAATATAGGAAAGGAAAGAGTCAATCAAGTTCAGGAAAAACAGAGAGTCCCATACAGGATAAATCCAAGGAGAAACACACCAAGACACATATTAATCAAACTATGAAAATTTTAATACAAAAAAAAAATATTAAAAGCAGAAAGGGAAAAACAACAAATAACATACAAGGGAATTCCCATAAGCGTAACAACTGATCTTTCAGCAGAAACTCTGCAAGCCAGAAGGGAGTGGCAGGACATATTTAAAGTGATGAAAGGGAAAAACCTACAACCAAGATTACTCTACCCAGCAAGGATCTGATTCAGATTTGATGGAGAAATTAAAACCTTTACAGACAAGCAAAAGCTAAGATAATACAGCACTACCAAGCCAGCTTTACAACAAATGCTAAAGGAACTTCCCTAGGCAGGAAACAAAAGAGAAGGAAACAAAAGAAGACCTACAAACACAAACCCAAGACAATTAGGAAAGTGGTAATAGGAACCTACATATTGATAATTACCTTAAATGTAAATGGATTAAATGCTCCAACCAAAAGACATAGACTGGCTGAATGGATACAAAAACAAGACCCGTACATATGCTGTCTACAAGAGACCCACTTCAAACCTAGGGACACATACAGACTGAAAAAGGGGATGGAAAAAGATATTCCATGCAAATGGAAATCAAAACAAAGCTGAAGTAGCAATTCTCATATCAGACAAAATAAACTTTAAAATAAAGACTATTACAAGAGACAAAGAGGTACCCTACATAATGATCAAGGGCTCAATCCAAGAAGAAGATATAACAATTGTAAATATTTATGGACCCAACATAGGAGCACCTCAACATGTAAGTCAAATGATAACAGCCATAAAAGGGGTAATCGACAGTAACACAATCATAGTAGGGGAATTTAACACCCCACTTTCACCAATGGACAGATCACCCAAAATGAAAATAAATAAGCAAACATAAGCTTTAAATGACACATTAAAGAAGATGGACTTAATTGATATTTATAGGACACTCCATCCAAAAACAACAGAATACACTTTCTTCTCAAGGGCTCATGGAACATTTTCCAGGATAGGTCATATCTTGGGTCACAAATCAAGCCTTGGTAAAATTAAGAACATTGAAATCATATCAAGTATCTTTTCTGACCACAATGCTATGAGACTAGATATCAGTTACAGGAAAAAATCTGTAAAAAACACAAACACATGGAGGCTAAATAATACACAACTAAATAACCAAGAGATCACTGAAGAAATCAAAGAGGAAATCAAAAAATACCTAGAAACAAATGACAATGAAATCACAATGACCCAAAACCTATGGGATGCGGTAAAAGCAGTTCTAAGAGGGAAGTTTAGAGCAATACAGTCCTACTTCAAGAAGCAAGAAACATCTCAAATAAACAACCTAACCTTACATGTAAAGCAATTAGAGAAAGAAGAACAAAAAATCCCCAAAATTAGCAGAAAGAAAGAAATCATAAAGATTAGATCAGAAATAAATGAAAAAGAAATGAAGGAAACATAGCAAAGATCAATAAAACTAAAAGTTGGTTCTTTGAGAAGATAAACAAAATTGATAAACCATTAGCCAGACTCATCAAGAAAAAAAGGGAGAAGACTCAAATCAATAGAATTAGAAATGAAAAAGGAGAAGTAAGAACTGACATGGCAGAAATACAAAGGATCATGAGAGAATACTAGAAGCAGCTATATGCCAATAAAATGGACAACCTGGAAGAAATGGACAAATTCTTAGAAAAGCACAACCTTCTGAGTCTGACCCAGGAATAAATCGGAAATATAAACAAACCAATCACAAGCACCGAAATTGAAACTGTGATTAAAAATATTCCAACAAAAAAAGGCCAGGACCAGATGGCTTCACAGGTGAATTCTATCAAACATTTAGAGAAGAGCTAACACCTATCCTTCTCAAACTTTTCCAAAATATAGCAGAGGGAGGAAAACTCCCAAACTCATCCTATGAGGCCACCATCACCCTGATACCAAAACCAGACAAAGATGCCACAAAAAAACTATAGGCCAACATCACTGATGAACATAGGTGCAAAAATCCTCTACAAAGTACTAGCAAACAGAATCCAACAGCACATTAAAAGGATCATACACCATGATCAAGTGGGGTTTATCTCAGGAATGCAAGGTTTCTTCAGTATACGCAAATCAATCAATGTGATACACCATATTAACAAATTGAATGATTAAAAACCATATGATCATCTCAATAGATGCAGAAAAAGCTTTCAACAAAATTCAGCACCCATTTATGATAAAAACCCTCCAGAAAGTAGGCATAGAGGGAACTTACCTCGACATAATAAAGGCCATATATGACAAACCCACAGCCAACATCGTTCTCAAAGGTGAAAAACTGAAAACATTTCCACTAAGGCCAGGAGGAAGACAAGTTTGCCCACACTCACCACTATTATTCAACATAGTTTTGGAAGCTTTAGCCACAGCAGTCAGAGAAGAAAAAGAAATAAATGGAATCTAAAATGGAAAAGAAGAAGTAAAGCTGTCACTGTTTGCAGATGACATGATACTATACATAGAGAATCCTAAAGATGCTACCAGAATACTTGAGCTAATCAATGAATTTGGTAAAGTAACAGGATACAAAATTAATGCACAGAAATCTCTTGCATTCCTGTACATTAATGATGAAAAATCTGAATGAGAAATTAAGGAAACACTCCCATTTACCTTTGCAACAAAAAGAATAAAATACCTAGGAATAAACCTACCGAAGGAGACAAAAGACCTGTATGCAGAAAACTATAAGACACTGATGAAAGAAATTAAAGAAGATACAAACAAATGGAGAGATATACCATGTTCTTGGATTGGAAGAATCAACATTGTGAAAATGACTATACTACCCAAAGCAATCTACAGATTCAATGCAATCCCTATCAAACTACCAATGCCATTTTTCACAGAACTAGAACAAAAAATATCAGAATTTGTGTGGAAACACAAAAGACCCCGAATAGCCAAAGCAATCTTGAGAAAGAAAAATGGAGCTGGAGGAATCAGACTCCCAGACTTCAAACTATACTACAAAGCTAAAGTAATCAAGACAGTATGGTACTGGCACAAAAACAGAAATATAGATCAATGGAACAGGATAGAAAGCCCAGAGATAAAGCCACACACATATGGTCACCTTATCTTCGATAAAGAAGGCAAGAATATACAATGGAGAAAAGACAGCATCTTCAATAAGTGGTGCTGGGAAAACTGGACAGCTGCACATAGAAGAATGAAATTAGAACACTCCCTAACACCATATACAAAAATAAACTCAAAATGGAGTAAAGACCTAAATGTAAGGCCAGGCACTTTAAAACTCTCAGAGGAAAACATAGGCAGAACACTCCATGACATTAATCATAGCAAGATCCTTTTTCACCCACCTCCTAAAGAAATGGAAATAAAAACAAAAATAAACAGGTGGGACCTAATGAAACTTAAAAGCTTTTGCACAGCAAAGGAAACCATAAACAAGATGAAAAGACAACCCTCAGAATGGGAGAAAATATTTGCAATTGAAGCAATTGACAAAGGATTAATCTCCAAAATATACAAGTAGCTCATGCAGCTCAATATCAAATAAACAAACAACCCAATCCAAGAATGGGAAGAAGACCTAAATAGACATTTCTCCAGAGAAGATATACAGATTGCCAACAAACACATGAAAGGATGCTCAACATCAGTTATCATTAGAGAAATGCAAATCAAAACTACAATGAGGTATCACCTCACACATGTCAGAATGGCATCATCAAAAAATCTACAAACAATAAATGCTGCAGAGGGTTTGGAGAAAAGGGAACCCTCTTGCACTGTTGGTGGGAATATAAATTGATACAGCCTCTATGGAGAACAGTATGGAGATTCCTCAAAAAACTAAAAATAGAACTACCATACGACCCAGCAATCCCACTACTAGGCATATACCTGAGAAAACCATAATTCAAAAAGGGTTATATGCCACAATGTTCACTGCAACACTATTTACAATAGGCAGGACATGGAAGCAACTTAAGTGTCCATCAACAGAGGAATGGATAAAGAAGATGTGGCACATATATACAATGGAATATTACTCAACCATAAAAAGAAACAAAATTGAATTATTTGTAGTTAGGTGGATGGACCTAGAGACTGTCATACAGAGTGAAGTAAGTCAGAAAGAGAAAAACAAATGCTGTATGCTAACACGTATATATGGAATCTAAAAAAAAAAAAAAAAAAAAAAAAGGGTTCTGAAGAACCTAGGGGCAGGACAGGCATAAAGACGCAGACATTGAGAATGAAGTTGACACAGGGAGGTGGAAGGGTAAGCTGGGATGAAGTGAGAGAGTGGCATGGACATATATACACTACCAAATGTAAAATAGATAGCTAGTGGGAAGCAGCGGCATAGCACAGGGAGATCATCTCGGTGCTTTGTGTTCACCTAGAGGGGTGGGATAGGGAGGGTGGGAGGGAGACGCAAGAGGGAGGAGATATGGGGATGTATGTATATGTATAGCTGATTCAGTTTGTTCCACAGCAGAAACTAACACACCATTTTAAAGCAATTGTAGTCCAATAAACATGTTAAAAAATATTACATTAAATGCAAATGGACTAAATAAACCAGTTTAAAAAGTAGTATATGCATACATGGAATAGTACTCATTAATAAAAAGGAGCAAACTATTGATATGCAGAAAACTTACATGGATCTCAAAGACATCATGCTGAGTGAAAAAAACAATTTCAAAATGTCACATGTCATTCAATTGATATAACATTTTTAAAATTATCGAGATGGAAAAATGATTAGTGTTTGCCAGGATTTAAGCATGGTAAGGGGTGGGGTGTGTGTGGATGTAACTATAAAGGGATAGCATGGGGGGGTGGTTTTTGCAGTGATGCAATATTGTGTATCTTGATTGTGTTGGTGATTACACAACTCTGTATAAATAAATATGTGCTAAGTCCCATTCCCATTTTTATTAGTTTATTATGTTAGTTACGATGTAGCCACTTGGGGAAACCAGGTGAAGTGCACATGAGACCCTTCTGTGCTAATTTCATAATTTTCTATGAATATATAATTATTTCAAAATACAGAGCTTTTTTTAAAGAGATGCTCATGCTCTCACCAAGTGACAATGGCACTCATTTACTTCAACATGATCTGTGTTCTCATATGTACTCCTTTTTAGTAAGACTTATGGGAAGCTTGGCATTAACCTATAGAATATCTGAGACCCCAGAAATACCATAACTATTCCAAGAAGAGGGTCCAGGTTTGCATTTGCTG
Organism: Balaenoptera ricei; assembly: GCF_028023285.1. NCBI lineage: Eukaryota > Metazoa > Chordata > Mammalia > Artiodactyla > Balaenopteridae > Balaenoptera > Balaenoptera ricei. The sequence continues at coordinate 181,413,039 of NC_082639.1, forward strand.
AAAGAAACCTGATTCTACCCAGTTATTCAAAAAACTCCCTAGCTGAGAATAAGAATGAGTAATTGGAGAGTTTGAATATTGGGCTTTAATTTCCTTGACCTCCAATTACAAGGGCAATAGAATTTGATTTAAGACATTAAATCTTTTAGATGTTTATGCCTTTGAAATTGAACTTTCAAAGAGATTTAGTCTCTCAAATGAATTTCTCCCTCAGAATTCAATAATGGTAGGGAATTCATATTCAATTTGGTACTTGTCTAAGGTTGCTGGATCACTCAGTGTTTGTTCAGAGAAGGAGAACCTTATGAGCACTATGGAATAATTGATTTGTTATAGTAATTAGAACTTACACAATTAAGGGAGGAAGAAGGGGAAGTGTGGTCTGGAATGGCGAGTTGGATTATCAGAGAAAAGTCACTAAGCAGCCTTTATTAAATGCTAAAGCATGTGGACAAGAAAGGCTTACAGAGAAATCTGGGAAGCTAGGCATAGCCACCTGCCAGAGTGGGATCACGAAGGCAAGTAGGTGATTAGGTCTATGGAAGGCTGCTGTCTGTGTCTGTAGGTGGGCCTGGGGTTGTTGGTCATCAGGACGAAGGGTTAAATATAAGGCAGGGAAATGAGGACTGCCATGAACCTGATGGCGCTTCTGCATCTTTCTGTGACCTTGGGGTAGATTGAGGGCAGGCACCAACCCACTGGCTACATCTGCATCTGTCTCTCTCTGCTTCTAATCACTAGGACCTCAAGAGAAGATAGATGATGCTTTACTTCCACTCTCCAAATATAGATTTCTCTTTTGGCCAATTCTGATTTGGAATCACAGAGGGGAAGGAGTTCTGGGAAACCGAATTCTACGTTAGCTGAGTTGACACAGTCCAAAACCACCACAGTTACTGTTTAAAATCAGATTGTTTTCATGCTGACTTTTAATGTCTTAGCTGAAACACTGATGTAATATGTTTGAAAAAGAAAAGGTGGATATAATTTGAGAGAAGAAATAAAATTGGAAGTAAAAGTTTCAGACTTGTATAAAGTGTTCTTGGCATTGATTTAATAAGCATACTGTTTTGATGTATTTTTCTGTCTTTTAGAGACACAATCCATCTAGTCCATCAATACTCCTTGAGGAGTGTACTACATAGCAGCAGTGTGTATGGACGGAAAGACCTCCTAAGAGTCTGAAGAAGACTCATCAACTACCCCAGTATACAACAACAATATTTCTGTTTGATTATAGGCTTAATGTTTTATGGAGATAGGTTAATAGAGAATGAGTTTTGGAATACAGGGAGAGACGGAAATTATTCTTGACACCCGATGTTACTAGATAAATGTAGGTGTATCTGCTAGTATGATATTCCTGGCCTCCACCAATTTCTTAGCACACTGGTTTCTAGGGAAGGAGAAATACTTACATGTTTGATGTATTTGGATAATGATTTGGACATGTGCACAACCACGCCATCGTAATTTTCTTAGGAAACAGTTGTCCACGGGAAACATGATTTTATTCTGTGGAAACCTGTTGTTTTACAGGCCACCTGTCCCTGGACCAATCTAACTCTGATGTTCAGGAACAGAAGAAAAACATGCCTTATGATAATATTTTGTTAACCTTCTGCCTGGGTCCTTATTTCTATCCATTGTTTCAGAACTTTGGTGGGAAACATTGATGCGATTTACTAGCCTTCTTAATCACTGTTAGATTGTTAAAATTTCTGTTACTTAAAGGCAAAATTCATCCTAAATAAAAGAGCATTTTTCCTTTGGGAAAAGTGCCATCTCAGTGTCTCCTGCTCACGGGAGAACATGTGACTTATTCAAATATTGGAGCAGTATTCATTGTTCCTATATATATTAGTAAGGCTATTTGCTAGGCTGCTGTAACAAGAACCTCCACAATATGCTGCTTTTAACAAGACAAATTATTTCACCCTGAGCATAAGAAACAGGACAGATGATCCAGGGCCGATATTCAAAACCTGTGGTTTCCAGATTTCTTCCTTTGCATCCTTAGGCTTTACGTTATATCACAGGTGTCTTACTTCTGCATTCCAGCCCACGTTTGGAGTGAACAGATGGGAGGGGGAAGAGAAAAGCTCATTCTTTTCAATAAAAAGACAAAACCCAACATTAGTCAGATCTTTTGCCCAAAACCTAATCACGTCGCCACATTGCTGAAAGAGAGGCTTTGCCAGAGCAGTCATTTTCTCAGCCTTACTTATGTACACATGTATGTATGTATTATTGTATAAGAAGAAGGGGGTTGGTACTGAGCAAGAATTAGTAATCTCTACCACAATGCCTGGCCTAATGTTATTTGGTTCTGAAAGGGTCCGTGTTTTTTCTCCTCTGTTCTGTAAGTGACTGGGAAACTGGGTTGGAGCCCATGCTGTACTTTCTGGTTACTGGCCAAAGAACATATCTCTTCGCATCCAACTCTTGCTTTTTTATGTCTGGCAGAATGTGTGGCAGACTGCAATGCTCTATGTGCATACATTTTAGTTCATTACCAGCTCTAATCAGTTCATTAGTTGGAGCTAACATCAAATTTGGGAACGGGTACATTTGTTGATTTCAATTCCAAGCTTTGGTCTTCGATCCAGTTATAAAAAAAGATATCTGTGTTTTAGTGCTCAACTTTTATGTCTATTTTCTGAATTTGCTCAGAGAAGCGAGGGAAGAGAAATGAATACTTAAATGCCATTCCAACATATATTAATTTATTTGATCCTGAGAACAGCACAGTGAATTAGGTGAGGCAGTATTGTTTTTTCTAAGTAAATGTGAGGAAATTAACATCAGGAGAGTTCATTTTAAGGAGAGAATATTTTAGAACTTACATAAAATCAAAAGGTACACACTCTGGGGAATGTTACTGCATCTTTGATTAATTGCTTATTTGCTGGAAAGATAACTGGAAATATTTTAAAGCATAATAACTTATTTATGAGGATAAATAAAAATGGTTAGTGATGGGGCAAGAAAAGAACATGGCTTTGAAGTAAGACTCTTGGCTTTGACTCAGATCATCCACCTCTTACTTATCTAACTAACTATATATGGATATATACGAAAAACAGAACTTCTGTTTTCTAGTCTAAATGGGTGTGATGATACTGCTTCATAAGATTATTGGGAAGATTATGTAAGAGGTACTATGAAAACACCTACCTCGGTATTTAACATATCACAACACTTAATGAAATTTAATGTCATCCCAATAACATAAACCCAAAGCAGATTTGAATAAATTAAGACTGCGTTTGCTTTATTTCATTACATACAACCCTTGGTTTTAAATTTTTAAATTATGGACATATATCATAACAATATTTTTTCCAATTACTTCCAAGCACTAGAAATTCAATAAATATTCAATATTCATTTGATGAAGGAGTCGAATATCTTACATCAAAGGCTAAAAAGTATAAGCTTAGTGACATAAATAATTTGAAGGCATTATTACATTAATTTGAGAGAAATTCTTGATATATATGTTTTGACATTGATGTAAAAACGAAAATCAAAATTTTTAGAAAATTTCTCTTGAAGTCATTGTTGAAAATAGATATTGGATATCTGATGAGTTTAGTAGTTCTTATATCTTTACATTCAAGTTGACAAAGATAATGTTACTATATTGGTGAGTCAACTTTAAATAATTAGAGCTTGATGTTCTCTGAGATTCCTTCTGGGGTTAAAATAACCCCTATTTTCTTATAATCTTGCTGCAAAGATTTTTAATGGAAGTTTTTTATTCCCCCCTCTCTTTTCTCAAACAAGAGCAATCAAAAACATTCAGTACTGTGCACAAAATCATTCCCATTTGATGTTGAAAGAAATGATCCCATGAAGATGATTATCCCTTACAAAAACATTTCATTTTACAGTCCATGATAGATCTATTGTCTTTCTACTCTTCAGTTCCACCCTTGTCCAACTTCTAAGATTCTGTAGCTCCTTTGTTTTCTTTGACATAAATCCAAATATTCAATATTATTCTTTGCTCAAGAAGATATTATAGTAAACATATTTCATGTTGTACCAGAAAATATTTCTTTTATGTATTATTAAAAAACTGGTCAATAAGGAAATCTAGGGAAAGGAATATATCGATGCAATGCAGATTTCTGATAAAGAAATATTTTTTTTTCAAAATGTTATGTTTGTTTAAGTATTTTATAAGATTAACTTTGGGTGAACAAACAGAAGGAAAGGAGATCAGTTACATAACCATCAGTGACAGGAGGAAATGAGACTGGAGAGGGAGGGGGACAGTTAAAAGGAAACCAAGGCAGCAAAAAATAGTTAAGTTACAAGCCTGGCAAAATAAGAAAGAAAGTTTCTTTGGTAGAAAGGAGCCTAACTTACACCTTCTTAGAGAAATGAAGAGAAAACGAAGGTGCAGAAATCGAACTGAACTATGTGGTAATGAAAGATAGTGGGCAACTCAAACAGAAGTTGGTAGGAAGAAAACAAGAATTATACATTGTACAACTGTGTAATATGCAAAATTATTATATTACACTATATTGTGTAAGAATACATGCTATTACACTGAAGGTGTATTCAGGTGAATCACCAGTATGGTCCAATTTGATGAGCATAGTTTTGTAAAAATATTGTGACACTTGGATCAGTTAGAAATTAGAAATAAAATGTAATGAAGACATTTGATGTATAAAATGTGATTGGATTGAATAGAATGATATAAATGCACTGTGAATTCGTGGAAAAGAAAGGTACTGAGAAGAAGGCACAAAAGAAAAAAGTCTAGAAATAATCTCTAGGTAAGTGTAAGTGCATCCGTGTTAAACAACACTTCAAAGGGCAGAAGTTGGTCCTTGGGGAAAATACATCCTGTTCAGTCTTTGTTAAAAGGAGAAAGTGGGTGTGTGGAAACAAGAGTGGAATAGCTTCAACTGGAACAAATGTTGTACTTATTTCAAAAGAAGAACATATCCAATGTAAGAAACAATCAAATGCCTCTGTGGTTAGAAGCTTTGGGAAAGATTTCTTACAGGTTTATCACTAGTATGCCCACAATAAATCTTATTAAAATTGCCCTCTCTTTGAGGGGTTATGTAACCATCGTTCTCACTGGCACCAGAAATGCTGCTTTTTGTTCAGAAAGGTGTATGCTTTTACTGCTACTGATAATGAGGCAGATTATCACCTATGCATCAACTGCATCCACTGTCCGTTTTTGAGTAACTACTAAGTGCCAGGCCTTATGTCATCATTGAACTATAAAGATGAAGAAACAATGTTCTCATTCTGAAGATATTGACAGTTAATACTCAGGCTGACAAACACGTATGAAATAATATATAATCCTTGATTAGAGATTAGCAACTAATTCTGCCCAGGGGATTCAAGGTAGATACCAGCCGACTTTGCACTTGACCTGAGACTTGAAGGATAAATACTCGCTATCTCAAATAAAGAGTTTTATTTTTTGCCATGACATGAATGGTAGAAATCTTGCTAAGGACTTACAGACCTATTGATTATAGACTAAGAGTGAATCACACAACGTCTTTTAAAATTAATTAATTTATTTTTGGCTGCATTGGGTCTTCGTTGCTGCGCGTGGGCTTTCTCTAGTTGCAACGAGCAGGGGCTACTCTTTGTTGCAGTGCACGGGCTTCTCATTGCAGTGGATTCTCTTGTTGCAGAGCATGGGCTCTAGGCATGCGGGCTTCAGTAGTTGTGGCACGTGGGCTCAGTTGCTCCACGACATGTGATATCTTCCTGGACCAGGGCTCGAACCCATGTCACCTGCATTGGCAGGCGGATTCTTAACCAATGCGCCACCAGCGAAGTCCCGCACTTTTTATTGAGTATTGGATTTCTAAATAACTTGAGAATATTAATTTTGAAACTACATAACAGGATGCAGAATATTATTATAAAATGGCACTGCAATGGAGTATCTCTGTGACACATTTGTATTATGTTTCCTCTGTTGTGAGTCAAGTGTATCCAGATATGTAGTATTAGCTTTACCAGGGAGAAACCCTTCAGAGTTCCACATTCCATGACTGAATTTTGCCCATCCACATGATTGGAGTAGGCTGGACTGTAGCAAGGTCTTGTATTGACCCTGTTATTTGTCTTAAATAAATACTGAATTCTGTACTAGATGACCAACCTGAAGACTCCACTGAAAAGAATACATCATGTAGCATATTGCTTTGGTTTTAGGAGACACCTATGCTACTATACTATACTATACTACACTACACTACACTACACTACACTATACTATACTATACTATACCATACTATACTATACCATATCATACCATACTATTCCATACTATACCATACTATACTATACCATATCATACCATACTATTCCATACCATACCATACTATACTATATTGAATGTGACAATTACTTTATATAAACCTACTTTTAAAATGAACTAATAAAATTGGGTTTTGGTTTTTATCTATAAATTAAATTTTCAGGAGAGCTGAAGAACATACTATTAAATTCATGACCACAACACACATATATACACACACATACATACATACATGCAGGCATGCTCACACCATTGAAGTAGGAAGAATTGCAAATTGGCAAGAACAGAGTTGTCTCTTCATTTTGTTTGAAAAAAATAGCAGTACTGCAAATTTAATTTGAAATATTGAAAATATGATTTGAAATTTATCTTCCCAGGCTTACATGAACATTCACTATGACTCAGCACAGTTTTTATGCCTTTATGAATAAGTAGAAGCTTTTGAGATTTAAGTGAAGTGATTTAAGAATTCAAATGTGTGTGTATGTGTGCGTGTGTTTCAAGCAGAGTATCATTTCAAAGGCAAAAAATAAAAGACCTCATACTATATGATTCCATTCACATGAAATGCCCCCAAATGGCAAACCTTTGGAGACAGAAACTAGATTAGCGGTTGTCTGAGGCTGGGGTGGGGATGGGAATTAACATCAGATGGCCATGAGGGATTATGTTAGTGTGATGAAATTCTCTAAAACTGTATTATGGGGATGATTGCACAAATTGGTGAACTTACTAAAACTTGTTGAATTGTGTATGTAACAGGTAAATTTTATTATATGGATGAATTTTATGATAAATTATATTTCAAAATATTATTTTAAAAAGAAAATGGAATATAATATATTTCAAATAAACATGGAAACAAAATTAATATTTCAATAAATTAGTGTTTAATTATTTTACCTTATGAATAGCTTCTTATAACTTTTAAGAGTAATATGTTTTCCCAGGTGATATTTCAATAAAATGACTTAGAGTCCTTTATAGTTTAACATTGTTATAATGAGATTATTATAACTTTTCACTTATGTTTCACATTCATGTGTATATTCATATTTCATAATCATAAATCTTACTATTTTAACAATAGCAAAATATTCCATCAATTGAACACACCACAGTTAACCAACCCTCTATTGATAAATATTAGGCTGTTTACACAAATCCTTTAATTAGGACGTTGTTACATATGTTTATTTGGACGTTATAAATATATCTTTGATATATTTCCCATAGGTTAAAATATGTAGCATGTTCATATTCTTTGTCTCAAAATTTTTAATTCTCTGCCTACATATAGGATGAAGTACTTATTGTGGATACCCTCTACTGTTGAATATGTTGAATTGTTTCCCACTTTTTCTCTCTCTTAAATTTGGAAGTTGCTGGCAGCTCGGGTGTGCAAAGTTGGGACTTGTCAGCTGTGGCTTCCTATTAGCCTAAGAAGGTAGGGCCTTGTCATTAGGTTAGAGGAACCTGATTCTAAAAAGAGGAAGCGTTTTGTGGAGTACAGATAGCTAAGCTAGCATTACTTGTTCTAGCAAAGCAGTATACTCAATGTCATTACATAAGCATCATCTGTTTTTGTTTTGATTTTTGCTTTTTAGTCATGAAGGTCCCCAATTAACTTCAATTGGATATAAACTTCAAGCTGCACCTTAGTGGGATAAGAGAGGAAGATCTCATTTCTGCAACTGCTTTGTTGGCACACTTTACAATCCTCTTTTGTTTTGGCTCCACCCTTATCCCCTCTGATGGCTTCTGCACTGCTGACTCAGCATCTGGGACTTCCCTGGCACATGTGTGTAGATGTTAATGTAGATACAACATATCCATATACATACACACAGTGTTCTGAAAGAAACACAAGCTCCTTTTATTTACCAATATAGTCTAGCAATAAATCACATACAAATATACATCATATTACATTTAAAAGGCTCATGATCTTCTAATACTATAGCTGTTTCTTGATTTGATGATGGACCTTTATGTCAGGGGTTCTCAACCTTAGCTGCAAAGTAAAGTCACTCTGGGAACATTTTAAAATCTCAGTACCCAGTGTCCAGTAAAGACCAATTAAATCATCATTTATGGTAGGGGGAAGGCATACCCAAGGATCATTATATTTTTAAAGTTCTTCAGATGCACAGCCAAGAATGGAAATTTAGATGTTCCCATTTTTTGGCCATAAATAATAATGAAATGATCATCCTAATTCTATTAGTTTTGAAAAATTATTCGAGGTATTTTTCATAATAGATACCTAGTTATGAAATTTCTGCACTACTTGGTATGCCTTATCTAAATGTCTGTATCTATTGCTAAATTGCCCTTTGAAAATTTGTCAATTAAACAATATGTGACAGTATACCATATCTCTTCACATAATGGTCAGAACTAGATATTATGAGTAAATTTAGAGACAAGATCTTTCAAAATTTACTGTAAAAACATTACTATTGTTCTAATACATCAATGCAAAAATCAATGTGATAAAGAATCCCAATATGAGAATTTATTTCTTTATACCTATTTTTTTCATAATTAAGTAGAATAAAAGAGAGACCAGAGAATCCCACATAGAAATTTTGAGTGCCACAGCCCTAAGGTAGCACACATTTACAGTTCTGCTCACATTTAGAACCTACTGAAGGGGCAGCAAAGCACAATTAATATCCTGTACTTCATATGTCCTGTAGAGAAGCAGACGTTGGTGTTGGTGACTACTTGTGATGTCTTCCACAATCTACCTTATTGGTAACAAATATTTGATGAACTCTTCTTTCAACCCAGAATATATTCAGCTCTCCTTATGGAATTTAATACAAAATTAGAATATATTCATCTTAATGAACTCAAAATCTAGGATGTCTACGTGATAAGCATCGGTTTTTACATTAGATTTGTATGTGACGTCTTTCGATCCAGAGATCCATGAACTTACAAAAAGAAGTTACCCATCCTTCTCATAATCAATAATAGTCAATACACAAGTATGCAATAAGGAAAAGGTAAACTCCATTGTCTGTGAACTTTCTTCTTCTAATAATTCTTAGCCATATAGGAAGAGACTTGACCCTATTTTAGGGGCTGTGTAGATTTCTCATCCCTATTCTACTCATAGAAGTTTGAGAGCTCAAAGAGGATATTTTTAAACATTTTATTGTGAAAAATTTCTTACTGAGAGTAAATTTGAAATAATTTTCCAGTGAACTTCTGCATATCCACTATCTATATTCTATTATTAACATTTCACTGTTCATGTACTATCATATACTCACCAACTATCATCCATCCTACATCCATTAATTAATCATATTTTAATGCATATAAAAGTAAATTATGAGTATCAACATATTTCCCCCTAAATACCTTAGCATGTGCATCATTAACTTGAGCTCAAAAATTGTTCATATTTTTTATCATAAATTTTACGTACAATAAAATGCAAAACATTAATTGTTCATTTGCCGAGTTTTGACCGGTGCGTTTATCTGTATAACTCAAACTCCTGTCAAATTATAGAATATTACCATCACTCGAGAAGGTTTCCTTCTGTTTTTTTCTTAGTCAATCCCTTCCCCATACTTCAGAGGCAACTAATGTTCAGATTTTCTCCACCATAGACAAATTTTATGTGTTCTAGGATTTTACATAAATTATCATAAGTAATCATCCAGCAGTCTTTTTCCACAACTTTTTAAACTCAGCATAATGCTTTTAAGCTTCATTCAAGCCATTGCATGCATCAGTAGTGTGTTTCCTTTTGTTGCTGAGTAACACTCCATTATCTGAATATATGTAATTTGTTTTTCCATTCTTCTGTTAATGGACTTCTGCCTGATTTTCCTTTTTTTCCATTTTTGGTGATTATGAATTAACTGCTATGCATATTCTTATACAAGTCTTCTGTGAATATATGTTTTCATTCCCCTTGAATAAATATCTAGGAATACAATTTCTAATCATGAAATATGTATTTTTTTCTGTTTTATTTTTTGATTTTCTTAGATAGGAAGTTAATTGTACTTTTTTTCAAAGTGGTTGTAGCAATTTACATTCCAGCCAATCCTATATGAGATTTATGGTGACATCACTTCCTCAACAACATTGGCGTTGCCAGTCTCTTTAATTTTAGCTGTCAGGGGTTTGTATTACGGTAACAAGGGTAATGTCAAGTCTTAATCACAGGACATTTTGTCCAGGCTCAAAGTTTTTTGTTTGTTTATTAAATTTTTTATTAGGACAATGTTCTTGATAATGTAGTAGTCTGTTTCTATTCTATTGGCTTCTAGTCTGTTCTATATTCCAGTAGTCCTCCCCATAGTTTACTTAATGAAATAATTTTCATATCAGCAATAATTATTTGCTTTATCACCCTTACACCTTTCTCTTTGTACTTAAAGACATACCACTCATCTGATCTTTGCCCTGAGTCATTTTATTCAAATGAAATAATTTACTTAGTGCCAGCCTTATTTTGATATTATCTAATGGAATATAAACTGTAGTTACATTTAATTGGGATTCTATTGCTTAAAGTTTTCTCAATCATACTTAAAACTATATTAGTTCTGTGAAAGTTTTCTTCAACACTTCAATTTTCTGGACTCTCTTTATTCCTTTTTATTTCTTCCAAAGATACTATTAAATATATACTATTAAAGTCCTATTATCCAACGTCTTCCTTTAAAGTCATGTGTGATACGTGAAACGCCACAAGAATTTAATCAAATGATTTGTTACTGTATAACTTAGGTCAATATTTGTCTAGCCTCTGTTATCACTTTTGCCCCCGAACAATTGATTTGTTGCTCCTGTGATAGTCCGGTATAGGCTGGGGGGCTGTGCTCCATTGACATATGTGGCAACGTTGCCTTGCCTGAGAGAGGATATAACTGGATGTGAAGCCTCCTCAGTCACCCAGTAAAAGAAAAGAGCAACTGAAAAATGAAAAATGTTGAAAACCATGGATTTGGTGATCTAATCGGTGTTCTAAGGTTACCATCATAAGTGATCAATAAACAGTATTTCCAGGTACTTACATAGAACCTTGTATATAATAGGCACTCAGGTGTCCCACTGGATTAAAGTTATTACCTTGGTAATAGAAATCAAAATAATAATTTCCCTACTGATTTCATATAACTGACCTCTAATTGTATATGTTTAACGTGTGCAAGTATTTTAGCAAAGTACAATTATTTAATGACAAAAGGACATGAATAATCATTACTCTAAGCCAAAGTCAGATTTATCCAACTTTCGAAAGTACCATCATCCTGAAAGGTATATTTTTTTAAATGATTAAGACAGTTTCACAGAAGCTCAAGAAATTAGATTAAATATCATTTTCAGTATATAAACCCTTATATTAATCACATATGTAGAAATGAGAGGGGTTTTGAAATGTACCAAACTTTAACTTAGTATAAAATCAGTAACCTCTGCTTTTTAGACACATAACAGCTAAAGTGAAGTTGCTTGAAGCATAAGAAATTGACAAAACGTTAATGAAGCTTTCAGCATTCACAGCTTGTCTTTCATGAACTGAAGTCAGATTTATTCGGGAATGTATGAAGGTCATTAGCAAGATGACTTCAATTTGTTGCTGGAAATGTTACTTTTTATCTGTGTGTGAACTGCTTTTGAATCTGTAGGAACCATGCATTGATCATGTCTCTTGTCATATGATGGGATGTCTTAGTAGGAGTTTTGGTTAATCTTTCATTTTAGGTATGAGTGTATATTTTTCATTGCCCCAACCCATTTTGATTTATTCACTTTTGGTCAAAGGAAAAATGACACATTCTGATCCAAAAGGTCATCAGTAAAAATAGTTTACCAAGATTTGGGGGCTGAATATAATCTGTGGGGTGATGATGTTTGGAAAGGTGTGTATGTAAAAATAGTACCTGATAACTCCCACACAATAATAATCCATCTTTAAATATGAAAATCTGGTGAACTGTGCTCAATTTTATTTGAGAATCTAAAGATCTGAAGAGAGTCCCCCCCACCCCGGCAAAAAAAAAAAAAAACTGTAAGTGGATATGCCCTAGAAAGAACTGAAGCTCAACTTGGAATCAAATAATTCATGAAATTGGCCAACAGCACAATAAATTCCAGAAACAGACCTATACCTACCTGGACACTAGAGTTATGACAAAAGTGTCACTGAAGAGATGAGAAAATAATGACTTTTAAATAAATGTGTCAGTTGGATATGTTTGTGGAAAAATTAACACTCACCCTGACCTCACACCATATGCAAAAGTAAATTTCAGTCGAATTGTAGATTTAAATTTAGGTAAAATAATAAAGTTTCCAGAAGAAAGTGTAGAGAATTCCTCCATGATTTCATTGTTTGGAAATTCAGGTTACAAGAGTTATTATTTTAAAAATTTATTGATTGGATACATTAAAATTAACAACATCTGCTCATCCAAAGATACAAAAAAAAAAATGAGTAAAAGAGAAAGCCAGTGGGGAAAAGTGCAACATATATAAGTGGCGAGGCACACACATATATAAAAATAAATATGTATTTATACATATATCACTTCCAACTAAGAAAGAAAAATGTGTGTGTGTGGCTAATAAGCATTAAAAAAAACTGTTTAATGTCCTTAAAATCCAAAGAAAAACAAAACAAATTATAGGGAGTTATCAGTTATTATTATCCTGACACCCTGATGGCAAGAGGAAAAAGACAACTTGTGCCAAGCTTTATAATATGCAGTGATCAGCACTTAACTGCATACCTGAGGGGGACCCTCTGCTGTTCTCTGGAGCTCTGTCTCTGTGCAGCCTCTCCCCAGCACACTGTCCTGTAAGCTCTGGCGGTTTCTCAGTTTAATTTCTTGGTTTCTCAGTTTAATCTCCTCAACTCAGAGAGTCCTTTGGCTCCCCTTTCCCAACTGGGAGTCCTGGAGCTTATCTCAAAGCAGTGAGCCTGGGACTTCCTTGGTGGCGCAGTGGTTAAGAACCGCCTGTCAAAACAGGGGACACGGGTTAGATCCCTGGTCCGGGAAGATCTCACATGCCGCGGAGCAACTAAGCCCGTGCGCCACAACTACTGAGCCCACGTGCTGCAACTACTGAAGCCCGATCACCTAGAGCTGGTGCTCCACAACAAGAGAAGGCACTGCAATGAGAAGCCCACTCACCGCAACTAGAGAAAACCTGCGCGCAGCAATGAAGACCTAACGCAACCAAAAAAAAAAAAAAAAAAAAAAAGCAGTGAACCTGTGCAAAGGGAAGGCTCACCTCGTGCATTTCCCATCTCTCTGAGATCACATCACATCCTTCCCTGCCCTTTGGCATCTCAAAAGCATTGTTCAATTCATTGTTTGATATATTTTGTCTTTTTGTTGTTGTTGTTTCTGACAGGAGAGCAAATCTGGTCTACGTTGCTCCATCTTCCCCAGAAGTAAATGAAGTATCACTGATTTTTAAACTGTTTTGCCCAGCATGGTTGAAATCAGAGATCTGCTCCTGCAAACTAGTGAAAAACACTAGCTGGTTTTCCATTTTATTTATTATGTCTTTTATTGCTTTCTGAAATCTGACACCTTTAGCTTTTAAGTGTATATATATAATTTTAGGTATATATACGTATAATTTAGGTATAGATATATAGATATATATAATTGTTCATCAATTTCCCCATTGCTGGTACCTGGCTCATGACAATAAATATTTACCAAAGAAATTCCAATTGAGCCACCTGGACTATCACAACCCCCTGAAGTATACCTAGTTCAACTCTCAAAGCTATTATAAAGATTCATATTGTTCCCTGAAAATTTAACTTGCTTCCACACCTCGTGTACTGCAAAAAGTGCTGAAAAATTCTCTTAGTAGTTGATTCAATGTTTCTCTACATGTGGAAATTTCACATTCCACATTTTTATAATAAAACTTACCAGATAAAGAAGATGGGACTTGTTTCAGTGAACCGGAAGTGGAGGTATTTTTTCTGATCACCATCTTTTTCTAACATTCACAGTTCCTGCTTTGCTATGTGGTAAGTGCATGTGTTCTTATTCTCTTGCCTATGATTGAGTGAGAACCCCTGAAGGTTGAGGCCAAGCAGTCTTATCACATTCTTACTCCATCCTCTCATTTAAGGAGATATTCCGTACAGCTGAGTCCAAGTGGGGCAGCGGTAGCAATCTTAGAAGACAGGAAGTCAAATCTGCTCAGAATTATACAGCATATAATGTGTGGATCTCATTGGTATACTGAATTGAAGAAACCAAAGGCAAAAATATATTTTTGAGAAAATCAAGACAAATTGAAATATGCAGGATATTTGAAGATATTGTGGGTTTTTTTCAGTTTCTGCTTTTTTTTTGGATGTGATAATTATATTACTATTTTAAATCCATATCACTTAGAGACACTAAGTGAGTTATGAGCCACATGATGTGATAACATGTGTAATTGGCCTTAATATACTCAGAAAAAAAGTTAGATGTTTGCATCGGAATAGATGAAATAACTAGAGCAAACAGATATGGTGGAACAAAGCTTAATTGTGACAAGTTGTAATAGAGATTCAAGTTATTACAAAGGAAACATGTGACAATCTGAACAAAAGAAGTCACTGCAAAAGTAAATAAAATAGAATCATATACATTTAAAATAGTGGTCAAGGTAATTCACAAATAATCCCTGTATATTAAAATCACATCACCAATAATAAGCAGTTTCCATTATTTTCTGTGGCTGAATAACCACTACATTCCTGTGTATAGACTGACCCCCAATATATGTTATTCCAACTTTTCCAATGGCAAAACATAAGTTAAATTTCAACAGAACACAAGTAAAATTTCAATGAAATAAGAAAAAATTTATTTACAAGTTTACTTTTTTGCAATAGTTTTAGGACTCATTCATTCATAAACACGCTCACATTAGAATCATTAGAAGTTGTTTCAGTTTAAGAGATACACTTTTAATCCAGGTAGACAAAATACAGTTTGTGGACCAAATCATGCCTGCCCCTCAGCCTTAAAAATGCTATCTTATTTGAACATAGCAATGACCATGCAGTTACATATCATCTATGGCTACTTTTTTCCTAAAATAGCAGGAGGAAGTAGTGATTTTATGTTATATATTACATATAATAATATTTTATATTATACATATTAAACACCGTGGGCAACATATTTATTATAATTATTGTTGAATTTGCAAGAAATTGAAAAATAGAAAAGCAGATTGAATAATAAAGAACGCCAAAGTAAGGCCAAGATATTTTTTTATCTCTGGAAAACCACATCAAAGAAGACTTTTTAATATAAAGAGAAGTCTTTATTACATAGAAAATTAACAAGATTATATTTTTACTTAAAATACTTGTGTTCTTTTGCATGGTTTAAAATGCATGAAAGTTTAAACTAAGCAAACTATACAGGTTTATGTTGTACCCTTTGATGCTTTGAGATTATTTTTGTAAGATTTCAGTGTATGAGGGACACACATGAGTTGCGGAGAAAGCACTTAATTTGTTTATTCAGAGGATACATTTTCGGTTTCCTGATCTCTCAGGCAGATTTCAATGCATTCTTTAGTACCAAGAGATAGTGATCTCTTCTAATAGCATAGTGAGCCCATCAGGACTTTTCCTATCTCGTATATAATACACAGAATACTAATTTCCTTAAACTCTACAGGGAATAAAATTTACATGAAAAAAAGTAAATTACAGCATATTTTTAATGCTCTAAGGGTAGTATGGGCACGTCCAATATTTCTTGGAAGATATCAATAAAAGTAGCTGTTTACAAGGATTAAGACAATAAAATGTTTTGACTGTAAAACAAAGTGGGGTTAAAGAGTAAATTATTTAAACATGAGAATAACTCTGTGTGACCAAGCCTCTGCTGTAATAGGTGCAGAGAACAAGGCAGAACTTCTCCCTAAACTGATTTCAGTGTGTCTGGAGGATTCTGACCAAGAACTGGGATTCAATAAGCCATCTCTTCTTCAAGCTCCTGGCCTGTAGGTCTTCCCTTCATAGAACATCTAAGTTTGGCTGCAGCTATGTAAAAGCAGAAAAATAAATGCCATCATTTCCATATAGAAACTTACAAAATGAACTTATCTTGTAATGTCATATTTTTCATGGGGGTGTTTCTTGGTCTTATTGGCATGACTATTATTAATTAAATTTTTGAAGGTTGAATTAGAAATTTGGAATATTTTTAACCCACTTAAACCATGTGAAGTCGTCACATTTTCACTTATTTTTATCTGGGATTCAAGTTAGCCTGATTGACTAGGTTATCTGTGCATTGCAACAGAGTAATGATGGCATTATTTTAATTTCTTTACATTCTTAGTATTCTGCTCTCTGTAGAGTCAAAAGATAATCCTCTTTTCCCCTGTACATACCTTAAATAATTCGATTAGTTGTTTTTTTTTTTTAATTTTATTTATTTATTTATTTATGGCTGTGTTGGGTCTTTGTTTCTGTGCGAGGGCTCTCTCCAGTTACGGCAAGTGGGGGCCACTCTTCATCGCGGTGCGCGGGCCTCTCACTGTCGCGGCCTCTCTTTTTGCGGAGCACAGGCTCCAGACGCGCAGGCTCAGCAATTGTGGCTCACGGGCCCAGTTGCTCCGCGGCATGTGGGATCCTCCCAGACCAGGGCTCGAACCCGTGTGCCCTGCATTGGCAGGCAGACTCTCAACCACTGTGCCACCAGGGAAGCCCCCGATTAGTTGGTTTTTAAGGACTTGTAAAAAATTAAAAGCACTGTAATTCTGCTGTTACTACTATTACTGTCATTACTACCACTATTACTAGCAGTACTACAAATATTATATGTAATTAGAGACCAATGTCTTTTTATTAATATTTCTGCAATATAAATTTTACTACTTTTGCTCTTTCATAAAAACACTGGGCAAATTATTGCTTTATTAAATAAAGTAAAAAACTTTATATGAAAAAAAGGTAATTTATATAGTTGACAGAGCTTTAAGTAAGATAGCTATAGGCTACCAAATGTGTTTGATATTTTAGAGGTCACTGGCTCCAGAAAGCATCTTTTGTTATAAAGGCATAGCTGTCATTTAATCTAACATGAATCTGTCATCTCAATTATATGGAAAATAATTATTTAAATGAATAAAAGATGATCAGAGTTGATGATTAGCATATATAGAGAGCAGTGTAGATGATTAGTATATATTATACTCAATATATACAAAGTATAAATATTGTAGGAGTCATCAGTCTAATGAGTTAGTTATACATTCTGATTGCTTACTGTTTCTATCAGATAGGTAGTTAAATGTTTTGTTTTTCAATCACAAATAAAAACAAGAATATTATAATTTGGTCTCACCTCTATATTCAGAGCCAAAAATAGTAGAGTCATGAAAAGTTGAATGCTGATACTCTCTTACCAGCTCTACCATTTTATAGATAACACACTGAGGCTGGTGTGGTCATGTGACAGAACTCATGTCACAGAACTAAATAGTTTGCCTAGACCCAATATTGATATTTGACATATCATTGAGTAACACAGTTTCAGTCCAAAAATTTTGGAAGCATAATTTACAGTTTTATTAGGTAAGAACCTTTGTCTTATCTGTTTCTGATTTTTATTCTTAAGACTGTAATATGTATTTTACATATGAGAAATTTGAACACAAGAATAGAAATTTAATGTAACAGTGAGTTTCTAAGTAACCCAATATACTTCTCTTGACTATCCCACCTTATTTAAGGATTTCATAATAGCTTAGCAACACTATCGTGATTGTTTGTTAATGGTCTCAAAACTTGCCCAAGACTTAAGTGAAGTAATATTTCACTTAACTTATGTCCCTTCTGTTTCAGTAACTTTTTTAGAATATATACTACACATCCACAGATGGGATATCATTGAATATATTGCACACAGTGTATATTACCCACCAATCTTTCCTCTCTTCTTCATAGCGCAAAACCTCAAGGTCTCTGCTCATTAATTTGTTCTTTTTTAAATTTTTATTTTATATTGAGGTATAGTTGACTTACAATGTTGTGTTAGTTTCAGGTGTACAGCAAAGTGATTCAGTTATACATATACATATATCGATTCTTTTTCAGATTCTTTCCCCATATAGGCTATTACAGAATACTGAGTAGAGTTCCCTGTGCTATACAGTAGGTCCTTGTTGATTACCTATTTTATATATAGCAGTGTATATATGTTAATCCCAAACTCCTGATTTAATTGATTTGTTCTTTATGTCTTTTCCTTTTTCCTTTATGCTTTTTCTTTTCCTTTTTCTCAGATGAGGCATGTGTATCAGAATATTTTCATCAGTTTCAGCATATATTTAGTGTTTGGAGCCTCTTCTAATTCTGTTATTTGTGCCTTTTCTTTCTCTGCTCTCTGCTCTGCCATGTGTGTATCATGAGTTACCTTTGTGAGCTGCTGGTGCTTCGCTGCCTGGTTACCTCAAGGCTCAGGTATCTCAAGACATATGGGAGGTGCAAGGATCTCTCTTCCTCTGCATAGTTTATAAATCTGTAGCTCATCAACCCCAGACACCAGGAACAAACTTCTATCCAGTTACTGCTATCCAGTCTCCTGTGACCTCACAACCTGATATAGTTAACCTGTCTGTAAGAGTATAGAAATCTCCACTGAGTAATTTTTTTTCTGGAATTTTCCACATACAGAAATATGACTTAGGGTAGAGAAAGCCCTGGAAGAGTGGCCTCACTCATATCTCCCAGGGGCAGCCTTCCTGTTGCTTCTGCATTGTCTTTGCTCTGGGGAAGTGGATGTCTCAGAGTTGTAGATCAGAGTAAAGGGAACTCAGTATGAAATAACCCACTATCTCCCACTCTATACAATATGTTTTTGTAAACACATATGAATATATATATATATATTAATATCTACATCCATCAATCGAAGGAGAGATTTACGTTACACATTTTTTTTTTTACCAGCTAATAACACAACACTAACATCTGGTGCTGACAATTTTACAAATTGTATAATTTAAAAGTATCTTTATACATATCTAGATAACAAAAAAGATGCATTTTGTTACAATAGACTTCAAGCTTCTTTATTTGACTTATTAAGTATATTTGTTTAACAGATTTCCTGCAAAATATTCTAATATTTACATACATTTCCAGATCATTTACTTAATATATTATATCTGATAGGATACATAAAGTATGTTTCTTTGCCTTAATATATCAGTTATATATAATAATAATTTTAGCCATGTATTGTTTGTCAGAGGTATCTGCAAAATGTTCTAGTAACCCCAAAGAGCACATGCAGGAAAAATGAAAGCTAATGTAGCTAAGAAGGTGAAAATAAGTAATTTTAACTAAGTCTTACAGAAGAGTTAAGTGTTCGCAAGTTATACTACATATGCCTATTTTGCTTTAACAGGATGAGGGGAGGGGGAAGTTGGGGACATGGTGGCAGGCAGAAGAAGATGGGGAGAAATTAGGGGGATTTTATGGTTAATGTAAAAAATGGTGTGGCATCACCCAGATTTGGTTTGTTTGAGTTTCTTTTCTTCTTAAAATTATTAATTTGCCTCAGGTTTTGCTTTCGAGTCTATAGATAATTGGAATGTGTTGAGGCACCACAGAATAATAAATCAGTCTGATACAGCAACTGAAAGTGAATACTTTTTATAAAATAACTGTGCTCTTTCTCCCCCAGATGAATTCTATGTGAATTGGAACATCTAGATAACTTACCCAGGTGAAAAATTAGGGACTAAATGAACCATGCAGTGTCTTTATGCTCCTTAATGTATAAGAAACTATGATGGCAGAACTGTGTGTGTGATTTTGGTAATGAAACCACGTGGTTGCCATGGAACTCCTGCTTTTTATCTTTTTAACATCTTTATTGGAGTATAATTGCTTTACAATGGTGTGTTAGTTTCTGCTGTATAACAAAGTGAATCAGCTATACATATACATACATCCCCATATCCCCTCCCTCTGGCGTCTCCCTCCCAACCTCCCTAGGCCACCCCTCTAGGTCATCGCAAAGCACCGAGCCCATCTCCCTGTGTTATGCGGCTGCTTCCCACTAGCTATTTACTTTACATTTGGTAGTGTATATATGTCCATGCCACTCTCTCACTTCGTCCCAGCTTACACTTCCTCTCCCTGTGTCCTCAAGTCCATTCTCTATGTCTGTGTCTTTATTCCTGTCCTGTCCCTAGGTTTGTCAGAACCAGTTTTTTTAGATTCCATATGTATGTGTCTCTGTTTCCCCCCACAGCTTCAATATTTCTGAGCTTGGCCAGAACTATGCCACCATATTTCCCATGCAAAATATTCAAGGAAAAAATATCAGCACTAATATGAGAATTAAAGAATATAAATTAAATACTTTCGAAGATTAAAATCATCACAGTCGAGATGATGCAGATTTCTGTCTTTTGAGGACCAGGTGTTCGCAAAAAGACTTTTAAAATGAATTTTCTGTCACTGACATTAATCTTACAAATGCAAATTTAAAACAGTAAGAAAAATATGACAGAAGAGTTGGGAAAGCATGCTATGAATGTAGTGAATTCACTCATCAAATTGTACTAATTCTGGGGAAGATTGGACCATGTGCCCACAGTATTGAGACCTGAGCTACTAGGAAAGGATATTATTATGAATATTTAATGTATCATTTAAAATAAGAAAAACACAAAGTCTTGTTTTCTTAGGTTTAAAACTGAATAGTATGCACTGTAAAAGAGTATTTTTATGCTTATTTAGGAAATCCATGTCAAAAGCTAGACCAGGCCTTGACAAATTGTATCTGATCAATAAAAGTTACCTAGCCTTGCTTTTGCTATAATTATATGCATTTTTTCAATAATTTGGAACTCAGTTTGAAGCCCAGAAGTAAGAAAAATAATATTTTTGGCAATCAAAATTATGACTATGGGCAAAGTTCATCTATTCAACCAAAAATTATTTATTGAGTGCCTATATCGTAATGCCTGACTATGTGCTGGGAAGGAGTGACAAAAACATATATGGTTCTTATACTCCCAAAGTTCATTGGCTTATGTTACATATGGGTGAATCTTTTTACCCTTCCTTCAGATACAATTATAAATAAGATTACTTTTGTGCATTTATTTCAAGTTCCAGAACATTATGGTTCTTATTATTTGAATACGTCTAATCAAACATCAAAATCTTATAATGGGAATTAGGGAAAGAGAGAGTCAGATAGAGGAGGATTAAATATTTTCACTGGGGGGAAAATACTTTAACTCACAGTTCTCTCTTCTCCATCCCCCACCAAAATAGATAAACAACAACATTTAGAGCAATGGCTCAGTTTCATTACTACAACATGTTATTTTGAAATCATCAGCTCAATCGCAACATATATCTACCATTATTTTTGTACTTTCTCAAGATCAGCAATTACATCTTAAATATCTTGCCTCAGTTGGAGAATCATAATAGGAGCCCTGGATTATTTTTTAAATGGACTTGACTGAAAAATTAAGGAATATGTCTGGGCAATAATTTGGTTTAGATTACATAGAAGAAGAACATAAATACATATGGAGAAATGGGAAAAAAATTACAAGTTAAGTGTATACAAAATGATGTTAAGGATATACGGAGTCCTGAATCTTCTGTATGAACTTTTCCAAGAAGATATAAGAGAAGAAATACTGAGTGTTTAGATAGACGGAATTAGCCCCCAAACTGTAAGTCTCCCTCAAGAAATAAAATACCAGACATAGGAAATAATGTGACCCTAAAGAGAGTTTAGCAAATAATTACTTAATTTAAAACTTATCATACATTTTACAGAATGGCTACTGTCTTAGCAAATGTTGATTATATAGTAGAGTGTTACGAACTATAGTCACCATGTTATACAATAGATTCTCAGACCTTATTCATCTTATAACTGAGAGTTGTACCCTTTTACCAACCTCTCTCTATTTTCCTCATGCCTTCCACGATAAATCTTGACTGGTGAATACATTTACTTAGATAATATATTGCCTTTTGATAAGGTAGGTATATAAAGAAAAGAAATCAGGAAGACCCTCTTCTATTAGTTATTTTTAGTATTTTATCCTTTTCGAGCTTTGACGTATATAAAAGTTCTCATCTCTGTAGATGTAATTGTGGTATTTTTATCATGGAAATTGTATATACTATAAGTCAAACTTGCCTGAATTATTATTCAAGGACTTTATTACTCTATGAATCAGAGAAGCTTTCCTCATATATAGTTAATATTAAAATTAAAATTGGAGCATTTTACACCTGAATTATTTTTCAAATATTTTAAAATTAATCCCTCGTTTTGTAAAACTGTCAAATCAGTATAAACATTCTGAAAGCAAAAAGTCAATAACTTTGAATGATATCATAATCATAAAAGTTGTATGTACTAATATTATTAAAGAGACCAGACATCATATATTTAGAAGTACATAAAAGAAACTAAATCCATTTAATGGATTATCTACATGGTTATCTACCACTTGCTTGTAAAGCTCAGTCTTGTCATTTATTATTTGGTTGTTATAGGCAGGCTTTTAACCTTTATGTTGAAATTATTTTGCAAAGACTGACAGAAAAAGAATAAGTCCATTAAAAATGGCCCTTAAAAATATGTAGCTTGCATCAGTCTTTGAATTCTTATTGATTCCATATTTAGAAAATGTATTTTATGTCAACCTACCTTTGACATTAATTTGGGGAATCTAAAAAGCAAGCAAAAGAAAACTAATTCTTAGATGATTTTATAAAGTTACAGAAACCTTTACTCATCATGATTTCAGCTATTACATATTTATACAAAGAAAAAATTTATATTAGAAACATATTTGAAGGGAAAGAAGTAGACTAAAATGTTACCATGGGTAAACATAACTGATTTAGTTTTCATTGAAAATTGAAACCACTGCACATTTGCAATGATTCTATTGATTAAATAATAATAATAATAACATTTATTAATCACTTAGCATGTACCAGACCCTTCTGAAGAACTTTACATAGATTACCTGCTATTCCTCACAATAAATCTGTGGGTTAGGTAATGTTACTTTACTTGTTTTAAGGATAAGAAAACTGAGGTTGACTACTTTTTACCTTGACCAAAATTTCACAAAAGGTAAATAAGAGACTTAAGATTTGAACATATCGCATTGCTGTCGGATGAAATATCCTACCGGGATCTTAATTTCTATGTATCCTTAACTCATCATACTGAGATTTAGGGTCTGTGGAAAATATGTAAATAGCAGTTCAAATTTAAGGTTGAAATTTTATAGAGAAGCCAGGGCTAATGTCCAAAAGAATCAACAAGTTTTAATAAAAATAGCATGTGTTTATTACTTGAGTTTAAAACCTAATTCCACCATTTATATGCCTGAGGTTCAACTTTCTAATCTATAAAGCTGTGAAATAATGACTACCTTTCTTGATTGTTTAATGCATATAGGTAATACATTCAAGAACCCAGTATTGATAAGTAAGGTCTATTGGGAAGTGATTTAGAAAATGTATTTTTCTATACAAATGTTCAACTCAAATGGACCTTAAATTTGAGGTAGAGACATTCACAATAAGGTGAGTAGCTTTTGGCTGACCAAATAATGTAATGGAATAAATCTCTTTCAACTTGTCAGGTCTTAAATTAAGCTAGAGATTACTTAGCAGAGAAACATCTGGTATTATTTCTGCATAATACAAAGAAGTGGAATTAATTGGTCCAAGGCTGCAATAATTTCTTCCTTTAAACAACAGCTATTTACTGAGTGTCTATGATGAGCATAGCTCTTTTACACAGGCTTAATAGGGCATCATCCTATCATGATTATAATATATTTTAATAAGGTCCCTAGGATCTTACTTAAGGAAAAATAGTGTATTCACAAAAGTCAAATAATGTATGCCAAGATATATGATACTGAGAGACAAAGAATGCTATAAAAGTGATGAGAATGGGGCAGGGAGATGGACTGAACGGATTGGAGAAGACCTCTGGGTGGAGTAGAGATTCAGGGAGAAATGGCACTGGAATAGAAGTAGAATTTGATGAGGGAGAGAAAAGCAAAAGGCAATGTAAACATCATTGTCTTAAAAATATGTCCTTCATGACCCTACCCCCATGGGTTTATTCATATATGTCTCTTCCTGGTAGCATAATCTGTGACAGAAAGGGGAGATAGATATAATTTGTAATTTAGGTTTTGGATACCTAGTGGAAATACTTGAAGGCTTTGAAACCGAACAGGACACAGTGGACCTTCCTGATGGCAGACCCCCGCCTATCCCGTTTCTTGTTTATAGAAAAAAAGGGTTTAGTCTCCAAGGCCTTCCCCGAGTTCCAAAGAGCAGACTCAAGCAGTTACTAGTTTGAGAAGTGAGGGAATGCAGAAACAAAGGAAAAGCAGCCAAGCAAAAAGTAATGACAGCCTAAAGGGTAGTTCAGCAATAAACAGAGCCACAGGGCCTTAGGTCCTCCTCAGATGTATATCCCTGAGTTGTTTTATAGAAACCAGGACCCCACCAGCTAGAAACTGCTGACCATAAGCATGAAGACTCCAGACTGGTTGGAGCCAGAAGATTGATGATTAAGATTCCCAAAACACCACCCTGTTACCTCATCACCAATCAATCAGAAGAATATCCATGAGCTGATCACGTACCCTGTGACCCTCACTCCTAATGTTGACTTTAAGAATCCTTCTCTAAAAGCCATGGGGGAAATCTTTTGAGCATAAGCTGCCTGTTCTCCTTGCTTAGCGTTTTCCATAAACTCTGTACTTTCCTTCACCACAGCCTATGTCATTAGATTGGCTTTGCTGTGCTCCAGGCCAGTGGACTCAATTTTGGTTAGGTATCAAGCAAAGGCTTCTTGATTGATAGCTTTAAACACTTTATCCTCTAAACTTTGATGCATTGAGCTTCATGTGATTTCTCCAAGAATAATCAGTCAGAATTTTACAACCTCATTTGATTTTTTAAATTTAATTCCCTTTGGTTACTTCTCATTTGAACTGGTTGCCTTATTGTTTTTGCCCATGTGGCGAATGCAAGCATGGCACACACGTGTGTGCACACACGTGTGTGCACACACACACACACACTCCTCTCACAATGTACCTTTGCCTTTTAAATCAAGAGCAGTGTATAAAGCACAGCTGAAGAAGACTAGAATTGATGTCTTTACCCTGCTACTTTTATGTTAGAATTTCAAACCTGTATTATTTTATATAGCTATAGTCTTGTTATTTATTATTTAATTCTTGAGATTAACTTGAATCTTATACATAGTGTGATGCAGAAGTCAATATATACTTGAAGAATATAATTGAAATAGCAAACAATGTTTTCACTTGATGATGGTAGTTAAAAGAATTCAGTTTAGTTTATGTTTTAATTTTCTCTGTATCAAGTGTGTGTTACTGAATAACTTTAGTGTCCTAGCAAATTTTATTCTCTGTCTTTGAATAACATTTTAATGATATTTTCAGGGATTAATTCTCTGTTCACCAAAAGAGAAAATTCTATTGCTTATACAATACAAGTAATAAATAACTGTATTACATATTACTTTTAAGGAAATGCTAAATTTTGGACCCCTCCACTATTAAGAAGCAAAAGCCCCTAACATATAATAATATCAACAATAACCCAGAATTGGGAAAAACTGCATCTCTTTTGAAGAAAGGCTCTGTGTCAAATTTACTAAGTTGAGATTTAGAGGAAACAGAGTGATGGACACATACAAGTCCCAAGATTTGGACTCATAGTTTTTCCCTAAGACCATTCCCTCCTCACCTCAGCTTCATTCCATGAATCAGCTATTTTACTATGCATGTCTTTGCCCAGTTCTCTGGAACCATAATCCAACCTCCTCCTTCCAGACAAATACTACTGTGGACTCACTGGCTGCATCTTGCCTGCATTTAGTTCTGTTGGACGAGGTCACTGAGAGGACATGACCATTGGTTGACCCCGGGCTGGACCTTGGCAATCTGAGGCTCCTCACCCCTCCCCTGTCCGTGGAATGTATGCTCTGCCCACCATTCCCCCAGTGAGAGCCATTTTCAAGGACACAGTTTTGAGAGAGTAAGGTGTTGTTGAGACCATTTGGATGGTGTACATGACTAAACCCAGCGTAAGGACTCTACATAAACATTTAAAATTCTAACAGAGTGTGCAAAAATCTAGTCATCTTGTGGCCACCCATGAGAAATCTTCTAAGTTCCCTTGCTTATCAAACCTGCCACCTACCAATCTGGAGTATCTGCCTCTTTCTTTGGTCTCTCCCTGCCCTCCATGTGCAGGGACAAGTTTCAGATTTCAGTGGGGAGCTCTGGAGGTTGCAAACCAACAAATTCTTACTCATGAGTAACTTGCCCCGATCTTGAAATTTAGTCTGATCTTCTATTCCTGCGACCTTCCTTACCTTTAGCTATTGTTATCTGTATCCTCAAGGTGACATAGAACTGTTCTTCATATTGGTCACTATTTTTATTTTTTTGGAATGGCAATTGATGGACAATTCTAAGAATAATCTGGATTTAATTGATCCTAGTTATTATTTTAGTAAAGAAGAAATAAAATTATTCTATCACATCTTCTATCCATATGTAAAACTATTCATAACCTTTTACCAGCTTTTGATTTGTTTATGCACTTTTTTAAAGATAAAATGGGGAAAATCCCAGGGACTTGTACCATCTTAGTCTATTGAACTGCTATTGTCCTTTGACTTCTCTTGGGGAAAAAAACTATCTGACCTGACAGTTATGAAAAGTGCAACCACATGTTAGAAATTACATTGAGAGCAGACCTGAATACATCTTCTCTGCTAAGATAAATCAAGAGAGGCCATGCTTGGAAAATTAATGTCTCTATCGAGCTGGAAAATCATAAGCCTTTTAATAACAAATATGTTTATTTATTTTAACTATTGACTACCAGCATTTGCTGGAAAAATATACATATTTTATTTAACACTTCCAAATGCAGCCTCAGGGTTTTTTTTTTGCAATTATGTTTAAGTCAAAAATTGTCTCTTTACATGGAAAAATGAAATTAAACAAGTAGAACCAGTTACATATATTTATTATTATATAGATTCTGTTATATAAAAAAAAATTAATATCTCCTGAAACTGACCTACAGGTTAAAAGTTCTGAGATGACATCAGTAATTTACATTAAGAAAGAGCTAAAACTTGCATTTTTATTTTACTTAAGATTAATTTTTCTTCCTGTTTTATTGAGATATAGTTGACATACATCACTGTATAAGTTTAAGGTGTACAGAATACTGATCTGACATATACACACCATGAAATGATTACTGCAGTAAGTTTAGTGAACACCCCTCATCTCACAGAGATGCAAAATAAAATTAAAAGAAAACAGTAATTCTCCTTGTGATGAGAACTCTTAGGATTTACTCCCCTCCCTTAACAACTTTACAATGGAACATACAGCCCGGTTAATTATAGTAATCCTGTTGTGCATTATATCCCTAGCACTTATTTATCTCATAATTTGAAGCTTGTACCTTTTGACCACCTTTATCCAAAAATTAAATTACAATTTAGATCATACTTTTAGACATATTATTAATCTCTTGGGTGCCAGGAGTTTTCATTTCGTCATCACTATTTATCACGCTCTGTATAATACAGTGTGTTTAGTGTTTAAATGTTAGCATCTAGAGAAATATCAAGTAAAGTAAAGACTTTTCAGTTTTACAGATTAAAAAAAATTACTGGGGTCGGTCTTGGTATTAACATAGCACTGGGGAAAATATATTTTTCCATATTTCTATCAGGAAACTAAATTTATGTCTATGGTTTACTGAAAAGTGGCAGTTTATTTATTGTTCATAACCATATATTAAACATGAACAGCATAGTAGGCTTTGAAGAGAGGCAGAAAAAGGAAAACAAAACTTTGCTATTGCTTATTGACAGTTGATAGTCTCAAAATTTTTTTAAAATTTTGGTCCTTGGGAATTATTTTTCTTCATTTGAAAATAGAAATTGAAAACTTATCAAGCTTTATACTTTTTTGTGAGAGAATTGTATAATATATAGATTCTACATTACTTGTGAGATGATAAACTATCAGATATCTGTTAAATGAATTTGAACTGTGGAGGATTAATGACAAGATAATAGTACCTCATCATTATAATTTGTCTCTTCCAACAAAATATTTTGTAAGGCAATATAATATGTTAGGTAAATTGTAGGTTTTAGCATCAAACAGATCCATTGTTGATATCTTGACCTTATCATTTATTACTCATATGTCCTTGAAAAATTTCTCTTTATTTTTTAATCTATAAATTCAGATTATTTATCTATAGACTTGGGGTCATAACATCTATTTAATAGATTTGATATATTATTTAATAATAACATAAGTTTCTAGTATATAGAAGCTGCTAAATATCTACTAAGACAGACCTCATTTCTACATTAAGAGAATGGTCTTCGTTGCCGTGTCACTGATTTGTCAAATTTCTTTTTTCTTATTTATGTGTGTGCTCAAATACCTAGATTTGTTACTGAATCAAACGGTCAAAAAAAAAAAAAAAATCTAGACCTAGATAAGAAAAACTTCATCTAGAACAATTTGCAATAAGGAGAATACTCCAATCTCAGAAATCTGCAATTATCTTAAAATCAAACAGAAAAAGACTCTTTTCTTAAATTGAGGTATAATTGACACATAACATTATATTAGTTTCAGCTGAACAACATAATGATTCTGTTTGTATATAGTGAGAAATCATCACCACAATAAGTCTAGTTAATATCTGTCAGTTGTCACCCTCTGTAGTTACAAACATTTTTTTCTTTTGATGATAACTTTTAAGATCAATTCTCTCAGCAACATTCAAATATGCAATACTGAATTATTAACTGTAGTCTTTTACTGGGAAAAGCAAGAAGTAAGTAAGGGGAATTTGGTTATGTAGTAATAGAATTAGCCGGGAGGGTTAAATCAGTGGCACGGCTGTAAAGATCTAATTCAGAAGAAATGCAGTCTGCCTTAGTAGATTTTTAGAAGCCTCTATATACTAGAAACTTACACATACGTTATTGTTAAATAATATATCAAATCTCTTATATAGATGTTATCATCCCAAGTCTATAGATAATCTGAATTTACAGATAAAAATAAAGAGAAATTATTCAAGGACATATGGGTAATAAATGATAGGTCAAGATTTAGGAGGGTCCTATATCCAGCACTGATTCAAAAAAATTAGCTTCTGCCATGCTTGTATATGTGTATGTGTATGTGTGAGTGTGTGTGTGTATTGGTTAAATAGCATGTACATGTCTTTGAAATAGTATACAAATAATATTCTACTTTTTATCGTGTTTATCCAAGATAGGTAACAAACTTCAGACTTTTTTTCCTAAATTTTATTTCTAGCCATCTTTCATTTAAATGTAGATGCAAGCCCATCTATTATAGCACATAACTTTCAAATGTAAGTCTTGTTGTTATAAATATGGGTTTCATTCTCAGTTCTATCTTTGAGACATTTTGAATTTTACACGATATTCTTGAGTTACCTATATATAAATAGATACAAAATAGATATTCATCTGAAATTTTTTATTTTTAAATAACAAAATGCCTGTGATATGTCAAATATATAATTGGTCTTGTTAAACATTTTTCTTTACATCCACTTATCCATTTTTTTTTTTTTTTTGCCTTTCTCTTCTTCCACTAAAAACTGATAACTGGGCATGGGTATTTCGATTTGTTTTGGTTTTGTATATTTATTTGTTTTGTTTTTTTCATTTACCTATGTTCCATATATTATAGAAGGACTTAAAGGGTTTCTATGTTTTTGCTTGTATTTTTATCAAAAGAAGGAGTGTTACGAGGCTTAAGCTATTTTACATGGTGTTTATTCTGAAGGATAAGATCTCTCCAAAACAAATTCTACACAGAATACTCTACACTTTTTCAATGATTCTGCTGGGGTGCCAAAATTCCCAGTTCTCCCTCTTTCAGGTCAATGCAGCCAGTTTCATGTTAAAATGCTTGTTTTATGGGTGTGGCAACAAACTCTTACCAGCAGCTAGTTTAAATATGCTTCAAAATATTTGACCCACTTTGTAACCACATTAATCCTAGCAAATTCACAAAAAATACACAATTCTCGAAATATTTAATTTACTTTGTTTCTTGAAGAGGAAAACAGGTAAAATTTAAGAATAAGTTGCATTACTGTCCTCAATAGAAAATAATATGATTACTACTGTGAGACCTTCTGAGATTTATGATGGAAATAAGAAAAAAAAGAGTAAAGGATACTGAATTTTTTTCCACTTAAATATGGTACCTTTGAAAGAGACACATTGAATGTAATGATACTTCACTGAAAAAAAAAGTTCATTTCTTAAAAATGAAGCAGCAGTTATAAAGTAGTCATCCCATGATCAAACCTTTTCTAATATATCCATGGAGAAAAACTAGAATTTTTGCTTACTTAAAATAAAATACAAATCAAGAAATATGACAGTGTCTAGCAAGTAGTAAATATTATTTACACTCCCATTATTTTGTTACTACTATTGCTATTATTATTAAACACGTGTTTTAAAAAGCAAACACTTTGTTATTAGCAGTGAAAGCTAGATATAGTGTTGATTTCTTATATCCTTTAAACTATTGAAAAAGCAATCTGTTCTCCAATGGCACTCATATATAAATATGATATTGTGACAAGTGACAAATGGAAGATTTAGGAGACTTTCTGAATAATATTTTCTCTCTGCATAAAGGATGCAAAAATATTAAATGTCAGGTCTGATGGTAGCTTTAGTTTTACAGGTGTGTTGAAATAACTTTCTATGTTCAAGATGGAGCCCCTTCTGCCCAGGGTGCCACGTCAGTAAACCAGAACTTAGATAATTTTGTGTCCTTGTAAATGCTCTGCTTGACCAGAAATGCTGGTAATTCAGTCAGTCAAACCCCAAACTCCAAGCCAGCTGTGGGCCTTCTAATTCAAATAAGTTTGATTAGGTGGCCACAGCCAGTCAGGTATTTTCCATTTGTCTCTTCGTTGTTCTTTATTCTTTTTTTAAAAAATATTTTGGCTGCACCCCTTGCAGCATGTAGGATCTTAGCTCCCTGACCAGGGATCAAACCCAGGCCCTCTGCATTGGTAGGATGGAGTCTTAACCACTGGACCCCCAGGGAAGTCCTCCTTGTTCTTTATTCCTTATCCTATAAAAGCTTCTTGCCTTCTGCCCCATTTTGCAGTTGTCTGAGAAACTGTCCACTTCATAAGTGTTAAAGTTTGTGTGTATCACCTAAATTGTCTTCTTTAGTCATTTTTTTTAACAGGTATATGACAAATAGTAATTGAACTATGGCTCAAGCCAATGCCATTTTAATTATCAAGTAAATATCAAGGCTGTTTTCTCTCAATATTTTAAAATACCAGATAATCTTAGATTGTGTTTTGTTAATAACTACTATGTAAATTTTCTGATATGCTAATTTTACCAGTTGTTTAATTTTTACAAAATGCTTAATTATTTTTTCAAAAGAAGAAAAAGAATTACTGAAACAGAAAACTGCTTTATAAAGGTTATAATCATTATTTAAAGAACTTCTAATTACCATTTTTACTTTCAGAACATGAGAAACTTAAAAGGCAAAATTTTTTACATTCAATAGTCCTTTATCTTATTGTGTAAAAACCTCCTCCTGTGATTTACATTTTAATGAAGTAGTAACAAAACACCTACAGCTATTCTAAATGATTTGCTGTCACAACCTTATTTGAGAAATTAAAAGACAGAGTGAGTTTGAACACTATTACACAAGCATAAAAAGATGTGTGATGTATCCACCTAATCTTCCTCTATATGTGTAAATTCTTGAAGGGTATGAGTATTTCCAATACATAATAAAGCTTTAACCATCTCTGATTTAGTAGTCACATATGTAAAATCAACCGCCAAAGACAAAAAGAAACTTTATGGAAGAACTCAGACTATTGTATCACATGTCTGCATAATAATTTTGATTTTAGAAATATGAATGGGGAAGAAAAATTATCTAATATTGTAATGTCCACTAATTATCTTCAAGATATGCTCTTCATAAAACATATAGATGTCTTTTCAGAAGTTGTTTTCTCCATGGAGAGGAAACCCTATGTCTTTTGACTGTAGTTTCTTGCATATCAGTTCACTGTGAGGCTTCTTGGCATCGTGGAATTGTACCCTACTTCTGCTCAAAATTGATTTTCCATAGAGGTTGAGTGATGGTGAGATGGGATGGCATACTTGCTAGCCTTATATTATTTTGTTTTATGGTATCCCAAGCCATAGTCTCTTCTGTGTTAGACTCAACATGCATTATTAGAGTAGGTGACCACCTTTGTTGTATAAATGGCAAAACTTTCTACTTCCCAACAAATGTTTTCTAGTTTTCTTTAGTTCTTTAGGTCTTTATTATTATTATTAATCTACTCATGATGCCTTGCTTCCCATTATTTGAGCTTTGTTCCTTTAAAGGGAATGTTCTTGCACATTTTGCATTCAAGACAGACATTCAGGGTTAAAAATTAAAAGTCATATTTGAAAGGATTAAAATAATCAATCCAATGCTAAGTGGTCACTAATAATTTTGACCTATTTACTAGTTTGGTAAAAATATTTTATAATGTCTATGAAAGATCTCTATATTTAATTATATTTGCCAGATAATTAAATAAATTATATTTACTAGGCTTTATTTCAGTACTGTTTTACTAATTTGGTAAAACCATATGCTAATATGGTGATACTCCTTTCTGAGCCAAGGCAATGTTTTTCTATATACCCATAGAGATACTTTTTTTTCATTAGAATAGCTTAATATTAAGTGCAGCCTCTTACTTGGTGTTTCATTAGAATAGCTTAATATTAAGTGCAGCCTCTTACTTGGTGTAAATTATACCTTCTACATAACATAGCTCAAGACCAACTCAGCTCCATATTTCCTCATGCAACTGTCATTTTCAGTGTGTAAATAATCTGGTCTAGTAAAAATTTTTTTGAAAAGTCACCACAGACCTATTTAAGGTTCTATATAGGCTGCCCCACTGGCACTTTTCTTTCTAATGGATCCAGAAGAATGTCTGAAATCAACATAGAGAGATAGTCAAAAAGTCCTGAATAAGCAGAATAAAAAAATAGAACCCCCCTTGTGCAAAGTACACATTTGGGGTGAAAATTGCAAATCACTTTAAATTTTATAACATATTGTTTTTATATAAGCTACTTGCCAAAGTAATGTTTACATGGCATTGAAACTGACCATTTAAATTTCTTCAAGGAACTTTATTTTTATTCCTTGTAGTCACTCGCTAGAGAAAAATAAGACAGGTAGAGCCACGTTGTCATTTCCCACTATCCATTTTGCCTCTCCATTCACCCAGACTAATAAACTCCAATGCTCTTCAAGACGTAAATAAGATTACAATACACTACTTGGTCCCTGGAGCGTCCATGGTGTGAGAACATGTCTACTCATTTTAGAATATTAAAATAGAAGTCTATAATCCATTTGCTGCAAGCAACAGCATGACATTCTGAACCACCTTGAAGTTAAAAAACAAAACAAAACAGTTTGAATTACATTTGATAGTATTTTACCTTTAGTATAGAATAGAGCACCGCGGATTATATTCTTGATGTTATTTTTCAGAGAAGGAAAGCAAATTTATTGTGACATAAAGTACACTGCTAAGACATGTTTTAAGAGTCTAACCTGCAAAATCAGCTTCACTGAAGTGACTGCAGTTCAATTTTCTATAACTGTTCTCAGGTCAAATATTCTAGGAAGCGAGAATAAAACTGTATCCACAGAGAGCAGCATGTTAGATGAAGAAGTAACTTAACTCCATACAACACCTGCCCATAAACCTGGAGAAGTGAAACAAGGTTAACATGATATGCACAATATACATGCATAATCGTGTTTCATAATAAACTGGTAACCTAGTACGTAAAATGATTCTCTGAGTACTTTGAGCCACTCTAGCAAATTTAATCAAAACCAAAGAGGAGGTCATGGTAACCTCTGATTTACAGCCAGTTGATCGGTAAGGACTTGTGATTGCTATTGCAAGTTGGAGAGGGTTGTTGGAACCTCTACTCTGTATCCTGTCTGTCAGAAGCACAGGTGACAACCCGGGCTTGCTACTGGCATCTGAAGTGGGGGGCAGTCTTATGGGACTGAACCCTTAACCTGTGGGATCTGATGCTATCTCTGGGTAGATAGTTTCAGAATTGAGTTGAATTGTAGGACACCCAGTTGTGTCCAGAGAATTGCTTGTTGGTGTGGGGAATTGTCCCCCTACACAGTGGAACTGAGTCCAGAAGCCAAAAGACTCCCATTTCATGGATGCTGGGAGAAGACCCAATGCTCCTGGATCCGACGCAAAAGAGGATTTCTTACTCATAACAACGGCAGTAGGTGAAGCATCATTTTATCCTTGTGCCAGTTTTCCAAAACCCAATTCCCACAGGGCAGTGTCGCAAGGGCTAGTAGATCCTTTCACATACATTGGCTTTTGTTACAGAAAAGGAATCCTGAACTTAAGAATCCTGAATCGTTGACATTGGACTACAGGCAAACATGCCCAATCTTTCCCCATAAAGATACACTATCATTATTATACTGGACAGTAAACAAGCCTGTTCTTGGCTGCAGCAGAAGAGATTTTCTCTGTCTTCCAAGGCTGTTTGCTATACACACATCCTTGAAAATAAAGTTTAATACGAAAGGGCAGTTAGTGCCTCTGTTCTCAAGATGTGAAGAAATGTGGGAGATTGCTGGACAAAGAGTCTTACAACACAGGGGTAATGATGACCAGCAGAAGCTACTACACTGGCAGCCTTAGGAAAAAATTACCGATAGCAGGTTGAGATGTTACGGTAGTAACCACGTGAGTGTGCATGCACACACATGCACATACACACAGGTGCATGCACACACATGCACACACACACAGGTGCATGCACACACATGCACATACACACAGGTGCATGCACACACATGCACAAAGGTTTATTTTTTTCTTTTCCTTTTTCACTATTCTCAAATAAGTAAATTTTATGGTATGTAGAGGTCAAATAGCTAGCCTAAATAAACTATATGATTG
The DNA here is from genome assembly GCF_028023285.1 of Balaenoptera ricei. Taxonomy (NCBI): domain Eukaryota; kingdom Metazoa; phylum Chordata; class Mammalia; order Artiodactyla; family Balaenopteridae; genus Balaenoptera; species Balaenoptera ricei. Next base: position 181,448,577 of record NC_082639.1, read on the forward strand.
TCTTAAATAACCTAGAAAATATCCACTAGAGATATCTTCCTGGATTAACGAATGTAAATTTCCTGAAAATTACAATTCTGAGTCATTCTGGGTAGATAATTGTACTTCTGAAAAGTACTGCAATTTTAGTGCTAGGTAAATTTTTTAGTTTAAAAGGTATGTGAATTAGGTACTGTGGAAAACTAATTACCTATTACGATTTGTATTTAGCCTAACAGTATTTTATATATTACATATTGCCTAATGAAGAATAACTACAGGTTTAATCTACATGCATAAGTATTTTGTGTCAATGAGTATATTGTCTCTCTCTTTTATAAGCTTGAATCTTATTCAAAGGATCGTTCTCTTAAAAATACATTGGTTACTCAGAGATCAGAGTTTTAATCACCTTTCGGTTTTAATATTGGAAATTCACATTACAAAGTTTACTTCATGATATTAACTATAAAATAACCTCTTTAGTACTTGATGTTTACTCTAGGACCTCAATTAATTTATCAGTTTTTATGTGCATGCTAATTTGTTTTTTGCCATTACTGAATTTGTATATCCAGGCACATTTTTACTCTAATTTACTCTAATTTAGATGACTGTTTCACTCTTCATTCAGAACATTATTCTTCCCTGTGGTTATAAAGATAGTATAGCATAAGTTTTTGAAAGCAGGGATAATGAGAATTTGTATAACATATTGTACAACAGGTGGGTAGGATACATTCTCCCTCTTTTGAAGCATCTCTCTCACAGCTTTGTCATGGACAATTGTTTCGTGGGTGTAAAAGCCTCTCCTATTTGATAGGTTTTATTGCACAGACACCTGAAATGTGTAATTGGGATTTCTTCTATCTTTTCATTTCTGATCAATGCACAATGATATCCTTATTTAAAGCTATAATAAGTTGTATTCATCATTTAGCAAGACTATCGTGATTTTTTTGTCTTCGTGTTCCCTTAAAGAATGATACAATTTTAATACTTAGATGTTACCTTGGTGATTGTCTTTTTAACTTTTACAAGAAAATTTTTTCTAATTATTTATTCCCTTTTCCTTAGAAATTTACCACTTAGTTTGTACCTATTTACATTGTTTATTATACCATGTATAAACTTTCATGTTTTTTTGCAGCTGAGAAAAATTTTCTTGCTCAAAAGTGAAAAATAAAGGTGTTTCTGTGTTTGGCAGGGCAATCAGGAAACTCAGAATATTTTTCTAGTTTGCTAGGAAATGACCATTTCTTTTTAGAAAATAGTAATTTTACTTATTAGATATTAATTTTAATGATGTCAGCAACCATTACTTAAATTTTTTTTCAATTAGAAGAAAACTACCTGTATATTTGAAATTATATAGTGACATTTGTTTCATTGGTACTTCTGAACAAATGACCAAACTAAACTACTTAACCACACAAATTAATTATCTGACAATTTTTCTGTGTCTGGAGTCCAGCATAGAATGGCTGGGTTATCTGTTCAGAATATCTCAATGCTGAAATCAAGACATTGGTAGGACTGAGTTTTTGTCTGTCTGAGTTTTAGAACAAAACTGTTCTAAACACATTCTTGTTAGAGAATTCTGTTCCTTGTGTTTGTATGAATGGATTCCTCACTCCTTTGCCTGCTATAAGGGGAAGACTGCGCTACAGGCCTGAAGGTCATCTGCCTTCCTTCTCACGTGGGTCCCCTCATCTTCCAGTTAACTATTATGTATCAAACCAGTCTAGTGCTTTGAATCTTTGACTTGCTCTTCTGTGACCAATCAGGAAAAAAACTCTCTACTTTAAAAAAAAACCTATGCATTTAGATCAGGCCTACAGGAATAATCTTCTCTTAAGGTCAATTGCGCCATTTAACATAATCAAATCATAGGAATAAAATACATCATATTCAGAGTCCCAGGGATTATGTGGTGATTGTACAACAGGAGAATATAGAATATATTAGGAGAGATTTTAGAATTCTGCCTACTGTAATTGTCAACACGTAGAATATGTTGGAACATTTACTCACACTTTCCCTGCTTAAAGATAAAAGTTTCTGGGATATTTTAAAATATTCTAATCAAGTATGATTTTTAAAATATTACAGATAATTATCATCTTACAGCTAAATTTATGTCTTTTATAAAATATTTTTATCATCCTTTTAAATTGATTGAAGCACTGATTTTGACAATAAGGTTATACTTTTATTATTCATTTTCTTGTAAAAAATAAATTCTCTAATCCATAAAATCTCTAATGGTACTCTAAGACATTTAATTATATATATATATATACATATATACATATATATATTTGGGAAATTAATAGGTACTAAAGATGATTCACTATTTCATTTGATCTAATTTATTACTGTATAACCACACCGACAAGTTCCATAACTCTAGATGTGGACACACCCCAATATTTGATCAAGGTTTTATTTGCAGTTGTTTGAGATCAATTGGTGCTAAGTACAAAGGATATATATTTTCAAAAACATTTTAACAAAGATCTAATTAAATAATATTGATTAAATATTTTGTTTTTCTTAACGTATAGTTTAATTTAGAAAATGCAAAAATATTTTAAGACTAGTTAATGCAGAAAAATTCTACAAAACTATCTAACTTACATAAAAATAATTTTAAACATGTAGAGATTTATGTTTCAGCATAGTTTAAAAAAGCCACAGATGTGAAAGAAAAAAAGGATATAATGGTATTTTAATTTTAATTTAGTGGGGTAATGTTTATAGGACTAAAATTTTGATCTAGGGAAAGCTCAGGATCAAATCAAATTAAATACATTTATAAAATTATTTTAAATATTGAAAATGCTCAACAAATAAAAAAATATTGTATATGATTTAAATTTTTGAGATATAATTTACAAACTTTTAAAACTTTATCCTGGGCAACACAAAGGCACATTGTCATACAACAGAATACTTATCCAAAAATTTAAACAGAAAATGTTTTTCCTAAGGCAGAAAAATGAATTCTTTGAACTAAAACAGGAAGTAAAAAACTCAGAAAATTCAATTAGATATGTAATCTTGAATTAGAACTTTTATAAAATTTAATTTTATTTATTTATTTTTATACAGCAGGTTCTTATTAGTTACCTATTTTATACATACTAGAGTACATATGTCAATCCCAATCTCCCAGTTCACCCCACCACCACCCCTTCCCCGCTTGCCCCCCTTGGTGGTGTCCATACTTTTGTTCTCTACATTTGTGTCTCTATTTCTGCCTTGCAAACAGGTTCATCTGTACTATTTTTCCAGATTCCAATATATGTGTTAATATACAATATTTGTTTTTCTCTTTCTGACTTACTTCACTCTGTATGACAGTCTCTAGGTTCTTCCACATCTCTATAAATGACCTAATTTTGTTCCTTTTTATGGCTGAGTAATATTCCATTGTATATATGTACCACATCTTCTTTATCCATTCGTCTGTCAATGGGCATTTAGGTTACTTCCATGACCTGGTTATTGTAAATAGTGCTGCAATGAACATTGGGGTGCATGTGTCTTTTTTTTTTTTAATTTAAAGTAAGCCCCCAGAAGAGAGTACAGAATCTTGTTCACTCAGTTTTAAATATTTATTTATTTATTTATTTATGGCTGTGTTGGGTCTTCGTTTCTGTGCGAGGGCTTTCTCCAGTTGTGGCAAGCAGGTGCCACTCTTCATCGCGGTGCACAGGCCTCTCACTATCGCGGCCTCTCTTGTTGTGGAGCACAGGCTCCAGACGCGCAGGCTCAGTAGTTGTGGCTCACGGGTGCAGGTGCTCCGCGGCATGTGGGATCTTCCCAGACCAGGGCTCGAACCCGTGTCCCCTGCATTGGCAGGCAGATTCTCAACCACTGCGCCACCAGGGAAGCCCCATGTGTCTTTTTGAATTATGGTTTTCTCTGGGTATATGTCCAGTAGTCGGACTGCTGGGTCAAATGAGGAGAATTTGGCATTATGTTTTTGAGGGAGCTTCTGTTTATATTATGTCATTAAATATACGTAATGTGCCATAGCATTTGTGGAACATGGAATTCAAATTACTTACTGAATAGTTCCCTTGGTAATGTTTTTCTTTGAAGTCCTATTTATGAAATTGTAAATTCCCTTACTGATATTAGATATTAACCTATTGGATTTTCTGCCAAACTTGAGCTTATAATTCATTTAAATAAAATCAATGTTTAGTGTATATTCCTTTGTTTTCTTTCAGAAATCAGTAATTACATGTGAGAATATAGTTTTTAGTTTAGGGGTTATTAAACACCCAAGGAATCATTACCATTAAATGGAGGAGATCATGTAGTCTCAATTTAATATTCTTTGCTGCATTTGTTAAAGGGCACTGGGCACTATTCAGTTCACATACTTTCAGAGAATCTCATAGATGTTATCTTTGAAAGATAATAACTATGAGTAGTCACAGTGAGAAATTAGTCAGAAGAGCATTATTAGAAACTAGTGGGATCTCCCAATGAAAGGAAAGTATTAGAGAATTCCTGGGGTGCATGCTTTGTCATTGTGCCCTGGGAAGACCATTCAAACTACATGAATGGTCCACACTAATGAAACATGTAATTACAGAATTAGGGCTAGAGCAACTCTAAAAGAAATGAATCATGTTCCATAACAACATGCAAATAATGTTGAAAAATCTATCCAAAAAGTGGAGGGGAGGACATCCTTACATTAATTAAAGTTTTAGTTGCATGTAGCACTTTTATTATTTTCTTAAGCTTTGCTTAAAATTCTTTCTGATATAAAACTATGATTTGTCTGGCATACACATATAATAGAGTCCTACCTTTTTGAGTAACAATTGTTTATATCATTTTACATATGATAAAAATTATAATTATCTGCTAAATGACATAGATACATTTTGTACACTGACAGGAACAAAACATTCCTAAAATAAATGACATTCTTTGGTTTATTTCTTTTAAAACCCTCCCAAAATATTTTACAGTGCTTTTTTTTTAACCCTTTTTAAAATTTTATTTATTTATTTATTTTTAACATCTTTATTGGGGTATAATTGCTTTACGATGTTGTGTTAGTTTCTGCTTTACAACAAAGTGAATCAGCTATATGTATACATATATCCGCATATCCCCTCCCTCGTGAGCCTCCCTCCCACCCTCCCTATCCCACCCCTTTAGGTGGTCACAAAGCACCGAGCTGATCTCCCTGTGCTATGCGGCTGCTTCCCACTAGCTATCTATTTTACATTTGGTAGTGTATATATGTCAATGTTACTCTCTCACTTCGAGTAATACCTGTTAAACTTAAGCAAGTCCAAATATTCTTTAGTATTTTATTTACTATGACTAGAAAAATCTTATATTGTGCGAAATATTCATACATCTATACAAAAAAATGATAGCAGTTAATTATTATTTTTATTCTAATCCGTTTATTTTAGTATAAGGCTAGGTCCACATTCTGTGCTCAGTTAATTACTAGACCTTTGAATCATTAGATAAAATTTGTAAATCCTTATTGTGTTGTATATTTACAGAACACAGAGCTTTTTTTTTTCTTCAATTTCTGGGATTAGTTATGTAAGCTTTACATTTTTTTCCAGGAAAGTATTTGATAGAATTGATGTACATTATAATACATTATTACTATTTTTACTAGAGCTTGGGTCAAAAAGTAAAAATCATTATATTATTAAATATTGTTTAAGTAAGCATAGTTAGCAGCTTGCCATTATAGCAATTATAATAGTAACAACAAAATTCTTGCAGAAAATTCCATCTTGGACTTTCAACTATAAATATTTCTGTGGTTATATAGGATTTACTACCTTCCCCTGAACTGAAGTAGGAACTCATTAATGAGAAGTGATTAATTAGAAACCTGTTGAAAACATCTTCTGAAGATAGTTAAATTAGGCTTTTCATTTTTTCCCCCAGATAGAGTTTTATACTAATTGGCTTTTTTTCCTGTTCAATGACGATTTGTGGTTTGGGAAGTTACTGTTCTTGCTTTAGTATCTTTCAAGTTCATAGATGAAAAGAAAATGTACAGTTTGATTTTATATATTTTTTCTTTTATGTGGAATAGACCCACTCAATCTAATGTTGTATGAACTTGGCAGACTATCTGAGAGCACAGAAAGGCCAGCAATCCGTAGGAATTCCATGAGGTCATTTACTGCACCAGAATCTTTAGAGAGATAAGTGACAATACCAAAGAAATAATGTGACCAGCAAACAAACAAATAAATGAATTAATCTCCCTCAAATGCCTGTCTCTATATCTATATTGTTATTAATTGGAGGAATTTCAGTTGTTTAATTTCTCATCACTAGTGTTAAATAATTTTACCTAAAATTAGAGCCATTTCAAAATGTTTCCAAGTGCTTATTTTTCTCCATAGTATGGTGGCATGATAGTAGACTCATTAAATTGAAATGGAGAACATATTCTAAAAGATGATTACTGCATTTTGCTTTATGTGAAGCAAAAAGTTTTGCAAGCCTTGGTTAATATGTAATAGCATTTCAGGGATGAAAAAGATGATTATAGAGATCTACTAGCCCCCAAACCTCCAACATGCATTGAATTTCCCTTCTAGAAATAGTGTCATGCAAATAAAAAGCTAACACCCATGATTTGGTTAGCATTGCAAAAACAAAAACAAAAAGGCAAAAATCAAAGACTGTCCAAATGTTTGAGAAGAAAGTGAATTTATTATGTGGATTGTATATTATAATTCAAATTAGATTGTCCCAATGCCCAAAATAACTTTTCTTTTTGAAATATTTATTTTATATGGTCTTGACAAAATTGTCAGGATAAAACCTGCATTCTGCTACATTACAGTCTGAGACTCAGATTGTGCATATCATTTAACCCTTACTTCATCATCCTCCTCAGCTCCCTTTAAAAATAACTAACTTAGAAAAAATAAAATTTGAGACAAATTTATGGATTGACTTGTATTATGTGAATCCAATCTTGTTCTCCTCCAAAATAAACTGCTCTCCTAGTGAGAATTCCCATGCAACATTTCAGCTTGGCAAATTGACTTTATAAAGGCAAATTTCCTGACGTTAAGTATGGTAAGGAAGTGACCTGGCTAAGTCACTAACTTAAGTGTCTGTATCTCAGGTTTTTCTCTGTAAATTCAGGACTTTAAATAAAATAATCTAACATCCCTGCCAACACTAAGTCTTATACCTTAGGGTAAGAAGGAGTTAAGAAGGAGACCAATTGCGTGGCTCTGGGAAAACTAAATTGTTCCTCAGTTTCTTATTTGTAAGTCTCTCTTCCACCAACCTCAAAATCCTTTGTGTGAAGATAGTTATTATTAGATAAATGTTCAAAAAATGTTTAAATGTCATATAACTGTAAGTGATAGGAGACTGTTATGAAATCATTTTCTGTAACTTTAGACACTTCTTATAACTTAGGTACATTTAAATTTTCTTTATATCATATGAAGTGACAACTCCACATATATTTTTCAATTTTAATCAGTAAATGCACTGCTGTTTGATAACAATCATGTTCAATTTATTATCCTCGAGTCATTTGTCCCGAAAACAATGTATAGTATCTGGAAAAATTGGACTTTTTTTCTATTTTTAAAAGGTTTGTAATTTGTTTTGTAAACATTATCAAATTTATATTTTGTAAATGTTTTATTTTGAATATTTAATAGTGATGTCTACATAAGTATGAAATACGGTTTAAAATTTCTGTTTATGTAACTTCAAAAATACAAAGAATTATATGTCTCAACTTGACCTCTCTCCAATCCCGATTTCTTACAGCCCTCTCTGTGCTCATCACTCTGTATTTCCCCTTACCTGTCTAAACCCAACAAACCATTAGGTCCAACAGGAGCAATGACCTACCATTTCTATCAACTTTTTACTCTCCAGAATCCCTTCAGCTCCCCTCTATCCTCCTTACACAACTTAAAATTTAATGGTTAACCATGGAAATTACTAAATCTTATGCAACTTCAACTCATTTGCCTTTGCCTTGCTTTACTGATCCCCACTGCCAAAACTACAATCTTGGTTAAATCCAGCTGTTGGTCTAATCCTTGGCTGCAACCATGTAGACAGCATGCCTTGAAAAAAATATGCTAATGATTTCCAAATTTTTATCTCCAGCCAAAATTCTCCCCCGAGCTTCAGATTCATATTGATATATCCATATTCCTATGCAACATCTCCAGTTAGATATTTAATAAACATCTCAAAGACAATATGCCCTCAACTGTCAAAATCTTCACCTGAAGCACCCCCCATTTTACTGAAGTTCACTCCGTCTTTCCAATTGTTCATTTTAACAACTTCAGAGTCATCATGATCCCTCTTCTTGAGTATCCAAGAATCAGTCCATCTTTTGGGAAATCCTGTTGATTCGAAATTGCCCCAAATCTATTTTTTCCTCTCTACCTCTATATTTACCTTCGTGTTGCACATCACCGTCATCTCTCCCTTGGATTGTCTCGTATCTCCTTACTTTTGCACTGGCGCATCTCAGTCAAGTATCAACAAAGAAATGAGAGTGATCATGGCATTCCCTTTGCTGGAGTATGGTTGCTTTACAATGTTGTCTGCACAAAAAAATGAATCAGCCATACACATACAGATATCACCCTCCCTTTTGAACTTCCCTCCCATTTAGGTTACCACAGTGCATTAGGTAGAGTTATCTGTGCTATACGGTATGTTCCCATCAGTTGTCTGTTTTATACATAATATCAATAATGTATATGTGTCAATCCCAGTCTCCCAATTCCTCCCATGGGATTTTGACTATTGTGTTCACTTTGTAATCTACACCTGTAATCAGTGCCTGGCATTGCAACAATGTAGATTATTTTGAAATTTTCTTTTAAAACTGTTCTTTGGATTACAAGAACTGCAAGATTCATCCCAATGAAAGGGTCTATGATGACTTTAAAAGACACATTCATAATAAGATACCCTCTTGGGCACTTACAGTGATTTTTAATATAAAAAATATTTTTAAAATCCTGTTGGAATAGATCCTTGATTTCTTTCATAGACTGCCTAATGACAAATAGAAAATCTCAGTTTGGGAATTGATGAGGTTTTTGGTTTACTTTTTTATTCTTAAAGGACATTACAGCATTAAAAAGTCCTCATAAACTTTACCTACAAAATATCTACTTAACTGGGTAAAAAGTCAAGAAGTATCTGCTCTAAAACCTAGAGGCGTTTTTAGAAATCTTTATATTTTTGGGACTTCCCTGGTGACAGAGTAGTTGGGAGTCCACCTGCCAATGCAGGGGACACGGGTTCAAGCCCCAGTCCGGGAAGATCCCACATGCCACGGAGCAACTAAGCCTGTGCGCCACAACCACTGAGCCTGCGCTCTAGAGTCCGTGAGCCACAACTGCTGAGCCTGTGTGCCACAACTACTGAAGCTTGCATGCCTGGAGCCCGTGCTCCATAACAAGAGAAGCCACCGCAATGGGAAGCCCGCACACCGCAACAAAGAGTAGCCCCTGCTCGCTGCAACTAGAGAAAGCCCGCACGCAGCAACGAAGACCCAATAAAGTCAAAAATAAATAAACAAAATAAAAAGTTAAAAAAAAGAAATCTTTATATTTTGATATAACTTCTTTGCACTTCCTTAGGACTATCCAAAAACCTTGAAGAATATTATACACAGGTTTGTAGAATAAGCACTGGTTCACCATAAACCTGAAGCATCTAGAGATCATGCATGAGCCTACACATGGAAAACCACTTGTCATAACCACATCTACTAATCAGTGAGTTTTAATATAAATAGTCCGTGAAATCTGCTGCTGGTTAATGTACTGACCGAAAGCACCTTGACAGATAAATCCAGTTAAAACATAATCAAAGAGGCTCGTGTCTTCTCTGGGATGCTAGTGGAAAAAAAATATGAGAATAACCTCAGGAGAAACATGACCCAGGAGAAAAGGGACTCGGCCAGGATTTTGAGTGCTTATTTTATAAAGCTGTCTACAACAGCAACAGCAAAGGAACTTAGGAGTGGCACATTGGTTGGAAGATAAGCCCGAGAAACTTGCATTGAACCCATTTCTAATGACATTGTATATTATATGCTGCTTGTTACAAGAAGAATGGAGATTATGTCAAATGGACTAAGAATTTTCTCTCTGTCTCAGGCTATCTTTGTCACCGTTGTTACAATCAGTATAGTGACTTAGATGTTGTGTTAAACACATTACAGCCATAGTACTTAATCTACATTTTAAATTTGTGGTGTATGTTTTATTATCAAGGTTAATAGAAGTTAAACAACTTACTCAGAGTAAGCGATGGTTTCGGGATTCCATCACTAGCTTACCACATTCCTAAGCCCTCTTGATCAATATTACATATTCTTCACTTGAGAGTCCAGGGGAAGCCTGGAAAAGGGGAATAAGGAATCAGAGGAAGACATTTTGGAGGGAAGACATATCAAAATGGTACTTTAGTATAAATCCCTGCATGATTGTATGTTATGAAATCTCTTCACGTCATGAAACTTTCAGCAAAATGTCACATCTCAGTTTTTCTTTAAAGCATTCTTTTGAGTATTGAAGAGAAGTATTAAGATTTACTCCAGGGATAAACAGAGATTCCATGGAAATACAACTTATTAAGAAAGACTATTACCTTTTAATATAAATCAAGTCATTGAAATGAATAAACATTCTGTCCAATAAAGAGTTTTTGTTGTTCCACATGTTTAAGCCTTTGACTTGTAGAATCTACCACCTAGTATTACATTATAGTGTATATTTTGTAATAATTCTGATAATTGTCATTCTGTGTAAATAAAATCTATCTTGTTGCAATATATGTTAATTTCTTAATGTTTGATCTTCTACAAAGTTAGAATATCATCATATAATGAATAAACTCCCATTAAGCACAGAAAATCTGGTCCAGTAGTGATACCTTGACAACAGCCAGTCAGCTCTCATCTGAAAGATGCTTCCTACAACAGAGGTGAATTCAAACAAATATTTATTAAGCACATCCTACTTGTCATGGTAGTCACTGGATATAGAATCAGTTATAAGGTAGATAAAACAGTTAATATATAATAGATGAAATAAAATATTGTCCCTGACTTCGAGGGCTATAAAATCCATTGGTAGAGACAGATACCTATCTGGGAACACAGAAGGAAGACTCTAATCCAGCCTTGGGACAGAGAGATTAGGAAATTCTACGTTGGTTCAAAGTATGAGTAGCTATTTGTTTAAGAATAAAGAATGAATTACAATAAAAAGAAATGGCATGGAGTGAGGCAAGGAGCTGTAAAAGATTATAGAATGTATTGAAACACATTTCTTTGCAAGAAACAGAAGGAAATAGTATGTATGCGTGAGGGAGAAACCCAAGGAGAAATATCAGATTCAACATGATTTGTGCCACGTGCCAAGAGGCATTACCAGTGCAACAACTCGAGGAGAAATAATTCATTGAAGTGGAAAGTGTGTTCAAATTTGTAAAGATCAAGGATAAGGACAAATCATATCAGCATATATTGATTAAACACTCTGATAGGTATCAGGACTTCTCATAAGTATTTGTTTTCTCCTTCCAAGTTCATGATATGATTTCACTTCCCTGCCCCCATTTGATTAGTTACTCCTCTGTGTGATTTTCTTTATCCTATATAATGTGTTTTGCTACATTTTGCCATTAGGCAGAAGTTTGAGAGGTAATGTAATTTGCTGCATTTTAAAATCCAGACTGGAGAGAGTAGAAACCTAAGCCAGTACAACTCCTCCATCAGCATGGTGACTAAATGGCTATAAAAGTGAATAATATGAATGAGAAATAAACTGGTTTTTTTGGTGTTTGGATTTTTTTCAACTCATCATAATCTAGTCTTAGTCCATGAGAGCAGTAAACAAAATTAAAAAAATCTTTTATGCATGAGACATCATGCTATCACTGAAATCACAAAGAAATGTAAATCCTGACATAGCACTGATTATAATCTGATGGAGAGATAGATATTCAAGAGTTGGGTAGAAATACGAGAGATAGATATTCAAGAGTTGGGTAGAAATACTTAAGCTTTGCTTTATTTCCCAATTCTTACTGGTTTTATTCTCTCTACCCAGAATATGGAATGGAGGCAAGAAATTATAAAGAAAAGAAAGTGGGGGTGGAGCAGGGAGAGAGAGAGAAATTTAATAATATCATATGAAATACTTGGGATGAGCAAAAGTGAATAAAGAGAGAGATTGATTTTTCATTTACATTGTTTTAGCCAACCTCTATTCTACTCTCTTTCAGCAAAGGATAAGAGACTAATGGTCAATAATTATGGCTTAGAGGCCTCAGTATTCAATAAACAGAAGTTTGAGAGAAAAAATATGTGTCTTATTGAGGTGGTAGATTCTTCTTTTTTTGAATATACGTTATTATACTCATGCATTATAACTATGAGATAAATGCCTGGAAATATAATTGCTAGAGGGGTTGGAATTCAATGGTTTTGATGCAGTGATGATAATTATGAAACCAGTCACTACCTTTTATTGTTCTTCTGCAATGATGAGAGGTATAGCACAGATGGCTTTCATTCAATTCCTCTGACCATTTTTGTTTCTGAGGCTTTTGGCAAGTCACCTAAGTGCAGCAAGCCTCAGATTCCTCATCTATAAAATGGGAAAATAATTGTTTTCACCTTAAAAGATTGTTATTTGGATTAAATGCACAATTATTTGTGTCTGTTACATAGAAAATGCTCAGTAATTATGAGCTATTTTTTTATCTTTTAAATATTTTTATTTTTTTAAACTTTTAATTTTATATTGGAGTATAGTTGATTAACAATGTTGTGATAGTTTCAGGTGTACAGCAAAGTGATTCAGTTATACATATACATATATCTATTCTTTTGCAAATTCTTTTCCCATTTAGGTTGTTACATAATATTGAGCAGAGTTCCCTGTGGTGTACAGTAGGGCCTTGTTGGTTATCCATTTTAAATATAGCAATGTGTACATCTCAAGAGATGGTAGATTCTTCTAACCATGGAAGTCTCCATATACTCCCTCAATCTTATTTTTTCTTTTACTATTTTTTTATATTATGCTCCTCTGAGCATACAACTCTACAGAACCATTTAGCTGTTTCACTCCCTAACCTAGTAGCACAATTCTTGGGAGAGATAACCCTGATTTGGCCCAGAGTCAGGAAGATTCCTGTTTAGACAATAAATTATATAGTCATTTAAGACATGATCCAAAGGAGGGTAAGAGTAAGGAGAGGGAAAAATCATGTTTTGATAAACAATAGTCATCCTTGAAAGATAAATGTTTTATTTCTAGGAAATGTTTTATTCTTAGGAAAAGGAAAACTACACCCCCAGGCAGGATGTAATAGTTAATTTTATGTATCAGCTTGTCTAGTGTGTGGTACCCAGTTGTTTAGTCAAACACCAGCTTAAATGTTGATGTGAAGATATTTTTTAGATGGATTAATATTTATTATCAGTAGACTTTGAAGTATTACCATTCATAATGTGTGTGACCGTCATCCAGCCAACTGAAGGCCTTAAGGGCAAAGACTGAAATTTCCAGAAGAAAGAATTCTACCTGAAAATAAAAACATAAAAACCCTGTCTGAATTTTCTACTTACAGGCTGCCCGGCAGATTTCAGACTGGCCAGCTGTCATAATTGTATGAACCAATTCATTAAAATCTCTCTCTCTCTCTCTCATATATCTCAGATAGAGATATATGACATAGATATAGATATATACAAAGAAGGATAGAAATATAGAGAGATATCTTCTGTTTCTCAGGAGAACTCTGACTCATACACAGTGTTAAGATGAGAGGTTCAGGTAACTGAGAGAAGAGCAGAACAATGGAGTATGTGGGGGTTAGGGTAGAGATGAACACAGACCATTTTGTGAGAAGAAGGTAAAAAAAAACAAAAGACGATAGATTGGTTCAAGATGGCAGAGTAGAAGGATATGTGCTCATTCCCTCTTGTGAGAGTTCTGGAATCACAACTAACTGCTGAACAATCATTGATAGAAAGACACGGGAACTCACCAAAAAAGATACCCCACATCCAAGACAAAGGAGAAGCCACAATGAGAGGGTAGGATGGGCTCAATCACAATAAAATCAAATCCCATAACCACTGGGTGGGTGACTCACAAACTGGAGAACACTTATACCACAGAAGTCCACCTACTGGACTGAAGGTTCTGAGCACCATGTCAGGCTTCCCAACCTGGGGGTCTGGCAACGGGAGGAGGAATTCCCAGAGAATCAGACTTTGAAGGCTAGCGGGATTTGATTGCAGGACTTCGACAGGACTGGGGGAAACAGAGACTCCATTCTTGGAGGGCACACACAAAGTAGTGTGTGCATCAGGACCCAGTGGGGAAGGAGCAGTGACCCTGTAGGAGACTGAACCAGACTGACCTGCTAGTGTTGGAGGGTCTCCTGCAGAGGCGGGGGGCAGCTGTGGCTCACCGCAGGGACAAAGACATTGGCAGCAGAAGTTTTGGAAGTAGTCTTTGGCATAAGCCCTCTGCCATTAGCCACATCAAAGAACCTGTAAGCTCCAGTGCTGGGTCGCCTCAGACCAAACAACCAACAGGGAGGGAACTCAGACCCACCCATCAACAGACAAGAGGATTAAAGTTTTACTGAGCCCTGCCCACCGGAGTAACATCCAGCTCTACACACCACAAATCCCTCCCATCAGGAAATTGCACACACCTCTTAGATAGCCTCACCCACCAGAAGGCAGACAACAGAAGCAAGAAGAACTACAATCCTGCAGCCTGTGGAATGAAAACCACATTCATAGAAAGACAGGCAAAATGAAAATTCAGAGGACTATGTACCAGATGAAGGAACAAGATAAAAACCCAGAAAAACAACTAAGTGATGTGGAGATAGGCAACCTTCCAGAAAAAGAATACAGACTAATGATAGTGAAGATAATCCAGGACCTCAGAAAAAGAATGGAGGCAAAGATAAAGAAGATGCAAGAAATGTTTAACAAAGACCTAGAAGAGTTAAAGAACAAACACCTGGAAAAATTAAAGAACAGAGATGAACAATACAATAACTGAAATGAAAAATACACTAGAAGGAATCAATAGCAGAATAGCTGAAGCAGAAGAACAGATAATTGACCTGGAAGACAGAATGGTGGAAATCACTGCTGCAGAACAGAGTAAAGAAAAAAGAATGAAAAAAAATGAAGGCAGCCTAAGACACCTCTGGGACAACATTAATCATGCCAATATTCGAATAATAGGAGTCCCAGAAGGAGAAGAGAGAGAGGAAGGACCCGAGAAAATAATTGAAGAGATTATAGTCGAAAATTTACCTAACATGGGAAAGGAAATAACCATCCAAGTCCAGGAAGCACAGAGAGTCCTAGGCAGGATAAACCCAAGGAGAAACATGCCAAGACACATAGTAGTCAAATTGATGAAAATGACAGACAAAGAAAAATTATGGAAAGCAACAAGGGAAAAATGACAAATAACATACAAGGGAAATCCCATAAGGTTAAAAGCTGATTTCTCAGCAGAAACTGTACAAGCCAGAAGGGAGGGGCACAATATATTTAAAGTGATGAAAGGGAAGAACCTACAAAAAAGATTACTCTACCCAGCAAGGATCTCATTCAGATTTGACAGAGAAATCAAAAGCTTAGAGATAAGCAAAAGCTAAGAGAAGTTAACACCATCAAACCAGCTCTGCAACAAATGCTAAAGGAACTTCTCTAAGTGGGAAACACAAGAGAAGAAAAGGACCTACAAAAACAAACCCAAAACAACTAAGAAAATAGTAATAGGAACATACATATCAATAATTACCTTAATGTGAAAGGATTAAATGCACCAACAAAAAGACACAGGCTCACTGAATGGATACAAAAACAAGACCCGTATATATGCAATCTACAACAGACCCACTTCAGACCTAGGGACACATACAGACTGAAAGTGAGGGGATGGAAAAAGATATTCCATGCAAATGGAAATCAAAAGAAAGAAGAGTAGCAATACTCATATCAGAAAAAATAGACTTTAAAATAAAGAGTGTTACAAGAGACAAGGAAGGACACTACGTAATGATCAAGGGATCAATCCAAGAAGAACATATAACAATTATAAATATATATGCACCTAACATAAGACCATCTCAATGTATAAGGCAAATGCTAACAGTTATAAAAGAGGAAATCGATAGTAGCACAATAATAGTGGGGGACTTTAACACCTCACTTACACTGATGGACAGATCATCCAGACAGAAAATTAATAAGGAAACACAAGCTTTAAATGACACAGTAGACCAGATAGATTTAATTGATATCTATAGGACATTCCATCCAAAAAAAAGCAGATTACACTTTCTTTTCAAGTGCACATTGAACATTCTCCAGAATAAATCGCATCTTGTGTCCCAAATCAAGCCTCAGTAAATTTAAGAAAATTGAAATCATATCGAGCATCTTTTCCCACCACAACACTATGAGATTAGAAATCAATTACAGGGAAAAAACGTAAAAAACACAAACACATGGAGGCTAAACAATACACTACTAAATAACCAAGAGATCACTGAAAAAATCAAAGAGGAAATAAAAAAATACTTAAAGACAAATGTCAATGAAAACATGATGATCCAAAACCAGTTCTAAGAGGGAAGTTTGTAGCTATACAAGCCTACCTCAAGAAACAAGAAAAATCTCAAATAAACAATCTAAACTTACGCCTAAAGGGACTAGAGAAAGAAAAACAAAAAAACCCAAAGTTAGGAGAAGGAAAGAAATCATCAAGTTCAGAGCAGAAATAAATGAAATAGAAACAAAGAAAACAATAGCAAAGATCAATAAAACTAAAAGCTGGTTCTTTGAGAAGATAAAGAAAATTGATAAATCTTTAGCCAGACTCATCAATAAAAAGAGGGAGAGGACTCAAATCAGCAAAATTAGAAATGAAAAAGGAGAAATCACAGCTAACACTGCAGATATACAAAGGATCATAGGAGACTACTACAAACAACTATATGCCAATAAAATGGACAACCATGAAGAAATGGACAAATTCTTGGAAAGGTACAATTTTCCAAGACTGAACCAAAGAAAATTAGAAGATATAAACAGATGAATCACAAGTAATGAAATTGAAACTGTGATTAAAAATCTTCCAGCAAACAAAAGTCCAGGACCAGATGGCTTCACAGATTAATTCTATCAAATATTTATAGACGAGCTAACATCCATCCTTCTCAAACTCTTCCAAAAAATTACAGAGGAAGGAACACCACCAGACTCATTCTACGAGGCCACCATCACCCCGACACCAAACCCAGACAAAGATACCCCAATAAAAGAAAATTACAGACCAATATCACTGATGAATATAGATGCAAAAATCCTCAACAAAATACTAACAAACAGAATCCAGCAACACATTAAAAGGATCATACATCATGATCAAGTGGGATTTATCCCAGGGATGCAAGGATTCTTCAATATATGCAAATCAATCAATGTGATACACCATATTAACAAACTGAAGAATAAAAACCATATGATCATCTCAATGGAGGCAGAAAAAGCTTTTGACCAAATTTAACACCGCTTTATGATAAAAAGTCTCCAGTAAGTGGGCACAGATGGAACGTACGTCAACACAATAAAGGCTATATATGACAAACCCACAGCAAACATCATTCTCAATGGTGAAAAACTGAAAGCATTTCCACTAAGATCAGGAACAAGACAAGGATGTCCACTCTCGCCACTATTATTCAACATAGTTTTGGAAGTCCTAGCCATGGCAATCAGAAAAGAAAAAGAAATAAAAGGAATACAAACTGGAAAAGAAGTAAAAATGTCACTGTTTGCAGATGACATCATACCATACATAGATAATCCTAAAGATGCCACCAGAAAACTACTAGAGCTAATAAATGAATTTGGTAATGTTGCAGAATACAATATAATGCACAGAAATCTCTTGCATTCCTATACACTAACAACGAAAGATCAGAAAGAGAAATCAAGGAAACAATCCCATTCACTATTGCAACAAAAATAATAAAATACCTAGGAATAAACCTACCTAAGGAGGTAAAAGACCTGTACTCAGAAAACTACAAGACACTGATGAAAGAAATCAAAGATGACACAAAGAGATGTAGAGATATACCATGTTCTTGGATCAGAAGAATCAATATTGTGAAAATTGCTATACTACCCAAAGCAATCTACAGATTCAGTGCAATCCCTATCAAATTACCAATGGCATTTTTTACAGAACTAGAACAAAAATCTTAAAATTTGTTTGGAGACACAAAAGATCCCAAATAGCCAAAGCAATCTTGAGGGAAAAAAACGGAGCTGGAGGAATCAGGCTCCCTGACTTCAGACTATACTACAAAGCTACAGTAATCAAGACAATATGGTACTGGCACAAAAACAGAAATATAGATCAATGGAACAGGATAGAAAGCCCAGAGATAAACCCACACACATATGGTAAACTAAACTTTGACAAAGGAGGCAAGTATATACAATGGAGAAATGACAGTCTCTTCAATAAGTGATGCTGGGAAAACTGGACAGCTACATGTAAAAGAATGAAATTAGAACACTCCCTGACACCATATACAAAAATAAACTCAAAATGGATTAAAGACCTAAATGTAAGACTGGACACTATAAAGCTCTTAGAGGAAAACATAGGAAGAATACTCTTTGACATAAATCACAACAAGATCCTTTTGACCCACCTCCTAGAGTAATGGAAATAAAACCAAAAATAAAGAAACAGGACCTAATGAAACCTAAAACCTTTTGCACAGCAAAGGAAACTATAAACAAGATGAAAAGACAAACCTCAGAATGGGAGAAAATATCTGCAAATGACTCAACGGACAAAGGATTAATCTCCAAAATATATAAACAGCTCATGCAGCTCATTATTAAAAAACAAACAACCCAATCCAAAAATGAGCAGAAGACCTAAATAGACATTTCTCCAAAGAAGACATACAGATGGCCAAGAGGCACATGAAAAGAAGCTTAACATCACTATTTATTAGAGAAATGCAAATCAAAACTACAATGAGGTATCACCTCACACCAGATAGACTGGGCATCATCAGAAAATCTACAAACAACAAATGCTTGGAGAGGGTGTGGATAAAAGGGAACCTTCTTGCACTGTTGGTGGGAATGTAAATTGATACAGCCACTATGAAAACAGTATAGAGGTTCCTTAAAAAACTAAAAATAGAATTACCATATGACCCAGCAATCGCACTACTTGCCATATACCCAGAGAAAACCATAATTCAAAAGACACATGCACCCCAATATTCATTGCAGCACTATTTACAATAGCCAGGTCATGGAAGTAACCTAAATATCCATCAACAGATGAATGGATAAAGAGGATGCGGTACGTACATACAATGGAATATCACTCAGCCATAAAAGGAATGAAATTGTGCCATTTGCAGAGACGTGGATGGACCTAGATACTGTTATACAGAGTGAAGTAAGTCAGAAAGAGAAAAACAAATATCGTATATTAATGCATATATGTGGAATCTAGAAAAATGGTACAGGTGAACCGGTTTGCAAGGCAGAAGTAGAGACACAGATGTAGAGAACAAACGTATGGACACCAAGGAGGAAAAGGGGGGGCGGGGGGTGGTGGTGGTGGTGGGATGAACTGGGAGATTGGGATTGACATATATACACTAATATGTATAAAATAGATAACTAATAAAAAAATGGTAAAAAAATAGAAAGGACATATGGTAAGCAGTGACTGAGTAAATTTGGCTCGGTATCTTTAATCATTAATGAATGTGTGTCAGGATCAATTTGCATATGAGTATTTACTAATACTTGAGCTGTTTTTTAACTCTAGACACTACCAAATAAAAGAGGAAAAATTTTCCTTGGTTACATAAGGGTAATGATAATTATTAGATTTTTTAATATATTTTTTATATTTTGTACAAAATTCCTTGGTACAATATTATGCATGTCAGTACTGTGAGCTGGTTTACTTTTAATATTGCTTTTACATTAAATTCTATTATGTATATGGTCAGCATTCTATTCCTAATGTTTTATTACTATTTTATTCTTATTTTATTTGCTTCAAGCTTAAACCTTTTGCAAATAAAGTCAAAATTTTATTATTGTGTTTGGCCAAAGCCCAATTAAAAAATTAGTTTATCGGGGAAAAAGACTCAATTTTTGCCTGTTTTTTTTGTTGGATTACATTTTATTAGGGGTAGTTAGCATGTGCCTGATGAAGGGAGCTATCCAAGAATAAGTGCTGAAAGTTTGGAAATAGTTCCTGGTTTAATTGAGGCTTATTAGCAAAACGTTGTGGGTGAGATTATATGCAAGTACTGTGTGCAGAAGTGTAGATTTAAGCCTGTAATGCTGACATAATTATTAACAGTACCTTTTTTTATTCTCAAAAAGTTCTATTTGTACAATAAATTACACAGCCTTTCTAGCCATGGTCCAAAGGAGGATAGAGTTAGGATGGAAGAGAATCAGTTTTTAAGCTCCCTTTAGCTTATGTCAAGAGATGAGTAATGTGCATCCAAAACCAAGTTCATTCCCATGCTCTGAAGTATCTCTTTTCTTCATGCTGTACATTTTTCCATAGTGGGGTATTAACATTATCATGCAACCTGTATTCATGCAGGCTTTGCCCCCTACACTGGGAGACATCTGTACTGGTCACAGGACCTCTCCTGGCCACCAGTGTGACAGGTGTGGAGTAGCCGGAGAGGGGTATGAATTGTGTTGAAACAGGAGACCAAGCACTTGAGATAATACAATCTTGCCCAAAGTGTGTCCAGAAAGCAACAAATTGGTTTCCAAGCAACAAAAATACCACAGACATGTATAAGGCTATCTAAATGGTAAGAAGAGGGAGCTTGGGTCTGCAATTGTTTTCTTTGGAGTTAAACAACAGCCCACAAGTGAGGGACAGGGAGATACTTCCAAAGGTGAGGAGAGCAAATCTAGGAAGAGCAGTATTTCCTATTATATATTTAAAGATTGTAAGTAATGTTCATTCAGTACATTGAAGCTATGAAAAGAGTATGCAGAATGCTCATTGAACTCAGACAACCAGATTAGAGGCTAATGTCCAGAGGTGAAAAGTAGGAAAAAAGGCCATAGAAAAGAACAATTATATACAATATGATATTATTGAGGACTAGAGTGGAAATAAATGATAAGGACCCTTGATAGCCTGTATACTGAGTTTTAAAAAAGGCAATCATTAAAAAATAATTTCTTTTCTCAGAGGGAAAAGTATAAAATTACAAACTAAGAAACATTTAGCTTTAATATTTTATTTCATGAATGAGTTTGTTAGTACTGGACACTATTTGAGTAAGTGACTGGGGATAGTGAAAAATAGACTGTGTAATAACGACCCATGTTCCCGGGGGGGAAGAATCAAGGAAAATAAATTCTGTGTGCTTTACACACTTGCCTAAGTATTTAATATTACCATAAATAAAACAGTTGGCTTTGCAGTAATATGAACAAAGCCAAATGCTTAAAAAAATGTTAACTGTATCTGCATGGTGTTAAGTAACCAGTGTAAACTGATTCATAAACCTAAGGAAGAAAATGGCTAACATCTAACACTGGTGTAAAAAAAAAAAAGAAGTTGTAAACTAGCTAACCAAACTTCAAACTTTTCCATGAAGAGACTGGGTCTCTGTCCCATTTATTTGAAGTGAAAGCAGGTATCGGACTAGGTTTTAAAAGAAAGTTGACTGTTTAAAAATTTGCTTTTTAAAAAATGGGATCAATAAACTAAATATTTTCAATTAATGCAAAGTGCAAGAGAAAGAACAAAAAGAACCTTTCTCGAATTCCACTCCACACGAACACTGAATTTTCTCCAGAAATCACCTGTAGACCTCATGAAAATCATTCCTTCATTTAGGAAATCCCCCACCTTGTTAACAGTGTGAGAATGTGAATTTAAAGCACTTTTGACTGGGAAAATTTTATCATCATAAAAAGGTTTAGTTTCCCTGAGCATGAAATAGTCTCCCCCCAAGGAATGTATCTGTTAATGGCATGCTATGATTAATTAATTGGTTCTGGGAACTACTATACCATATTAGTCACTTTCATATTACTGTTCCCAAGAGTGGCAAATAAATAAGACAGTGATTGCATTTCTACGTGTCCACCCATTTCCTGCCAAGACGTTTTGCTGAGATGTGGCTTCTGGGCAGTTTCCCACGGTGCACTTCTAGGCCGACTTAGGTCAAGCCTTGTTGGTTTAATGTTTAAAAATGACTCATGTTCTAGCAGGAAATCTTTCTCTCTCATTACTTTTCTGTTATATTATAGACAGCCCATGTCCCTTGGGGGCATGACAATTGATCCCAGCAGGGTTATTTACAGTGACACGGTGACACCATTGTCAACGGGGGTTGCCAAAGGGGAGACTTCTTCAATGTCAATTTTAACCCAGCAGCGATTTCTGCAGTTATAAATAATTCTGTCTATTTCATCTCTAGTCAGGTAACTGCTGTCAAATTAAAGAGATGTTGAGAACTCACAGCACAGTTTTGCTTTTTGATTATTACATCTGCAATTTGATTGGTGTGATATATTTTCTTGCATGAGTGAGCATCAATTAAAGGAGATGGACATTTATAGGAAATTTATTCAAAACAGAGAGGCTTTTGATATTTTATATGTCAACCATCTGAATTCATATCACAATGATATTTGGAGACTATAAGAATGTAGTTTAAGTAACAGTATTTTAAATGTAATAAAATTATTTTCTTAAAATATTGAAACATGGCTTTCATTGATATCATATGCCCATTAAAATGTTGAATCATGTAAATATAATGGTACGAAGAATAAACATGTCAACCATTTCACTTAAATTATTTAATTCAAACTTCCTAATAACCTATGAATAAAATATAAATGGTTAAAATTTTATATTATATAACAATTTTATATATGAACAAAATTGTTATATAACTGATTCTCAGAGATAGAAGTAATTTTCCCAAATTCACATATTTATGAAGTCTATTATCTGAATTACCTGACACAAAATGTAACATACTTTTCTCTATGACATGTTGGTTCTTCATATTCACAAGGTATTGAAGGATGCTGAGTGAAGGCCAATGGTCTTTGTCTGCATTTTAAGAACCAAAGTGACTGTCACTTTGTTTTCAGACCTATCCTGAGATCAAATGAAATGCTCTAATCAATTTTCAGCATGACAGATATTCAAATCCATGAAGCAAATCATATGACCTCGACATCTCCTCTTTTCCATTTTTAATAGTTATTGCTGAAGTTAGAGTCAGGGCTGAAATTCTCAGTTCCTGACAGTGTGCTTAATCTACTCCAGCTTCTCAGTCATCTTCTTCATGGGCAGTTCCCCAAATTTAAAAACATAGATTAGGTGTCACCTGATTATTTCTCAAAAATTACTGATTTTTTTTAGTGAGGACTTCTATGATTGGGACGTTCATTATTTAATTATTTTCCATTCAGTCTGCATTTTTGACTCATTGATTCAGCCAAACCACACAAACCTTCATCTTTTTGATATTTTATATCTCATAATGCATATCTTTCATGTGCAAAAAATAGCAATAATATCTGTTCATAAACTGTGGGTATATGAAATTCAGACCATAATTCTCTAAAAATAAGCTTAAAACTTAGGAGCTTTTTAACTAGCATATTCATATTTTAGTGAATAAGTACAAATACAAACATTTTAAATGCTGATAAAATGTAAATATTTAACATCAATTTGTTTTTGTTTTTCACTTTATTAGGCAATGTTTGCTAGTTGATAAACTTATTTTTCACTTACTAATAAGAAATGAATTGGATCCTAGAGATTAACATACCCTCACCTTTTTGGACAAGATTCTTTAGGCACATACACCACTAGAAATGTACCTATGTGATCATTTTCCACCTTATATGATTGATCTTGTGTATAAATATCATATTTATAGTAATAAAGAAACAGTTTTCTCCTAATGTGTTTTTATTGATTTACTTACCTTGATTTGAGTTGGAAGATGATATTTATGAGTCATATTTTTAAAAATTAAAAGATAAAAAGATTTAAGTTGGAATAAAATGCAAACAGTGGCTGTGTTAGGATCTATTTGATTCTTTGAATTTTGTATTAAACAGGGTTTGATATTATGGGAAATTAAATTTAACTACATTACCAGTTTAAATGAAAGATTGAATCAATATCAGTTTGGATCCATTTAGCTTCTTTTCAATCCTGCTAGCTATCATCAGCTAAACACAAAAGGGTAAAAAACATCTTAAATTATTATAAAAAAGGAATTGTAGCTAAAATGTATAATATCTAACTCTTCCAGAGAATTCCATATGGGAAAATTCCGAAGATAATTGGAATATTAATTTATAGTTAATTAAAATAATAAAACCTAGCTCATATGTAAATGTGTTGGTATAAATTAAGGTGCTTCGATTTGAAAGTACTGCCCCCAGGAGAATGAGCTATTAGTAATTAATAACTTGCTTCTATTCATTGTCAACATGTTGCAAATAAATACTGTTCTTAGGCACTTTGGATCTACTAATCCAGGGTAAGACATTGTCCTTGCACTAAAGGATATTTAATAAACCTAAATATAGGTAAAGTTAAATTGCAATTAAATGAATAGACCTAACAAAGAATATTCTTATTATACATCACTCCTGGCCATTAAAGTAGAAACTAGAGTCTAATCAATTTTGCTGACTTTAATTGCTAGACTGTTCTTGTAGGTTCTGATCAAAATTTCAAAGAGCTAATATTTTGTCACCAATGAAATGAAATGTGGTTAATGTAGATAAAGGAAAAAAAAAAAAAACAACCCTCAAAACCCTAAACAAAACTACATGTTGTTGATTAATCCATATATCGTGGATTACAATTGCTATTATTCCTATAGACTAATATATTTATTTCTAACTCTTCCTTCCAGATATGGATATTAACTATCACCTGTGTGTCTATGCATTTTTCCATGCAACAAAAGTTATGATTCATGAATAGTGACAAGTGACATTAATTTTATTATTTAAGAATCTTCTTACATGATGAAGGAAAAAAATTAGATCTGTAAATGATGGGTCATAATCCAAGTACAAATAATAAATTAATACATAAAGAAGTGTCCTATAAAGAATATTTTAAAATCAAACCCATACATGCCTGTATGGCCACAAAGATCTCATTTAGAGTGGAAATCATTTCTTTCACAATCTTATTCAAACACTCTATTCAAAAATCTTTGAAAGATAAAACATATTGGTTGTCACAATTTCACATGAAAAATCAATGCAAAATTTTAAACTATAGTGGTTTCCAGAATATTGTTTTATATTCAAAATGTGAAAAAGGTATCTTTGAGGTGCTTTTTAATCTGGTGAAATTTCCACAGCCTGCATATGATATTAGTTAGTTGTTTAATGAGTTGATAAATCAATAGCACCAAAAAAATTATTTCTCCTTCAATTCAGAATTGAAGTCAGAATTTCCATGGTGTGTAAGCAAAATGGAAAGGAAGTTTAGAGAAGTGCTTCTAAATGAACTTTCTAAATGCCTGGGTCCAAAAGATGGCTAGTGTATGTATTGCAAAACTACTACATTTTTTGGACCAATCCAAAATTTTTACTTCTGAATAATTGCGTATATCAAATAGGGATAATAATACCTCCCGCACTTAACTCCAGACATTGTCATATGAATGCCATAAGAATATGCAACTAAGAAGCTTTTAAAAATATAATGTGAAAGTAAAGGCACAGAATTGTTTTAAATACAAGATTTTTCCCCTGCTATAAAAGCTAAGGGTCTGTACCAAGAAGGTATTCGTTTTCTCAAAGAAAAAGATATTCATGTAAAAATGACCAAAAAAAGAGCAACTTTAGAGAAAAGTTTGAAAATGACTTACAAAATTTGGTAAGCATACTTAGAAAATTTGGGGCCTTTTATTCCCCTGTCTTTAGTTACCAATTTGCTGATCATTTAAATAGAATTTTACTGAAGTCAATTCATTATACTCTCAGAGTTCAGATTTATGTTTTATTAAAGAAGATAACACATGTAAATTATATAGCCCTCTGCCTACCATATGTTAATAATGCAATACTAATTAGCTGAAAACTGTATTTATAGTAGTCATAGTACTATAACCAATTTCTCACACTGAAATTGCTTCCATTTAGAGGCATGAAACAACCTTTCAAATGCTGCATTTTTAAGAGAGTCATTTCAAAACACCTCTTCTAATTATCCTATTTGTTTCTTGAGTCTAATTATATTTCACTTGTTCTTCAAAAGTGATTGGAACATTGAAACATCCTGATAAAAAGTACCTTTGGCTGCACACAAAATGTTTTCTAAAGTTCTGCCTGATATCTTAACTAGAGTTCAGTGCATACATCATTGCCTTGATATCTGAAACAAATTGATCTAAGTAATATTAATTACTTGCTGTTGGCAGGGGAAACATGCATAGGTTGGGGTAGTAAAACTTACATTTAAGCATTTGAATTAAACAAAACAACCCAACAGGTTCTTTTGCTGCAAACACTGTGCTGTACCTTCCTGCAATATTTATAGCCAAATACATTACCTGCCAATTTTACTGCCTTGAAAAATATCAAATGGTAAACTGCATTGGCTATTTTTTAATGTAGTTTAAAAATCTTGTTTGACTTTATTTTTGTTTTGTTTTGTTTTTAACATCTTTATTGGAGTATAATTGTTCTACAATGGTGTATTACTTTCTGCTGTATATCAAAGTGAATCAGCTATATGTATACAAATATCCCCATATTCCCTCCCTCTTGCATCTCCTTCCCACCCTCCATATCCCACCCCTCTAGGTGGTCACAAAGAACCCAGCTGATCTCCCTGTGCTATGCGTCTGCTTCCCACTAGCTATCTATTTTACATTTGCTAGTGTATATATTTCCATGCCACACTCTCACTTCGTCCCAGCTTACCCTTCCCCCTCCCCGGGTCCTCAAGTCCAATCTCTGCATCTGTGTCTTTATTCCTCTCCTGCCCCTAGGTTCTTCAGAACCTTTTTTTTTTTTTTTCTTTTTTTAGATTCCACATATACGTGTTAACATATGGTATTTGTTTTTCCCTTTCTGACTTACTTCACTCTGGATAACAGACTCTAAGTCCATGCACTTCACTACAAATAACTCAATTTCTTTTCTTTTTATGGCTGAGTAATAGTCCATTGTATATATGTGCCACATCTTCTTTATCAATTCATCTGTCAATGGACACTTAGGTTGCTTCCATGTCCTGGCTATTGTAAATAGAGCTGCAATGAACATTGTGGTACGTGACTCTTTTTGAATTATGGTTTTCTCAGGGTATATGCCCAGTAGTGGGATTGCTGGGTCGTATGGTAGTTCTATTTTTAGTTTTTTAAGGAACCTCAATACTGTTCTCCATAGTGACTGTATCAATTTACATTCCCATCAACAGTGCAAGAGGGTTCCCATTTCTCTACACCCTCACCAGCATTTATTGTTTGCAGATTTTTTGATGATGGCCATTCTGACTGGTGTGAGGTGATGCCTCACTGTAGTTTTGATTTGCATTTCTCTAATGATAACTGATGTTGAGCATCCTTTCATGTGTTTGTTGGTAACCTGTATATCTTCTCTGGAGAAATGTCTGTTTAGGTCTTCTGCCCGTTTTTGGATTAGGTTGTCTGTTTTTTTAATATTGAGCTGCATGAGCTGCTTGTAAATATTGGAGATTAATCCTTCGTCTGTTGCTTCATTTGCAAATATTTTCTCCCATGCTGAGGGTGGTCTTTTCATCTTGTTTATGTTTTCATTGCTGTGCAAACGCTTTTTAATTTCATTAGGTCCCATTTGTTTATTTTTGTTTTTATTTCCATTACTCTAGGAGGTGGGTCAAAAAGGATCTTGCTGTGATTTATGTCATAGAGTGTTCTGCCTAAGTTTTCCTCTGAGTTTTATAGTGTCTGGCCTTACATTTAGGTCTTTAATCTATTTTGAGTTTATTTTTGTGTACAGTGTCAGGGAGTGTTCTAATTTCATTCTTTTTCATGTAGCTGTCCAGTTTTCACAGCACCACTTATTGAACAGGCTGTCTTTTCTCCATTGTATATTCTTGCCTCCTTTATCAAAAATAAGGTGACCATATGTGCATGGGTTTATCTCTGGGCTTTCTATCCTGTTCCATTGACCTGTATTTCTGTTTTTGAGCCAGTATCATACTCTCTTGATTGCTGTAGCTTTGTAGTATAGTCTGAAATCCAGGAGCCTGATTCCTCCAGCTCCGTTTTGCTTTCTCAAGAGTTCTTTGGCTATTTGGAGTCTTTAGTGTTTCCATACAAATTGTGAAATTTTTTGTTCTAGTTCTGTGAAAAATGCTATTGGTAGTTTGATCAGGATTGCACTGAATCTGTAGATTGCTTTGGGTAGTATAGTCATTTTCACAATGTTGATTCTTCCAATCCAAGAACATGGTATTTCTCTCCATCTGTTGGTATCATCTTTAATTTCTTTCATAAGTGTCTTATGGTTTTCTGCATACAGGCCTTTTGTCTCCTTAGGTAGGTTTATACCTAGGTATTTTATTCTTTTTGTTGCAATGGTAAATGGGTGTGTTTTCTTAATTTCTCTTTCAGATTTTTCATCATTAGTGTATAGGAATGAAAGAGATTTCTGTGCATTAATTTTGTATCCTGCTACTTTGCCAAATTCATTGATTAGCCCTAGTCGTTTTCTAATAGCATCTTTAGGATTCTCTATGTATAGTATCATGTCATCTGCAAACAGTGACAGCTTTACTTCTTCTTTTCTGATTTGGATTCCTTTTATTTCTTTTTCTTCTCTGATTGCTGTGGCTAAAACTTCCAAAGCTATTTTGAATAATAGTGGTGAGAGTGGGTAACCTTGTCTTTTTTCTGATCTTAGAGGAAATGTTTTCAGTTTTTCACCATTAAGAACGATGTTGGTTGTGGGTTTGTCATATATGGCCTGTATTATGTTGAGGTAAGTTCCCGCTATACCTACATTCCGGAAGGCTTTTATCATAAATTGGTGTTGAATTTTGTTGAAAGCTTTTTCTGCATCTATTAGAAGATCATATCGTTTTTCTCCTTCAATTTGTTAATATGGTTTATCACACTGATTTGTGTATTGAAGAATCCTTGCATTCCTGGGATAAACCCCACTTGATCATGATGTATGATCCTTTTAATGTGCTGTTGGATTCTGCTTGCTAGTATTTTGTTGAGGATATTTGCATCTATGTTCATCAGTGATATTAGCCTGTAGTTTTCTTTCTTTGTGACATCTTTGTCTGGGTTTGGTATCAGGGTGATGGTGGCCTCCTAGAATGAGTTTGGGAGTGTTCCTCCCTGTGCTATATTTTGGAAGAGTTTGAGAAGTATAGGTGTTAGCTCTTCTCTAAGTGTTTGATAGCATTCGCCTGTGAAACCATCTGGTCCTGGGCTTTTGTTCTTGGAAGACTTTTAATCACAGTCTCAATTTCAGTTCTTGTGATTGGTCTGTTTATATTTCCTATTTCTTCCTGGTTCAGTCTCAGAAGGTTGTGCTTTTCTAAGAATTTGTCTATTTCTTCCAGGTTGTCCATTTTATTGGCATAGAGTTGCTTGTTGTAATCTCTGATGATCCTTTGTATTTCTGCAGTGTCAGTTGTTACTTCTCTTTCGTGTCTAATTTTGTTGATTTGAGTTTTCTCCCGTTTTTCATGATGAGTCCGCCTAATGGTTTATCAGTTTTGTTTATCTTCTGAAAGAATCAACTTTTAGTTTTATTGATCTTTGCTATTGTTTCCTGCATTTCTTTTTTATTTATTTCTGATATGATCTTTATGATTTCTTTCTTTCTGCTAACTTTGGGGAATTTTGTTCTTCTTTCTCTAATTGCCTTAGGTGTAAGGTTTGTTTATTTGAGGTGTTTCTTTTTTCTTGTGGTAGGATTTTATTGCTATAAACTTCCCTCTTAGAACTGCTTTTGCTGCATCCCATAGGTTTTGGGTCGCCGTGTTTTCATTGTCATTTGTTTCTAGGTATGTTTTGATTTCCTCTTTGATTTCTTCAGTGATCTCTTGGTTATTTAGTAGTGTATTGTTTAGCCTCCACGTGCTTGTGCTTTTTACAGTTTTTTTCCTGTAATTGATATCTAGTCTCATAGCGTTGTGGTCGGAAAAGATACTTGATATGACTTCAATTTTTCTTTAATTTACCAAGGTTTGATTTGTGACCCATGATATGATCTATCCTGGAGAATGTTCCATGAGCTCTTGAGAAGAAAGTGTATTCTGTTGTTTTTGGATGGAATGTTCTGTAAATATCAATTAAGTCCATCTTGTTTAATGTATCATTTAAAGCTTATGTTTCCTTATTTATTTTCATTTTTGATGATCTGTCCACTGGTGAAAATGGGGTGTTAAAGTCCCCTACTATGATTATGTTACTGTTGATTTCCCCTTTTATGGCTCTTAGCATTTGCCTTATGTATTAAGGTGCTGCTATGTTGGGTGCATAAATATTTACAATTCTTATATCTTCCTCTTGGATTGATCCCTTGATCATTATGTAATGTCCTTCTTCGTCTCTTCTAATAGTCTTTATTTTTAAGTCTATTTTTTCTGATATGAGAATTGCTACTCCAGCTTTCTTTTGGTTTCCATTTGCATGGAATGTCTTTTTCCATCCCTGCACTTTCAGTCTGTATATGTCCCTAGGTCTGATGTGGGTCTCTTGTAGACAACATATGTACGGGTCTTGTTTTTGTATCCATTCAGCCAGTCTATGTCTTTTGGTTGGAGCATTTAATCCATTTACATTTAAGGTAGTTATCAATATGTATGTTCCTATTACCATTTTCTTAATTGTTTTGGGTTTGTTATTGTAGGTCTTTTCCTTCTCTGGTGTTTCCTGCCTAGAGAAGTTCCTTTAGCATTTGTTGTAAAGCTGGTTTGGTGGTGTGAATTCTCTTAGCTTTTGCTTATTTGTAAAGGTTTTAATCTCTCTATCAAATCTGAATGAGATCCTTGCTGGGTAGAGTAATCTTGGTTGTAGGTTTTTCCCTTTCATCACTTTAAATATGTCCTGCCACTCCCTTCTGGCTTGCAGAGTTTCTGCTGAAAGATCAGCTGTTAACCTTATGGGGATTCCCTTGTATGTTATTTGTTGTTTTTCCCTTGCTGCTTTTAATAATTTTTCTTTGTATTTAATTTTTGATAGTTTGATTAATATGTGTCTTGGAGTGTTTCTCCTTGGATTTATCCTGTATGGGACCCTCTGTGCTTCCTGGACTTGAATGACTATTTTCTTTCCCATATTAGGGAAGTTTTCAACTATAATCTCTTTGGATATTTTCTCAGTCCCTTTCTTTTTCTCTTCTTCTTCTGGGATCCCTATTATTCAGATGTTGGTGCATTTAATGTTGCCTGAGAGGTCTCTGACACTGTGTCAATTATTTTCATTCTTTTCTCTTTATTCTGCTCTGCAGTAGTTATTTCCACTATTTTATCTTCCAGGTCACTTATCCGTTTTTCTGCCTCTGTTATTCTGCTCTTGATTACTTCTAGAGAATTTTAAATTTCATTTATTGTTTTGTTCATCATTGTTTGTTTACTGTTTAATTCTTCTAGGTCCTTGTTAAATGTTTCTTGTATTTTCTCCATTCTATTTCCAAGATTTTGGATCATCTTTACTATCATTACTCTGAATTCATTTTCAGGTAGACTGCCTATTTCCTCTTCATTTGTTTCTTCTGGTGGGTTTTTATTTTGTTCCTTCACCTTCTGTGTGTTTCTCTGTCTTCTCATTCTGCTTAACTAATCTGTTTGGGGTCTCTTTTTCACAGTCTGCTGGTTCGTAGTTCCCGTTGTTTTTGGTGTCTGCCCCCAGTGGCTAAGGTTGGTTCAGTGAGTTGTGTAAGCTTCCTGGTGGAGGGGACTGATGCTGGTGCCTGTGTTCTGGTGGATGAAGCTGGATCTTGTCTTTCTGGTTGGCAGGACTTCGTCCAGTGGTATGTTTTTGGGTGTCTGTGAACTTATTATGATTTTAGGCAGCCTCTCTGCTAATGGGTGAGGTTGTGTTCCTGTCTTGCTAGTTGTTTGGCATGGGGTGTCCAGCACTGTAGCTTGCTGGTCATTGAGTGGAGCTGGGTCTTAGTGCTGAGATGGAGATCTCTGGGAGAGCTTTCTCCATTTGATATTATGTGGAGCCAGGAGGTCTCTGGTGGACCAATGTCCTGATCTCAGCTCTCCCACCTCATAGGCACAGGCCTGACACCAGCTGGAGCACCAAAACCCTGCCAGCCACATGGCTGAGAAGAAAAGGGAGAGAAAAAAAAAAAGAATGATAGAAAAAATAATAAAATGAAATAAAGTTATTAAAATTGAAAAAAATATATTATTAAAATTAAAAAATTAAAAAGTCTTAAAAAAAAGAAAGAAGAGAGCAACCAAACCAATAAACAAATCCACCATTGACAACAAGCACTAAAAACTATACTAAAAAAAAAAGAAAAGAAAACAGACGGACAGAATCCTAGGACAAATGGTAAAAGCACAGCTATACAGACAAAATCACAGAAAGAAGCATACACATACACACTTACAAAAAGGGAAAAAGGAAAAAATATATATATATCTATATGAAAAAAAGAGGAAGAGAGCAACCAAATCAGTAAACAAATCTACCAATGATGATAAACTCTAAATACTAAACTAAGATAAATATAAAACCAGAAACAAATTAGAATCAGAAAACAAGCCCCAAGTCTACAGTTGCTCCCAAAGTCCACTGCCTCAAGTTTGGGATGATTCGTTGTCTACTCATGTATTCCAGTGATGCAGGGTACATCAAGTTGATTGTGGAGGTTTAATCTGCTGCTCCTGAGGCTGCTGGGAGAAATTTCCCTTTCTCTTCTTTGTTTGCACAGCTCCTGGGGTTCAGCTTTGAATTTGGCCCTGCCTCTGCATGTAGGTCACCTGAGGGCATCTGTTCCTTGACCAGACAGGACGGGATTAAAGTAGCAGCTAATTAGGGGCTCTGGCTCACTCAGTCCGGGTGGAGGGAAGGGTAAGGAATGCGGGGCAAGCCTGTGGTGGCAGAGGCTGGCATGATGTTGCATCATCCCGACGCATGCAGTGTGTTCTCCCGGGGTAGTTGTCCCTGGATCACAGGACCCTGGCAGTGGCGGGCTGCACAGGCTCTCGGGAGGGGCGTTGTGGAGAGTGACCTGTGCTCGCACACAGGCTTCTTGGCGGCTGCAGCAGAGGTCTTAGCATTTCATGCCCATCTCTGATGTCCACACTAATTTCTGCGGCTTGTGCCAGTCTCTGGAGCTCCTTTAGGTGGTGCTCTGAATCCCCTTTCCTCGTGCACCCTGGAACAATGGTCTCTTGCCTCTTAGGCAGTTCCAGACTCTTTCCCAGACTCCCTTCTGACTAGCTGTGGCCCGCTAGCCCCCTTCAGGCTGTGTTCACACAGCCAACCCCAGTCCTCTCCCTGGGATCTGACCTCCGAAGCCCGAGCCTCACCTCTCAGCTCCCACCCGCCCCAGTGGGTGAGCAAGCATCTCAGGCTGGTGAATGCTGGTCGGCAGGCATCCCTTGTGTGGGAATCTCTCCGCTTTGCCCTCCGCACCCCTGTTGCTGTGCTCTCCTCCGTGGCTCCGAAGCTCCCCCTTCCGCCACCCGCAGTCTCTGCCCGCGAAGGGGCTTCCTAGTGTGTGGAAACTTTCCTCCTTCACATCTCCCTCCCAGAGGTGCAAGTCCTGTCCCTATTCTTTTGTCTCTGTTTTTTCTTTTTTCTTTTGCCTTACCCAGGTAAGTCGGGAGTTTCTTGCCTTTTGGGAAGTCTGAGGTCTTCTGCCAGCATTCAGTAGTTGTTGTGTAAGAGTTGTTCCACATGTAGATGTATTTCTGATGTATTTGTGGGAAGGAAGGTGATCTCCACGTCTTACTCCTCTGCCATCTTGAAGGTCTCTCCTCGTTTTTTCCTGTTTACAAGGGAGAAGTCAGTTTTGATGAAGGGTATACATGGTTAATGATCATGCAGCTGACAGGTGCTAGATTTTGAGTTTAGATCCAGGGCATTTGAAATCTATATTTTACTCTCTTTAAACTACTCCATGCTATATATAATGAACATAAGACCCCTAAGACTGTATTTAACTTTGGATGGCGGCCCTCATCATATTCATATGCAAAAATGTAGATTAGTCAGATAACATAGCTCTCAGATCTATATTACTCTTTCAGTTATGCCAGGTTTGAAAACCATTTACTTTATAGAGATTCTAAATTTCTGCTTTCAAATGTACTTTATGGCTAGCTAGGGAAACAAAACAAAACAATAGAGAATCAAATGCACAAATTTTCACAAACTTAAAACAAGCTGATATGTTGAAACCATAGATTCTTTTGATTAGAATTATCAGTCAAGTTTGAATCAACCAGGCAGAACCACTAGATGCTGTGTTACAGATATATAGATATGTCAGATTTTTTACATGGATTTTTTTTTCCAACAAGTGTATAGGACTGAATACAATTTTTGTGAAGCTATTGTTTTAGCTCAGGGCATGCAGTTCATAAGGAAACATGGGTATAAGTATGGAAAGTGAGGAAAAATGGTAACCCATAAGAGTGGAACCCACAAGAAGGGATTAAACAGGAATGAATCTCTCATTGCCTCCAAGCCCGCTACTTCAGTGGAAGTATCCTTCAGGACAACATGGTGCCCTTCCTCATGAAGCTGGACCAAGATTCAAGAAATTAAAGTGGGAGATTCTGGAGGAGATGGAGGACCTCTGGTGGTCCCTGCTGCCTAAAACAACCACGTGGGCCAGCACATAAATGACAACATCATGTGTGAGTTGCAACAGACCCTCACACCCTGCACACACCTTCCAGTACAAACAGAAGACTGCTGCTTTGCTTGTGCCTTGAAATTCTCATACAACATATCTCCTGTGACCTATCTCCCACAATAACCTGGCATCATGAAAGAAGAGAATTCTAGGGAATTTAGTTTTCTGAACTGACACAAAGCAAATCCACATCAAAAGAGATTTTAAACATTGCGTAAGTCAAACATTTAGATGCTTTAAAATAAACACCAGAATACAATAACTTCTTTTTCTTAACTGCAATGACCTTCATTTCCACTCAGTTTATTTTTTAGTCATGAAATTAACTTATGCTCATCATCATCCCAAACTGCTTCTCCTATGAAATCACAAACCACAATATGCTCCCTTTATTTCTTCCAACTCATGTAATACTCATATCTCCATTACATCTATTGTCACTTTTTATTGAATATCTTTAGTTTTTGTGGAATGTCACTTTGAAATATTCTGTTTATGTTATCACTCTTTCCAGATTTAAAATATAGTAATGCAAGTCAGAGCAGGATGACAAATACCTGTGCATAGGTATGCAAATGTGTATGTGTTAGAGGTAATGTGTCATGTGTGTGTTTGAGAGTGAGAGAAAATTTCATAATGATGCCTCCTACTGTCAGCCAAGATATTATATTCATATGGTATATAAGTTACACTATAACGTAACTTGTGGGTTGTTGTTTGCCATGATTAAAAAAGACAGAAAGTTACTAAATTTTTAATCAAACTTTCAATAATTTGTATAACTTCTTGTTGAAGATATAAAAATATTTTTCTTTACACCTAACCAGACCACCCTGCCTCAAATAAAAAATAGTTCCCCCAACCCATAAACTGAAGTAGATGGGAATCAAAAGAAAAAGAAGAGTGGAGGGGAAAAAATAGGAAGTAACAGTTGCATAGAAAGAATATGGAGATTTAAAAAAAAAAAATCTAGAGAAGATTTAATCCACTCAGAGAAATTAAAGCTAATATTCTTTCGGGTTTTTTTGGTTTTTTTAAATTAATTTTTATTGGAGTACGGTTGCTTTACAATGTTGTGTTAGCCTCCACTGCACAACAAAGTGAATCAGCCATGCACATACAGATAACCCATCTCTTTTGGACTTCCCTCCCATTTAGGCTACCACAGTGCATCAAGTAAAGTTCCCTGTGCTATACAGTATGTTCCCATCAGTTGTCTATTTTATACATAGTATCAATAATGTATATGTGTCAATCCCAGTCTCCCAGTTCATCCCACCCACCCCCCTTTCCACCTTGGTATCCATACATTTGTTCTCTACGTCTGTGTCTCTATTTCTGCTTTGCAAATAAAATCATCTATACCATTTTTCTAGATTCCACACATATGTGTTATTATACGATATTTGCTTTTCTCTTTCTGACTTATTTCACTCTGTATGACACTCTCTAGGTCCATCCACATGTGTACAAGTGACCCAATTTCATTCCTTTCTATGGCTGAGTTGTCTGAGTAATATTCCACTGTATATATGTACCACATCTTCTTTATCCATTCCTCTGTTGATGGACATTTAGGTTGTTCCCATGTCTTGGCTACTGTAAACAGTGGTGCAATGAACACTGGGATGCATATATTTTTTTCGAATTATGCTTTTCTGTGGATATATGCCCAGGAGTCTGATTGCTGGATCATATGGTAGCTCTATTTTTTTTTTTTTTTTACTTTTTAAAAGTCTTTTTAATTCACTTTTTTAAAATTGGAGTATAATTGCTTTACAGTGTTGTGTTAGTTTCTGCTGTACAATGAAGTGAATCAGCTATATGTATATATTTACCCCCTCCTTCTTGTACCTCCCTCCCCCCCACCAGTAGTTTTTCCACTTTAGAGCAAGTCCTCTTCCAAATTAAATATTATAATGTTACCAAACTAAACTTGAGTCCACTCACCTGCACACAGTAAAGTCAATCTATTGACACCAGGTTGTAGTGAAGGAAAGTGCAGTGTTTATTGTAAGATGACATACAAGGATTCTGGGACAGCTAACACTCAAAAAGTTTGAACTCCCTGATCGGTTTCAGCAAAGCATTTTTAAAGGCAAGGTGCAGGAGGGGTGTCCCAGAGTATGTGATCAGCTCATGCACAATTCTCTGATTGTTGATAGTGAAGTAACAGGGCAGTGTCACAGGGGTTAACATTATCAATCCTTAGGCGCTGATAGGTCTGGGGCTACTCCTCGTGGTCATCAAGTAGTTAATTTCTTCCGTTTTGGGGGGCGTTTAGCATCTGTAAAACAAGTCAGGAAATGTGCATCAGACACTACTATCTGGGTACTACAGAGAGGAGCTACAGCAGAGGATATGGAGGAGGGGTCTGTCCCAGGAAGGCCCCCTAAGGTCCTGCTCAGTTACAATAACACTAAATGTTAAATAGTGGTAAAGCTGTTGCTATAAATATCCTTAGAACACTATGAGTTCAGAAAGACCACTGGGGTTGATCTTAATATGTAAGTTCCTGGAGAAAAAGGAAAACACACACACAAAAAAACCCAAAACAACAACTAATAGGAAAGTTAATTTATGTTTGAAACTAACCAGTGCTCTAAAAGATCAAGTTGTTCTCTTAGATTTCTTTAGAGTCTGCTATATTTATGACTTTTCTCAAAACGTTGTTTATTGTTCTGAAAATAAATGAAAGTTGTTGACATCTGGCACTTCTCTAACCATGCCTGCTGTCAGATCAGAGCAGTTATAGTAAATGACTTGGAAGGGCTTGTCGTTTTATTTAAACTTGCTAGTTTCAACAACATGTCAAATTTTGAGACTGTCACTACCTTTTCACAAATTTGAAATAGAATTATTGAAAATATTTAAGAAGTTAGACTTTTTGTAAGTTATAATACAAAGCTTGCTACATTTAAGCAGAAATAATTCTTCAATTACTTGTGACAAATGATAAGGGAGTACTTAGGAAAAACAAATTGATTCCCAGAGATTAAGATAACTTTGCTAAGAATGAGGCATGTAATGTAACATTTCCTTTCTGGGTAAATTTACTCTCAGACTATCACTTAAGAAAATGTGATAATAATTTAACTAAACTTTTCATGATATTCTTTTTAACAAAGTGAAGAAGTATGGACTGAAGCATTATTAAATGTGGTGTATACAGACCTACATGTGTAATTTACACAAACACTATTGATTATTGTTTCTGCCATCCTGAAGAAAAAGCTCTTACTGGCATGCAGCAGAACCAAATAATTATTTGGCAAAGTCAATCAATATTTATTCCAATAATTTTGATAAAGATGTACAAGGAGGTAATTAAACTTGGGGATAAATAGCACTCAGCAATAAAGCTGATACACTATTTGAAATAAATAATTTTTATAATGTCCCAAATGGGATGGGTTAAAAGAATAAAGTGAATTATCACAGTGGTTACTGTAAATTCTGCAAAGGGCATTATAAAAGAGATACTGGATTAAGTATAATCTCAATACCAAAAGTGAAGAAGAAGCAAAGTAGATGGAAGGATGGGGCTAAATATTAGTCTAAAATTACAATAAAGATTTAGTCTGGACATACATAGGAATGAGAATCAAGAAACACTGAGATAGCCACAGACAAAACCAACAAGTAGAGCAGATTTGACAGGAAGAATTGAACATGGGTAAAATGCAGTCCAATTCATATGAATATGTCCAGTTTCCACAATGTTAAATATTTAATCAGAGTTTATATACTTCATGGCTGCTGGTACAAAGTAATGTATCCCAATGTCTGGAATAAGTATGAGAAATTGAAGGATATAATATTGAAGCTTCCACATTAGACATAAATGATAGTGGCTAACTGAATATGGCTTGATTCCTGAGACTACAACCAATGTTTTCTTTTTTTCCAATGTTTTCTTTATCAGCCCTTTCACACAGTCACAAATTGTCGGGCTCCTATTGTCATATGCAATTAGTGATTTAAACAGACAGTACGGTGCATGGCTGTGATTCTTCAGTGGAGGTCTGTGTATCTATCAAGTAACAAAATAGAATGCTAACGGAACACTGACTTCAAGGACAAATATATTGGGTCATTCTGTGCTCAGATATTTACTCAAAGACTATGGAAATAATATGGAATAAAATATTACTCAAAGAATCTGGTAAGAAGTAAGCAAAATAAAATGATATTCTCTTAATCTCAAACAAAAATATTTTGTATATAAAGTAAGCATTTCCTGGATATTTAAGATAAAGCACATTTAACTTTAAAAAACAATGACAACAACAACAGCAAACCTCACAGCTTGATCCCAGACCAGTTGTAGAAAAGGAAGACATATATAATTAGTCTCCTTTGCCACTTGGGGTACTCCAGCTGAAATATTTTAGAAGTATTTCCTCCTGGCCTTCTATGAAATTTACCCTCTTGTTATAAAATATAAATATAATTGTTGAGAAGAATCATCTTTGAAATTACCAGCAAAATGAAATTCAAACACACACCTTATATAATAAAATACTCTTCTAGTGTATTTGTTAAACTACTTGTCAACTTTGAATAACCCTGTTAAATGCAGTCTATGATTTTCAGAGGCTAGAATGTGTTCACCTATCAACTTTGCTGTGTCATGTATACATGTATGTGTACTTGTGCCTATGTGTCTTAATTACTGGATTACAATCAACTGCAGTGTCTTTAGTATGTGTGTCTTCCAGGATCTCTCCACAAGCCTCACGTTGATAGGGTCAATGCCATGTATTCAGGCATAATAACTAATTCGAGAATGAATGAATACAAATTCACATGGAATGTAGATTCAAAGCATAGCTTTGTTCAAACTCTCTTAGCCATACATACTTGCCCTTGTAACTAATCAGTTCTTCCAGACAATATTCATATTTCAATTATTTCCAGGACATAAAAGCCATAATGCCAGTTTAGGAGGTGATTTGAACATGTTTGATTTCCCCCAAGTGATATAAATTGTGCAATATTGGCAGACTTCAAGAAAGGATTTTTACCCTTACATTTTACTCAGATGGGATAAATAAATTCTATCAATAAAGCATTTTATTAACTCTGCTTACACTGTATACAGTAGTCATATTTGTTTTGTCAATAAACTGCTCACTTTTATTGGTCATGTCATTTTAAGTAGAGCATAAAATGCAGCTACATAATAACCTAAGGCAGAATGGAAAGGCTTTTATTGACAATATAAAAAAAATTGGAGAAGGTGATAATGTGACTACTAAAAAAAATTTTGGTTGGCACATCAATACCCTAATGAAAGTCATACAATTTTACTATTTAGATCAGATTCTGCCTTATTAATGTGCATCATACTAGTATAAAATTATTTATTTTTTGAGTAATAGCTTGATAAATATTATATTTTGAATTAATCCATAGTTAATAAGTATATATGTGGTGATCTTTTTTTATACGTTACACAATCAAATAGTATAACTACACTGGGATGCATTTCAACTACTAATTTATATGAGTTTGGGCAGTGAATTAATTTCTCTAGGTCTCACTTTTTACGTTGTAAAAAATAGTGCATACGATGAAATAATTTTTTTCTTCATCAGTCTTATCACAATCCTATCATTCTTTTTAAAGACCCAATTTTTGGCTTTGATGATCCTCTTATATCTTTGTTTTATATTTCATTAATTTCTCCTCTTAGGAATTTTAATCTCTTTCCCCTACTTTCATATGGGTTCTGTCTCTGATTTATTTTGCAAGTATTTAAGTTTGACATTCAATAATTTTATTTTCTATCTTATTCTTTTCCTAATGTGAGAATTTAATATTAAAAATTTCCCTTTATTTAGCACTGTTAGTGTATCATACAACTTTTTTACATGTATTGGTTCCTTTATCCACTATTCGCAAGTAGTTTTTTATTCCCATTATGATTTTTTCTTTGATCCATCAATTTTTGTATGTGTTTTCAATTTCCAAATACAGGGATTGCAATTTTTTAGTATTAACTTCTCCTTTAATTGAATTAAATACAGAGAAATAGTTCATATAATTAAACGATTTGAATATTTTGGAGTGTGCTCTATTAATAATTATGGCAGACTTTTATATAGCACATATTACATGTCCGGAACTGTTCCAAATGGCTTACACATAATGTCATCTAATCATCCACAGAACTATGAGAATATGGTCACCATGTCTATGTCACATTTTACAGTACAGGTTGCTAAAAGTGAAAGAAATTGTGGAGATGAGTGGTTTTAAAATAACCTATAACAGTTCCAAGGCTGAATTGTAATAAGGTTCCTCAGCCTTCCTTCTGTTTATAAAAATTAAAACAGCTCTGCATTCTTTTCATACAAAGATGGAACAGACATGCAAAAGAGGTAACTCATGCTGAGAAAATATCCATCTTAGCTGTGCTAATTTTCTCCATCACTAAGAATGGGAGAACGTGCCATCAATCAAAATCAGCATCTTCTCATGTGGGAGGCCGTGTACTCCAGTGAAGCTGATGTGCTACTGAAAACTTTCTTATAAAGAAAGCAGATCAAGCAGTAAGAAACCTTAAGAAAAAATTGAATACAAAATAAAAGAAAACAAAAGAACTGAATGCAGTACTAATATTTATCTTAATATCCACTTACCTTCTCCTCCCACCCCCAAATCCTGGCTGCTGTTTCCTATTGGCTGAACTGAGCTTGAACCGCAAGGCAAGGGGAAGTGGTGCTTCAGTCTATAAGGGTCAGCTTCAGAGGGACCAGAGCAGGGTGAGGATGGAGAGTGCATCTCCAGGGGAACATGGAAGATACAAGCACACATGTAAAGACCAAACTTTTGTTACTTAGTTATCATAGAGGCTGTTTGTAGAACATTAGTGTTTCATGCTAGTGAGTAATGAATTTTTAGCAAATGAGGGTATGGGTAGATTATCAAGCATACTTCACAGTCTAAAAAAAAATTACTGGAAAGGAAATAAAACTAAGTTCTAAGTCCAGTAAGGCAGTTTGACCTAGAAGTGTCACATTGGAAAGTTAAATACAATTTCATATTTTTAAAATTAAATATTGTTTTCTTAATGCTCATTAAAAATGTATATTATATCTGATATACATCTAAAGGTGCATACATGGATTAAAATAAACTCATACTAATCATAATAATGATGGTTTCAAATTTAATTTGAAATATAGTATAAATAGTCTATAAATATTTACTATACTATACTATATTTACTACACTATATATAGCCAAGTATTTATGTATGAGTTTAATAAGATAATTTAAATCAAAATCACTCTCTTGAATCTAGTTATTAAAACAAATACATCTATCTATTAAGAAAGTATTACTAATTTAAAGTGTACTCCTCATGAATTTATTCCTTGGAAAATTTTTTGCCTTTATAATTATGAAATATTCTTTTTATATCTAAAATTTGCTAATTTCAATATGGAGTTAATATTTATTGAGGCATTTTATATGAAATAACAGTGTCCTAATTACTAAATATGGATATTTTCTGAA
This sequence comes from Balaenoptera ricei, assembly GCF_028023285.1. Lineage (NCBI taxonomy): Eukaryota > Metazoa > Chordata > Mammalia > Artiodactyla > Balaenopteridae > Balaenoptera > Balaenoptera ricei. Next base: position 181,491,106 of record NC_082639.1, read on the forward strand.
ACTAACTTTAACCCTATGAGAAATATTAGAATTACCTTTTTAAAAAATAAAGAAACAGAGTTTGGGATATTTCAAATAGTTGTCCAAGGTCTTGCACCTGGAAGATATGAAGTTAAAGATTGACCCTATGTCTCTGTGATTTATGACCAATGTTTTTTAATCCCTATGTCACTGTAGTGGAAACCAACAAGAAAAAAACGTTTGTTTGCAGCTCACAAACCTCTTTATGGTACTTATATGAATCATGATCATGTTGAAAATGCCATAAAAATAAATGCAAATATAGGTACAAAATGGACATCTCATTTGCTAAAATGGTAAACTCTTTGAGGGCAGAAATATTTATGTTGTATTTAGTATCAGTCTTAGTTTAATGAATTTCTATCACTGATGAAATTGGTTTCTTATCACAGAATCTACACCAGATTTCCCTTCAGAATACACTTGTTCTAAGTAAAATTTAAAAGAAAGTGCTTATAGAGAAGTGATCTCTGGAAGTGGTTTCTAATATTTAGTAGATGGTGATCACAGGGACCAAAGAACATTGGATTATTTTGTTCAATTTGTTATATATTCTATTGCTTCCCATATGATTTAATTTTAATTTAGTACCAAAGTATTGATCCAGGCCCTAACTACAATGGTAACATATAAATCTTTAATATCATTCAGTCCCAATTAACTGAGGATCTTTCGTACATTTTTCTCAGTGATAATTTATTTCCTGGTGGTACTAATCAAAATCAAATGTTTTATATTATATTTTATATTATGTTTTATATTGTATTGGCAGCTAGCCCCATTCTCCTAAGAGGTTACTCATTAAAATTGATTAATCTTTTCTGAAATCATATAATATAAATTCCCCTTTTCTCACTTGAATATATAGAGCTGTCATCTAAGCAGCTTATTTTTTTTTTAAATCTCATTTAGTAATTACAACTCTTTTTTAAAATTTTTATTTATTTATTTATGGCTGTGTTGGGTCTTCGTTTCCGTGCGAGGGCTTTCTCTAGTTGCGGCGAGCGGGGGCCACTCTTCATCGCGGTGCGCGGGCCTCTCACTATCGCGGCTTCTCTTGCTGCGGAGCACAGGCTCCAGACGCGCAGGCTCAGTAATTGTGGCTCACAGCCCTAGTTGCTCCACGGCATGTGGGATCTTCCCAGACCAGGGCTCGAACCCGTGTCCCCTGCATTGGCAGGCAGATTCTCAACCACTGCACCACCAGGGAAGCCCTAAGCAGCTTATTTTTTAATATATAAAACGGCTTTTAAAAGTTTAGTGTATTTCATTATTGTGCTAAAAACTGCAGAAATGGTTTAGTATGTTTGCATTCTGTTTCCCTATGCAATTTGTTTTGTAATTTTATGTCAGTAAGTCTGCTTGAATGTGAAACTGATCTCAAGTTTCAAAATCATAGATGTGTGACAGGTATTGAGAGTTGTTGATTTTTTTTCTTTTTTTGTTTTCTTAAGCCTTAGTCCAAATATTTCTTTAATAAGGTATATAATTGTTCACCATATTCATTTTAAATCAGTTAAACATGCAGAAGTGAAAAAGTTAATTGTTGACTACCTGTGCTAAAATGATATCTAAAGAGGACCACTATTTTAGGAGTGTCATCTCCACTTTCCTATCCCAACCCCATACTCTACCTAAGCCATCACCAACTGCCCATTTCCTTGTCCTCCATAATTTTTTGTTAACATCAATTCTCACCAAGTCTGCAATTTATTTTAATCCTATTTCCTCATGTCCAGACTATTACAATAGCTAAGATTTCACTACATCTAATCTATCCCTCTCCTATCCTTCCTGAACTTAACAACCAATCTCATTTTTTCCTAAAACCATATTTTTCTTACAGCTCTTCCTCTCAAAATCTTCAGTGGATCCTTAGTGTCAAATCAAATGTTAAATACTTCAGTCTTGAATTCAAGGCACTAGAAAATACCATCTTCCCAAGCTTAGCTTCCACCATTCTCCCACATAGAAAATGTATTTCAATGAAACTATGCTACTTTAGACATAAGATTTTCATTGCATTTTCCACTACTATTCTTTTATTATATCATTTAACCTCTAATGTTAAACTGTTTTTTCCCCCCCACATATTTCCCTCTCTAAATTCTACCCTACCCTTCAAGCTCTAGAGAGTTAACCTCTTGCTTATTCCAAAAACCCATTTTAAGCACTTCGGGCAAAAGTGTTATTGTTTCTACTCTAAATGTCCATGTAATTCAACATCTGTCTACACTTTTGAATGTATTATTCACTAGTTCATAGAACTGTGAAAAGCATTTCACATGTTTAATTTCCTAGATTGAGACCTATTTGAATCACCCTGGCTCTTAGGAGGGTGGCTTCCTGACATTAAATATATATTTGATGAATGAAGATGCTATTTACCTAACAAGAAATAGCGGAAATAATAGGGAAATTATTCAAGAGAAGGAGTTAATTCATAGCACTGCTAATACTTAGTTTCCTCTGAGATAGGGTTTTTTCCTTATTTCATGTCCTCCTTCAGTGATATTATGGTTTAACATTTATTGAGCATAGAAAATGTGCTTGGCACTGCATACAACTCAATAGGTACGCATGGTTTCTGTTCAATGAGCTTGAAATATTTATCATAAAAATAGGGCCAGAAAGGATATGAATGACTCAGACTGAAGTGGTATCTTTATGAGAAAGGATATGAATGACTCAGACTGAAGTGGTATCTTTATTATCAGCCCCTTCCTTTCCATTCTCTCTATTTTTTTCTCAGTTTTGATCCTCTTTTCTCATGTCTGGACAATTCTCATTGCTTCCAAACTAGTTTCCCTACCAGTACCTTTTTTCTCAATGCTTGTCTTTCCCAAATTTCATGTATATAAAATATTATTTTTATTCAGGTTCCTCCTCTATTTAAAAGCACCAAGTAATTTCCAATAGCTATTACATGAGAGCATTGTAGATACTTTCTAAATGCATATGTCACTGTCAGTCTAAATCAGTCCCCACTCATGTTTTTTCTAGTACTTTTGGAAATTTTATTCCTATTCCCACCTAAAACCGGACCCAATGTTGTCACCTTCATCAGCTATTACTCCCTTGTGTATTCCACTACATTAAGAATCCCATCAATTTTGCCATACATTCAACTTTCCTCTATTTTCTTATTTTCACTTATGCCTAAAGAGTCTCAAATATATCTTACCTTAAAGAAACAAACCAAACTAACTAAACACAACACCCTAGGACACATGTTCCCTCTAACTTCCCAGAGTAGTTCTGCTTGCCATCATAGCCATATCAAAAAAGAATCTTTATTCCAGGTGACACAATCCTAAATCAAATAGTTTTAAACAAAAAACGAAATATCTTCTCATGCACCTTAAAAAACGATGTAGGTCCCATTTTCGACTTGGCTGGATAGGAAATTTAAATGTCCTTGCTTCAAGCCAGCCCCTCACATGATGGTAAATTGTTATAGGAACTATAGATCTCATGACCTCAATCACCATAACTCTGGGAAGACAATATGCATCTCTATCTTTAAAGTTCCAACAGAGATCGGTCACATGTGTTGGCTCTGATTGGTTATTTGAATCAGTTGTCTGGCTATAGGTGTGTGTTATGCTTACTGACTTACTGGCTAGAGACAAGCCCTAGAACTGGAGTGAGATAAACATTGGTGAGGATGTAAGAGATGTTAACTTCCATGAATAGAAAACTTTGTGCTTTTGATTAAATGATGGATTATATTTGCTGTGGAGGCAAAGAACAAACACCTACTATGCTAGTTAAACATCTCAAATGAGTTTCTACCCTGCTCACATTTCACTATTATTAAAACAAACAAAAAAAATGCATATGAGTTTTTAACTTTGTCAATTTATTGAAATTCTCTATCCAAATCCATATTTGACTAACACCCACTTTTTTTAACCATTCACTTATTCAACAAATGTTAAGAGCAGCCTGTGTCCATGTCACTGTTAATATGCATGTTAGATAGATTCATAAAGACGATTGACAAATGTCTTTGCCCTAATGGAGCTTACATCTGGGAGAAGAAGACAACAATAAACATTAGGCATTCTAAATTAAGAAATGTCTAAACGATGTAGGATTGCCAGAGTTGGTCCCACTGAGAAAAAGACATTTGAACAAGGGATTGAAAGACGATGTAGTTTACCAAGGGGCGAGAAGAGGAATAGCATTCCAGGGAGGCTGATGTGGTTAGACTGAAGTTGCCTCAGTAAAGTGTAGAAAAAATTAGGTCAGAGTTCAGGTCCGGGTATAATCAGAACAGAAGGCCATTATAAGGATTATGGATTTTACTCTGAGGGAAACAGATGGACATTTGAAGATTCTGGACAAACGGGTGGTGTAATCTGATTTATATTTTAAAAGGAATTGCATCCATATGTTGAGAACACTGTATGGAGTCAAAAGGGGGATCAGTTAAGAGGTTGATTATCCCAGGGTGAGATTATAGGGGTTCTGAACAGAGTGGAGGCTGTGAAGGTGATGTGAGGGGACAGATTTAGAAGGTTGATTCCTTGCCTATTTTTCAAGATGTGACTTTAAAAGCTGCCATGCCTGAAATTTAAGCTCTATTGCCTCAATTATTTATTTACTAAACAAATAATTTTGAGCATCCCAATATGGCAGTCACTCTCCTAGGTGCTAATCCAATGGAAAATAAGCTTATTATACAATACCTGCACCCAGGCTCTTATACACATTCATCTCTACATAGACTGTCCTCCTTTGCCCAGCCCCCATTAATTGATGTATCTGCTCTTCAGCCTTTACAAATTCATTTTAAGGGACATGGAAATCTCAAACTAATTGAATGTTCAGAAACAGAGATGAAATAGCAGGATGATATAATTTTATGCCAGAAAAGTCAATTAAGAATATAAAATAAAGATATGTGTAGAAAGGAAATATAATGAAAATTTACTGAAAACCTTATAACCAAGAAGACACATGTTGAGTGGGGCATTTTAAAAGGGAATTATGCATATGTAGAGATTTGAGAATGGCTATAATTTTAGTTTTTGCATCATATGTAATGAATTGACTGAAAATGAAGAAATACTGTAATTCAGAAAACTAGCACTGTCTAAGGCAACCAGAGAGGGTCATGGAAACTGCAGCTGTACCTCCTAGTCTAAAAATGCAAATTTTATAAAATTCAACTCATATTGGAAAGCACAAAAGAACCCTAAATTAATAGTGCTTATTTTGTCATCTCTAATCTGATAGCTTACCCTTTTAAATTTTTCTCACTCAATATTTTTCAAATATTTTAATTTGTTAATTTATACTTCCATGGCAAGTATTATAATCGATAAAGCACATAATATAATAAATGGAAGCCAAAAAATAGTTTTTTTAATCTGTAGCACATTAAGTAAGCAATATCCTCACTATATAAATCATCCTTAAAAATACTGACAGTTTACATTTAATATCTCTATGGAATTAAGAACAACAGGCAGGAGTTTCATTGACTTCTCCTCTTTCATTTCTGATTTTATTTGTGCCCTTTCTCTTTGCTAGTCTAGCTAATGCCTTGTTGATTTTTTTTATTTTTTGAAGGAACCAGCTCTTTAGTTTCATTGATCCCTTCTGTTGTTGTTTTTTCTAATCTATTTTATTTATTTCTATTCTTTTCTTTATTATTTCCTTTCTCCTAACAACTTAGGGCTTTGTTCTTTTTCTAATTCCTTTAGGTGAAAAGTTAAAATGTTTATTTGGAATTTTTCTTCTTTCTTGAAGCAGACCTATATTGCTATGAACTTCCCTCTCAGAACCACTTTTTCTGCATCCCATTGATTTTGATATGTCATATTTCTGTTCTCATTTGTCCCTAGGTATTTTCTGATTTCTCTGCCAATTTCTTCAATGACCCACTGGTTATTCAGTAGCATGTTGTTTGATATCCATGTTTTAGGGATTTTTTTTTCATTTTTTTTCTTGTGATTGATTTCTAGCTTCATACAATTGTGGTTGGAGAAGATACTTGATGTAATTTCAATCTTTTAAAATTTATTGAGACGTTTTGTGACCTAACATATGATCAATCCTGAAGAATGTTTCATGTGCATTTGAGAAGAACACGTATTCTTTTGGATGGAATGCTCTAGATATAGCTACTAAGTCCATCTGCAAATTGTGTCATTTAAGTCTAGTGTTTCCTTACTGATTTTGTGTATGGATGATCTATCTGCTGATGTAAGTGGGCTGTTAAAATCTCCTACTATTATTGTATTGCTTTGAAATTCTCCCCTTAAGTCTGTTAATATTTGCTTTATACATCGTGGTGCTCCTATGTTGAGTGCATATACATTTATAAATGCTATATCTTCTTGCTGGATTAACATCTTTATCATTATGCAGTGCTCTTCTTTGTCTTTTATTACAATCTTTATTTTAAAGTCACTTTTGTCTGATATAAGTCTAGCAATTTCAGGTTTTTTTAATTTCCATTTGCATCCCTCACCTTCAGTCTGTGTCTGTCCTTACTTCTGATGTGCATCTCTTGTAAGCAGCATGTGGGTCTGATTTTTAAATACATTCAGCCACTCTATGTCTTTTGATTGGTGAATTTATTCCACTTACATTTAAAGTATTTATTTATTTTTTATTTTATTTCTTTTATTTATTTATTTTTGGCTACATTGGGTCTTCGTTGCTGTGCATTGGCTTTCTCTAGTTGCGGCGAGTGGGGGCTACCCTTCGTTGCAGTGTGTGGGCTTCTCATCATGGTGGCTTATCTTATTGCAAGACAAACATGGGCTCTAGGTGCGTGGGCTTCAGTAGTTGTTGCACATGGGCTCAGTAGTTGTGGCTTGTGGACTCTAGAGCACAGGCTCAGTAGTTGTGGCTCACAGGCTTAGTTGCTCCACAGCATGTGGGATCTTCCCGGACCAGGGATTGAACCCATATCCTCTGCATTGAAAGGCAAATTCTTAACCACTGAGCCACCAGGGAAGCCCCTTAAAGTATTTATTGATAAGTATGTACTTATTGCCATTTTGTTAATTGTTTTCTGGCTACTTTTGTGCTTCCTTGCTATTCCTTTCTTCATTTCTTTTTCTCTTTACTTGTGATTTGGTTTTCTTGGGTGTTGTATTTAGATTTTTTTTTCTCATTTTCTTTTGTGTATTTACTGTATAAGATTTTTTTCCTTGTGGCTATTGTGAGGTTCACATACAATGTCCTATGTAAACAGCTGTATGTTTTAAATTGGTAGCAAAGAGTTGAGAAGTCTTATGGTTCTTAAGAACTTGAAAATATTAAAGGTAATTAAAACACAAATATATGGCATAGATGAAATTGTAGCTAGACTACTTGCAAATATTTTAAAGTTACATGACTCTAAATCAAGAGATCTTTATTTACATAAAAATAGAAATATTTATAACAAGACAAAATTTTTCTTTTGAACCTATCTTTTGCCTTTCACAATTATCGCAGAGTATGTATGTGCTAAGTTTGCCTGAAATGAGAAGGCATAAGCTAGTGCTAAAGCAAGAGGCAAGAGAGAGAGTAAAACTTGGACATGGAGTAAGGATAATGACTTTTCTCTTGTCATGTCAACTTTAGAACTGCCAACTAATTTTTGGTGGCCTTAATCAAGATATGTTTATTTTCTGAGGCCCTGTTTCTTCATCTATAAAACATTGGGTTCAGATATTTTCACTTTAGAGATGAGAACATTAAGCCTTTCTGTGTACACTTCTCAGATTGTGAAAAATAAATTAAGAAATGTATTATAGTGTTTTGTATATTTTAAAGCAAAATAATGTTATATTATTTTTAATGTACTTAGTAAAAATATTTCTAAAAATTCTTAAATATTCTAATAGATCTAATTACAAATGCGAAATATTTCTGAGGTTTCATATATGTTTAAATAATTACAGTATATATACACTATTTATATCTAAATACATATATAATCTTAATGCCTTATCAAAGTAAAACATACATTCAAAAATATTATCCCAGAGAGTTTTGGGAAGATGGCAGAATAGGAAGCACCAGGAATGTGTTTTCCTACCTAGAGAGAAATTGCACTGGCAGAATCTGCCTCATGTATCTATTTTGGAACTCTTGAGTCTATTAAAGCCTTGCAACTCCCAAGGGAAAGACTTGAAGGTAAATTATGGTCAACTCAGTGCTTAACACAGTAGCAACTACCCATCCCCCACCCCCACACCTTGGCAAACAGCTATACACATATTCTGGGGCAACCTGCATGGAGTTTGCTGAAGTCAGAATGAACAGAATAACTCTGTCAAATATCAGGGATCTGTGCTGTTATCATTGTCTGTGGCTTCTGATCACAGAAGTATAGGCAAAGAAAGGATAGTCATTACTTTTGCATTTCCTCCATTGTCAAAAGCCCCTCATCCTATGGCTAAATGACTTTCAGAGGACTTAAAGGTCTGTCCTTTAAGTCCTCTTCATTTTTCTCTTTTTCTGCTTTTAGGAGCCAGACATTAAAGATTAGGTCATTCCAAAGCAACTAATGTTCAAGGAAAGTTACCACACATGGCCAGGGAAAGGTACAGGTTCAGAAAAGAGCCAAGAAGATCATAGTTTACACCTTTGGCTGATGCTAGGCACAGAGACAGAATACCACAATCAAAAATTAAATTAAGTTAAATTTAAAAATAGCAAACCCTGGGGAAGGAGGAGAATCTGAATTCCAGAGTTAACACGTAATCAGATTTCAATGTCTGGTTTTCAGCAAATGATCATAAGATATACAAAGAAGGAGAAAAATATGGCCCATTCAAAGGAAAAAAAAAATAATTCAACAGAAAACGTGCATGAAAAGAACTTGATAGCAGATCTACTACACAAAGACTTTAAAACAATTGTTTTAAAGATGCCCAAAGGACTAAAGGAAGATGTACACAAAGTCAAGAAAATGATGTACAGACAAAACTGAAATATCAATAAAGAGAGAGAAAAACTTAAAAAAAATTCTAGACCTGAAAAATACAATAACGGAAATGAAACAAATAATCACTAGAGGGATTCAAAGGCATATTTGAGCAGACAGACGAGTCAGCAAACTTGAAGATAAGAGAATAGAAATTTATCAGTTCTGAAGAACAGAAAGAAAAAAGAAGAAAAGTAAATGAAACACTGTGCCTGAGGGACATGAGCAAGTAGACCAACATATACATGTGGGAGTCTCAGAAGGAGAAGAGAGAGAGAAAGGGCATTATTTCTTCATTTTTGAAGAAATAATGGCTGAAAATGTTCCCAATTTTATGAAAGACATGAATATAAACATACAAAAACTGAAAAAAAGAAAAACTTCCAAGGAGAAAGAATTCAAAGAGTTCCACACTCAGATAATTATAATCAAATTTTCAAAAGTCAGTGACAAAAAGCATCTTGAAAGCAACAAGAGAGAAGTGACTTGTCACTATGAAATTCAACCATGATTTTTTCCGTTAGCCATTTAAAATGCAATAAACCTTCTCTATATCTTTAGAGTCAAGTCATTAGTCTTTCCTAAGACAGCTTTTCTAGTTCATAACTCTACAGATATCTTTTTTTTTCATTATCTGTTCAAATATTATCTAATAGTTGTTGAAATATTCCTCCACGATTATCTCCTCCCATTTTATCTGGACCATATCTTTCTTTTCTCTTTCGTACCTGTCTTGATCATTTTGAACATTATTTTCGATTCATATTTAACAGTGCAGCCCTTTGTCCCATATGGGTGATTAGATCTTTAATATTCTTATGGCTTACCAATCATTCTTACGTCCCTTTGCACTCACAGTGAGTTAGAGGCTGAAGATTTACTTCCCACTTTTTGCAGTTCTTCCCTGAATAGCCAGTGTTGACAATAGAATTTACTAGATCTCTGGTCAATCATGCATTCATTTGTCTTCTTTCTGTTTCCACATATTTCTATTATTAGTTGAGTCATCAATCTGTTGATGGTCTGTCCCTATCTACATTGGTGGTCTGTCCCTATCTGCATAGATTGTCATAGGTTTGTAGTTTTCTCATGATTGATACCATGCATGAGTATGTGTAAGTATATATAATCAGTATATGTGTGTGTGTATCAACAGAAGTATTAAAAGATACACATCATATTATTAACACTCTTTATCCTAGGAAGGTTTTGAAAGAGATTTGGAGTGGAATGGGAAGGAATTATTAATTATTCCTGCATTTTCTGACTTAATACATCACCTAAATATAATTTGTATATAAAATATATATTAAAAATAAAATGACAAAACATAGCATATCACAAAATGTTTAAAGTAGCTCTTGGCTACTCTGTTCCCCAAATTAAAATTTTGGTACCACTCGAATCAGAATAAATTGTTATGATGATTTAAAATTCAGATTCCTTTTCCTCACCTCCAAAGTAGCTTGAATCAAATTTTCTGTACTCTTAAGATATTCTGAAGGTGATTCTTACATAAATTAAAACTTAGGGACCATTTTCTCAGAGGTGAGATGGCTTGCATTATTTTCTAAGGCCGCCTTGATGGCATTTTGGCATTTTTACTTTTACTACTTCTATGTATAAAGTATATATTTATACAAGTATTTGTGTTTAATTATATATCAGATTTTACCTCAGATCACCTTGACAACTGAAAAAGGGACAAAAAATAAAATGACATGTACATTTCTTATGCTGTATATTCATGTTTAGTTCTCATTACTTCACTAAAATTCAGTTTGTCTTTCTCTTTCTGCTTTACTTTAGTTCCACAAGACACACAACAATGCATATTTTAGTAGTGGTTGGTTGATTGTGAAATAATTCTCATAGATCAGAATTTGATTTCTGGTGTTGGCAATTCAATGAATCATTTATCATACCTTGTGCAGGTGTTCATTAGGAAAGCATCATACTCTAGTGGAAAGAACAGCTATTCTCTCAAGATCTTTCAAGTGCAAAATTACATTAGGGACAATGATAAGGGATTAAGTGACCATAAGTGCCATCTTTATGTATTATGTTATAAGCAATAACATAAGCAATAGAAATGACCCTTACAGTCTCTATATTCTAAGCAATAATGTATAGTCCTTTCAAAACTCTGCAGAATGCTCAGCATTTCCAGAGAGTATCACATAACTGGGCAGATTCGCACTGGCCTCTCAATATTGTTCCACAATTCTTGTCTTTTTCCTAGTCATCATCATCTTCAGATTTCTAAAATTACTTTTCAAAACTCTTTACATCTCAAATCTCTAATCCCCTAGCTCTAGCTTTGCTCTTAGTATATGACCTAATTTTCTACTTCATATAGAAAACTGAAATCCATGACCAGTAACAACTTTAATTCCCCTAAAATCTATCCATTTGTACCTAGATAGTGATATCTTGTTTATAGACAAAACAACAAGATTTTCTGATTTAGATACTACCCATTCATTCCCTTCACAGAACAATTTCTTATAAGGTTTGGGGTTTAAATATATCCTTTTCTTTTCCTTATCTCCCACTGGGTACACAATACATTGCAATCAGGGATAGAACTCTACCAATCCAATGAAAGATTTCTTTAAAGTTCCAAATGACCTCCATGATATTAAATTGAATAGGAACATTCAAAACTTCATCTTGCTTGATTCTCATCAATGCTTCATATGTCTGACAACTTTCTTCTACCTAAATTATGACCCTTATTTTTTCTGTGACACTCAACACTCTCTCTTTCCTTATTTCTTATTCGCTGTCTCCTTTTTGTTTCTTAAATGCTATTATGACTCATATTTCTGCCCTAGGTTCCTTGCTTTCTTAATATACAAGACTCCTTTAAGAATTCCATCCACTTCATCGGTGTAAATACCACTTAGCCTCTGTTGTGTGTAATAGAAGTAGTAACAGCATGGCACCCTATAACCAAAACAATGATAGTATTACATAATATCTATATGTACTTTGAAATTGTTAATGATTGCCTGCAATTAGATCATTGAATCTCAAGATATGTATCTCTTAGTGCTATGAGAAAGTGAAAGAAAAAAAAAGGCCTAAAAGAGTCCTGTGTGATTGAAACCATCAAGAACATATCACATAAATATGAGATATGAAGTAGGATAGCAACTTTGTTGTTTGTATGTGTATGTTTATATATACACGTGTGTATATATCAAACACATCATTTCTCTTAAAAAGATCAGTTCTAGGGAAAGACACATGCACACACACACACATGCACACACATGCCCACATACTAAATTATATAAAACACAATGTGAAATGGGCAATGAGTGCAAGGTAATAGAATTAAAAAGAAAAGATCCTAAGTTAGTCTAGGGAAATTGGGAAAGGCTTACTGTGTTCATATTCAATATTTAAATCATTCACATTGATCTCCTTTTAAAAGAATGTATCTTTTCAAATGAAGACAATAGATATTTAGTAGATATTAAAAAAAAAAAATTTAGGGAGTATAAGTAGCAACCCTGCTAACTGAATACATTGGGGGACGAAGAAAAGTGAAGCTGACTTCTAGGTATTTTTGTTGATGAACCATTGGCCCTTAAAATGTTCTTCATTACTTTAATACTGTAGACACTGTTCTATAGTTATATTAGTCTTATAGTTTTGGTTATTTCATAGACATTATAATCACAACTTTGTATTCAAATTCTAATATCTTAATTTGTTTCCCTCTACTTTTGTCCCAATTTCCTTCTACATATCAGATAAGATTGTTTTCTTATTTAAAGTGCCTAATATTAATAGTGTTCAATCCCAGCAAATGATACTGATGGTTTGGAAAAGTTTTACCAAGCTGATTTCTGCTGCCTATACTTACCCAGATAATTTGCATAAGCTATCTGCTGTAGTTCCTATTCCCCAGGCTTTCACAGGCATTGCTTTCTATACATTAAGACTGTAATCTGCTCATTATGTCTTACTTCACTCTATTTCATCATCTTCTTGGCTACAGTAGAACCCATTCTCAGACCTGACTGCACACACACTCATACTGCTGATAAACCTAAATTACCTGGTTATTCCTATCAATGGGTCACTCTGCTTTTCTTTTTAGATTGCAAAATGTTGCTGCAACTAAACAAGAATGTGTGTGTGTATGCATGGCCTCTTCAAATGTTATGTTTTGAGACTCTAACGCAGTATTACTGTTACTTGGAAATATTTTCATTGTTTCTCTTAATTCCTTAGTGAACTCCCTCACAGTAATCTCTCTCAACTATCTCGTCTCCTCCCTCGGTTTCTCGGCTTTAAAGACTGTTAAGTTCACAATCCTTTCTCTCTCCTCCTAATGCATTAATAACAAACAAAATTAATCCACATAACCAGCTGTGTTTATATTTTTTGTGATTTCTTTATATACTCATATTCCTCCCCTTAAAAAGTTTTCATTTAATCTAGCAAAAATTAAGACAAGTGCAAAAAACATGAGAAAATGAGCTTTAGGCCCAGAAACCTAAACCCTTGAGAGGGTCTGGCAGAGCTTGGAAGTCTAAAAGCTGAGGAGACAGGCATGACAGGAATCCTTGGTCATCAATGTGAAAAGGATCCCAGGGAGACCGAAAGTGGGAAGATAATCCTACATGACATAGTCTTTTATGAATCTGCCCCTATTACTTCTTTGACTTAATCTCCTCCCACACTACGCATTACAGATGAGGCACTCACCTCTTCATTGTTCCTTGAACACGCCACACACTCCCACAGTCTCTTTACTTTTTCTCTACCTCTGTTGGAATGTGTTTCCATAAACTGCAGAATTACTAACATTTTTATTTCTTTTAGGTCTTTGCTCAAATATGTCCCCATCAGATGGACAGGACTTTCCGGATCACTGTAGGGTAAATAGCAACCCTCACCACATCCTCCGTCTTCTTTATGAATTTATTCTACTTCACAGCACTTAGCACCATATGACATTATATATACATTTTTTTCTTTTTTTCCTTTCTATCACCTGTCATTTGGATGAAAGCTCCCTAAGGAGGAATTTTCTTCTTTATTGTTCACTCTTGAACCTCAGCTCCTGCAATAAAGCAAAATGCATGATACACATTCAATAAATATAATGAATGAATCAGATAAGCCTGATACCCATGGTAAAGGGGGTAAATATAAGCATCAGGAGCACTGGAGGGAAGTAATCGTCCAAGCAAAGGGTAGGAATTCAGTTGTAGATGGTGAGCGAGATTCTCAATCTGGAAACTGATTCGCGGGTAATGGGCTTTGACAATGAGAGATCTGTTTTTCTGCCTGGTTCCTTATATAAGCAGAGATGGTGGCATTACACTTGTACCCCTTAGCTGTGACTGCCTGCAGGTGAGTTTGTGTACTTTCTGGAACAAGGCTGAGGAGATGATGGTGCCCATCCAAGCATCAACATTAGAGCCTGGCATCAAATCCATCATCAATTATGATGAGAAAATGTAGGAATGCTGCTCTCCTAGTAATGTAATCCCATTCAATTCCTGAAAGAATTGAAATTCCTTGCTAAAAATATTCACACTGTTTTCTTGATTTCCAGATAGAAAGAATGGTGATATTTGGTACTTTCTCATGATCTATTTCTGTGGTCTATTGTCACTTTCCTCTCTCTCCACAAGAAAGCCTCACTCAGAGACACGAACATTTTGTAGATTTTTTTCCCCAAACCATGCGTACAAAACAGATGCGGCTTCTGGTTCCTCTTGGCATGATAACAAACATAACTAGCTAAAAGAAGTTTAACTGATTTCGGAAGTTAAGTTCAACTCAGCTGATTATTCAAGCTGTCAGTCACCTGCTACTTATCACCAAGGTTCTAGAGTTCTCATTTGACAAGATTAAAATGATGAAAGGAAGACTGATTCTAGAATTAATTGTAAGGGACTAAAAGAAAACAAACATATTTCAAAAAACATACGCACAATATTTTGTGGTTTGCATACATTTGCCCTTCTCAGTTTCAGTGGAATGTGGGAATATCGTGCCAGATTTAAATCCATCAACTGGAACTTTCCTTCAGTGACAGATACCTTGTGAAAAGGAAACCAATGAGTAGGTATTGAATTTTGAAAGACTTATATTAGAAAAGATTGTGAAAAGAATTGTTAAGAAAATGTGTTCAGTGTTATGTACTAAACGTTAAATTCATAGCATACAGTTCTACGGGAAAAGTTCTAACTAAAACCAGGAGGCAGATGGTGAAGTTGGAAGACAAACACAATATCGCAATGAAGACGTCATAACAGCTGATGTAAATGTGGCGTTGCCTTTGTCAGCCTGTGTAGTTAAGCTGTAACTGCCATTTTAAAGTTCTCTTGATGCTTTTCTCTACCAATCCCTGCCACAATCTCCTGGAAAGATATTTTCCGTAGTAAACAAAGAAAGGAGCAAGATGTATGACTTTCTGTGATGTTAGTGCTGAACATTTTAAGACTTTCTACTCAGTATAAGACTGCCTTCAAATTTTAAATGCAGTGACAACTTGGTAACTTCATAAGTGGGGACTCCCCAAAAGGATAATTTTTAGTGACTCTTAACTGTCTCTTAACTGGTTATGCATTTTAAAATAAGCCAGAGGAGAAATATCAAGTTTCTTGCCTTGTACCATGTGGACAAATCCTTAGGGCAGCTCTCGCTGTGCGCTGTTATCCACAGTTCTGTAGATGAGTCTGTGATTACACCAGTTTTTGTAGCTAGAGACAGAGAAAGAACACAATTATGCTTTTAGACATTTGCCCAATACTAATTTTTGTTTATTTGTTTTGAATTTGCCACAGTAGAATTTGAATAATAGGTTATGCACTTTCCCATCCATGTATTAAGTTTGGGAATGTTGCTCTGCTCTGTGAGTTTCTTTCCTTTATTTTTTAAACTTATTTGTTTATAGCTGTGCCACAAGGATTTCTGTTATAGTGCGAAGACAAGGCATTTTCATCAGCACATTAAAAAAATATATATAATAATGATTTCACCTCATGGGAAAGATCTTTGAGCCATTTTTTCCTAATATCTAATGTTCTTAAACTCCATATATACTCCATATGTAACTTTCACTCCATTGCATAATTCGATATCGAATGAGACATGCAGTGTACCCGCCCCTACTTTCTTCGGGAAATAATTTTAGGGGGGGAAACCTAAAAGAGAAGTTATCAAGGGCATATGTACATAAAAGGAGAACCAATAAAATTTCCAGGCACAAATAAGTACTCAATGAGAAAAATTATGTTGATTATTCCCTAATACAACATGATTTTTTTTTTTCTATGAACAGTTTCTGTTTTAATGAGAAAGGACATTATTTATGGCAGGCATTAGACTGTAGTTGAATATGTACTTTAAACATTCTCTGTAGCTTTCTTAATTTTGCATAAACTGTTTTGTGCAACTAAAATTTCTTCATTTTTTTCCAATCTCTATATTCTAATATATTTGAATACTTCAATTGTATATTCTGTTAATATTGCTTGTAAAGTTTAGTATTTTTGGAATTGAGATTCCAATATTTTTTCCAAAGAGAGAAAAAGAAAACCAAAATGTTATTAATCATTGAAAGGCCATTTAAAATATCAATGACTTTTTATTTTAATGAACAAAATGTTAGTGACATATTGGCATAAAATAATTTATATATCTTTAGGACTTAGCATCCAGAGTTTCTTTTTTGCTGAAGAAAATAGTTCTTCTCTTGTCATGCATTATGTTCATCTGGGTTTCAGAAAAGGATGCTTCTTAATATGAGGAATCCATTTACATTTTTAAATATGCAAAGGCAAATGAAAATGTACTAAATTATTTAAATAATAATGTTTAGATGAGTGCATTTCTATCATACTGTCCTTTCTAGTTTGCCACAGAGCTGGGGTATTATAGTCTTAGAATATTTCTGTGAGTTAACCCTTGAATTTGATGGAGAAAACAGACTTTTAAGTATGTAAAATTAAACTTTCTAATTACCGAGGTTATGGTCCTATTTTTTAGTAGGCAGTCAATGTTGTAGGGAATAATGAATTTTCATTTTTTTAAGGTATTGAGTCCTCATTCTTAACAAAAACACCCAAAATATTCTTTAATTTTTAATTCTTAAGTACATTATAATCCCTAGGTGTTCTTACTTCTATTTTAAATGTTGAAACAATTTCATTTAATTAACATGAGGATGTATGATTTGTTCTCATATATTTTAAACATTGTATTTCTCAAATTTAATTATTAATGTATCTTTGTCATTGCTTCTGATGATTCTCATTAATGCAAGTGGCAATTATTTTTCTAGTTCATATACTTCTTTTTCAAATAGATCTTCTCTGTTACTTATGAATAATATTATTGTTGGCACTCAATGGTTAGTGATCTATACGTAATTAGCCTGCGTCTTCATTAATTTCTTTAAGAAATTAAGCTAATTACCCACATATTTATGTTTTCATTCATGTATTGTTTCTACAGGAAATAAATACTGCTATCATGGTATTAATAAGATGTCTTTCCACAAAAAGCACTGGCATTTCAGTGTAGTAAGGTGAGTTTGAATTTGGATCAAGTTGGATTTGGACTTAACTACTTGTGTTGCAATTAAATAACTGTGTGGCATTTAGCAGGTTACTTAAGCCCTTTTTAATTCTACTCACTTCTAAAAATGAAGATAGCTGTAATCATTTCCAAGAACTTTTGTGAGGATTTAATTAAAATCAGAATCATAAATATCCTGGCACCAGTAGATATCTACTGCTACCATCCACCAGGATGGAAAGCCAAGAATGCCCTGAACCCTAGGGAAACCTATCTGAAATTTGTATATCTGACGTGTATTCAAAACTGCTGGGCTAACCTACAAAGCAGGTTGGTAGTAATGATTTATTTCCCATAATACTGTTATTTATATCACCCTTTATGAACTTCTTTATAAACTTTTTTATTTTCAGAGAACTCAAGAAATAAAAGGTAGTATACCTTTATTTTTCCTCCATATTTTAAGCTCCTCAACTTGGAAACTATGAATTTTATAGTCAGGATAAGCCATATTAAGCTGAGGCAACAAAATAAAAAGCATGTTCCTTCTTCAGGGACTTTCCTTATTCAATAAAACTGTCAGCTATGCCTCCTTTGGTAGGCCACATGCTTGACCTCAATATTTTGAAATAATATCTTGACTTTCTTGATTAGAATTTAAAATATTAGATTTATTATTACTCTTCTGAATTTATTGGACTGGAAGAATAAATTGTTGCAACAAAAAATGTATAGACATTAGATTGCAAAGGAACTTGACTACTTTCTGCAATTTTCAACTGTACATTGAATAAATTAAGCAATCCTTTTTTTTTTTTTTTTTCCTTTTTTGGTTCATTGACAAATATTAAATCATCAAGTTCCTGTTAATATAATCATCTATCTAAGAACCTCTAAAAATTCTCACAATTATTATTCTTAAATATACATATAGATGACCTGATGTTGATTTCTTGAGGTCTAAGATCATGTCTAATTTATTCACTCCTTGAATTTCATTCTTAACACCGAACCTAGTACTTAGTAGATACACAAAAATTATTTGCCAAGTAAAATAAAGGTAAAATGTGTAATATGTACAACAGATACTAGAAAGAAATGTACCAACAATTTCATTTTTAATGTTAGTTTATTGTAGAATATTTATTATCCTTATTTTTTTGAATTTTATTTTATTTTTTTTTATACAGCAGGTTCTTATTAGTTATCTATTTTATACATATTAGTGTGTATATGTCAATCCCAATCTCCCAATTCATCCCACTACCACCACTCCCCATGTTTAAAAGATAATGCAGTATTCATGTTTCTACAGTAATATTTTATGCATATAAAATAATATTTCTAAACTTTCAATACAGTCAAAACATATGGTTTACAAGGGTTAATACATAAATTCATTACATAAAATTCAATTAGTCAGCCATCCCCTTGAAAAAATTGAACTAGCCCATAAGATGCTACATGCATACATATAATTTTATCAATATATATATGCAACAAACCATCTGATGTTCCCCTAGCATTAGAACAGATTACTATTTGTTTGCTGGACAATGAATTGGAGATTTTTTTCTTTAAGGACATCTTTCCCAACATATGCATATAGTTTGACATCAGAATCATATTTAATAATAAGCACATGGGACATGAGACTATTTGAAGGATATTGCAGAGCAATATCTCTCATCTGTATTCGCTCAAGGGCATAAGTTTATTGATAAGATGAGAAGTGGAAAAACCTGCATTATGTAAATCTTCTTTCTCTCCTCTACTTTAAAAAAAATTATATAACACACATAATCAAATTCTTTATAATTTAGAAATGAGCAATATAGTGCTCCCTTGCGTATGCAATGTAATGGGTGATATAAAATAAATGAATATTAGGTTTAAAAAAATCCATGACAATAAAGCTGGAATGAAATGTGCCATAGCAGTGACTATCTCATAGCAATAAGATATGTATGGCATTTTCCCCTCTGATTTTCTGGATTTCTAAATTTTCTATAAACAATACAGATTACCCTTATAACATTAAATCTCTAGCTTTTTAGAAGTAAAAAAAATACATGTTAAAATACTCATTCTGTATTGATCATATTTTAAAGTATTTGTTGTGATTTTTGCATGGAGTTTAGGAACATTCCAAATCTAGTTAAATATTTATATTTTGTGATAACTCTCCCTTGTCTTTTTTTTTTTTTTTTTTTTTTATCTTGGCAGCTTATAAATAGAGCCATCATGGAAATGATGAAATTTAAAACTGAGCGTGAATTTTTTTTCATATTTAAATTATCAAAGATGTTAGGGTAGGACATAACAGAAAAGCAAGGAAAGCTAAGATTTGGAGGCAGGAATAAGTACAATATAAGTAGAGTGGGTGTGGGAAGAGGCATAGAGACTAATCTCACTGGATCAAAGCATTTTTGTAAGCAAGGAATATCATTTTGTTAAACTGAAGACAAGTTTCCTCTGCAGCTGTACATATCAAATATATACATACATACAAATAATTGGGAGTTATTAAAGTTTCCAAAAAAGTTAATAATATAATAAATGTTAGTTTTGGAGATTCGGCATGTCTATGAAGTTTAATATAATTTGTATTTTGATATTTTTGACCTTTAATCCTACTGAAGAAAGGTTGAAACTACACAATTTTACCATGGTGTATCTTACTAATAAAATTTATTTCATGGTTTATGCTTATAAACTAAGAACAAGGTCTGAAATTAAAACTGGTAAAATCACCACAAGGTATGTGATTAGTCATGTGTAGAAGTTTCCTGCCACTAGAGATAGTATGTAAATGTGTCACTGATTCAACTAAAGCGATCCCAAAATCTCATCAATGAGACTAATCTTAAATCACTTTGAGAGGACTGCCATAGAAGTAATGTAAGATAAAAGTTTATCTTGTCACTTGAAACATAAAATTTTATAGCAAAAAAAAAAAAAAGTCTGCATAAAGACAAGAAAAATAGAGGCAAAAAATGCCTTTATTATATTTTTTTATTCGCAGCATTGACTAGGAAAACATTTTATGTTTAGTGATGAATGACTTAACACTAACCAAATAAGCAATCACAATAATTAAGATTGATGGATAATCTGTTTGTATTTGACAGACAATGTTCACTATGGTAATACCTTCACCTAAGTCTCTTTGTTCTCTTAAGTCTATTCATAGGATTGTCCTATGGAAATGAATTGTCCCTGTTATCTTGTGTCATTGAGTAGGTGGGCAAACATTTATTGAAGCTTATCACATGAGACAATAGACTCAATTTTAAGTGAAGATGACAAAGAGGAAAAGAATGCCAGCTATACCTTAAGGAGCTTATTTCCTTTTGAGAGAGAGATGCAAACAAATAGCAGTTTCAATGTAAAGTAATAAG
The DNA here is from genome assembly GCF_028023285.1 of Balaenoptera ricei. Taxonomy (NCBI): domain Eukaryota; kingdom Metazoa; phylum Chordata; class Mammalia; order Artiodactyla; family Balaenopteridae; genus Balaenoptera; species Balaenoptera ricei. The sequence continues at coordinate 181,512,019 of NC_082639.1, forward strand.
TATAATGATTAAGGCAGATATAGCATTAATGAGTAATAGGTAAGCTTGGCTAGTCAGGAAGAATTGTAAGAGAAGTAACCAACCCAGTCTGGGTCTTTAGTAACAAGAATATTGAGCAAGATAAGAAAGTTTAAAATGGCATTCCGGATATAAAGATTATGAAAAAAAATACTTCAGAATACCTCGTGAATGTAATAAATAAAAGTAGCTCAGCAGAACTGAACTCTAAAACGTAAGTTTGGGAAAGCTGATAAATGAGGGTGACTGTATTTGTATGTCTTCTATGACAAGGAAGCTGGGCACATACAGTGAAGTTGGTTTTCTTGGCATCTGCCTACCTTATTAAATTGATTTGTTTTCTTGTCTTAGCAGGATCTTACCATATTCTACCACTTTTGTCAACCAAATATTCAGACTCTTTCTTTATAATCACTTTTACTGAAACACTTTCCATGCTTATTTTGAAGAAAGTGAGTAATTTTTCCGTGTATCCTAAACTTGCCTCACACATCATGTAAGAACCACCCGGGGGAGACATTTTCAACACATTCCTGATTTTCTTCTCTTGGAACTTTTGATTCCATAAGTCTGAATTTGTGCTAATTTATCTGTATTTATTACAAGAAGTTTGTATGAATCTGATAGAATTGGACAACAAAACGGAGTAAGATATCACTGTTTTTTGATGTATATCTGGGAAACATTTTGTTATATAGGATAATTACAAAACAAATTGAGGAGAAATTGTTTACAAAATATTGGAATATATTAGTTCTTCCTATATATGCAGTTCAACTGCATCTTTGGTCTTCAGAATACTAACATTGACAATGCACAGAAATAGAAAATAAATAAACAGAAGTGTGAAAGAAAGGAGTTGGAAAGAAAAGAAAATTGACGACTGTCTTGTAGCAAGAGAACAAAAGGGAAAGGAGGTGTCATATTTTTGTACATGTAGTTGGTTGTATCTCAATTATAATCACAAATGATATTTCTAAGAAAAGCAACAAGTTTTCACAAGATACTGTGCCAGAATTAATTTAATGGGAAAGAGAAGTGTACTCTATTTTGCTGCACACAGTTAAACAGGCAAGAATAGGGCCATTTTTTTTTTAAGAAAGAAGACTTTTATTAATGCTAAATTATTTTATCCCACACCAGATCAAGCTACCATGAAACTAATAGAAAATAAAAAGGCTGAAATGTATTTAGGTTGAAAATAAAGTCCTCGGGACTTCCCTGGTGGTCCAGTGGTTAGGACTCCGAGCTCACAATGCAGGGGGCCTGGGTTCATCCCTGGTCAGGGAACTAGATCCCACATGTGGCAACGAAGATCCCACGTGCAGCAACAAAGACCCGGTGCAGTCAAATACATAAATAAATTTTTTTTTTTTAAAAAGAAAGAAAATAAAGTCCTCTGCTTTAGGTAATATCTCCAGGAACCTCATATACATGTCTAATCTCAAATTTTATATTTCATTTTTATGTTTTCTGTTACATGAGTGCATATATAATTAATAAATGTGAAAGAAACTTAAAAATTCTCCATTCACCATCAGTTATCTTTATTGAATTTTTATCTTCTTTGTTGTTTTATTTGACCATAGTTTTTATGATCACTCCAGTTCTAAAGTTCTAAAACAAATTCTGTCAACTAATCATGCCAGAGCCCTGTATGTGACTGAATCTCAACCAGTTGGTAGGGCTGTGTGTGTGTGTGTGCGTGTATAGGATTTGTGTGGCAGAGCTCATTAGAAATGGAGCTTAAAATACTACTTCTTGATCATGCACTAGCTAGCTAATCCTAGGCAATTCCTGACAATCCAACCAGCAATACATATAATGTATTTATTTAAAAACCCCTCTTTCAAAGATCCTTTTTATTTTATAAAGTACTTTAAACTTATTGGCAGATTTAAATCATCATTGATTTGATTTTTCTGACTGAATTGTGCCAGCCCATTGTTAATAAGGTATGCTTTTCATTTTATTACCCCATGGATATTCATTCCATTAAAAGTAGCTTTGCTGTGTTAGTATAAAATTTTAAAATAACAGAAGTGTTCCAAAACCAATCTTTAATTATATGTTATATATTTCAATTACATACATATAAGGGTTGCTTATAAGTATAGTTCCATGTGCACTTTAAGTTTTTTAATATAGCATGTTTTTAAGAAATGTAAATATGAAACCAACAAAACTGCATTCAAAATGCTAATGAATATATTCTTTTCATATTCTATAATTTATTGAAAAAAGAGCTTTCTTTTTAAGAAACTGCTTCCATCTTAGTCTGGTAATGTTAACTGAGAAGAGACATGAAAGGGTCTTACAGCTGAGATATTTGTTATTTAATCCTATGGTGTCACCAGCTTGGAAACAAGCAACTGTTATGTTAATAATTGGGGAAAATAAAGTTCATATGAGCTATTTAATTTAATTTGATTTATGTGTGCATTTATAGTGTAAGTCAGGGAAATATGGTCTTGAATATTGAAAATATTTCAATGCTTTATTTCATAAACCAAACTAAAAGATATTATGCAAATGAAAATATACACAAAACAAAAATTGCAATGGACAGTCTCATAAAGTTATTAAAAGGACAAAAGGAAATACAGGGGAAGAGGTCTAGCATGTTACCATGTGAGAATCAGTTGACTAACGCTGATCATTACCAATACTAATATCCAAAGAAGCCATTTTCCTTTAGATTTGGGGAATATTATGCAGAGTATATAAGTTGTTTGCTTCTGTGACATGCAATACAGACTTTGCTGTTCCATTATACTACTCATAGACAGTAACATATGCATTTTAATGGAAGAACAGAGATGTGACTTGTAGAAAATGTCAGGGGAAATGAATTGTGAGTGGCCAGTAGATAATGGGTAAGTACGTAAAACTGGAGCAAATACGCCATGTTAATGAGCAACATTGTGTCAAAGAGACAACTGTATTATTGCAGTGCAACTGTATTATTTTTGTAACATTATCATTCTCATGACGAGTACTGGTATACAAATGTAAAATAGATAGCTAGTGGGAAGCAGCCACATAGCACGGGGAGATCAGCTCCGTGCTTTGTGACCGCCTAGAGGGGTGGGATAGGGAGGGTGGGAGGGAGGCAGATGCAAGAGAGAAGAGATATGGGAATATATGTATATGTATAACTGATTCACTTTGTTATAAAGCAGAAACTAACACACTATTGTAAAGCAATTATAATCCAATAAAGATGTTAAAAAAAAAAAGAGAGAGAAAAAAAGAGTACTGGTATAAAGTAATTTTTAACTTCATGTAACTAAGGATTTATTATTTTATATTAATCACATAATTTGGATTGCCTAAGGTCCAGTATAAAGTCTGGAATATTCGTGACCCTTAAAATGTCTCTATTGTATTTGTTGAAGAGCAATAACTTCCTAGAATAAAAATTAATAATAATCTTTACAGGAATTAATTTTCATCAATACTTCAGAGAACTGGAAAATAATTATATAAAATATTAATGCTAATTGTGGCTTTTCAATACTAATTATTGAATCAAAAGTAGGTTTAATTACCAAGGATTATTTACACTTTATGAAACAATTTTTGATTAAAGTTACAGTAGGAAGGTAAAGAGGAGGAGGGTAGAATAAGAGGAGAGGGGGATGGGAAGGGGGAGGAAGAGGGAGAAATAGATACAAAAAAAAAGGGAACAAAGAAATTACATGGTTTAAAAAATTGGGAAATTATGAGAATTTCTATATGATCTTATCAATTAATATTTCTCATTCATTAGCATATTAAATCATTGAAATAATGCAACAGGAAAATGTGTCCAGGTTCCACAAAAAAATAAATGTTTCAAATATACATTATTTTTAAAATGGGCAAAAGATTTGGAAGACATTTCACCAAAGAATACACTGAAATGCAAACAAGCATGTGAAAAGGATGTTCAACATCATTAGTCACTAGGGAAATGCAAATGAAAGCCTCAATAATTTACTATTCCACCCCTCTTGAATGGCTAAAGTTAGAGTAGCAATATCAATATTGGGAAGGATGGGACATAACTGGAACTCTCAAATTTTGTTTGAGAGGATGGAAAATGACACAATCACTCTGGGTAACAGTTTGGCAGTTTCTTACAAAGCTAAAAAAACGCTGATAATCGGACCATATAATCCCATTCCTAGGTAACTATTCAGAAGAAATGAAAACATTTATCCACACAGGAACTAGTACTTGAATATTCACAACAGCTTAATTCATAACAGCCAGAAATGAGAAACAACTTGAATGTTTTTCAGTTGGTGAAAGGATCAACAAATTGTCGTTCATCCTTAAACGGTACCCCTGCAGTAAAGATTGGAGCCAACCTCTAAAATATGCAAAAATATGGATAAATCTTAAAATCAATATGTTACTTAAAAGATGAGATAAATTATTATCATTATATAATATAATTTAATTCATATAAAGCTGTAAAAGGGGCAAAAATATAATCACAGAAAGTGGAAGCTCAGTATATGGGGACCCTTAACTGCAAAGAAACACTTGGGAACTTTTTCTCATAATGAAAATACTCAGATTCTTAATTGTAATGGTGGTTATATGATTGTTAACATTTTACACAACTAATTGTACTCTAAGGATTAGTGAAGATTTCTATACGGAAAGTTTAATTTAGGAAAGTGATCATATTAAAAAATAAAATCCTTGTGAGATTCTCTCTAGCTCTGTCCACTTCCCCAAATTTTTTTATATCAGGAAGAGTTGAAACAAATTAAAAAATAACACTTTTAGTAATAAGGATGTGTGATAAATTTACTCTAATAGATGAACCCTAACTTTGGGTGAATTGGTTAACATGGCAGCTTTCCAATCATGTGCAATTTTAAAAGGCATATTGAAAGTCAGCCTTGCATGGTCTCAAGGACTAAATGTTAAAGGAATTAAGAGGTAAAATTTGTAAAAGGAGAGACAACTGAAGAATAATTCATCTTGGTCTAATAAAGTAGAAAACATAAAATAAATTTGATAAGTAGGTATGATGGTCCATTCAGCTTATCCTGAGGACATTTTATTCTAGCTATTTCTCATTTGATAAAGGAGAATTTTCAGGATTTATGTTTGGTCAGAATTTAGTTTCCAATATTTTGTATTTCATACTGAAATTGCTTCCTCCCATTATTAGCATATGTGATAAGATTATATATATATACACACATATATATATACACATATATAATTATACATATGTGTATATATACATATATATAATTACATAAGTATAGTTCACTATAACAGAATAAAGCATAAATAGATAAGAAGAAAGACATAGGGAGGAAGGGGATGGTAGAGAAAGAAGGATTGGATTTAGAATAACTGCCCCTGTCTCCATGCCTGCATCTGCCACTTTCTCAGTTATGACTATAACCAAGTCACTTAAGCTCAAAATACTCATTTTTTTTCCTATAAAATGATTCAATTCAATTAGTGAATAAATGATGTGCAATCTGTAAAGTATAATAAGAGGAGGAATATAATTAAAGATGCCATAGTATACTTTCTCTGATTCCTTGAGAAAGCAAATTTTTTTCTTTCTCCTGGGCTTTCTCTCACACAGGACATCCTCCTTGAAATGTTCTGTTAACCATCCGACTCAGTGGGTTTTATATTGTGAATTTTAGAGGAAGCCTAACTCAAAGACTAAAACAAATCCATGTTTAATAAACGTGACTCATTTTATCACAAAGTTAAGAAATGTTCAGTTAACGCTGGATCATTCCAGAAGGTAAAACAATGGCACTAAGGCCAAGATTCCTTTTCTCTCTTTCTGGCTTTCTTCCCTCTTCCTTGATACTGTCTTCATCCCTAGGTTTGTCCTCTGCAGCTGCTCCAGGTCCTCCTTTAGCCGCTGCAAACCATCCAATGCATCAGACCCCTGGAGCCCACGAAGCTGCGTCTTCTAGAACTTAGCGCTCTGGCTGATTCTGGATTAACTGGCTGTGGCTGGACAGCGCACTATGGGATTGGCCTACATGAACTAGAATCAACCCTGAGAGCTGGATGTGATTTTCTACAGAAGCATTTTGATAAAAGAAAAACTGAAGTCTGTTGGCTAGAATCTGGGGTGGGATCAAAAATATTCACTAAAATCAACACAGTCACCTTTCTCTTATGGCACTGTTTTTCTCTCAGTACTTCTTCATTATTCTGGTAACTTGCTGAATATCTGTTTTCCTCAATGCACTGTAAGCTCCTTGAGGGTAGGGACGATTATACCTCCCTTCTTTACTGTTCCATGTCCTGCACTTACTATAATGCCTGGCACATAGTGTGGACTAATTACATTGTAATAATATGACATATTATTATACATATTATAAAAATGAATGAAAGACTAATGACACCATAAATATGAATTTGCTTCCATTATCATAGAATAAACTTTATAATAAAGTGGTCAGTCTATGGTACATGCCACTAGAGTTGCCAAAGACAGGTTTTCATGATAATCATATATCTTCTTTATTTTTTACTTTTGGTTTTCGACTTGTCTTTTTTTCTTAATATTTCCTTTGCTTTTTCTGCTCTTATGCCTTGTACTTGAAACCTGCCCATTATATATCTGTTAACATTCATTAAGTCCTGCTAGTTGCTCTAAGATGGATTCCTAACATCAAATAAAAAATGTGCACTGGAACATTAACCTTGAACTTACATCTTTTATGAGTTGTTGAACAAAAAATACACATGAAATGAAATATTTGTGAATCTGGACTAGGAAAAGATTTCATAGATATAACACTCCCAAAATGATATATTAAAAGAAAGGAAAAAGATAAATTGGACCTCACCAAATTAAAAACTTCTGGTTTTCAGAAGATTCTATTAGAATGAAAAGCCAAAGACTGTGAAAACAATATTGTAAATAATATATTGGATAAAGGACAAGTAATTAGAATATATAAAGAACCTTCAAAACTCAATAATGAGAAAACAAAAAAATTAAAAGATTTGAACAGAGTTCACCAAAGAGGATTATATAAATGGCAAATAAGCAAAAGAAAAGACATTCAACACCATTGGTCATTAAAGACACACAAAGTAAAACCACCTATTAGAATGGCTGTAATTAAAAATGTTGGAATGTTATATTCCCTATGTATTTTACAGGGTTATAAAACTTCTCTCATTTTAAATATTACCCCAAAAGTAATTTGAGAAAAAAAGGTTTTTGTGAAACTAAACTTTACTTTAAAAAAATCATATGAACAAGCAACTCTCAAACAAAACTGAATTAATAAGATTTCTTGTCTACCTAACTACATGACAGATTTCTTGTCCGAGTCCCCTTCCTCAAAGAAACCTTATGTGGAAACCAAGCTAGAGATAAGGATTCTTCCCTGATGCAGTTAAGGGAAAGGAAAAGGCCAGAAATTTTCTTTGGCAAACAATTCCATTCATGGCCATTTGTGTGTGACTGCTTTGCTTCAAGTACAGTACACTCTTTGCAGGGAAGGCCAGATGTCGTTCAGAGTGGTAGTGGTACTCTCCAACCAGCTGAAAGTGCAGGAGGTCATCTACTGTCATCTGTGAAGATTTAACAAGAGTGTGCATATATCTAAAGATCAAGTTATACACTTTATATGTGAAGTTTATTATACATCAACTATACCTCAACAAAGATATGTAAAATATGCCATATAATTATGTACATTTCAAAATTTTGTCCTGTTTTGCATTATTTTAATGCATTCAGTTAAGATAAATTATTATCCTACTGCTTCAAAAGGTTGTACATATTGATTCCCATTCTCTATCATTTGCAGTTAAATAATACTGATTTATTCTATATTTGTAAATAAAATACTCCAAACAATTTGTCTGTTTGCTGCATGTCTTGAAAAAAGAACAGATGGTATCCAATGCTACATTTTATTGTCAATTTGGCAGATGTTATCAGTGGAATCAGCAATTTATTTTTCATTTTATTTGGCTTTTTTGATAGAAGTATGGGTAGGAAATTTAACACAAGTTTATGCTCCTTTAAACACAAGTCTCCTTTTAAACATATTGTTTATAAGAAAGGTAAAAGACAGATAACAGCATGAACTCATCGTGACCTTTAATTCCACAAGATATTATATTTTACTTTGTGTAATCAGAATAACCACTTAGAAAATGCTTACTATCTAAATATTGGATCTTCATAATTTCCCTTTTATTCTAGTTATGAAAACCTATTTTTTCACCATTGGAAACATATACTGTTATGTAAATTGAATGATTACAAAAAAAAACCCCTAATATTTGGAGCTTATAGAAAAAATAGGACTCATGAGTGAACTGGAATTATAATTCATTTTATGTATTTCCTCCCTTTTCTCTCTTCAGTATTTGTATCTCTTTGAAACACTGTTTAATAAAAGAAAAGATTTAATGCTAAACTTGATTTATGTCAGATTTTGGGGTCAACTATAGCTTTTTTTTCCTCCCCCCACCCCTGGATAAGTGGGGTTTTTTTTTTATGATGTTGTTTTATTTTTTGGTTTTTGTTTTAAATTTTAATTGAACGTTATCCTGATTTTCACTTTAGTTCCAAAAATAACTTTTAATAAGCACATAGATGAATAATTAAGTTCCAAAGTTCAGTTAAATTCCAAAAATACTCTAGAAGTCCAAATTTCTATTTTTTAAATGTGATTAAAATATTTATACAAATTCCTATGTATATATTCATTCGGTGACAGTCATCTTAGTGCTACCCCCATTGTGAGGAAGACGGACCCTTCTGAATTTCTCTCCACATGTCTTCCCAGCGGAGGGCACTCACCTCCTCCTTCTCATGATGCTTGAATCCTGTGCTGCTAATAGTGGTTCTGGTTTAATCTTGACAATTATTCCAATTGTTTCCTCAAAAAACAATATCAGAATATGAAATTTTATTTACTCTTATTCTCCTTCTTTGTCCACTTCTTCAAGAAATTCCAGAGATTTACATAGTTAACTTTCTGCAATGACTTTGTTCCAGGAACAGAGCTGTGCTACCTATAGCAAGGTCAAATTCAGTTAGTTTGCACTTGATAATCCAATGTGAGCTTGATGTGGAGGGACAGGTTAGCGATAGTAAAGAAGAGGGCCCCTTGCCTCTGTTTGGAGTGTTGATGTATATATTAAAATTACATGAAATATATTTTACTTAAGAAGCCATCTGTTAAAAAAGTAAGTAAAACTAAGGTTCATGTTGTTAAGAGGATCAAAAATAAGTGTTATTATTGTATGCTGAGGTGGAATATTGTTTATAAATAGGTGTTTTAAATAACATACCTTACGTTATTCAATTATTTATTGAACAAATTATTCTCTGGAATCTACAAAATGCTGGATTCTGTTCTAGACACTGGATGCATAACTGATATAAAATATAGTCTATTCTCTCAGAGTGGTAAATTTAAAAATTAATACAAAAATATATAATATATCAGGCTGAGGTTGTACTGCTGATAAAAATAATTCAGGAATCCAGTATGGTTATTTCACATGTAATGGTTAAGAAGGAACTTTTCCATAAGGTGACATTTGAGTTGATGGAAGTGATGGAGTAAACCATGGATATTTGAGAGAAGTTTTTGGCAGAGAAAATGGCCAGTGCAAATGCCCTGAGGATAGAGTGTCCTTGGTGAATTCAGTGAACAGCCAGAACGTCAGCGTGGCTGGAGCATAGTAAGCAGAGAATTTGGGGCAGCAGAGGATGGGAGAGGTCGTGGTTGGGAGCCAGATTATGAAGGGCTTTGGTATCACTGCAAAGTAGATTTTTAAACACAAAAGTAACAATCTAAAATGGTTTTATAGAAACACTGTGGCTATTTTACTGAAAAAAGATAATATGAAAATAAAAGACAAGTGGGAAAATAACTGAGAAGGCTATTGTAATACTCCAAGAAGAGATGGTGATGTTTTAGAACAAGAATTTGCTGATGGATTGATGTGAAGCAAGAAAGAGTAGAGTCAAGGGTAACTTTAAGATTGAGTTAAGGTTGACTACTAGATTTTTGGACTAAGTGACTGGCAGAATTGAATCCTTAGGTTATATATGAGCAGAATTGGGGGTGGAGATAGTAAATTCTGTTTTGCATGTAATACACTTGTTAGGTTATTTTTTAGATATTAGACATGGAAGTGGAGATAAAGAGGAGAAAATCTGCATTTTACTCTGGTTAATTACATTTTTGAAGAGAGGTATTTATAACTTATAGATAGGTAATTACCTTTTTTTTTTCAAATTTTGTGTTATTGCTCCTTGGATTAAAGCTAAGTAATTACTTCCAAAACAAAATCTAACACCTTGATTATAACTAATACCTAGGCATTTGTTCCCCCTACCATCTAAACCCAATATCTTACCACGCCATTCTTGTGATCATCATTCCTATGCTTTCTTCTTTATATAATGTATTCTATTTATATGGCATTCTACCAAGTATGTTTTAATTTCATACATTTTACCTTTTTAATTTATACTGAGAACACATTTTTTATATATTATGTTTGTATACATGAGTATTTTTTAACTTTACAAAAAGTTTATGTTTTGGATAATCCTGAGAACTACTGTTTTCATTTAATGTTAAGTTGTTAAAACTTGTGCATATTTTTTCTGTGTTGCTATTATTTATTTATTTTGACTGATATATAATATTCCACTCTGGGAATATGAAAGACTATTCACTCACTCTTTTGTCAATAAATATTTGCATTTTAGTTGCAACACTGACCAACAGGCACAGTGGATGTACTACAGACATTTTAGTACAAGTCCCCTGTTTGTTTCCCTTGGAAATATACCAAAATATAAAATTCCTGTGTGTTTGATATCTCAATGTTCAAATTTAGGAGGATTTGTCAGTTTTTCCAAAGGCATATTATCATCTTACTTGCCCATCAGTTACTCACAAGATATTACATAGAATAATATCCTCTCCAACAATCTCTAGTAACTGTCTTTATGAAGTTTGCTAATAAGATGTGCAGTGCTTCTACAAGTATTAGATTATCAAAAGATAATGAATGGAATAAGTAGCTAGATAAAAGCAGGGCATGTGAGGGCACATGTTCAGTGTGCCCTGAGCCCAGAAATAAAGTTAATCCACTATGTGTCTCTGCTGTCCAATAAGTAATTTCTTGAGAATGCAGAGGTTGTGTATTCATTTAAGCATCCACTTCGATAGATTTTTCACCTACTCAATTCTAACAAAATTGCTTTTATCAAAATAAAAAGGACACACCACTGTAAAGCAATTATACTCCAATAAAGATGTTAAAAAACAAAATACAAAGGACATCCACATTGTTAACGTATCAATCTAAGGAAAACTTCTCAACCCTCATCTTAATTTAGGAATCAGCAGCATTTGGTATAGTTGATTCCTCCCTCCTTTTTTGAACTTTCTTTGATAGAATCACAGAACTAGATACTTAACCTGTTTCTCCCCCTCCCCCCAACATTTCTGATAATTACCCCTGGTCCTCTTTGGTGGTTTCACTTCTTCTTGACTATTTTCTAATGTCGGAGAACCTCAAGGCTTGGGGCTTGACTTCCTCTCCTTCCTGTCTACCCTTACTAACTTTTGTGTTCTTAATTTCCTAGTATTTAACATCACACTTGAGCACTAGGCATTATGCCCAGCACTTTCTGACTTGTTCACTTTGATGTCTATTAAGAATCTCAAAATTAATATATGCAAATTGAGCTATTGATTCTCCCCAGACCTGCTCTTCCATCCAGTTTAAAGATAACTCCCTTTTTCTAGTCCGTTGGCTCATTATTCTTGGTGTCAGCTTTTAATTCTCTCTGTCTCTGTTGCTCTGTTTCTCTTTGTGTCTCTCTTTCTCTTTTAAACACACCCCACAAGTATACACACACACATACACACACACACGTTTCGACATCTGGAATGCATGAAAACTCTGTCATCTTCATCTTTAAAATGCAGTAATTCCAAATGCTGTTTTGAAATGCACCTTCCCGCCCCCACTACCCAATAACTATATTACTTCCTTCACAAGCGCAAAGCTCTACTGCAGAAATTTCTTGGGGAAATGACAAGAATTATTATAAAATCTTGTTTCAGGGATCTTCAAAATTACCAAATAGCTCTATTCTCTCCTGGTTCAAGCTTGTCATTGCCTTTCTTTCAAATAAGTCTCCACACAGCAACCACAGTATGCAATTAAAAATCTGAGCCATATCCCGGCACTTAAAAAAATAAAGATAAAACACTTCAGTGACTTTTCACTCAAGTAAACTCAAAGTCTCTGGTTTGACTTACAAGACCCTGTAGGATCTGGATCCCTATTAATTTTTTAATCTTTACAATTCCTGCTATTCTTTCTTACCTTGTTTACTTCTTTTCTCTCACATTAGACTTAAGCTCCATGAAAATGGACAACTTTGCACTGCCTTTATCTCCAGGAGTTGAATTCATTTGGCAGATTGTAAGTGCTCTGAAAATATTTTCAAATAAGTGAATTATTTAAAATATTTTTTCTTTGAATGTATGCATAATAAAGGCTTTTAAAAATCATCTTTTATTCAAGAGAAAAGATTTGTCTAGAGAAACCTTTTTGTTTTGATTTTCTTGTATTTAATTAGATTAGCTCTGCTAGTGTAAATGTTAATGTAGGAAACTGTAAGCATTTCCTAAATTTTAAAATAAAATGCATGGGGTTCAAACATCTGCTCTTTTAGGAGCAAAAGAAGAACAAATGTATCTTCTATTTTTTAAATATTGTATATATGTGATATGGAATCTAATTTTTTCCCTCAATACCTAAACAACTATCCCTGAATACTTTTTAAAGCCATTCTTCATTTCCTTATGATTTTTTAATGAGTTCACTTCAATGACAAGACTTGTAAGTATTTTAGCAATTGCTTTTAGAATACCGTGTGTTCCTCTAAATACCTTGCAAAATAACGCAACATTAGCAGTATAATTTCTTCATAAACAACCACTAATTTGATTTGTTAAATTGATTGATTTCTGACTCTCAACCTATAATTTCATTCAAGTATAATAAATCCTATTCGACTTTTGTAGGGGGTTTATACCATATGTTATGAATTTGATTTGTTGATCTTTGAATCAGGAGTCCGTACCTGTACTTTTGGTTAGATGGGTCTATAGAATCCTTTTACTGGTTTGATTCTGTTGCTGTTTCTTCATTCTTCATTATTTTAGCTCTCCTACTGTACATTTTGATGTTGAAGGCTTCAAAAATTTTATAAATTTTAAAACAAAATTGATGGAATTTACCTATTCCGTGAAATTTGGAAGAAATGAGAGTATACTTTTTTAAAGTAGTAACTTAAGGGTATTTTCAATTTCTTCCAAAGTTTTTTTTTTTTTTTTTAATTTTTCATCTTAACCACTTTATTTATTTATCTGTTTATTTATGGCTGTGTTGGGTCCCCGTTTCTGTGCGAGGGCTTTAGTTGCGGCAAGCAGGGGCCACTCTTCATCACGGTGCGCGGGCCTCTCACTATCGCGGCCTCTCTTGTTGCAGAGCACAGGCTCCAGACGCGCAGGCTCAGCAGTTGTGGCTCACGGGCCGAGTTGCTCCGCGGCATGTGGGATCTTCCCAGATCAGGGCTCGAACCCGCATCCCCTAGCATTGGCAGGCAAACTCTCAACCACTGTGCCACCAGGGAAGCCCTAAAGTTTTATTTCTAAATACACGTTTTTTCATTGAGATAATTCTTGATAACAGGAGGCAAATATTTAATTTTTCTCTTGAAATAAATGTGGTTAAGTTGAAAAGAAAAGTTGTTAATATACGTTTGATCACTTCTAATTTTAAAAAAAATAACATAAAAAGGTAATGCTTGAAAGAGCAGTAGTCGTGGGCATTTAGTCCAGAGAGCAGAATTTACCTTGTTTTACCTGGAAGAGTGCAAGTATATGGACCCAGATTATTCCACAGGAATATAGATAAAAAGCATGAAATACATTTTAAAAACTAAAGTTGTTTTTGATGTATTTGTGTGAGAACAAAGGAAGAGCATAAAAAATGTACTTGTCATGGTCACTTTTGGAAGATGTTACATCAGATACAGATAAGCACAAAGAGAGAGTGAGGAATAAAAGCCTCACCTGGCTGAGAGTGGAGAGGGCCTCACAGTGTAAGGACAACCTCATGCTACATATGCCTGCTATTGTCAGCGCATGGCCCTCTGCATAAAGGATATTATTATTAATGAGACTCCAAGTCTCAATAAGAAAGTAAAATGCTGCTAGCCTCCAAACAGAATAATTGGCTTATCAGGCAATAAACTGTGTGCCTTTTATAACATGTGCAATTATATTATCACTCTATAAGTTTTAAAATTTGTTACATTTAAAACTAAAATAATTTCAAATTTTAAATAAAATCAGTATCTTAGAGAAATAAGTTTCAATATACACCACCATACGTGTGTGTGTGTGTGTGTGTGTGTGTGTATATACAATGCTATACATATTTATGTTGTCTAAATGCTTCCCTCAGACAACCTAGCATTCTTCTCCTATTTGTAATTAAATTTTCTCTATATTAGTTTGGGCTTTTCACCTCTGACATTAGGATACACAAATAAATAGTAAAAGAAAAATATTATAACAGTGTTATTTTAATAAAGTTTATTAAGAACTTTTCAGGTAAAATAAATCACTGAAAAATTTCACCTTCAAAATCAAGGATAAATGGTAAAGATAACTTCCTCATTACCTTAAAAACTCTGCTTTCCATTATTACAAATAAATTTCATTTCCTAGAATATTTTATTGGGAGCATAAACTCCCCAATATATGAGCTTTATTGGCATGTAAATAGTGAAGATTATTGATGTTAATGTCACACGAAGTTATTAAGCAAAGGAACAAAAGCACCGGCAGCCTTCAGGGCCTTCTAAATCTTACAAGATCATGCAAATGATGACACAGAGGTGATAGAGACAGATACTAACATTATTTGGAAAACAGTTTTCATTTATAGTATCATGAACCAACTATTAAGGTGTTGATGGGCCTAGATATTATTTTCCACTGGGGTCCACATCTTTGCATGTGAAAAAAAAGTGAGTGAGGGGGCTGGAGAGAAAGCACTATTATTATTCTTGGATAATTTAGTGAGAGAAATGCGAAGTGGACCAGAGAATCATAATAACACATAATAACACACACAATTATTATAACACATAATAACACACATAATAAATATCTTCTGTTGTATACTTTCTCTATAATTATAAATTACTTGATTTAAAGTCAGATGTGATTATTAAATATAGCTTAATATTTGTTATCTTTTAGCAGGTTATATAAATCGCCTCTAATAAGTTTTCTGTTTTGTTTCAACATATTGTTCTTCTAACAGGAATTTGTCTTCTGCAAATCCAAGAATTTCACTATAGAAATTTAAAGGCATTCCAGGTTTAGCTGATCTATCAAACATGCACATAAAATTGGAGGAAAGGAGATGTGCAATCAATGTCAAGCATCAAGGATACTGATAAGGGTCACATTGATATATTTTATGTTCAGCTTGTGAGCAAAGATGCCAGTAAATTCTGACAGGGAGCAGCAGTACTTTTGCTAAATTGCTATAATAAATTGTTAAGCTCTTTTAAAAGCTGGGAAGTATTGTGGGTGGGGGGATGTGTAATCCTGAACTTTATGACTCGTGAAAATTAGCTATAAATTTAGGGAACGAAAGGAACAGCAAGAGCAAGGGGTGTCATGTTGTTTTTTGTTTTTTTTTTTACAACCTACACTTGGAAAGTATTTAATCTTCATTTATAAGTCCTTTAAAATATCATTTAATTAGTTAGTATACATTCTGATAAAGGGCAGCAGTGAAGTCAAAATATTTTTTATGTGAGATAATATATTTCCATGCATATAGTTTAATTTTTTTCTTTTCATTTCGAGCCATCTCTAAATTGTGAAATAAAGGAGTAAGTGAATAATATAAATATAAATGTTCTTATAATTAAAGCGTACAATGAATACCACTGTAAAAAGTAGAATATAACCTTAAGTTTGTCTCTCTATATATATAGAGACCCTTGTAAGAAAAGATAATATATCCATATGTATTTGAATTTTAGTTTGTAAAGTAGGGTCTACTATGTCTCAACACATATTTTATTAATTATTTGTGTTATGCCATACTGAAGGGATGCATCAGGTTAATTGACTATGTATGAGTCATTAATTTACCACATGTAATTAATAATAGAATTAAAGGATATGGTATTTATAGATAAGGAAACTAAGTACTAAGGAAATTAACTGACTCTCCTAATACCAAATTACATATTCTCAGAGCATAATACACATTTTTCAACTCAGAATTTTATTCTCACATTTTAAATGTCAATTTGAATAATTTAAATAATATTTTTAAATTCTATACTTTAATATAATCCTTTAATAATTTAAAAAGTAGTGCTGTAAACATTTTATATAATTTAATGTTTAAAGGTCTGGGACTAAGAACTAACTGGAAAATGAAACTGTGAGGAAAATCAGTTGATCGTGGTATGCTAAAATCAAAGGGGAATGGTGTCTTTGAAAGAGTGTAGGATCAACTGCTTTAAATCCTACTGTTAGGTCAAGCAAGAGGAGAATGGATTCCGTACTTAGTCTATGGATGTCATTGCGATTTTGAAGAATGAAGTTTTGATTGAAGAGTATGGAAAATATTGAAACTGACTAAAGAGGATCGTGGGAAAAGCGGAAGTTGAAACTGAGTCTAGACAGTCCTTTGGATGACTTTTTTCTGAAGAGGGAACTAGGCAGAAACACAATTAGGGTTGAAATGGATTTTTTTGTACGTAATGGGAGAAATTAAACTGCACACATTTAAAGTACATTTGTTTCAAAATAAGTGTACTCCAGGAAAGCAAAACCATAATCAAGAAAAGGAATATATGCATCACCCCAAGCGTATCCTCATGACTCAGTGATCCCTTCCTCTTACTTCTCCCAGACTCTCTCTCACATCCCCAGGCAACCATTGTTCTGCTTTCTGTTGCTAAAAATTTTGGGGGATTTCCTACAATTTTATATAATGGAATCATACCATATGTATTCTTTTTTTTTTTTGCTCTGGCCTCCTTCATTCAGCTTAATTATTTGCCATTCATCAACGCTGTAGAAATCAATAGTTCATTCCATTGTATTGCTGGGTAGGGATATATGACAGCTTGTTTGTCCTTCTATAAATTGATGTTTGTTTGGGTTCTTTTCAGTTTTTGACTATTACAAATAAAACTGCTATGGACTTTCTTGTACCTGGACTTGTGCTTTCTTTCCTCATGTTTATTAAATGCCTAGAAGTGGGATAACTGGTGAATCATAAGGTAGGTATATGATAAACTTTTTTAGAAACTGCCAAGATGTTTTCCAAAGTGGTTGTACCATTTTACATATTCACAAGCAATGTATTAGAGTTCCAGTTATTCTATATAGTAGACATCACCTGGTATGATCAGTCTTTTAAATTTCACCCATTATAATATATGGCTAGCAACATCTCATTGTGGTTTTAATTTGAATTTCCCTAAAGACAAATTATATTGTGCATCTTTTCATGTGATTATCTGCTCACTGTGGCAGGCAGACTCTGAGATGGCCCCAGTTATCCCCACATCTTGTTATATTTCATGCCTTTGTGTAAAATCTCCCTCCTTTTTTTTTTTTTTTTTTTAAAAGAGCAGGTGATATACAAGCTGGCTTTTTATTTTTATTTTTATTTATTTATTTATTTAAACACTATTTTATTTATTTATGGCTGTGTTGGGTCTTCCTTTCTGTGCGAGGGCTTTCTCTAGTTGTGGCAAGCGGGGGCCACTCTTCATCGCCGTGGGCGGGCCTCTCATTATCGCGGCCTCTCTTGTTGCGGAGCACAGGCTCCAGACGCGCAGGCTCAGCTGTTGTGGCTCACGGGCCTAGTTGCTCCGCGGCATGTGGGATCCTCCCAGACCAGGGCTCGAACCCGTGTCCCCTGCATTGGCAGGCAGATTCTCAACCACTGCGCCACCAGGGAAGCCCTTTTTTTTTTTTTTTTTTACAATGGAGGTGATTTTGTGACTTAATTCTAATCAACAGAATACAGAAGCTTATATGACAAAGAGCTGATGGTAGCCTCTGGCCAACAACCAGCAAAGAAAGGAGTCCATCAGTTTGACAACTGCAGGAAACTGAATCCTGCTAGCAACCACTTAAATCTGGAAGTAGATCTTTCACCCAGTGAGTCTTACAAGAGACCCCAACCCTGGACAATAGCTTGACTGCAGTCTAGTGAGAGACTCTGAAGCAGAGGGCCCAGCTAAGCCATTGTTTATATTCCCAACCCACAGGTACTGTGAGATAATAAAGGTATTTTGTTTAAACTGCCAAGTGTGTCAACATTACTATGCAACAACAGATAATAATGCACAATTTCTGTTATTTTCTTGGGTGAAAAGTTTGTTCATATATTTTGCCCATTTTTTAATTGAATTGTTTTTTGTGTGTGTTTCGACAGTACATTATTCATTCTTTTTATTTATTTATTTATTTGGTTGCACTGGGTCTTAGTTGTGGTACATGGGCTCCTTAGTTGCGGCATGCGAACTCTTAGTTGCACCACGCGTGTGGGATCTAGTTCCCTGACCAGGGATCAAACCCGGACCCCCTACATTACGAGTGAGGAGTCCTACCCACTGCGCCACCAGGGAAGTCCCCATTATTCATTCTTGATACAAACCCTTTATCAGATATTTCCTTTGCATATAATTTCTCCCAGCCTAAGGCTTGTCTTTTCATTATTTTCATAGTGACTTCCAGAAAAAAGATATTTTTTAACTTTTATGATGTCTAATGTGTCCATTTTTTATTTTATGAATCATGATTTTGTGGCTCTACTGACTGATGATCGAACAAAGATTACACTGTAATTACTTAGGGATGAATTTCAAGACCCATATTGTCAGAATATACCCTGTACTCACTGAATTCAAATTTAGCAATACAGATTCCTTGTGAGTGTCTGCATTAAAAATAAATGTTTGTAATACCAGAAACCATAAAATTCCTAGAAGAAAACATATGTGGTAAGTTCCTTGACATTGGTATCGGCAATGATTTTTTGAATCTGATTCCAAAAGCAAAGGCAACAAAAGCCAAAGTAAACAAGTGGGACCACATCAAATTAAAAAGCTTCTGCACAGGAAAGGAAACCATCAACAAAATGAAGAGGCAACCTATTGACTGGGAAACAGTATTTGCAAATCATATATCTGACAAGGGGTTAAATACAAAATACATTTAAAAAATAAAACCTCATACAATGGAATAGCAGAAAACAAACAACCTGATTAAAAAATTAGCAGGTTATCTGAATAGGTATTTTTCCAACGAAGACATACAGACAGCTAACAGGCACATGAAAAGATGCTCAACATCACTAACAACCAGAGAAATGCAAATCAAAACCACAATGAGATATCACCTCACACCTGTTAAATGGCTATTATAAAAAAAGGTAAGAAATTTTGTGGAGGTTGTGGAGAAAAGGAAACTCTTGTGCACTGTTGGTGGGAATGTAAATTGGTGCAGCTACTATAGAAAACACTGTGGAGGTTCTTAAAAAATTAAAAATAGAATTATATGATACAGCAATTCCACTTTGAGGTATTTATGTGAAGAAAATGAAAACACTAATTTGAAAAGCTATGCACACCCCAATGCCCATAGCAACATTATATACAATAGCCAAGATATGGACACACACAACTGGAGTGTCCATCGATAGATGAATGGATAAAGAGGATGCGGTGTGTGTATATGTACACACACGCACACAATGAAATACTAGTTAACCATAAAAATGAGTGACATCCTGCCATTTGTGATTACATGGATGAACCTTAAGGGCATTATGCTAAGTGAAATAAATCTGACAGATAAAGACAAATACCATATGATCTCACTTATATGTGGAATCTAAACAAACAAATAAACAAACAACAACAACAAAACAAACTCACAGATAGAGGTAACAGTTTGATAGTTGCTGGGGTGGAGCTGGAAGTAGGAGGTAGGTGGGCAAAATTGGTGAAGGGAGTCAAAAGGTACAAACTTCCAGCTATAATATAAATAAGTCATGGGGGTGGCAAGTACAGCATGGGGAATATAGTTAATAATACTCTATTGTGTATTTAAAAGTTGCTAAGAGAATAAATCTTAAAGTCCTCAAAAAAAAAAAAAAAACAAAGAAAAGAAGATTTCTATAACTATGCATGGTGACAAATGCTAACTAGACTTGTTGTGAACATGTTGCAATATATACAAATATCAAATCATTATGTTGTACACCTGAAGCTAACACAGTGTTATATGTCAATTATACCTCAATAAAAATTAATAAATAATAAAATAAAATGTTTATTGATTAATTTTTTAACTGTTTGGATGGAAGAAAAGAGACTATGCTAAATGCTTTAACCTTATGTTTCTATATATTTTATTATAATTTTAGCAAAAACATCCATTGTAGATAACACTGGGTAGGTAAAAACAAGTTTAGTTTTTAGTCTTGACTAGAAAATAATTTATGAATTATGCCCTAAAATTTTTATGCAAAATATTTTGAAATATCTGAATGAAATTTTTCTTTGATAAGATCTAGATCACCAAAAATCTAACCCACAGGTAATGTGATTTCAGCCTCAGATTTATGTAATTATGAGTAATTTTTAGTATATTATTAATTAAATAATACCATTTACATCATCTTTAAGGATCAAAATGTAAACTATTCTACCTTGATTAATTTTCTAACTGACAGGTAATACAGTGTTTCCCACAAGTAGATATTATTCATGAATCTGACTTTATTAAACTTTATTCTACAAAAATGCAGTTTTGAAATAAAGAATTATTTTTAAAAATCATATAATGGAACTGTGTTCAGAAAATAATGTAGTTCCAAATGTACTAGTTAATCCTTTACAAAAGTAATTGGGTTTTTTGTGGGTACTTTCCTTAAAATGGTAGATTAAAAATTAAGAAGTTGATTTCATGTGATTACAGGTAAGATCTGACATGTCATTAACACACCCAGAGGAGTTTATGACTAAAAATGTGCATACGTTTTTAGCTATGTAATGAGCAAATTTTCAGATGAGAGTCTAAGCAAACTGCAAATAAACCTGTCATATATTTTTCTACCAAAAAGAAAAAAGTATTTGTACTTGAAAGGTCAAGAGCAATGCTAGCTAACAGTGTTGCTCCGGAGATCACTTTATTCTTCAATTGTTTTTTGTAGCATGTAACCCTGAAGCTCTAACCTTAGCTGGATGAACAATGAGTGGAAATGGCACCAAAGCAGCTGATCTATAGCTAGGAAGTGGCCTAATCATTTTCTTGTAACTACTTGATTATAAAAAGACCCTATAATAGAGATGACTATTTAAAAAAAAAAATCCATTCGTAAAGGAGTTCAAATCTCAAACAGGGAAGAAAGAAGATGACGCGAGAAAGTAGAAGTGAAGAAAGTTAGCTGAAACCATGACTCATCAAAGTCCATGAAATAAACAGAAATGTAAGGAGAACTTTGAAGGGCTGAGGGCTGAATCCACTGAATTGTGGGATGCTAGGGGAAGCAACTGCAGTCTTGCGTCTGGAGGTTTGCTAAAGATACATCTTTTTTTTTTTCTCGATGATCTTCAAGCTCCTGAGAAACACCATCATGTTTTATGCCTGGCTAAATAGTGATTCAAACTGTTCAAAGTGAGAAAAATTTCTGTTCATTTACTTTCCTGTACATTCTTTGAAGAACTCTAAAAGTTAAAGTCATCTGAGGATGTGTCTTCACTGCAACCCCCCAAATTCCAAGTGACTTAGCCAGCCACCTCATTAATTTTCATTAGAGAGTTCAGAAAAGTTTACTTATTTAGGACATTTGCCATGTTAAATTTAGACAAAAAGCAGGCAACAAAAATGGCTGTGCTGCCAGGCCACTAATCATAATTTCTAGGATCAGTCGACTATACTCCTTACTTTTGCTGCCTAAGGGGGACTCAGGACGTGCAGATTGCTGAAAAACGTACTGCATGGGTGCCTCAGTGCAGCCAGAAGGCATTCATCCACTTCTGACACCCCATCACCTTTCTGTTCTATAGTTATTTTATTTATTTTTTTCACTGTTTCAGTTTTAAAAAATCTTCAGTCTTTTTCAGAGAGATTCCCATCTGTTTAATTTTAAAAATCACTAACTGTAGTTGTCTTATAGTTAAAGCAAAGTCTACTCAAATTATTTTTGAATTCATATGTTGGGGGATATATCTTTTAACTTGACAATGAGCACTTAAAAAAATCCTCAGAAAAAGAAGTTGTATTTCTCAAGTTTTTTTAACAACAGCAGTAGTGACCACACTAACACGGCTGCTGCTTTGAGCTATTACCTTTTGCCAACCTCTCTGCACTCGGTGCCAAGGGCTTTATCAACATTGTCTTACTTAATCTGCACAAACGTCTTTGAAGCTCAGCATTATTACCGATATTTTACAGATGATGAATCTGAAACTTAGAGCAGGTAAATAGTGTGTTCGGTGCAGTACAATTATTAAATGGCAGTGCTATCATTGAGCCCAGACTGGTTTGACCTCCAAACTCATGCTCCTAACCACCTCATTATCCTGACTTCATGCTTTGTGAAGCATGATATGTTATGATGTATGCGTTCCTTTGGTTGGCTAATTCAAAATTATATGGAGTAGGTCTTCCTAGTGTTATCAGCATTTTACAGATAATAAAATCAAGACATAGCGATTACACTAAAAACACAAAATTATTTGTTGAACCATATCAAAGAGTTTAAGAAAAACTTTTGATTACTGCGGTTTGCCATTAGCTTTACGTGATTTTTTTTTTCCTTTGTGCATAATGTTATCTACTAGGATATATTCTAGGGTAAAAAATGAGGGACAACGAAAAAGTTTCGAGATAAAAAGGCAAACCATTGCTTTGACATTGATTAAAAACAATAAGAGTAATTGGGAAACTTCTGTGAATTATTTGGTCTATTTAGATACCAATGATTTTTGGTTTAGATTTTTTTCCCCCAGTACTTACACGTGGCCACATGCGGCTATTTATTGTACATTTACCTTAATTACAATGAAATAAAATTTTAAATTCAGTTATTCAGTCACACCAGTCATATTTCAAGTCCTCAAAAGCCACATGTGGGTAGTGGTTAACATATTTCAGAACACAAATAAAGAACATTTTCAGCATCAGAAAAATCTGTACTGCAAAATATTGGTCTAGACACTTAAGCATACATAGAAATGCCAAATTGGGTTAAGATGTTATCAAAAGCTAATCCTCAGACTTGGTGTTAGACAAATACATATGTTATCAATGTGCTGCTTACAAAAATATAAATCTAAATTTTTGTATTCGGTGATTTGAGCTTTAGTTTTGACTGAAAATGGAAAAGAGTCGCATTTCTAATTTGTTTATTAAAGATTTTTAAATGCTAGATTTACATAATTATGTAAGATCTGTTTGCAGGTAGAAAACTATAGAAGCAATCCTTTAAGAATTTTTTTTTCCAAAAACATGGTATCAAATAATGTCTATACAATACATCATTTAAGCTTTACAATAAAGTAGTTTTATCCTCAAATGGTAAAAAATAAATAATAAACAATTGAGGCTTAAGAAAATGCCCAGCACCCAGTTGATAACCGGTGGGTCTAGATGCAGGGAATTAGACTCAGATCTTAAATATACTAAATATACTCTGAGCTACAAAAGTACATTTATAGTAACACTAATCTAAAATACAAAAGAAAGACAAAGAGAATGCTGCTCAGTAAGTTTGCAGCTTAGCGATATAACCAAATTAATATAGAATTATTTTCAATATTAATAATTATAAAGAATTAGTGATTAACACTGGAAAAAATAAATGCCTGACAAATAAATTAAAATTTAGTCCTTTTGGAACTTTAATAAACAACCAGCTAAACTAATGTGGAAAAAAATTGACACAAAACATCAAAAATGAAAATGGAGATGTAAAATCAGGTTCAGAAGAAATTAGAAAAATCTCAATGTTATATATTCTTTAATTCTAAATATACTGGAAAACCTGGATAGCTAATTTTTCAAAAATAAGATTAACAAATATATTACTATAGAAGCCACATAAAAATGTCATGAATTCTGAAAACTTCTGCAGAAAAATTGTTAACCTAGATAGAGTCAAAGTGAATTATTTTTCACTTCAAAAAAATAATTGAAAAGCTATTTTAACTTTTCTAGGAAAGTTTCTAAAATCTTTAATCAAGTCAGCATAAAATAAATAACAAAATTTGTCAGAGAAAGCATAAGAAAACAAAGTGCTTCTTAAAAATTAAATTGCTTCGAATATAGTTTAGCATCAATATACCAAAAAAATATTCTATATAAAATATTTACAAATATAATCTATTAAAAATAAGTAACAGAAAAATCCCACTAAGCATCACTCAATGAAATTTATTCCAAGAATGCAAGTGCTTAAATATTGAGAAATATATATAGTAATATAACTTACATGTGAAAAAGGATAAATGATTATTATATCACTAGACTATGAATAGAGGTTTGAGAAAATTTTCTTCAATACTATATATTAAACAATCATTCTTAATGAAAAGGAGACAAAACTCAATGTGGAGTATCTTTTCACATGATATGTATATATAAATACATATTTATATGTATATATCAATAGCTATACATATTTTTCCTTATCTGTATCAATAAATAATATATGTGTATGCATGTGCATGTGTGCATGTGTGTGTGTGTGTGTGTGTGTGAAACCCGTAGCCATCATCCTTATTATTGAAAGATACACTAGAATATCATTAAATATAGAGGTAAGAATGATGCGGCAGATTGTATTGTCATCAAAATATTTGCTCACCCTTCTTTTCAGGCCCCTCCCTACAAATTTGGCCAAATAACTTGCTTTGACTAATGATACGTGAGTGGAAATAATTGTGCCATTTCCAGGAAGAATATAGTTTTTAGAATTATCCTATAGCTGTTACTCTAATGTTCTCACTGCCATGAGCCCAATTTTAGCCAGCTTTCAGCCTGGGAAACAGCAGACACAGAGAGCATTCTCAGCTACACCGAGATGGACATGAGTATAAGAAGTAAGCAGGTAGACCACTGATGTTTTGTCGTTTGTTACCACAGCATAACTTACACTAAATTGGTTGATATGGATGTCTAATATCTCTATTTGACATTGTTCTAGAAGTTGTGGACACTGCAATTAGATAAGAAAAGAAATGAGAGTAATGAGGTACAAATGTAAAAATAGGGAGGCAATGTTTTCATTATTTACAAAAAATACATATGAAAAAATCAACAAAGAATGGTGAAAATGAAAATATTTTAGAAACAATTAAGGAATTCAGAAATGTGGCTACATAAAAATGTAGAAAATTTTTGAAAAAAACATGAGAAATTAAGTTTCTCTTCTTTTGCTAGGACTTGTTTAGTCACATTTTTCAAGGAGGAGGAAGAGAGTAGTAAAAGCTCTGTAACACTTATCACAGGAATAAGATTTTCTTTCTCATGGGAATAAGATGTTGACAATTTCTTCACTTCCATAAAAATTCCACCTGACCTTTGGGTATGCTTTGCAGGATTTTACATTTGCTTCACATATGCCTGAAAAGCTTCAGTTAAAATAAAATCTTGAACTGTCCAGTATTTTGTTTATCCATATTTACTATTGCCAGTAAAGAATACAGATGAACTTGAATATTGAAATGTCAAATAAAGTGATATAAGACTGGACCACAACACTGCCAATCATCTCTGATCTAAGTAGGATAAATCAGCCACTTTGTGACAGGTAAAATCTTCCATGCTACTCCCTACGAAGAATGGGAAGCATACAGTGTCCATGAACTACTTTCAGGCCTACAGGCATATGTAGGAGCCATTTCTATGAAATCAGGAAACTCAGGGAGAGGAGTCTTTGATCTCCTTCACTTGGCCACCCATCCATACAGTCATCTGCATCTCTCTTTTCCCCTGCCCTGGTTTTGAAGGTATAGCTGGGTAACTCTGCTTTTTAAGCAGAAAGCCAACAAAGTGCCACCAAAAATGGCCTTCGTAATCACTGACCTCCTCCAAATTAGTGTCTTCTATCCCAAGTACCTCCTTATACAGCTTAGGCAAGGATGGCGCTGTTGATAGGTGGTTCTCTGAGTTGAGTCCTCAGAATAAACCCTGGAGGACGGATGCTAACGATAACTTTCACTTTATTTCTAAATTTAGAATATGAAGCATTCAGCCTTTCCCTCCCTCAAATTTGAGCATTAGCTTTAACTTCAGGACTATTGGTAGAACCTCAACTCTTTCCTATTCCACTTGTATATATAATACTTTAATTAAATTTTTAAAAATTTGTTTTAAAAAGATGCTTTGTGATTTCGAACTGAACACAGCACGGAAAGTAAAAAGCCATTTTTTATGGTGTTTCCTAAATATATCAGAAACCAGATCCTGGTATGAAAAAATTCAATAAAAAAACCATTTCTGAGTATTTCTTTTGTTTTGTAGGATTAAATTCCTTTTCATAACCATACTCCTTAGGTAATGCATTTAAGTGTGATTGTGGTTGTTTTAATAATTATTTCATGGTAAGAATTCATAACTATAGCTAGCTATAACTGCCTATAAACATATGGCCATTCAGAAGCTTTTGCTTAAATATAAATCACAGTCAAAAGCATTGCACTACATAATTATCTGGTCACATACATTTGAGAACACATGATTTTCAGTAGATGAAGCCATACTCTTAGTATCCATGTAGCATAATTTTTTTAATGTGCTTAGAAAAGCTATTTGTTGTCTGCATTTTGGTTTAAAAAACCTAAACACTGCTAATTTCCATTTGCTTTTAAAATGGCTTTCAATGCAAGCTGTAAATGAAGGGCTTTTCAATATTCTGGTTAAAATGTAATATTAAGATAACCATAGCAATAAGGAACAAGAGTTGCAGTGTATTAACTGAGATGAATTCAAGATTTTGTTGCTTAAAAATTGAGGTATCTTTATATTTCTTAGCTATTTGTGATCTTTTTTATATCTTCATGTATTTGAGGTTGTTTGTTGGATGGGAAATTTTCAAAATTAAAAAAAAAAGCAAACTCAAAAATACAAAATAAAAGTCATCATTAACAACAACAAAGGTGAATACAAATCTTTCAGTTAGTCAGATCTAGACTTATTAAAAATAGCATTCCAACCAAATATCACAGTTTTTAAACTTTTAACTTTTATTACTTTAAAAGTCTTACAAAACTTTACATCTTCCTGAGTTTAAGATTACTGAATAATACGAAGACACAGTGCTAAAATTAGAGTAAAATATTAAATTTGGAATGGATGTTGCATTTCAATAAGTTTAACCTTTAAATAAATTTGTGAAGTAACTAATGTAAACTCCATATCTAGAAAGTGGCATAAAAGTCTAGGAAAAAGATTTTTAAGTTTTAATAATTTGGTAATCAAGATGTTAATTTGAAGGAAGCAAGCAAATGCACATTAATATATCATTAATATAAGCATACACATAATCTGACTTATTACTGTTGATGTTAACATTGGTTACCTGACTGAGGTAGTGTTTGTTAGATTTCTACACTATAACTTTACTCTTTTATTCCTCTTGACACTTGGTATTCTTTAGCAGAAAGTCCCCAACTGCATTCATACTCAAACAGTAGGGAGTTATGCCCTACTTCTTTGAGGGTAGAGTATCTACAAAAATATATGGAATTTTTTCTGAACAAAAGATGTATTCTTTTCCTCCATCTACTTATTTATTAAATGATTTATTTATATCAATATAGAGTCATGGACTTGGGACATTTTAGGCTTGCAGGTATGATCTAAAACTACTTTATTTTGTTGCTAAAGTTATTCCAGCTTTGTCTATAGTTCATTGGGTGTTCTATGCCTCCATATTTTTAATCTGCCAGAAATATGAGGTTCCAGGCTCATCCTGTATAGTTCCTTACTTAGTACTATAATCAATCATTGCTCCAAGGAGCTGGAGTTACTTTGTTGGAAAATGATATTAGAAACCTAGATCTGGGTAAAAAGTATGATTTTTGCTACCAGAGTATAGTCGCTCCTAGGATCTCTCAGTGGACAGAGCAAGGGGGTACATGTGCACATTATAAACACACACACACATATATATGGTAACCATCTGTATTTATGCAAATCAATTAGGTAAATGGTGAGGGTCAGGATTGCTGGATCGTATGATAAAACCATGTATAACATTGTAAGAAGCTTCCAAACTGTCTTCAACGTGGTTATACCATTTTGTATTCCCACCAACAATGAATGAGAGTTCCTGTAGTTCTGCATTCTCACCAGCAATTGGTAGTGTCAGTTTTTTGGGTATCGGCCCTTTTAATAGGTACATAGTGGTATCTCACTGTAGTAATTAATTTGCATTTCCATGATGACAAATGATGTTGAGCGTCTTTCCTATGTTTATTTACCATGTGTACATCTTCTTTGGTAAAGTGTCTGTTCATATCTTTTGCCTAATTTTAATTGGGTTAGTTGTTTCCTTCATGTTAGACTTAAAATTTCTTTGTATATTTTGGATCCAAATTCTTTATCAGGTATGGGTTTCGCAAATATTATCTCCTGTTCTGTGACTTGTCTTTTTTATTCTCTTAACACGTCTTTTGAGCAGTGGAAGGTTTTCATTTTAGTGAAGTCCAAATTACCTATGGTTTCTTTCATGGATATTGTTCTAAAGTTTTATCTAAAAACTCACCCCTCTGAAGGGGTGTGGGGTTCTTGAATCTTAACCATGAAAACCTGGTAAGATTCCTGGAGGCTAACCCCATGAAAGTAAGGTAACTCCCCCAAGACTGCAGCTAAGGAATTTCTAACTTGCAAGCTGGTTCACACAGCCTCCAGGAATTTGTCAGTTACCTTTTGTGTTCCTACCACGATGGCATCAGCAGCTTCTGCTCTAGAAAAGCAGAACTTTCCTATGACTCTCTAAATTCGACCATCTCTCCAGATTTTATGGTGGTTTCCCTTGCCTCACTTACCTGATGGGTACAGGAAAAGCCATTAATTTTCATTTTGTTGAGATTTTTGTTGTTGTAAGAACCTAAAAGACACTTTCCAAGTTCTTTACATGTCTAGGCTGAAACCAAAAGTCAGTAGAATTTTTTGTATATAAGTTATATCTCAGCAAATTTTATTTAAAAAGAAATTAAGATATTTTAAAATATTACTCATCTGTATAATATATACCATTGCAGAAATATCTTACATGGAAAGCTAATACATATTAAATCATTTATGAATAGGGATTCTGCTTCTAACTTGCCACCAAATCTCCATAATATGCTTGGTCAAGTTATAAAATACATCATAAAATGCATGAATGTCATATTTAATTTATTCCTTTTGTCAGGGGATTCCTTTTTGATTGATCATCTTAACAATTACCTCAAAATACCAACTGTTGCATAAATATTTAATAAATGAATAAACACACACACCAAGTGTAAATTTATTATGAACACAGTTAATCAAATTTTCAGAATTCATCTGTCAGCAGTGTCAACATTGGTAAATAGAACAAAACTCAAAAAAAAAAAACCTTTTTGTGATGATAGCCCTGAAGGTTGATAGCAAATCTGGCTGAGTTATTAATGTGCAAAGGCAAACTTTCTTCTCCTTTCAGTGAATTCTTTAAACAATTATGAACTTTTAAACTTCTGCTATAACTCATAGAATATCCAACAAATTATGTGTGTGTTAGGAAGAAACTATTTTTCAGTCATATGTTGTGTAGATTTTATGATATTTGCTGAGCAAAGGGGTCAAGGATGCATACCAGTAAGATTATACAATGAAGATGAACATAGGTTTTTTGAAGGAAAAACTTAAAGGGGAGAAATGACACAGCTACTGTTTCTTTCACTCATATTTAAATAGCATGGACTGTACATAGCTGTCAGTAGGTACAATAGTCAAGATTCTAGCAGTGATGGCCCTTTCCTGTCTTGCATAACACTAAGAACACTCCAAGAGAAAGTGACCCCCACTCTCAATCTATACAAGAAATTTTTCAATTGTTCTATAGGCCCAAGAACCACAGCAGGGAGTTTGCAGAAGAAGGCTAACAAGCGTAAACTCCTTTGTGATTGATAATTATTTTTGATTGGTGCATATAGTTCTATTCTTGGACAGATTTTAGCATTTGTCATAGAGATTTTAAACAGGAAGCAGTAGCTCTAGCCTTGTGCCCAGAGCCATAGTGTAGAGGCATGGAGTTCGGCCTGGGAGTCCTCCTCTATGCCCTGTGGGTGATCCTGGGGTGCAGGTTGGTCCAGTGATTTGTTGGCACATTTACAACCACCTGCCTCCTAGGAGAAAACCTGTCCCTGGTGGGCCTCATTCAGCATCCCAGGCCTGCCTTTGAGTCTCTGGAGAAGGATCTGCATGAGGTCCTGCTTGGGAGTCACTAGCTCGAGGCTCATGGTCTCCTAGTGATGCCCACTAAGGACCCAGGGGAGCAGAACAAGCTGCTGTAACGGTGGGGTCAGGGACCAAGTCTAGGGACGTCCAAGGCTGAAGTTCTCAGAAGCCAAGAGCCAGGATAGGAAGAAAAATCTGAGCGAGAAGCTACTAAAGAGGGTACCATATAGTTTTACTTATAAGAATTTATAAACTGAAAGAAACTTTCCTAAACTAAGCTGTCAGTATCAATTTAAAATTTTTAAAAATTCAGTCAACCATGCCGTAAAATAAGACTGAGCTATCTTTCCATTGTCTCTATAGGAAATTACTTTACAAAGTTTCTGTTACGTGAAGAGGCAAAAGAGTATTCATTTAAAAAATAGAGGAAAAATTATTATAGAGTCATTTCAGACAGTTAATTAAAATAATAATAGTTGAGCAATAATACACTAATATCTATAAAACAGATAACTAATAAGAACCTGCTCTGTAAAAATAAATAAATAAAATAAAATTCAAAAAAGAATAGTTGAACAAACTGTGTTTTTATATACAATTGTATATTTTTTGTTATTGAATACCTCCACAATTCTCCATAAATTTGTGAATTTATAATCTCAAATTATCTCCAAACCTGGAATTAGCCTTTTAGGTAAAGGATAATTTATAATTGAATTTCTCACTATGTATAATATGCCTTTATCTATAGGATTTACTAATGGCATAATGGAGATCAGTTTTTAAAAAATAGAGTTGAATTATTATAATAAATAGTTTTACACACAACATGTAACTAAACTAATAACTTACTTTAAAAGAATATTTGAATATTTACAGCCAGTTATTCTCCAAGAGTATTTTGGGAACAGCAGAGGGAAGTATTAAGTATTTAATAGAAAGAGTTTGAAACAAGAGTGAAATGGATCTGTCAATTGAGGTTTGCAGTCAGCAGAATGAAGAAATGGGCTGCGGAATGGTGTTTATGCTAATGGTTTTACTGATCAATATCTAGAACCTTCAGTTTTAAGACTTTAGGAAGAGCTGTCATTGCCGCATTTGGTAATAATAAAGATGATTGCAATCCACCCTCAAATATATGGATAGAAATCATAAAAAGAAGCTGTATCTATACCTGCACGGATTTATCCATTAAAAAAAGCTAAACATAAGAAGCTTTCCAGGTGAAAAATTAGTCATTTAGAAACAAATAAAAATTTCAGTTACTATAGTTAGGGGAATGGCCTGTTTTCTAGCTATCGGAATTCTTGTTCTAGGACCTTCTGATCATCCTCTAGAAGTCTCAAAACATCTTTCTGAAGCATCTACTTCTTGATTTACAGCCCTGGGTAATTTCAAGAAATCATTAGCCTTATAAATTGCTCAAAGTTCACATTAAGAAATAAATCTTTTTCCTTAGATTCTGCAAAAGGCTTTGCTTCATTCCAGTAATTTTGGCAAAACATTGGCTGCCTGGTTTATGTGTTAATGAGAATTTCTCCATGCTGCTGCTCTAACCTAAAAGCTCCAATCTACTTACCTGTCTGTGTTCTCTATTCCCGATGCTTTATCCCTGCCTCTAGCTTTGACAGCAAGATTCACTTCCTGATTAGCTTCCAAGTTCAAAATTTCATTACTTCTTTTCAGTGCCAAGATATATTGAGAATAACACTTTTAAATGTCACACAGTCACTAGAAGCTCAGAGAATCGTTATCAAACATTTTACTATCCAATATCTAATAGACTTTACGATGTACCTAAAGTACAAAGAAAACATTAAAGGAAAGTGAAAATAAGTGCATACATATTATTTAGAATTGCTAAGAGACTATATAGTGTACTATGCAAATTCTTACATGTAAACTCATTTAGCTTTGGCATTCCTATTGAAAAGTTATGGTTAAGACCATTTAACCAAAGAAGAAATCAAGACCCAAAATGGATAATCCAACTTTCTTAATAACACTTTGCTTGTATGTGATATATTTGGCTTGTAAAACTAGTAAAGCTGCACACTCTAAGCCATGTCCTTAATACATGCCATCACTGCCTTTTAAATCTAACATGGTACAGAGTTTTATATGATTTACTCATTTTAAAATTTACTCCTACTTATTGTACACATTAATTGTGCATCTACTATGTGCTCAATAGTAGGTTGCAATAAGTTTCTAGCTCGTAAAAGCATTCACTGGGGCTGCCGTTTTGAGAATAGACAAATACAGAAGCAAAGATATCCATTAGCAGATGATTACAGTCCAGGGAGGAGAAAATGAGGCTAGGTGGTAAGATTAAACTTTGGTAGTGGTGAGATATAGTCAAATAGTATGTATAAATATAAATATAAGTATAAATGTATATATATATATATATGATGATGATTTCAGAAGAGGTCCGAGATAGAAATACATATTTGGAAATCATCAGCTTGCAAAATAATTCTATATATCATTTTTTGGTGTATCCCATGGTAAGATGAAGATAAATATAAAATAAAATCTCATACTATAGTACTCTTGTGATATTACAATAATGCATTTGAATTATGACATCAGAAACGATGCATGTAAAATCCATTACATAGTTAATTAAAAAGTCATAATTTAAAAATCTTTGGTGAGTACTATTTTTCAATCAGTTGTCCACTCACTCTGACTGAATTATAACTTTGTTATTTCATTGCCTATTGTTAATAGTTACAATATGTTAAACTGATGACATAGTACTATTTCTTTTATATGGCAATCTACATTTTAACCATAAAATCTTAAATAGAAAGTGTAAAAAAAATAAGGCATTAATACAACTATTTTTTTTAATCTTTTAATGAAAATAGTTTTCATCTACTGAATGTAACCATACACTAATCGGAAAATAAGAACTGAGTTTATCAGTTATAGTTATCAAAAATAGCAAAATTACTACATGGGCTTTTTCTACTAACACACATGAAAAACTTTATTCTAGCCTTTTTCTTTTTTTAAGATTTTATTTTAAATTGAGGTATAATTTACAATGTTCTGTTAGTTTCAAGTGTACAGCAAAGTGAGTCAGTTATACATATATATGTATATACATGTGTGTATATATATATGTGCATATATATATATATACATATATATATATTCTTTTTCAGGTTTTTTTCCATTATAGATTATTACAAGATATTGAATATAGTTCTCTGTGCAATACAGTAGGTCCTTGTTATTTACATATTTTATATATAGTATTGTGTATATGTTAATCCCAAACTTCTAATTTATCTGCCCCTCCCCCATTCCGCTATCTCCTTTGGTAACCATAAGTTTGTTTTCTATGTCTGTGAGTCTATTTCTGTTTTGTAAATAAGTTCATTTGTATCATTTTTTTTAGATTCCACAGATAAGTGATATCATGTGATACTTGTCTTTGTCTGTCTGACTTACTTCACTTAATATGAGAATCTCTAGGTCCATCCGTGTTGCTGCAAATGGCAATATTTCATTCTTCTTCATTCTAGCCTTTTTCTAATAAAAAATAGTTATAGGTTTTGTGACAACATGAATTGGAGAGGACTAGAGTTATTTAATCAGTGATTTTGAAATCAAAACTTGTCAAGACCCTGAAAAAGCATTAACAAGTAATGATGCCCTGAGCCATTCTGCAGTCAGACCACATATTATGCTGTGCCATCACCGCAGAAAGATGTGATGAAGTAAGAACTGCCTAATTCACTCCTTCAGCCTGTCCATTTCCCATACCTAGGATAAAGTGCCTCAGACTAACCAGTGTCCTGTATGAAATGTATAGAGGATGCCCATCAGGGAAACTGCCTAATATGCCTAAGCAGTCCTAAAACCGGATTTTTTTTAGGAAAATCACATTATTTATGAAAAAATTCATCAAACTGTTGATTTTACTATCTGCAGCACTACTGGAGATTATTTACTTCAGAGTATTAACTTGAATAAAAATGTTCCCTGTAGTACTTTTTATGTACTACAAATATTACATATATTGTCATACATTGCATTATGTTACATTATGTTATGTCATGTTGTATTGTGTCATTATATGTTATATGCTGTATCACACTATATTATACTGTATTATATTATAATTAGATGCTTAGGATTAATGCTATCATTACTTAAATTATGGGCTTTTTCAAAACATTAAATTTCTATCAATTATATTTATTTACTTATACTGTTGAATTCTGTCAATTACATCATAGGCAAGAGCTCCATTTATTAAGTAAACAAATGTATAAGTAAAAGTTAGGTCTTATTGAACAGTTGATTTGACATCAATACAGCTATTAAATATGTAGGGCTCTGATAAGTTCATGTATCCATCTAAATAAAAAGGATACGTCTCCCATTTGAAAGAGACCTTGTCAGAGAACAGTACTGGAAATGGCACAGTCAAGTTTTATTTTGGTAACTATTATAGAAAATATAAAGTTTCTATATGCCCAAGCCTGAAACAGAATTACATATTATTTAGTTTAGATACATTACTTTTAATAATGCTCCATGTGATACCTCTTCTGAGTTGTATAGCTGAATATTTCTGTTCCAGTGTACTAAATATTGATAATGGAATTCTCTCAGAAGACCCAGTTTCTTCCTCCTTTCCTAGACCTTTGATACCTCAATGTCCCAAGTATCTATCAGCAAAACTGAAAATATAGCTAGCTCTCCTTTTGTATAATCCTTCTATCATTGGAACACATGGCTATGCCGAGAATCGTTGCCCAAAAAAGTGAGTAAGCTACCGACTCCTGTTTTTATAGTTTTAATTGATTCAGTTTGTAGTATAAAAATAATCTGAGTAGTTTATGTTCAGTTCATTTGTCTATTAGATTCATGCCGTACTAGAAATTTTATGCCGTACTAGAAATCTAGGTTTGTTACCTTTCAAAGTAAGGCAGAAGCAGTTCAATCACATAATGGAATATCCATATATTCAGGAAGGTGATTTAGAAAATATAATATGAAAAATCTCTCAACTGCGTTACTCTTATTGTGGTTATTTTTTTCTTTAAAAATACTTAGAAATGTACTATGTAGGGATAGCCTACTTATCCTTACCCAATCTGGTGGAAAAAAAAATGCTGT